>NC_143581.1:21048724-22248724 GCF_048544385.1 Mastigoproctus giganteus | reverse complement strand
TACATACATGTACAGTATTCACTTTTTCTTCTTAAATGAAATTGCTAGTTCTCTGAACACTACTTTTTTTCGTAATTCGTTTTGAGGGACTCCATTATTCCATGCCCATACCCATGAGAGACTCCATTCGTTTTGGTCATGGTATATCCAAACAGATTCCATCCATTCGGATATACCATGACCATACCCATGGTATATCCGAAACCGCGGTATGAAGAGATACGTTATATCGAGGTTGCACTGTATTAACGGCACCCAACCTGCATTCAGGCCCATAATTATGATATGCCTGTAGAAGTGCATGGCAATTTGCATGTTGGGCAAATTAAAAACTCAGATGTTTTACGTTGTCCTGCTAAGATAGCAAACAAACAGAATGAGTATTTTGCATCTACGTTCACACATGAGGAGTTATTACGGTTTGAAATTGCCACAAGGTTATCAAATTGTAACAGGGTGTTTAATGATTTTGTAATAACTGAGAAAGTGGAGGAGAAATTGTTGAAGTTAAACATAAGAAATGCACCTGGGGTGGATGGGATCTATCCAGTTATATTAAAGGAGGCGGCAAAGGAAGTAAGCAAACCCTTAGCCATAATTATGAGAGCATCCTTGGAGTCAGGGGAGGGCCTCACGGAATGGAGATGTGCAAATGTGTCCACAATTCACAAAGGGGATCGAAGGGTGACACCAGTAATTACAGACCAGTTGTTGTTGTTTGGTTTTTAGGGGCATTAGCAACTAAGGTCATACTGCTCCGGGGATATGCGGTAGTCATTCCCTGACCTTTCAGCATCTCCGTATTTGGTGGTCACAACAGACCAGTTAGTTTAACTTCTGTTCGGGGTAAAATAATGGAGTCACTGGTTGAAGATGCATTGCGGAATAATCTAGACAAGACTACAGCAATAATTCAGACACAGCATGGGTTTGTTAAGGGAAAGTCTTGTCTGACAAATTTGATTGGTTATTATGATGTGGTTACAAAGGAATTGGATGCAAAAAATAATTTTGATATCATATATACTTGGATTTCAGGACAGCTTTTGACACTGTTGCGCATGGAAGACTACTTACTGTACAAATTGGAGCAGAATGGTATTAAGGGTAAGTTGCTACAATGGATTAAAGGATGTTTGAGTGGGAGAAGACAGAGGGTGGTAATCAATGGGTGGACTAATGTTATTAGTGGAGTCCCACAGGGTTTTCGGTGTTGGGTCCACTGTTGTTTTGTATATTTATCAATGATATTGATGAAGGTATATCAGGCTTAGTATCGAAGTTTGCAGATGATACAAAAGTTGGCAGGGTTGTCAATGACAGTAATGGCAGTGTGTTACTGCAAACAGGATCTAGAAAATTTGGGCAGATGGGCTGAGAAGTGGCAAATGAAGTTTAACATTGAAAAATGCAAAGTACTGCATATGGGTAGAAGTAACCCCAGAGAAACGTACCAACTGTGTGGTATTACACTTAAGGTGGTTTCTTTTTTCTTTTATTTGGTAGTTATTGGCGCATCGGCTTCTGTGGCCATAATGCACCACCCAAGGTTTTTGCAGTACTTTGATCCAAGCCCGAGGCGGGATTCGAACCCGCGACCTTTGGGTTGCCAGGCAGGCGCTTTACCCACCCGGCTAGCCCGGTCGGCACTTAAGGTGGTAGAAAATGAAAGAGACCTGAGAGTAATTGTGCAGTCAGATATGAAGTTTTCTGAGCAATGCAGGCAGGCTGCCAGGGCAGGTCATGGGGTGTTGTCAATGATATACAGGAATTTTGCTAGCAAGGAAAAGGAAGTGATTGTCCCTCTGTATAAGACAATGGGCAGGCCACGCCTTGAGTACTGCGTGCAGGTCTGGAGGCCTCATTTTAGGAAGGATGTAGATTTGCTTGAGCGTGTACAGAGAAGGGCAACAAGATTGGTGAGGGGAATGAAGGGATCCTCTTACCAGGAGAGGTTTAAATTCTGCAAATTGCAGCAGCTGGAGACTAGGCACCTGCGAGGTTGTTTGTTATTTTGGTTTTTAGGAGCATTAGCAACTAAGGCCATATTGCTCCGGGGATATGCGGTGGTCATTCCCTGACCTTTCCGCATCCTCCATATTTGGTGGTCACGTGTTCGAACCCCGGTCTAATCAAGAAGCGTGTGCTACGCACTGCTGCTCCTGCCCACCTGGCTACGGAGGCGTCTTCCTGCGAGGTTATCTGATTGAGGTGTATAAGGCCTTTAATGGGTTGAGCACGCTGAATTCTGATGGGATTCCTCCACTTGTTCAGATTACGAACCTAAGGGGGCATAAATTGAAATTTAGGAAGGACAGATGTAGAACAGATGTGCGGAAATTTGCCTTTAGCCAGCGGGTGGTTAATTGCTGGAACAAACTTCCATCTGTCGTTGTGGAAGTTGATAAGTTAAATAAATTTAAGGAAGAACTGGCCAAATTATTAGAGGGGATTGTTTTGTAATTTTTTTTTTTTTTTTTTTTTTTTTTGCTTTCTTGCATCACATGCCACTACTACCACGTCCCAGAATAATTCAGACAGAAAACCCTACTCTCTCTCTCTCTCTATCTCTCTTCCCGCCGGAAATCGTTTTACTACAGCCTCGAATAACTTTAGAATTCTTGCAGTCGCCAACAGGAATCGAACTCAGACCACTACAAACAAGCAGCAGACGTATTGTGCCGAATAGGCTGCAAGGAAGTCACTGTAATTTCTTTTAATTAATGAGTACCAATAAACTGATATTTATTTATTCGGGACAACATTCAGGTTATTTTCTGCTCTCGCGATAACACAATGAATATAATTACCGTTCTTCCACACCAAGCGGAAATAGCTTCAGTTCGAATCCTGTCAATGAAGCGAGAAATTTGTGGGTGAGTTACACTCCTTCAGGCGAAGGTATCATAGTTTTACATCCCGGAAACTCGTACTCTTCAACGAACAAGCAGCAAATAGACCGCAGAATACACGCAATATAATACATGTAATAATACATGCAGTATAAGTAAAGTAACCAGATCCTTAGCATTCCAATGAGGGACATTTAGGGAAGGGGGATTTTTCAACCCCCTAGAAACAATATACACATTTTTTAAAATTTTTTATATATAAAAATATTCACATACAAAATACAAATTAAATACATTGACTTCCTTGAATTAAACTTATAAAATAAAATATCAAACTTCTTTAAAAAAAAAAAAAACACGTATAGCGTGTGTGTGTACATATATATATATATATATTTTTTTTTTTATTTATTATTTTTTTATTATTATTTATTTATTTATTTTTTTCACAGAAAGGCTGAAATTCAGTATACGGTACCTCTCGTGTTACGTTACGTAACGAACAGAGGATTGCGTGAAGGATGTGAACTGAGTAAATAACTATAATTAGAAGGGAAAAAACTTACTAGAGGGGTCATGTTTTTAATTGATTTTCATTTTCGTTTGGTGAAAAAAGATTAGGTTTTTTTTCTCTGAAATTATAATAATAATAATAGAATTTGGTCTAGATAAATGCAAGACCCACGGATGCACCAGGGAAAATTAGTCAACCGAAACTACCAGCTGCAGACTGGTAAAGAGATCGAGGCCATCACAGATGGCGAGCCTACAAATACCTGGGGATGATGCAGGCTCAGCAGTTACAGCACAAGGAAATTAAGGCCCGCCTGACCGAAAAATACTATCAGAGACTCAGAAGTCTACTGAAAGCAAAACTGAACAGAGGGAACATAGTTAAAGCCATGAACACCTATGCAGTCCCAGTGCTAACATACTCCTTCAGGGTCACAGATTGCACTAACACCGAGCTGGATGATATCATGAGAAAGACAAGGACAATGATAACCAAGAGCCACCAATACCACCCGAAATCAGCCACAGAGAAACTGACAATTGCTCGGAAAGAAGGAGGTAGGAGCCTGATAGACCTCATCGAACAACAGAAAACAGCGATTGCTGACGTGAACGATTACTTCCAGAAACACACAGCAGCACTCCACCAGGCCATAAGGAAGATAGACAAGCGTTATATCCACTCAACCTAAGCGAAAAGTCCCTCCCGTCCAGACGGCACAAACGAAGCTATAAAGATGGGCAAAGAAGACACTCCATGGCAGAGACTACAATGACGACCATCAAGATCACACAGATAAAATTGCTTCCAATGCATGGCTCAAGAGCGGGACGCTCTTCTCTGAGAATGAAGGATTTATGCTCGCCATCCAAGACTAGGCAATCAACACCTGAAACTATAGAAAATACATCGCCAAGGAGCTCAGAGTGTCAGATGACACATGTCGACAATGCCACCTGGCCTCAGAAACGATCCAACTCATCACCGCGGGATGCAAGGTGATCACCCAGACTGAGTAAACTCGTAGACACGACAAGGTAGCCAGGATCAGAAGGTAGCAAGGAAATATCAGTTGATCAACGAAAGTGTACCGTACTGCAAGCACGAACCCCAGACAGTACTAGAGACCCCAACCCACAAGCTGTACTGGGACCGGGCCATAATAACGGATAAGACAATCCCGCACAACCTTGTGGACAAGAAGGAAAAGGCTACCTATCTGATTGACATAGCGGTACCCAACACTGGCACCTGCAGAAAACCCATGGGGGGAAAAAATCAGGAAGTACACGAAACTAAGACAGGAGATCAAAGAGATGTAGCATATGCAACAAGTAACGACCATCCCGATCATCGTGTCAACCACAGGTATGGTGCCAAAGACCCTCCATAACAGCGTAGCAGCAATAGGTCTCCCAGGCGAACACCTACAAGGAACTCCAGAAAGGAGCAATCCTGAACACCTGTAGGATAGTCAGAGAGTTCCTTGACCAACAGTAACACCAGACATAACAACCTGTGTACTTGGTAGCAATACCCGTCACGAGGTGGAACCCCCAATAAGGGAGAGTAATATAAAAGAGCAATAATAATAATAATCTATACTTCTTTTAACAATAAAAACAAGATGAAATAAATAATATAATTAAATCTATTTTACGGCTGAGTGAATTTTTCTTAAAAATTCTTCATTATTTGCAATTTCTTCGTAAAATTCTTCACAAGAATTAGCAAAATTGCACTGAACTTCTAGTATTGCTTTCAGCGTTTCTATGGTCAGCTGTGATTTTGTTGACGTCCACAGCTTATTTACTATCGAAAAAACTCTTTCCGTTGTACCATTGGTTCCAGCCATACATAATGCAAATAATTTGCATTATGTTTGCCATTAATTATAGAGGGTACATGTCCAATCCGGGACATTTTGCGAGACGATTTGCAATGCTGGGCAAACGACTGAAATCCGGGACTGTCCTGCATAATCCAGGACGTCTGGTCACTTTAAGTATAAGCCATAATATGACGCCTTATAGTTTTAGTTGATTTGGCATTTAGCACACACCCAACCTAACATAAAGCTCGCACATAAATGACACTAAAAATCAAAATGTAAAATTTTGCCTAAATATATTATAAAACAGAAAATATGCAGTATTTTCTGTTCTATAATATTAATTATACAACGAAATTTCGCGTATTTCCTTTCCTAAAAACAAAAAAGATCGTTAAATTCTATTTACCAGAAAAAATCCAACAGAAAGAAAATACTATTTATCGGGTGGGGAAGGGGGGGTAATTCAATAATTTAAGAAATCATTTGCTGAATATAAGTTTGGAAAAATTACTAAAATCTATAGACGCACATTAAAATTCTTTACATTTATTAACTTCGATGATTTAAAAATAGGCAATATTCCATAGTCTGTTCGAAATTAATTGTCTATTTAGCGTACATTATTATTAATCAAATATAGAATGACACAACCCAACAAACCGTAAGAATTCAATCATTTTTATTTGGCAAAGATGGTTTACTAAAGCGATTTTACTGTTATATTTTATGTTACTATAAGTTATTTCAGAAACATTTGGAACATTTAACTTTCTAAAACTTATAGACTGATATTCCGTATTAGAATATCATTTTTAGCCATTCTTCTTAGAAAATTTATAGACTAGTATAAATTATGATATTGTGATGTTGCAAAACCTTTCTCTTGCATGACAACCAATATTCTGCAATCAATGTTTCGTACTTCTTTCATTTACAATGTAAATTTGCAGACTAACTGCATCCCTTCGTGTTTTTAGATACTGTACTTTTAAACGCAATCAATGATTTAGAAAAGGCTGAGTTTTACACGCAAAGCATCTATGAAAACTTTTCAAATAAAAGTTTTATATAGGATTGTGCAACTATTACTACCTGCTTCTTGATTATCTTCGGAAATTTTCAAAAGTAGGCCTTCCTTCCAGTTCTTCTAAGACTTTTGCTTCAGCATTGTAATCAAGATATGTCCCATTGCGCATGACCTGTATGTTATGCTACAGTGACATTTTCACGGTCGTCGTAAAAATACGAGAATTTACCACATAAATCATTTCCGTGTTTTTGTTGTACAACACGATGACTTCGGCCATTTTGTTGAGTGTTTCACCAAGCGGATAAAACAGGTACCATTTGGAAGTACAGATTACTTTTTTAAAATAATCTTAAATAATTGTTAAATTAGCGTAATAATTAATATAATTAATAAATGTTAGCCGAAACTTTTGATTTCATGTAACATATGTTACTTTATATTATACTTCGATTGTATTTTATAAGAGAGGAGGGAAAAATTATTTTTAAATATGAAAAAGATAAAAACACGGGATGAAATGCAACCTGTGTTATCCTACACAATACCTCACCTAAAAGAGCATATACAAAAATGCTATTATTCTAATTTAGAACAATTAATTTCTTCCAGTGATTTCTATTATTTTAAACTTCCGTTTTCTCTATTTTAGTGTTTTAGCTAAAATTTTTGTTTTATTTATTAATCTATTTTAAATATCTGCACAATAAATTATAGTGGGTAAATGGTGCAAGAATTTATGTTAGGCTCACCCAGCCATCCTTGCCGGGCTGGAAAGTGTAACACATTTGTTTAGAGTTGGAGCTCTTTTCAATCGGGACATGGGTGCATTACCCGCTGCATCTTTCCTTCACCCTCGCGGGTAGCATATAATCACTGTCCTCTTTCACCTTGTAGAAAGAGGACAGTGAAAGATTTGAGCCTGAGCTCAAGTCCCGTTAAAGGCGCAACGAATTTTTTTCGGTTGCCCCCCCCCTCAATGTGGCTGAGTTAGCTGATCTCAGGCGAGGATTGCTTGGTTTTTTTCGCCCGGAAACTCGGATTTTTCGTTTAGCAAACAGCAAACCAACTGAAGAGTACACCCCAGTATATTACAGACACAATGTACTAAAGCCACATAGCCTGAGTTGCTTTAGCGCTTAACACCTTAGCACCAGGCCCTCTTACCTACCCTAACTCCACGCCTAAGGGCTGGCTCTATGTTGTATCCGACGAATTTCGGTTGTTCTATTTTTATTTGCTTTTTACAGGTCCTTCACCAACAGCGGTGATCACACTCTAAGTAAACCGTGTCGACTCACAGATCGGGCTAGATGAGGACGGTAGGCAGATGTTGAGAGTGCTGGTTACGGATAGGTGTCCATCAGTACCATCTTGTAGAACTTGCATCAGGCGAAAGATTGGATAGGGGGAATAATTAAGAAAATTAATGATGCACGTTTATAAAATATAGCTGGGGCATAATTTTTAACGGCTGCCTTCAGTATAACAATAACTCATCAGAACAAGTTGCATGGTGTGAAATGAAACATTCCTTATATCAGTACTTCCCAAATTGTGCCCCGCGGATCCCTTTCTGTAATGACTACTTTGAATAATACTCTTTTTTTTTTAAACAAAATCTAAATATTGTTACAGACCGAATGAGAATTCAGTCGCACCAGACATGAGAATTCAGTCGCACCAGACATGAGAATTCAGTTGTCTACAATCACTCCCAGCTTTAAAGACCTCGTGAGACAAAAAAAAAAAAAAAAAAAAAAAAAAACACAACCCTATTCTTCACACTAGTAGCCTCTGAAGTACGATTGATTGAATACTCAAATAGTGGCAGTTTATTATTCAGTTATTGTTTGTGTCAGTCTGAAAAAGGTAGATTGTAAACATATAATAAATCAGTTCTGAGATATGAATTTTTAATTTTGGATGTCTATCGTCTGGACACCCCATATTGAAGTGAGCTAGGATGTGAGGTCGTAGTCGTCGTAGTTAGGTTTTTGAGCATGAGCGGCTAAGGCCATAATATATTGCTCCATGTAAATTACGTGTGTTCTGTGGTGTCGATTTTCTGTACGTTGGAAGAAAAACCTGCGTTTCTGGGAGAAAAAACATGCTACCCTCTCCTGAGATCGACTAACCAGCCACGTTGTGAAAAAGCCCATAAAAATTCCTCCTGTCATCGATGGGACTCGAGCTCAGGTCTTTTCCACCTGGTGTGAGGAGGACGGTGATTCTATCAATGTACTTCCAACAAGGGCTAAAATGTGAGGAT
This sequence comes from Mastigoproctus giganteus, assembly GCF_048544385.1. Lineage (NCBI taxonomy): Eukaryota > Metazoa > Arthropoda > Arachnida > Uropygi > Thelyphonidae > Mastigoproctus > Mastigoproctus giganteus. The sequence goes on along the minus strand of NC_143581.1, from coordinate 22,240,225 downwards.
CTGTGGTTATTTTTCGAAGTCAAAGGGGTCCGCGAGCAAAAAGTTTGGAAAATCCGTTTACTTACCATCATATATGATGGTATGTTATAGCTTTCAGAATATGAAATGTTAGAATCAGCAGCGTAGCTAGAATTTTTGTGCCCCTATGCAAAGACCACAGAATTTCCTCCCCACCTCTCTCTATCTTTATTAACATGAAACTAGTGGTCTTACTCGTAAAAAATTAATGTATATTTTAAGTAATATTCAATAAATCAAAACTACAATATACTGTTAAAAAAAGTTGATACATCAAAATAAGTAATTTAACAACCTATAATGTTATAATTGGGTTAATTTATAAATTTAGTTTTATCCGAGTTTCCTTGTCTTTATGTTAGCAAAATCACTAATTAGTTCTTTAATACCCAATTTGGAAACCTTTCTTTATTCAATAGCTAGAACAGCGAGATCATGTAATTTGTTTTGCAATATAGAATTTCTTTTGGAGGCTTTTGTTAGTTTTAATTTACTAAATGAACCTTCGACATTAGCCACTATTACCAGAAACGTAAAAAATAACGAGTAGTGGCTCTCTACTACTATTATTGTTATTATCTGATAGAATTTTCTGTTCATATTTATTTAAAAAAAAAATTATCGGGAAAACGCCTGTGTCCCTAACCCGGTCTTCACAGGTCCTTACCCTTTGCTAATCCATGCACCGTGGTAGCTACGCCTCTGGTCAGAATTCCTTACCAAGCTAGGGAATTACATAACACAAGAAACCAGTGGTACGCAAACTGTGGCGCCCGTGAGAATGTGGACTGTCTGCTTATTATGTACAGTACACCATGAATGAGTAACATACCAAAAAAAAAAGACAAGCCACCCGTTGCACTAGTTCTAATAGTGGAGTTGTTAGGATAGTGGTAAAATTTATTTTTATCTTTTTTACAGTAAACTTATTAATTTTAAATCTTATTTTAAATTTAAATTCCGTCTGCCTCAATCAGGCGGACAGATTTTTCATTCTGAAAGCAGATTACATTTGTCCCCGGGGGCTCACATCTGGTGAGTATGGGCTTGGCACACCCAGGGTCCTGAGCTGGATATCATCATTCTTCTCTTTCTTGGTGATTCCCTTTTACTTTTGACTCTCTCTCTCTCTCTCTCTCTGAGGGTTACTCGGGAACTTTTTTTTTTTTTTTTTTTCCTGGTGCAGCATAAGCCTCAGGCTTCCTTGCATCATATGGATATTAATAATAATAATAATAATAATATTTTTGTTTGTCGATCACAATATTTTATTATTTTGAACAACGTTTAATGTAAATTTTATCAGCAACTAGCAAGTCTTTTTAATAGCTCTATTCATAATTACATCAAAGTGTTTACTGCAAACTGTCCTTGAGAAAAAAATTTACGCAAGGACACCATGTAGCAAGGAAATCTATGTGAATAGCTCACATACTTCATAAAGGGGCAGGTTTATGTTCCGAAACAAAACAAAAAAAATCTTGTTCTGTGCTCACTGAATAGTAAAAAATGTGTATTATAATAAAAGATTTGTATTATATTCATATCGTAGAGTAAGTGAATTTTAAAATGGAATGTTATTGTGAATAAGAATATTAATAATGACAGCCTTGAAAAAAGTCATAATTAAACTTTGATACCTAAAATAATTTCAACTGGATATGAAAAGCTAATAAACTCTTTGATACACTTCCATACCATGTGGTTTGTGTACCAGCGTGTACTGTTAGCGTCAACGAATGCCGAAACTAAGTACAGTATTACTATCACTTGTACATTGGATAGGCCGTGACCTCATGGTAACATGCAAAACTCCTGCTTGCACGTGATAAATCGTACTCTCCATTTCCATATAAGGATGCTAACGAGTATTATAGTACTCTATGATCCACTTACCGAGTTTAACGTTGTTATTACTCTAAAATTCTTTTTGATATTAAAAAAATCGTTGTACGGACTTTTTGTCTGGAGCTTGTGCGGGTCCATTTTTGCCTGGACACTTTAAATTTATAAATTCGTCCAGCACTCGAAATGAAAAATTGTAAGAAACAGAATGCTTGTTAATAAAATACTTTATTTGTAATAATCAAGTACAGTACCTACATTGCATTACCAATTCTGTGGCGAATCTAATATGAACCCCTACACGCATCAACAGAACTTTTCAGTGACCTATCGTTCAGAGATATGGATGGCTGAAGTGTTTATTTTTTTTCAAGGTTAAATGATTATTGATATCTGATTGAAAACTAGCATGGACTAAATAAATATAATAGTAATCAAAACGACATGCCTTTATGTTCAATGATCCATATAGCACTTAAAAAGGCCGTATTTCATGTATTTACAATACAATGCAACATAAAGTTCCATTATGTAGAGTTTACTTCCATATATTTGACAATATATGGAGGTGAACTCTACATAATAGAATATTTTCGGGAACTATTGGTTGCTGTGATGCGTTTATTGCACAGGTGAGTATGGCAAGAAACGCTTTCGGCAAGAAACGCGCTTCCTTGGTGGCATTGGTGATTTCAAACACGAGGCTCGAAGTTTCATTTATAGTCATATACATAGCACTAGGTTTTATCGCCTGTAAATTATCCTGTTTTTGAAAAAAAAGAAAAGCAGCCACATCGACTCAGTCGATTAGCTTCCGGTATAGAGAATATAGTCTGTCTATTGATCGTGCAAGAATTCGTGATACCGTGTAACCCGCAACAGGAAGTATGTCTTGGCAAAAAATAGAAAATGAAACGTGTGACCCACTGACGATATCGGCTACTTCATAAGCCGTTACTCTACCCTACTCTGCTAGTTAACATCTTGGGATACGGACAATGCTTTCCTCGTTATGAGCTGTTCCGGAACTTCCTACTCACGACCACCCTCTAGTGATTATCGGCCTTCTTGAAGCGACGGAACCATTCATAGACTCAAGTTCCAGCCGTGTACTCTTCTTTATAGTGTAATACAGTCAACCCGCTGCCATTAAGGGGGTTATTGTTTGTTTGTTATTTGGTTTTTAGAAGCATTAGCAACTAAGGCCATATTGTTCCGGGATATGCGGGGGTCATTCCCTGACCTTTCCGCATCCTCCGTATTTGGTGGTGACGGGCTCGAACCCCGGTCTAATCAAGAAGCGTGTGCTACGCACTGCTGCTCCTTCCTACCTGGCTGTTACTGTTTTGTGGTTTTTAGGAGCATTAGCAACTAAGGCCATATTGCTCCAGGATATGCGGTGGTCATTCCCTGACCTTTCCGCAGCCTCCGTATTTGGTGGTGACGGGTTCGAACCCCGGTCTAATCAAGAAGCGTGTGCTACGCACTGCTGCTCCTTCCCACCTGGCTACGGAGGCGCCTGTTATTAAGGGGTTATGTTACGACGCTCATACGAATACATCATGAGAAATAGGAGAGGGGCATATTAACATATTCAGCCGGGAATGTTAGTAATGAAATTATTTAATAATGACCCAGAAACTCTTGAATAATCTCCTGCATCTCCAAAAACGTAATTGCAATGTTTTGCCAGCCCAGAACCATATCAGTTTTTTCTGATCAATATTATTCGTTGCGTAAAGATAAGAATGGACACAAAATCTTGCATCCGTAAGCCATGTGCTAAATTAATTACATAAATACGACTTCACTCCTTCATTGACAATTATAACTCCCAATATCCGTAGCCGAGTGGTCAGGAGCTGGGGTGCAGTAGCACACGCTCTTTGAGTAGACCGGGGTTCAAGCCCGTGACTGCTAAATACGGTCGATCTGCCAACCCGCACTGGACCAGCATGGCAGATTATAGTCCATTTCCCTCAGCATGAATTGTTGAGGAGGCTTCCATCCTGCAGTGGGTTGATAATGGCTGCAGTTTGTATTCAAGTCCGTACATATTCGCGTATTCATTGCACTATCGTAGCAGCTAGCCCACCCACAATTATTAGACAGACCTTGTAAACTTCTGTATGAGTATTTAGTACGTATCTTCGTACGACTACCGTTCTTAATTAAATGCAGTTTTGTTTACGTAACTGTCTCATGAGCAATGGTTCTTTTTCTCACTTAGTAACGTTAAAAAGCCGTGACTGCCATTTTAATTCAAAAAACATCCATGCAGGGATGGACCTAGAATCATACAACCGGTTTTTAGAAGTTATATCATACAACTGGTTTTTGCATGGATTCCAGTTGTATCACGGAACTGGTATCAATCTACTCCTCTGGTCAATTAGTATAGAAGCATCTTCCAAATTATAATGCGTCTTGAGACATAATGTTCAACAGCAAACGATACAAACCTCACCCACTTGAACATTTGTGGGACGAATCAAAACGCAAAATTAGGACAAGGACAAGACCATGACAGCTATCCCTCTACATTAGTAAAGCTCGAGAAATATATAAAGGAGCGAAACACAATATCACCAGCTTTCTATCAGAAATTAGTAGAAAAGTCTTCCAAAACGCACTGATGTAATCATTACAGGTTTTATTCATAACTACAAGTGTCCCGTGATTTTGTGTCATTAAGCATAAACAAGGACAACTTTTTATACAAAGTAATTTCTCTTTAAATTGCAAGCTGTGTTGACGAGTAATTCCTTATTAGCAGAATAAATAATCGTTACATACGGATCAAGGTTAGCTTCATTTCACAACCAATTGCTTTAACTACTTTGGTCTGATAATGGCCATGAAAGATATCTATAACTGAGATTCTCTTATGACATGAATATACAGTTAATTATTCTTTATGGTTGAAGGAAGGACATGATAATCAGCAGATATAATTGAAAATGGCATCCAGGTGGCGTTCACTGATATTAAGAAATGCGAAAGTGGAAGGAAAAGGATAATATCTGCCAAATGCTTGATGTTACAATCGAAATCACCCCTTTTTTTAAGCGTTGATGACAATAAAAAGAAACACAACGCTACATAAACGCAATAGAAAGCAGAAATTGCAATATTTTCTTTTAAAATCTGCGTTCTACTATTTCCTTGCAGTCTAGATATGCAAAAGCATGTTTTAAAATTTAACTGTAACTACGGATACCGTGAGGTGATGTCGGCCTTTTAAAAAAAAAAAAAATCGTGTTTCGACTTTTCAACATAAATTGGGTTTGCCATCACTTTAGGGATAACATCAGAGAGTTGATCAAGTAAAACTAAACAACGGAGCTGAGTGCCAGCAGTCCTAAGTTAATTTTTGTCTATTTTCCAACATTAAAAATACTGCTAAATACGATTTCAGCGAACATTTATCCGGAATCTGAATTTATGGCCAAGTTAATCGATCTCTGGTATGACTGCGCAGTTCTTCCCACTTACACTCCAGCTTTTCATCTTTAATGTTTCAAGCAATAATGCACATTAATCCACTTACAGTATGGTTTAGAATGGCGAATTATTCCTTTGTTCTGTTCTTCGTGCAATTTTCATTTCTCACATTAAAAACTAACAGTTTAATTTTGGTTTTATTACTCTCTCAAGCCATGAGCTTGATGACAGAATTAAGCCACAAATCATTAAGCTCTACTGGGTGGGATTAATTTACTTCAGGTAATACTTTTTACATAATAAAACTCAAACAAATCACATTATTTAATTAGTATGTTATTAAAATTTAATTAATTCTTTATGAATCATCATAATACATCCTTTCATATTAAAGTTAGGAATGGCTTTTCTGTTGTATTCTAATTAGATTTTGTGCTCATTCTATTCCTTCATTTTAAACGTAAAAACATAATTATCACAGACGGTAATGGCAAGGTCTTTGAAAAGACATAGGGAACGCCATTTACTCATATTACAGTAATCACTCACAGGAAGGAATGCAATAACAGACGTACTGAACCGAGGATAGGAAAACATTTAAGGAAATTATCCTAGAAAATTAAAATTAGCATTAATTATTAGGAAACTGTACGCTCAATATTCTGCTCTGATAACCATGGGATTTTTGTCGTAATATTGGCTTTATGAGTTCAAACATAAATGTTTTCAAATGGTAATTCACCTATAATGATAACATAATTCACAAGTAATTTGTATAGAATGATATTATTATTATTATCATTATTATTATTGCTCTTATATTATTTCTCCCTGATTGAGGGTTCCACCTCGTGACGGGTATTGCTACCAAGTACACACGGTGGTTGTTATTAATAATAATTATATTAATAATAATTATAATAATAATAATTATTATTATTATTAGCCATATGGTGCAAGGAAGCCTGAGACTTATGCTGCACCATCCATAAAATTTTTTCTGAGAGAGAGAGAGAGAGAGAAGTAGAAGGAAATCACCAAGAAATAGAAGAATGATGATATCCAGCTCAGGACCCTGGGTGTGCCAAGCCCATACTCACCAGATGTGAGCCCCTGGGGTTATGCCTTTAAAAATTAAAGAGAGACACTGGAAAATAAATTGGAAGATTTTTAAGAACTTCATGGTCGTTATCTCCACTGCCCCTTTCTACACCGCTCGACAAAATTAAACGACACGTAATAAAACGTGGTGAAACTCGTGCAGCTTGCGATGAACCTGGGCAAAATTTGGTATGGTGGTGTACCATAGAATAACGAGGAAATGAGCAGACAGCCAGAAACTTCGGACAGGTATAAGGAACATTTATAGGGGTTCTATAAGAATTACCAAAACATGTCACATTACAGAAGTCGATACAAGGTGCTTGAAAATATGGTCACATGACATCAGTACGGCGCATGATCCCCTCCAACGGCTAAACAGGCCTGACAGCGGTGAACCATGCTCAATATAATTGTATCTATAAGATTCTGTGACAAAAAGACCCATTCTTCCACCAGCACAGACCTCAGCTCACCAAGTTACCGAGGAGTTTGCTGTCAGCGTGCAATGCGACGCCCAAGGGTGTCCCACACACGTTCGATCGGATTTAAGCCTAGTTATTGTATTGGCCATGGCAGTCGTTGGATATCTTCAGTTTCAAGGTATTCCTCCACCAATTGAGCTTTGTGTGCAGTGGCATTATCGTGCATGAAAAGGAAATCTGGGCAAACTGCACCCCTAAAAAGCCGCACATAGGGTTCGATGACCTTTGCGTAGTTACAGTACCCTATCAAAAACATGAAGGAAGTGCTGCCGTTGATCATTATTCCGCCCCACACGAGAACACTGCCTACACCATAAATGTACCTTTTCCTGATGTTGGAATGTACCGGCATTCTTCTTTGTCTCCAGATGAAATAACGTCTAGAACTTTTATGATTAAAGAGGACTGTGCGCTCTGGATTCGTTATTACTATTGTGGGTTATTGCGGACACAGAGCGAAATGGAGACAGAATAAATAATGTCAGAATAAAAAATTATTGCTTCAAAAATCTGATCCCAACTGGAGTATTTCTGGTCAACTATTTCAAGTCTATAAAGTAAGTTTAAATCACTGGACGTTAAATGGATGGATGTATTAATTCATTCAATTTAAATGAATGAATGTATTAATTCGTTCAATTTAAATGAATGAATGTATTAGTGGTTTGCTTGCCCTTTCAAGTTGCCCAAAGAGATCTTTACGGTGTGTTCGCAATAGTTTGGCCTGTAACAAACTCCGTTTATCATTTTTATTTTAGCACGTGATCTCGCACCACACAGACTCAACTTACGCCTGGACTGCCCGAACTTCTGCTTGGGAGAAGGTGACGAGGCTATCTCTAAATAAGCAAATATATTTTAAAATATTTGATTTATATTTTATTGTTAAATGTAAACTAACCGCTAAAAAGTAATGTAACCTTTTTCTTACAATATTTGTTTAATTGAATTTTAAAAGAAGTTCAAAGCATTTTGTTTTAAGGGTTAAAAGATATAATTTTATTGACAATTACTTCAATAAAACTTATTTACGAAGCACGAAAGTTACATCAATGATAACCAAAGTTTTAGTTCGAAAACTGTTCGAACAACAGAAAACATTGAAAGCGTAACAGTGCAATTAGCCTTAGCCCTAAAACATCAGAGCACGCAGAGAGCCTCTTGCCCTTAACATGTGAAGGAGATTCCTTCTTCGTCGGATTAGGCATAATGACTTACATTGCCATCAGTCCAGATCGCCCAAGTATTGCTGGACCGTGACTTTGCTTCGAGGAAAGGGTTTTGCGGGCAATTTTTTAGGTTAGTGAAAGCAGATCCATATATTTTATTTGATCACTTGAATAATGCCAAAAAGAATCTTATTATGAATTGCCTTGATAAATAGAACATGATTTAGTTGAGTGCAGATAATCCTCACGAACTGTATCTAAAACCACTTTACAGTCGAAGAGTTACAGTGTGGAGTGAAATATCTGTATCATAGCCGCACCCACCAAGGGGAGGGGACCGAAGGGACTAACGCTGCCTTCTGAAGTACACTATTTTATATTCTACCTAGTGTCTCCTACCTCAACAAACAAAGACTTGGCTGGTTCTTTCATAATTTATACACGCTACCAAAACCTTTCTTCTGACAGGACATAGATCATTCAAAAAGCGACTTCAGGACTTTGGGCTTGTAAACGATGCCCTTTGTGGAGAACTGGAGGACTGGCACCACGTAATGCACTCGTGTAACATCTACCTGGACCTACGTAATCAACTGTTACTGGATATAAATTTAACCACACTCAGTCCGGAAAGCAACCTGTTAAAATCAAAAGAAGCGTTTTTAGCTTTTAGCAGGTATGCCTCAGCAGTCTTCAAAAGGCGTTGGTGTCATCTCTCCACGTCTGATCCCACAACATAGACATCCACACCAAACGTTCCTGAAACCGCTATGACCTCTCCTCGTACCTGCTCTTCCCTCATCACCGGCCACTATCAGAACTGAATGAACACCTAACTACTGGACATCTTCCATGTTCGAAAGACGGCACTGAACCGATATATATCAAACTCAGACACTTCCCGTTGCATCTACCCAACTTTGCAGACATCCCTTGTTCTGCAAGCTGTCTTCCTTTCCCTGGCCTTCGGTGGGCTTCTAGACCAGGGGAGATTCCTACTTCTCCCTTCCCACCTCTTCTTTCCGCTGGAGGATACCTTATTTTCTTTCCTCTTCCTCCTCCTTTTGCTTACTTTGACTCCACCACTTCTACTATCTTCCCCACTCCCCCCCTTTTTTTTGTTTGGTCTCTGCTCAGAAAGCTCAGGCGACCCTGGCGGAGATCAGCCAGAGTGTAAAGGCAGCCTAGCTAAACTCCCAGTGGTGGCGGCGGGCAACGTAGGGTTCCACTAGGGGCCCTGCGGCAAAGTAGCCAGAGACACAACAACAGAACATAACGTAATACTGCATAAACCAGACACTACACTTTTTCTGTCTTATGCAGTAGTTCTGCATTCCATCGCAGAGTACATACAGCGCAGATGTGGGAAACCATAGGTGGCACCTAACCCTAAATACTATGCCACTATTATACAATTGCGCTGACACACACGTGTTGACGTTTGTAAAATCTAAAAAGTAAAAATCAATAAATCTTTTATTTATCAATATTTAATAAAGTGACGGTCCATGTTTTGGCTATATACACTCTGTCTTTCTCGGTAGGTTCTGAACCAATTTTTCATAAAAGGAAGAGGTAGTACTTTTGTCCGTTCCTCCTTCAGTACAGCAGTCAATTCAGCTACTGATTGCGGGCGTCTTGGCTGGCCCGAAGCTGACAATCCAGCTCATCCCAAAAGGTGTTCAATGTGGTTCAAAGATCGTAACTCTGGGCAGGCATGAAGCTTTGCAAATCCAAGCCTTCAAACCAAGTCACCAGGCTGTGCAGTACGACATTTTGCCCTGTTATAGTGAAACAGAAGAGACCCTCCCATATTGCTACCACAGTGCAAGAAAAGCGAGATTATCCAGAATGTATCGCATGGTATTCATTATTCCAGAAACGACAACCAATGAACTAAGCCCAAAATACAATTACATTTGAAGAAACACATTCTGGTTAAGTTTTGGGGTATCCGTCAGCCTCAAACACAGCCATCACATCAAAAACCAGTGAACTGTGAATGGTCACTCCATTACACAGATACCTAATGCTCCAGGAACCAATTATGATGGGTTGTGTACCAAGCAAGTCGACAATGTACATTTTACTAAATATTATCGGTGCCCATATACTTTTGTCAATGTAGTGTAGATTCAAAAAAACAAGACTAATTGAATTTCTTTCTATCTTTCCACACAGTATGGAACAACAGCGGTTGTAGATACTGTGAATTGAGAATAAAGATTTTGGAAATACCAGTTGGGAGCTTGACTGGTTTCGTAAATCATTAAACCTGTAATTAAATGTCAATGAGTTAAGCATGTTCTCTTTCACAACAAGATGGCATGTATGTTTCGAAAATGGCCATCAGGTCGCATAAAAAGAGACCAACACACGCAAATGCCACATCTAGGACAGGAAAACTGAGGTCAGGAACGACCAGTGAATAGTTATATCCCTGTCACTTAATTGCATCAATCCAAGGTTAATTATGTAGAAACCGTTTGAATAAGCTGTAATAGTGAAAGAACATTTGCAATACGACTGTTTTTCCCCGTTTCTTCGAATTTATAAATGGAACTTACTTTTCTTGCTTTATTCCCTACATCGCAATATGGTTATACTGCAAAACATGGGATCATAGAGATATTCATGTTTTCAAAATTAAAACTATGAGGAAAAAGAATAAAATGTTTTTATTTTGCAACAACAGGGCGCACAAAGACATACTGCAAAACTACTGGCGAATTTAAAATGTATTTCGTACTGTCATTAGGGATTTTAATTTTGTCTTGTAATATGATACTATAAAGCAGTTTGTACCATAAACGGGGATTAAAAGGGGACGTCACTTTTGTAGTAAAGATTCCCTTGAGTTACATTACACGGGTCCTCGTAAGCCAGACAGAGAGCTGGAGTCGACGCTACCATTTGGAGAGCCTACCATTGAGGAGCGCCAAGCCGTCGAGATCAGTGGAAGGGGAACAAGCGACCGAGAGTTAAGAAAGAAGCTGCCACTCCTTGTTAAGGCAACACGCAGAGTCGCCCGAAATAACGCAGAGTCGAGGACCGTCAGCTATTCAAGCCCAGGCAATATCTTAGACTGGTAAGTTGAGATGGTATAGTATGAAACGTTGGTAAGCATGATGATAAAAAGATGGATTCTTTCTAGCTTCTTATAACTTTGTAACTTGTATGCTTAAGAATATAAAATCCTTAAAATCATAATCTTATTATTATTGGAAATGTCTTAATGTGTTTATACAGGGTGGCCACTGAAAGACTGAAGGGTTTGAAAAAGTCATAACTTGTTCATTTTTAATCTTTTTTATTTTCTTTTTTTTAAAAGGTTATAGAGCATCCCTTAGAGATTAAAATGACTACGTATGATGTCCAGCAACCAGTAAAACTCGTTGGGTTTTTCTATTCCAGTGAAAGATCAATTATTGAAACTCAGAGAAAATACCGGCAACATTTTAACGTCCTCCTAGCGATAACATGATTCGGAACCTAATCGCCCGGTTTGAAAGAACTGAGTCAGTCGGCGATCTTCCGGGAAGAGGTCCTGTGCGCACTGTGCGCACTGAAGCAGCGGTGGAAGCTGTACGGCAGAGTGTCCTTGAGGATCCATCTGACTCTACCCGTCGTCGCTCTGCTCAACTAGGCATCACCAGAACATTGCTTCAGAAGATTCTGAAAGAGTGGTCAGTCTTTCAGTGGCCACATTTTAATCTCCAAGGGATGCTCTATAACCTGTAAAAAAAGAAAATAAAAAAGATTAAAAATGAACAAGTTATGACTTTTTCAAACCTTTCAGTGGCCACCCTATATTAATGGAAAGAGTGAAGCATGCAAGTTCTCTCTTGTAAGTTCTTTCTTGTATTAAACCCTGTTATGTTTTGTATTATAGAAGTTTCTTTTTCTCTGTCAAAACCTCACATTCATTTAGCCATAAAATAGTAGAGCTAACAATGATTAGAAGTTAACTGCGGCGTCGAGTAATTAGTAATTATTTATATAATTACCCGATGATGATCACAACGCAAAAGCCCAAACTGAGGGATGGAGAAGAGAAGTAACCTTCTCTCTCTTTATTAAAGAAGATTGAAGTCCTAAAAAGCCACTAGACGAGAGTAAAAATTGATACCAGACAGGCGAACATGGTAAATTAAAATAAGATAACCCAAAAGCGAACCAAAACGCAAAAGCGCCGTAACTACATTAAGAATAAAAAGTATGAGTACACCTAGTCTGGTTAAATCTTTGCGGCCACACCTCAGAGTCCACAAATGCTAGAAGAATACCTAGGGGCCAACAACACAGAAAATTATAGAGGTAACACAGAAAAAAAAATGACAATGATAGATTAGTTCTTCTTTCTAAAAAAAATTACACTTATCACCCTTGGTTAGGTACAAGTCGTATAAATTGACTGACAAAACAGAAAAACAAACGCCAAAACTTGCACAGTATGCATTTCGTCTGCTTGTAAATTTCTTCGTTTGGCATCAACAACAAAAAAGCTACAAGGAAATTTTATTCAAAATATGTTTTAAACTGCGTGAATATTCTATTTATATCAGGTACCTGTGGATTAAATGTAGTGATTATTTTACTTTTTTTTTTTCTTAATATAACGCGTGAACATATTGATACTCACGAGCGAATTTGAAGTCCGTTTTGATGTAACTATTGTGAAGAGCGGTCAAGCGCAGCTTACCTAAATGAAATAGTGAATCATCTTTCACACAGAGCACAAAGAGTTTTCCTCTGGAACACTCCAAATGAGTAAGATTCACAGAGTTAACTTTCCTGTAATGTCTATCAAGCAGAGATCTTAATTTCCTTCATTACAGCGCGGACATTCAGCTCATTTCGTTAATGGAAGAGAGAGGGAAAAAGTAGAAGAAATAGGTCTGAATAAAATTATGCAAAATGCCTTCAAAAACAAGTTAATGACAGTGGGGAAGAGAAAGCTAAATAAAGCTAAACGAATACAACAAAAAAAAAGAGAAAACTTATTTTCAAATTAACCATGATTTAACACTTGCCGCTTACGTAACCTACTTTTATAATAAAAAGTCTAATTTTGGTATGGGGAATGTATATACTTAATTCTTTATTTAGTAATTATAATTAAACAGGGAAGAATTTTGACATGAACGAAGGAATTTAACACATTGCAGGTTTGATTCCGCATTATACCTCCTTTAAAAGGTCGGAACGTTATAAAGATGAAATTTAAAATTAATTGAAGAAATACTCTTAACACATGTGAAGTTTTATAAGTAATTTATTGAACTGGTATCCTCTCAAACATACTTAATACAAGTTATTTCGCAACGTTTCGGAATTCAACTAAAACCTGTCTTCAGGTCAAACATGTGCAAGATAATGTACCTTAGCCTTAGGCACTGTCTTCAACTCCAACTTACGTTTTCACTACCATATTGAAAAATCACTTACTAAATTTGTCGGATGAGCTGGCTAGCGAAGTGCCAACTCTTCTACGTCCGTGAACTTGTGCTGACTCACAAATGCATAACCGCCTTTTCTACGCTGGAATCCTATTCGGTGCTGAAATCTGGGCTTCGGGTGCCCAGTCTACGTGAAGCGCATTTATGCCGAGGACTACTGGTTGGTAAAATGGGCCACCCACAAATTTAATCATTCCCCTCTAGAACGGCCAACAGCAATGGCACAACAACTAGGGCTAACGAGGCTACCAAAACTGGTTGAAGACGGACAACTATTATTCACTGCTAAAATGGCCACATGCATTATATAGGAGCCCAATATATGGGACATATGTTCATGGCGCGTCCCCACCTGTATGTCTATGATCAATGCCAAATTTAAATGTGCCTTATCGGACTGAATCAGATGCTTGACAGAATCCAAGAATTCGATGCTGAATTCCATCTATTTGCTACCAACGAAGCTTATAGGCGCCACGTGCGCCCCCACATGAGTCCATCTCCGAAGCGGACTCGTCATCTAATCTGTGTGGACTGGTCCATTCAACACTTGTCGCTTTGCATCTGACTTCAACACCTCCAGCTGAATTAATGCGTAAACCCCTGGCAATCTGCTGTAATGGGAATCAAGATTATTTATTTTATTTAGAAACCGTACCTTAGTTCCTTCGCAAGTACTTTATTGGGCCTGAATGCGGATTTCAGTAGAATCCAGAAACGTTGCCAAAATCTTGTATTAATTATGTTTTTAGGGAGGCGTAATTTCGATAAACTACGTGTACAACTTCATACGTGGTAAAAGACTGTACTTTTTTTTTCAATTGACTTTAGTTAAGTTTCAAACATGCATAATTTCCCCTACACTATCAACATTATTATTAATAAATTAATTAAAGAGTACAATTTCGCTATGGTTGACAGCCCCATGAATGAGTGAAGAACAAGAGGGTTTCACCAACTGGTGGTTTATTTTCTATTTGCTTTTCAACGTCATTAGCAGATTGACTGGTGTATTTCTTATGTTTCTACTCGAGGCATAGTGTGTATTTCTTCAAGGTATATAGCGCTATCATCCATGAAAATTATTGTGAACTATTTTAGGTAACCTAACCTACTTGAAGATTATTTACGTACTATAAAGATAAGGATTATCTTATTTTATGAGATACAGAACAGATATTCAAATTTTGCATCATAAAATGAGTCCTTCTATTTGTGTTACATTGCTCGTCATTGTGACTGTGACGTATAAGGACGTAAACGATTGTCAAGCTGGTCGTCTCAGTTGAACATCCAACAACTTTCATTTACAACTCTGACATAAATCTGAAGGTGCTATAAAAACGCCTGCAAACATGTGCAAATGATTATCTATGAGTGGGCAATGCTTTTAACAAGATGCATCCGCATGTAATAACTCGACTCCCAGTGGATGGATTTTCATCAAATTTTACATTTAGCTCTTTCAAAATGATTTGTCAAGCCTTCCCAAATTTCATTAAAATCAGACTGGTATAAATCCGAAAATTATTATCTTTTTTTCATACACATCACACAGGCAGCCCATGTACTGTGCAGGTGAAGCACTGGATATTGTGTTTTTTGCTGTCAGCTGCTTGAAGGACTGAAGAACAATATGGCGGATGCACAGAAACGGAATGTTCTCGTTTGCGTATAAAACCTTGTGACGTACTGAAACAACGGTCATAATTTATTATGATAACCTGCAATATTTATTCTCGTATTAATCTCGATAAACTGGTTGGTATATACAATAATTCTGCTTGAAACCAGCATTAAATTAACAAGTAATCATAGTTTATTCTTCAGTTTTTTAGTAAATTCGTCATCTTTAACTCGACTATGTTAATGACTGTAAAGTACCTAACTTTTTTTTCTTATTATCATCATTTTCATATTTACTAACGATTGCCTACCGTTAAATTATATATAATTATCATAATAATATAATAATCTTGATCATTACAACTAAAGACCGAAAAACGATTGATGTTAACATTAACCAAAGAGTAATGTTTACGAAAAATGGAACACCACTCACAACTTCCTTGAACTACGGTAATGGGATTTGGTTGGTAAAGCATGAGAAAACTTGAGATACTCTCGACTGTTTTCCTCTTATTCTTACTGCCTAAAATCAATGAGTTTTCAAGCTGCCTGTTTAATAGGATGTGTAATCTTTTTTTTTTTCAGTCGCATTATATTTAAATTTCCAATCGTGATTTATTAGTCAATTGAAAATGCAATAGCAATCTTCAAAACAATCTCCACACACATTGGCTGTGGAGATTGCTGGTGAATACTCTTTGCACAATGAGCAGAGCCGGATTTAAACTTGTTGTGACACTAAGCTGTAATATGTATGAGGCCCTTTACCGGTTCACTGTGACAATAATATGGCCTTAGCAGCCCTTGTGCCATTAAACAACATACCAACAACAACAGCTGTGACAATATTAAAAGGGAATTTTTAAGGTGGAGCGAGGCCCCTTGTAATATGAGGCCCTAAGCTGTAGCCTTGTTTAGCTTATGTGTAAATCCGGCTCTGATAATGAGATATAATTCCTCTTTATAATAGGGAGTATAATCTAAATAATTAAGCAAATTTAAAACCGTTGTGTCTTTTGTGAACTCTAAACGATGAATTATCATCATTCTCTCAGCTTAGTTTAGACTACAGCCTCTTCGGCGGGTTCCATATTTTTGTAGCCTGAGTTACCTTACACACAGCCATCGGCGGTAAATAATCTCTCTCTCTCTCTCTCTCTCTCTCTCTCTCTCTCTCTCTCTCTCTCTCTCTCCAAATCCGCGCAGTAGCACAGTGGTTATAATCACCGTCCTTCCCACACTAGGTGGAAAAAAGGTCAAGTTCGAATCCTGTCAATGACACGAGGAATTTTGAAGGTATTTCTCGTGGCTGAGTTAGTCTCAGGCGTGGCTAGCAAGGTTTTTACCCCCTCCCTCCCCGGAAGCCCTCATGGTTAACACAGATGGTAAAGTTCTGAGTTCGAGTCCATCAATGACGAGAGGAATTTTTAAGGGTCTTTTTCATAACGTGGTAAGTTAGTCGGTCTCAGACAAGGGTGGCATGGTTTTTTCCTCCCGAAAACTCGCATTTTTTCATCCAGTTAAACAGGCAAATTGACCAGAGCACACATTCCGTTTATGAACATAATACATATGGGCAGATGAAGAGGTAATTCTCGAGTAGCCCTAGCATGACTTTTTTTTTTTTTTTTTTGTCCATTTGTCCATTTTTTTTTTTTTTTTTTGTCCATGTTCTGAAAACAATATGTTAAACCATGTTATCACCAGCTAGAAAAAGTTAACGATGAGTAACATCGTTAACTTTTTTTCCTACTTCCTAATCCATTGTTCCTCTTTCTGTCTAATCTACTAATTTCAAGAATGTTTAAACCCATGTATCCTTGGTTCACTTTTAACTTCTGTTCCGTTTGATCAGCAAATGCCCACTTTTCAGCTTGATAGGTCGTATTTTTGCTAATTCTGGCCTTTAGATCATTTCTTTGCTGACTGTGTTCGTTTCTACTACTTCGTCAGCATTTTTACCTGTTAGTACGAGATCATCTAAAAATCTAAGGTGATTCAGCATTTCATCATTTATTTCAATATCTTTGTTTTCCAGTTCAGCCTTTGGAACCTATGTTCCCAAGTAGTTATAATCAACCACCGTATCTAACTGGTTGGTTCACAATTTGTTATTACTTTGGAGAGTTCTGGATTTATATTCCATTAAAGATCGGAGTAATTTTAATCTCAAGCAAATCTCAAGTGGAGGGTTTCACCACAAGCGACAAAGCTTATTTGTGTTTAGTACCTTTGTTATTAGGAAGATGTTACTATTTTTATCGAACTAGGGAGTACACCGGCTACAGTTGGTCACGGTTTCTTCCTACGATTTGACACCATCTTTCTCTCTCTCTCTCTCTTTCTTTTTTTTTTTTTTTTTTGCAATGGTAACGCACTTACAAATACTTTTGGCCCTGATAGCAATTGTCATCTAGCCGCCGGAAACGCCAATGAAACCGTCAAAAATATGGTTTCCCGTTATAAATGCATTTCAAGATTTTAATTTAAGCTCGCTCTCTGCCTACTTCACCTCTAAAAGTTGATGGTGTAATTAAGGATTTCATCAGCCCCGAGATTCAATGGTTGAACAACCATTGAATCTCGGGGCTGATGAATGGTTGAACAACCATTGAATCACATTGTTGTGAAACGACGTGGGAACCCACGTCGTTTCACAACAATGTAAAACCTGACTATATTCTAATATTTTGCCTGCTAAATATTGAAAGTTAACTACTCCCAATATTATTTTGAATGTACTTATTCTATACTATCATTATGTTACATTATGTTATTTATCATTTTGAGAGGGTATGATACTTTCAAAGTGGCGCCTCCGTAGCCAGGTGGGAAGGAGCAGCAGTGCATAGCACACGCTTCTTGATTAGACCGGGGTTCGAGCCCGTCACCACCAAATACGGAGGATGTGGAAAGGTCAGAGAATGACCACCGCATATCCCGGAGCAATATGGCCTTAGTTGCTAATGCTCCTAAAAACCAAATAACTAACTAACTTTCAAAGTGTTGTTTATATATCACAAATATGAACTATTCAATATTTAACCATGTTACAGAATGCAATTGGCTATGGCTAAGTTTAAAAATGACACACACACAAATGTCTCGTGATAGAACAGTTGGTGGAATCGATCGCCTTCCATCCCACACCGGGCGGAAAAGACCCGGGTTCGAGTCCCGTTGATGACGACAGGAATTTTTATGGGTCTTTTTCACAATGTGGCTGGGTTAGTCGGTGTCAGGCGAGGGTAGAATGGTCTTTTCTCTTGGAAATTCGGGTTTCTCGTCCTGTAAAAGAGAAAATCGACCCCGGAACACATGCAATTTACAGACAGTGTCTACGGAGCAATATGGCCTTAGTCGCTAATGTTCTTAAAAATCCAATAACAACAACAACATACGCACACACACACACACACACACTGTGTGTGTGTGTTGTTGAGGGCCAGTGCAGTTAATGAAATAGTGCATAAATACAAGGTCAGTCGTTCCGGCTCAGTTTGTATTGAAAATTCATAAAAATCTTACTTTGTTTCAAATCTGCAACTACCGATGTTTTTATTGAGAACGTTGGATTGCCTGATGAGCACGCACACACACACACACACACACACACACACACACAAGCGCGCGAGCAGAAAAACTATTATATCACGGGCACTCGAAAATTGCCTCATCTACACGTGTGTAGATGAGGCAATGTATGCTTGTATGCGTGTTTTCTCTGGTTTCCTGGTTTTTGGTCTAGCAAAACAGGGAAAAACTTGCTACATTGCCTGAGACTGACTATTGAGCCATAGAGTTAAAAAAAAAGTCCATTAAAGTTCCTTGCATCATTTTCAGTATTTGAACCAGAGGTTTTTCTGGGGGTTCAAATCCCTTAAATGAAGTGTCTGGGTTAGTCGACCTCTGGAGAGATAGCATGTTTTTTTTCTTCAGAAAACTTGGGTTTTTCGTCCAGCAAACTGCAAATCGACCACAGAATACATGCAATTTACAGACATATCATATACGAGCAAAGCAACGTTCGTACGTTCAATGTGGCCTTTAAGTTGCTGATGCACCTAAACCTTACTACAAGAAAACAGCCAAACCGAAAGATTTCCATCATGAGAACATTAATATATCTAAACATACGACGTGCGGATTCATATTCTGAAGATTCGAACGTGCATATTCGTATTCTGACAGATACGAACGCTGTGATCGAAAGGTCATTTTCATTTATTTGCAATTTTTGGGGATAGGAAAAATCATCGATTACCGTTGGACCTCTAAAATCTCTATTGATAGTCCAAATGAATTACTCAAACTTGCGAGGAGATATTTGAAAAATGAAGATGAACAAAGAATTATTACACAAGCTGAGTTCTTCTAATAAATACGAATTGCAAAACTCGCCATCATCTCCGCCATTATATGAATGAAGAAAATAAGAAGTTTACGTTGCATTAACTGACCACAGAAAATATGGTCACCGTACCACTGTGCGATAAGCGATGCGTTAAATGCCCTTAAAATGGAAAAACCTTGAATAACCAGTGCCCTTCCCACCTGAGTTAGTCCTCAGTTAGTCAGTCTTAGGAGAGGGTAGCACGGCTTTTTCTCCCGGAAACTCGGTTTTTTCGTCCAACAAATTGACCAAAATGTTAGCCCATTCCTGTATGAATATACTCTTCACACGCCTACTCATGCATGAATATACTCCTAAAGATCATGTTCTTGAAGAACATACTACCAAAAGAGTATGCTTCTAAAGCGTGTACTCCTTTTTCCATACTCATCGGTAACTGTTATCAATAATCATTTTATTATCATTTTTATTTATTCCATGAAAGCATTTAAACAAAAATGTCTAATTTTATGGTCTTGAAGTTACTATCTACTGCAATTAATTTTAAACTAAAAAAAAAAAAAAAAAAGAAGGAAGTTGAAGAGGCAGCGAGAATAAAACACTGTAAAAGACGCTGCCGTAAGAAAACTTGGAAATTGCTGAAAACAGGTTTATACTGTTTGCGTCCCCAAGGCACTAGCTCATAAATAAGAGTACTAATAATTAAGCCTAATAGAAAATACGGAAAAACTGCTCCTTGGAAAGAATCGTATTTATTATTTTTATTTTTTTGCTTCCCAAGCAGGAACTCGGGTCATTTCTAGGCCAAACGACTGTGACTTTTTTTTTTTTTTTTTTTGTATACATCGTCTGATTTACAGCAATTTGTTTGTGTTTTTCATGACCTTTAAAAATGAGTTCTTCATTATTTGACATTTATGGGTAAAAAATAGAAATATAGAAATGCAGTCCAAAATGGAGGTTGAAGTCATTAATCTCAGAGAAGATATTTATTTTTTTAATTTTTTTTATTTTATTTTATTTTGCATGACGATGGGAGCTAGCCAAACGAACTGAGAACAACGCTACCTATTAGAAATTTCTAACACTACAGGGAAATTCTTAAGACTGTAAATTTCGAAATATAACTATCATCCGTTTATATCATTCGTTGTACCGGAACATTAAAACCTAAATATTAAATTTAATTTGCTCTTCTATGAATTAAGAGTTCTAACTTCCTTTAGTATATTTGGAAAAAAAAAGTGGACTACGGTTGCAAAAAATTCTCTTCATTAATTAAAAGAAAATTATAGGTGAAATAACCTATTGTTTCTTGTTTCGTATCTCTTTTTACGATACACGAACAAAAAAAGAAAAAAAAAAAGGGCAAGCAACCAAAATAAGCAAAACCACAGTCACTTCAATATAATCTCTCTCTCTTCCAATACAATATTATTTTCTTTGCTTCATTAGCGAAACAAAGGCAACAAATTAAGAGTCAATTTTATTGTACTGAAATGAATAACATCTATTCATTTAGATGTTATTCTATTGTTCTAAAGCGACATTGGTGGTCATAACGGATCCAACAGGAAACAAATCGCTTACCAGATGGTAGTTTTGAACTGGTAATTTAAACGAACCCCGATATATATGAATACTAGGTCATTGACTCAACCAACTACAATTTCAAAATGTATGCAATTTTGGTGAAATGAGAAGAAATTAATATCTTACACATTTTTGATGGCTTACAAATCACATGCCATTTCACTATCTTCTATTTATAAATCGTTTAAATTCAGAGCATTTATTTGCAAACTATTACAATAAATAAAAAAAAAAGTTAGTTAATGTGTGCAATGCATGTATCTCAGGCGCCCTGCCAAATATAATTAATACATGATTTATATTAAAAAAAAAAAAAAAGAAAAGAAGCATGAAAGTAGAGACTCTATCCACTGAGAGTCTGGTTATTAAATGCGGTCAGAAGCACAAATAAATAATAATTGCCAGATTTCTATTGGTGCAATTTTGATGATATATTTGGGATGGCTGGACAAGTTTTTCTGAAAGACCTAAATATAAAATGTTATGAAAATCTTTCTATTAGGAGTCGAGTTATTACATGCGGATAGACGGCTGGGCATGAAGGCAATAGGCATTTTATGCATAATACGTTAACGCCACCCCGCAGAAGAAAGATAGAGGATAGATGGTGGTGGTTCGCCAGCTGTGTGTACCGGAACCTTGGTATACCACGGCCTTCTTCAAGAGTGCAGGGATTAATAAAAATTCTCGAGTGACAAAAGTTTGTGAACCAGTCAAGAAAAAGATTTTATCTCCCGTGTAAAGGAATTTTATGAAAAGGCAACCGGAAACGAAAATCTTCAGACCTTTTTCAAACCAGTTGAAGGAACCGCTGCACTAACTGGACTGCCAACAAAAACATGCATCCAATAAGAAATGAAAAGCTGAAGTATAATGGAACCTCTGAATATTGCAATAATCTTAACAATCATAACAGGACAAATTTTTATACGACTCCCCTAGGTACTGAACTGCTTCAAACAAATGTCTTCACGAAAAAGCTGGCTGATCTATCATTTATTTGTCTGATCATTACGGCTCATCTTCTAAATAGATGGTCGATTAGCGAAAGCCATGTCATTTGTTTTAAAGCAGTGGAATACCTAGGCAACTCGTGGTATACTGGAGGTTGCTCTGTTGTGAGTATGAGTACTAAGAACATCACAACAATCACTGATGTTTAAAACCAGCAAAGGACAGAATAGTGCACAAAGTGAACTATTTTGTCCTTTGCTGGCTTTAAATTTAAATGAAATTAACTTCCAACTAGTAAACTGCTTGTAAATTTTAGTTTAAATTCTGGTTTTGTTTCGTTGTAAAATAAATTGGGGTAGTTATGTTTTGCTCTCTGGAAAATTTCGCCCATTACGCTTTAATTAGCTATGGAATAAAATAATTTTAGCAGGAAAAAAATATTATTATGGGGCTAAAATTTTAAATACATTGATATAATTTCGATGTTTGCTACTGGGGGAATGAGCGAATTAGTAAGGATTTTGACCATTATCCTATTACGACATACACTTCTACCATTAATATACGGACACCTGCCTTTAGACAAAAAAAAAGGGGGGGGGGCTTTTATTGTATCATTTAATATTTTGTGCTGAAACCTTTTGCTTTTATGACGGCCTTCAATCTTCGCGGCATACTCTCAACTAGCTTTTTATAAATGTCAAGTGATATATTCCTCCACTCGGCCTTTAACGCAGTCACCAATTCTGCCTTGTTCTTTGGGCGATCTCGACGTGCATGTATCCGATCATCCAATACATATAAAAAAAAATGCTCGATAAGGTTAAGATCAGCACTCTGGGCTGGCCAATCCAACTTTTCCACACTCATGTCCTCAAACCACTCTGTTACGACCCGAGCAGTATGGCATGGTGCATTGTCTTGCTGATAGAGGTATGGGCCTTCCCCAAAGTATTGCCATAATGTTGGAAATGCATAATTGTCCAGGTTGTTCTGATATTGCGCAGCATCCATGGTTTTGTCGATAACGATTAATGGGCCCAAGCCAAACCATGAAAGGAGCTCCATACCATGACACTGCATCCACCAAACTTCATTGTTGGGAGGATACAATCAGGAAGGAACTGTTCCCCTGGCATTCGCTACACTCAGGAACAGTCATCAGACTGATAGAGTACGAACCTCGACTCGTCTGTCCATAGGACTGCTTTCCATTGCTCTACAGTCCAGGATTCGCGCACCTTACACCATTCCGTAGCCGAGTGGGCAGGAGCGGGAGTGCAGTAGCACACGCTCTTTGAGTAGACCGGGGTTCAAGCCCCTGACTACTGAATACGGTCGATCTGCCAACCCGCACTGGACCAGCGTGGCAGATTATGGTCCATTTCCTTCAACATGAATTGTTGAGGAGGCTTCCATCCTGCAGTGGGTTGATAATGGCTGCACTTTACTTTTTTTTTTTTTTTTTTTTTTTACACCATGTTAATCGGCATCTAGCATTTGTTGAGGTGATCAATTCTGTTGAATTGTTGAGGTAATTCTGTTGAACGTGCCATCTTGCATACCTACTTTTGCAATTGTCTATTCGAAGCCCAGTGTGCATATTTATAACAGGTTCTGTGACGTGTTGCATGCATAGGAATTGTTTTCCCATCCATAGAGGGGTGTCCGGATATTAATGGTAGGGCAGCGTATCTTATTTACGATAATATTAAAAATAAAACTTAAAAACTGTAGTATAATTTTTTCCATAAGTATAGTTAAACTAAAATCGGATGTGTACGTTTCACTTAGTGTTCCCAAATTTGAAATCTTTTCAAAGCTTTTTTTTTTTTTTTCAAAACTATTTACATTGAACTTTCTAAAAATAAAAATTTAAAAAAAGTATTTGGCCTACTCAACTGCAAGTAAAGCTTATCACTCACGTAGTTAATCCTTGTACTGTGTTATAGATTCGGCGATATAAATTAAACCATTACGAAGGCTATGCTGCCGAATTTTTTTTTTATCAATCGTTACTAAATTATTTGAAGTAGAAATAGAATGTTAAAAGTCCAACTTAGATTACAGAGCAATATATACGATATATGCTCCAGGCAAAACTTCTGCGCCCTCTATAATATCGTAAATGGAGCAAAATGATATTTATTAGACTTAGCTTATGGGCTACTCGCCAAGTACGTAATGCGAGGAGGAAAGCGGATTCCGATTAAATATTACGATACTTATGGTTCTAAAGTATTTAGTATTAGTAGTGGCGAGCTGTTAAGCATGCTTGTACAGCATCAGCCAAAAGAGAGAGGGAAAAAAAAAAAAAAAACTAGCCGAATGAATGTTGTGTAACAGTTTTCTTCATCAAAAAATAAATAACGTGATTTCAATCGGAATATTTCATTGCATAATGAGAAGTGCTACAAGTGAAAATGGATTTTCAAAAATCTGAATAAATAAATAAATGAAATCACATTTAGTAATTAGTGAACTCTCTTAGATAAATGTAATAACCATGCCTAAAGAATTTTTCAAGATTTCATTTTGGTGTGGCTGAAATATAGACATAATCCATGTATCCTAATAGACAAGAGGTTTAAATGATAAAAGTGCAATCGTTTTCTAACTAAATGATACAAGTTATGGAAGTATTAAGTTATTAATGGTAAAGCATGTCATTTCTGAGCAGTATAGACAAGCTGCTAGGATAACTCATATAAGGTGGCTCACATCTGGTGAGTATGGACTTGGCACACCCAGGGTCCTGAGCTGGATATCATCATTCTACTCTTTCTTGGTGATTCCATTCTCTCTCTCTCTCTCTCTCTCTCTCTCTCTCTCTCTCTCTCTCTCTCTCTCTCTCTCTCGGGGTAACTCGGATATTTTTTTGGCTGGTGCAGCATAAACCTCAGGCTTCCTTGCACTATGTGGCTAGTAATAATAATAAAAAAGTTCTAGGTTGCGGTCGACAACACAAAAAATTGTCTTCCCAGGATATTCCACATGAGCACATATGTGCTCATATGTGGTCATATGTGCTCATTCTATAAACCTCAGTAGTCGCTGCATTCAGGATATTAGCATTAATTGAGGCATATGATACAAGAAAGCAAGCTTATACAGATCAGCCAAAAAAAAAAAAAAAAACCCACCTTCCCATTTCACCCATCCATTCACTCCAAATGTTTGTCTAGTTATACCTTGGACTTATTTAATTTGTTGACCTTCACTACAACAGATGGAAGTTTGTTCCAACTATCAACCACCCTCTGGCTAAAGGCAAACTTCCGCACATCTATTCTACAACTGGCTTTCCTCAATTTGAATCTACGCCCACTCAGGTTCTTAACCTGAACAACAGGAAGAGTCCCATCAGCATTGAGACTGCTCAAGCCATTCAAAGCCTTTTACACCTCAATCAGATCACCTCGCAGGTGTCTAGTCTCCAGATACTGAAATTTGCAGAGCTTAAGCCTCTCTTGGTAAGAGCACCCCTTTGTTCCTCTCATCAATCTTGTTGCCCTTCTCTGTACTCGTTCTACGAGGCGTTTCCGAAAAGTAAGGTAACACTTTTTTTTTTCTTAATAATGGTGAAAGGGAATGAGATGAACTCGATGCACAGATAGACCCGTTAATAACGTTCAAAAAAGACCTCCAGTGCAGTGTTGCTGTACTGTCGCCTCACAGCAGATTCCAGTTGTAAAATGCTGGCTACCGTGCGAGTGTGGTTCAAAACAGGTGTTTGCTTTTTTGCAAGCAAAGGGTCTTCACCAAGTAACATTCACCATGAACTGGTTGCTGTGTATGGCGAAAAGGTGATGACAAAGAAGCGGGTGTTTTGGTGCAATGAATTTAAAGCGCGCCATGTTGACATTGAAGATCGACATTGGGCGGGCAGGCCTTCATTGAGCAAGACAGAAGACAACATTTCGCGCATTAAGGGTATCGTTCTTGAAAACAGGCGCGTGAAATTGCATGAAATTGCATACATAGTGAACGTGAGTAAGTCGACTGTTCACGATGTCCTTGGCTTTCGAAAGGTGTGCTGCCACTGGGTGCCCGACAATTATCAAAGGAGGACAAAGCAAAGCGCATGGGGATGTGCAGGAGAACCTGTTGCGATACAGCGATGAAGGAGAGGATTTTCTCGCTCGCATAGTCACAGCAGACAAAACGTGGGCTCATCATTTTACCCCGGAGAGCAAACAAGATTCCATGACCTGGACAAATCCACAGTCTCCAGTCGCAAAAAATTCGAAACTTTTCCCAGTGTCCGAAAAGTCATGGCCACAGTATTTTGGGATCGCCAAGGCGTTCTGTTCGTGGATTTCTTGCCGAAGGGAGGAACAATCAATGCACAGCTTTACTGCGCAACGTTGGAAAAACTAAAAGCCAACATTCGACGCAAACGACCAGGATTCATGACAAGCGGCGTGATTTTGTTGCACGAGAACGCAACTCCGCACACTGCCCACACCACTCGTGAGTGTTTGCGCAGTAATCGTTGGGAAACTCTGTCACATCTCCCCCTACAGCCCAGACAGTGCCTTTAGACTTCCGTTTGTTCGGCCCTCTGAAAAAATACCTTTCAGGAAAGCATTTCACCACGGATGAGGAAGTTCATCAGGCGGTGCGATGTTGGTTACTATGTGTGGGCACGGACTTCTTCAGTACTGGTATTGATAAACTGATCCATCGTTGGGACAAGTGCATCAATAAACTAGAGACTTTGTGGAGAAGTATTTCTTGGTGTGTAATTTCAACTTCGTATTATTAAATATCATCTAGAGAAAAAATGTGTTACCTTACTTTTCGGAAACCCCTCGTAGCAACTCTACATCTCTACAATTCTACATCTATCCTAAAATGAGGCCTCTACACCTGTATGCAGTACTCAAAGTATGGCCTGACCATTGCCTTATACAAAGGTATAATCACCTCATTGCCTCTGCTAGCAAAATTCCTATATATCATTGACAAAACTCCATGACCTGCTCTGGCCCCCTGTCTGCACTGCTCAGAGAACTTCATATCTGACTGCACAATTAACCTCAGGTCTTTTTCATTCTCTACCTCCCTGGTGTAGTACCACACAGTTAGTACGTTTCTCTTGGGTTACTG
Source organism: Mastigoproctus giganteus (assembly GCF_048544385.1). Classification (NCBI taxonomy): domain Eukaryota; kingdom Metazoa; phylum Arthropoda; class Arachnida; order Uropygi; family Thelyphonidae; genus Mastigoproctus; species Mastigoproctus giganteus. Next base: position 22,213,062 of record NC_143581.1, on the reverse strand, counting down.
CTACCCATATGCAGTACTTTGCATTTGTCATTTGCATAAACCCCAGTAATACGAAAATTCAGCTTTAGTGCAATGGAAAATATGTGTCGAGACTGCACACATATTACATTACTAACACGTTTTCTGCTGATCGAATGAACGGGAATATTTCTAGAGCAAAAAGGTTTGAAATAATGAGAGCTCGGAACCTCTTTCATTACAGCACTATATCTGCATACGAGGACAGAAATAATGAGAACAAGAAGCCTCTTTCGTTGTGGTCCTATATCTGCATCTCGTATGTTTACTTCGATTTGGGCTTTTTTTTTTTTAAATGCAAATAAAAAATATCTAGCCCAACCCAAATTAGTCATCCCGCATCAACTGATATACGTTTATATACGAGGGGTGATTATTAAATTTGCGGACTGGTGCAAGATTTTATGTTTACCGCGCGAACTTTCGATACCTGCCGCTAGAGGAGCTCTCTCTGATCGCTACTGAACAGACTCTGTGTGCACATGCCAGTACTTGTCGAGCTAGTATTGCGTCAAGAGAGTTTTTCTTTTAGCAGCGTGTCACTGACGATCGTTTTGAAGCAAGTATCATGTCGGAAATACAGATTGAACAGCGATATGTGATTCATTATTGTGGTAAATGCATCGGAAACAGTCAAAGAGATGAATGAAGCGTATGATGATGAGTGTCTTGGTGGAACGGCCATTTTCCGGTGTGACCAAACTTTCCGCTGAGAAGTGGTTTCTCCATCAAGACAATGCAGGCCTCATACTACTAATATTGTGCAGGTAGTGATCACTGCCATAGGTGCTGAGGTTCTGCCACATCCCCCTTAATTACCGGACTTAGCCCCTTGTGATTTCTTCCTGTTTCCACGTCTGAAGAAATCTCCGAAAGTTAAGAGTTTCGCTTCCGACACAACGATGCTCGCAGAGCCACAATGGAGAAGATTCAGATAATTACAATTAAGATAAGACCTTGCACCAGTCCGCAAATTAAATTATCACTCCTCGTACATGCACTGTACCACCACTTTATTAGGTACACCCCTGCTGTTCACACAAATGGTTTGTCCCACAACGTTGCAAATCACATGACCACAGTTGTGGATATAAATGCAGAAGAACAACCTTTCTAGTATCAGTCAAGCGTACAAACCGTAGCAAGAATGGGGAAAAGGAGTTATCTAACGGACTTCGAACGTCGCATGGTAGTAGGTGCAATATGTGCTGGACAAAGCATCTCTGAAACGGCAGTTCTCCTGAACTTTTCACGCACCAGTTTCAGAGGTGTATCGAGAATGGTGCAACGAACAGAAAACATCCTCCCAACGGCACTCCTGTGGAAGAAAATCACTTGTTGATGAGATTTATATTGATATTTATTACTTAAAGCGGTCCCAACCAACCAATGGCAACCCCGCTGTCAGTTACACATAATTTAGCAGTACTCTTATATACTCCCTCTCCTGTTTGCCTAAGTACAGGGAGAGAAAAACCTGTCATGACCAAAAAAGATTGATATGAACAAATTGAAAAATAATCAAATTACATAAAAAATAAAATATACATATAATTAAATTTCAGACAAAGTCCAAACTTCATTGGAAAGAGCTGCATCTGTTCACAGTCTGTTGGAAAGCCAGCAGCGCTAGGAGCTGCCGAGGAGAGAAATACCAGCGCCAGGAGCTGCCGAGAGCAGAAATTCCAACACAAGGAGCTGGAGTCGCAGTGGATATAGCAGACTCAAGCCTCCACGATTTCACAGAATTCTAGGTAATTCGGCATACACCGTACCGCATTACAAATCCAAGGCTTCCCGATGCAGAAGAGGCTTCCGCCTAAGAAATATTGCAGTTGCAAAGGTTTGGAAAGCCAAGAAGTTCTCCTGTTTATCAACTATAATTCTCTCGCAGCCTTCTGCCATAAGATTGAGATTACTAACCCGAGATACCAATTCAATTCGTAGATCGCAGTACTCCTCACAGTTGTACATAATATGTTCCCATGATTCTCTTTCGCCACAATAGCAGCTAGATCTTTCATTAATTCCTAAATCATGCAACTTTGCATTAATCGAACCATAACCAATTAATAAGAACATAGCTTGTAAGTTTTGGGCAAACAATTTGAATTTTATCGAGGCTGCATTTCTTAAATCTGGGAAAAAATTTTGTGTAATTTGCCCTTAATAACAAACACTCCAACGCTCTTGCCAGACTTTTACCAAAGCATCCCAGATTCTTGTCCTTTCTTTCCTGGGATCTGCCAAAATGTCCACCTGTAAATTCAGAAAAGAACAGGGAATGCCACGGCTGATGAAGTAAGCCAATGCACAATACAATAAATGCAGATCAATGGGAAATTTTCCAGTCCCAATCTGAAAAGCTGGGGTCGAAACAGTTCTGCATGCCATGCACATCCTAAGGAGCGTTACTCTTTGAATGGAACTGAGCTTTCTAGTAAATACTTTTCACTACACGTTCAAACCAAATTGGTGCACCAATTTGGTTTGAATTTGGTTTGGGATAAATACACATTCATATAGCAAGTTCAGTGCCTTACCTTTTATTCCCCAGCCAACTCTAGTGATTCGAGTAATCATCCCAATAAATTTCCTCACCTTTTCTGATAGATAAGTAACATTTGAGTTCAAAGTTAAAGATCCGTCAAACATAATGCCTAGATATTTTAATTGCCTTGCCGATTTTAGGCTCGACCCATTCATTCTAACAACCGGGGGTCTACTCAAAAATTGATCCTTAAAGACCATTGTCCTTGTTTTGGTTCCTGATACAGTCAGTTTATGTAACCTACACCAGTTATTAAGTTCAAACAAAACCTGCTGTGACCTGGTTTCTAGTTGCATCCGTGTATTTCCTTCAATAAGCAACACAAGATCATCCGCATATGCCACCATCTCTGTATGTTCGAAGTCCCTACGCAACCAGTCCTCCAAAACGAGGTTCCACATTAGTGGTCCAAAAACCGATCCTTGTGGGCATCCCCTCGTCACCTCTCGTACAATCAACCGACGACTTAACAGCCACTGTACGGTGCGTGAAGTAGTCCTTTACCACCATAAAGATCTTAGTTGAACAGCCTGCAAGTCTCAACATCATAAGAACACTGCTCCATTGAATGGAGTCAAAAGCTCCCTCAAAGTCAGTACAGATTCCAAGGACGTACTTACTTTCGAGCCTAATATATAGTTTCGCAATGCCCGAAGCCCATCTTCTGTTCCACGACCTGGAGTAAAACCATATTGTCTGCCAGACCGGCCTAAGTTTTTTTTTTCAGTATAGTCAGTAATCCGTCTCGCCAGCATCCTTTCAAACACCTTTCCTAATCCAGGGAGGAGGGCAATAGGTCGATAAGATCGTGGATCATTCTTTGGCCTAAATGGTCCCTTCAGTATCAGCTTTAATAGGGCATCCTTCCATGGTGATGGAAAGGCCCCGTCACACAGGCAGCTATTAAAAGCTGCAAGAAGGATTACTGGTATCAGTCGATGGGCCTGTTTAATGACCTCTCCTTCAATGAGGTCCATCCCTGAGCATTTACTATTCCTTATGCGTTGTACTGCATCACAAAATTCAATCAGGCTAAAAGGATCCTCGTCATGTACCACAGAGTAAGCATGATTAAGTCTTTTCATCAACATCTGTTCCTCATCGTCTTGCTCAGAGATAGTATCTCCAATCAGATGATCCAAAATCGCAGACATACTTTCTCTGCAACTTGTACTTTCCTGGTCAACACCTCCAATAGAGTATGCTGTATCTCCATTATATATTTTAGTCTTGCCAGTACATAGCTTTTATACACTTCCCCATAGGTTCTCATTGCCCACTGTTCTAACCAACGTTCTCCAGGCAGTTAATTTTTATTTAGATATCATACGCACATATGCACTCCTTATCCTCTGATACTCTACTTTAAGTGCATTAACCTCCTCCTCCTCCTCCCCATTGTTACGCTTACTTCTTTGGTACCTTTTCCGCACTTTATGAACCTGCTTCCGAAGTTGGCATAACTCACCAGACCACCATTTAACCGGAATCCTATTACAGTTCTTTTGCTTATAGATGTGCTGGAAGAATCAAAGAGAGAGCGCTGAAGTAACTCCACTGCATTCTCTCTCTCTCTAGACATCTGACTGAATGCCCAAATACCCAGATTCCCAAGTCGGACATGAATATATTCGTCAAACCTATTCCACTTTGCATTTTCGATAGCAAATCGTCGTAACGGTTCCTGAGACGGAGCTAGTTTTGTTATGTCCCTGACAGAAAATACAATGGCCCGATGATTGGTGAGAGGTCAGAGGAGGATGGCTAGAATTGTGCAAGCAAACAGACGGGCCACAATGTCGCACATCACATCAGAATACAACCTTGGTGCGCAGAACAAAATATCGCAACGGACCACTAGTCGCACTTTTTAGCGAATGGACTGCAACAGCCGACAGCCACATCGCATACCTTTGTTATCAGTGAAGAACAAGAGAGCACACCTCCTGTGGACACAGCAACACCAACACCAACACTATCTGCGCGGTAGCTCAGTAGAATCATCACCGTCTTCTTCGAACCCGGTCCTTTTTCTACCCCACACTGGGTGGAAAAGGACCGGGTTCGAATCCCGTCGATGACGCGACGAACTTTAGTAGGCTTTTTTTCACTCCATGGCTGATTTAGTCAGTCTCAGGCGTAGATAGCAAGGTTTTTTCCCCCAGAAACTGGGGTTTTTTCGTCCAGCAAACAGGCAAATCGACCAAAGAACACATGCAATTTATAGACAAAATAAATATGGGTAGATGTAATCATTTACAGGGGACCCTAATATCATAATTTGGTTTAAAAAAATAATAAAACACCAGCACTGGACTATCGAGGATTGGAAAAGAGTTGCTTGGTCTGACGAGTAGAAGTTACTGGTGCATCATGTTGATGGAAGGTTCAGAATTTTGAGAAAACAACATGAATCCATGGACCCATCATGTCTGACGACTACTGTGCAAGGTAGTGGAGGCAGTGTTATGGTGTGAGGAATGTTTTCTTGTCACACGTTGGGTCTATTAATACCCACAGATTCATCGTACCTAAATATCGTTGCTGACCAAGTGCATCCGTTCTTGTTGACAGTTTATCCTCAGTCAGATTGTTACTTCCAGCAGGATAATGCGCCGGTGCTCAAAGCCCGAATCACCATGGAATAGTTCAAGGAACATGACAATGACTTTTCTTTGCTGCAGTGGCCCGCTCAGTCTGCGGATCTCAATCCTATTGAACATCTTTGGGATGAGCTGGAAAGGGCTGTTCGCTGCAGGCCTACACCTCCGTCGAATCTCAAGGAACTGCGTGACACACTCATGTCTGCATGGTACTCCATTCCTGCACACAACGTTTTCAGCATCTTGTTCAATCCATGACTAGACGAATTCAGGCTGTTTTGAAGGCTAAAAGAGGCTCAACACGCTACTAGGTAGGTGTACCTAATAAAGTGGCAGCACAGTGTATGTGTGTGTGAAAATGTGGAGGTACACCATGCCAACACAATTACACATAGATAAAGCATAATCATCCAAATCCAATAAAAGATGTGATATCAAATTCTTGGTTATATTCCGGCACGACCACCAGATCAGTGGAGTTTACAATGAATCAATCAATACAAATGTTAATCGTATTTAGCAGTCACGGGGTTGAAACCAGGTCCACCCAGAGAGCGTGTGCTACTGCACTCGTTCTCCTGACCACTCGGCTACGTCAGGCCTGCTTCTTATGCCTTATCTCGTAAAACATTCATTTCTTTTCTTCAAACAAATGCTCCCGTTGCTGTATACTGTATTTACAATATATTACATAATGCCATTCAAAAATTTTCTTTCAAGTTTTTCTTTCGTTGTAAACCAATGCGTTTTAGAGATCAGTGGACTTTGAAGAAATTTTATTGTACTGAATTATCCACCAAAACTATTTCGTACAAACGACATTGACAAAACACTAATAATCAGGAAAGTGTGTCGGGTCCAGAAAAATTTTCGTTAAAACTGTATTCGTTGTAATCGGATTTTGTATAAATAATCATTATTCAGGCTTCGGCTCACCTGCAATATCACGATTTAACAACTGACTCATCTGGAAGCTTTGAAGTTACTGACTGTGAAACAACAACCGTTGAGCTTTGTGGTTAGCACAGTGGTTACAACCACCTTCTTCCACACCGAGTGGAAAGGTGTGAAATCCCATCAATGACACAAGAAATTTTAATGGGCTTTTTTAACGTGTCCAAGTTAATCGGTCTCGAACAGGGTTGAATAATTTCATTTCTTGGAAATTTGCGTGTTTTGTTTAGTAAAGTAATCGATGAATAGACGCAGATGCAGACACAATATCCTGATGCATCATAGCTCTTTGGAGCCTAACACACTCCTATCAAATTGTCGATTTTCTGCACCGGTCCAAACCCAAAGGAAACAGTTTAGCAAGTGATATATCCTACTTTATATATCTATATAAACTCGAATTAATTTCTAGTTTTAATAATTAACTTTAGCTAACTGTAATAAAACTGCAGAAAAATCCCACTTATCGGAAACAATTGAAGCTCTGAGTATTTCAAATAGCCTTTTTCAGATAATCAATTCTCAATGCACTACATTATATACAGGGTGATTCACTACCAGTGCGACAAACCTGCAGGAGGTGTAGGGGGCACAAAGACGAATCGGAATCACATAGCATTGCAGGGTCCGAAATGCCTTCGTCATGCGGTAGAGGACGTTGAACGGGAGGTCGCGTGAACAGCGATCCCGCTGGAAGTCAGCATTTGCGAACCGTTTCTGTTGAAGAAACCAAGTAGCAAAAGTCCTCCGGAGTGGATAATCCGCAGGCTCCAATGATTGGACGCGTTGCAGATGGTATGAACTCATTTAGTTTGTTGACAGAATCCTCCATACAGTGGATTGGGAAATACCCAATCGTTGGCCTATCGCTCGAGTACTCGTACTCGGATTGCCTTCTGCAAGACGTAGGACATTCTCCTCATTGTCTGGCGTCCACGTCGTTCGCTCTCGATTCATGGTACCTCTCGTGAAACAACCAGTCTCACGTAACCTTCTGTGCACACGTGCGAAAATCGTATGATGAGGAGCACGCCTGTTCGGGAAACGTTCCTGGTACAAGCGCAGAGCGGCGCCCGTTACAGTCCGCAGCTCCATACGCGAGGTGCATGTCGGCCAGTTCAACGTTTGAATACTCGTCCATCCTACTGCCTCGGGAACCGGATAGCAAATGCTGACTTCCAGCGGGATCGCTGTTCACGTGACCTCCCGTTCAACGTCCTCTACCGCATGACGAAGGCATTTCGGACCCTGCAATGCTATGTGATTCCGATTCGTCTCTGTGCCCCCTACACCTCCTGCAAATTTGTCACACTGGTAGTGAATCACCCTGTATAAAAGGGAAAAATAGGAAAAAATTAATAAAAGAAAGTTTCCATAATTTGTATTTTTTATTGACACACGTTATATACTTTGCATGCATACTTATACGGTTAAGTAAAATCGCCAACTTTCTACTGCCTAAAAGATATCAGTCCACCTTTTCTACCGCTTCAAGATTCTGTATTTTCAGCAAACCTTTAAATTCATCCTCATCCAATTCTTTTTGAGATTCGGCCCATCCAGTAGCGATCTGAAAGGCATTGAACACATTGCTAGCTGTAGGTTCCATGGTGTTCCTCACAATGTCCCTCTTCCTTTTCAATTACTGTCTGAATGAGATTAGTATTTATCGGTGGAACTACAAGGTGTGGCTAAAATGAAAAGAGAATCGTTGCTTACTAATGCCTTACTACTGCGCATATCAACAGCATTCATAACATGCTGTAGTTTGTTTTCTCCTGTACAGATCAGTTTTTGTTTTGTTGCAATCGATTAAGAAGAGTTAAAGAACTGAATCAGTGTTTTAATTCTTTCGCGAAAATATGAGTGATCGCAATTTAGAGCAAAAAATTGTTATTACATTTTTATTGAAACTCGAAAAAAATGCCTCAAAAACGTTGGAGACGTTACGGAGTGTACGTGATAAAATTAGTCAGTTAGGCGTGTACGAATGGCACAAATGGTCCAGAGAGGGACGGGAATACGCCCACGACGACAAGAAGACAGGCAACTTCAACGACAGACGAGAATGTTAAAAAATTCGACAGATTGTGCGCCACGACCGCTGGATGAGCATTCGACTAATCGCAGAACAATTATTGTATACATTGACAAAGAAAGAATAAGAACAGTTTTTACAGATGGTTTTTTTCATCGTGAAAATGCGCCGAGTCATTCCTCTGTCGCAGTGAAAGGTTTTATACGAAAAACAAGATCACAACACTGGAACACTCGCCTTATTCGCCATATCTGGCGCCGATCGACTTTTTTCTGTTCACGAATATTAAAATTCATCTCAAAGGAAAACGATTTGAGGACTTAGCAGACATTCAGAAGAACACAAAGGTGGAATCTTCCGAGAACTTTCGCTGTTGTTTTAGTTCCTGGAAATCGAGAATGGAGCGCTGCATAGGCATGACTGGAGAGTAATTGGAAGAGGATAAACATTTAAATTGTTGCATTTAAAATAATAAATATTTCTCGTTTCTCTTTAGCTGTATCTTGTATTTCCTTATCTGTAATGACTCAAGTGTAATGACTCGTATCATTACGAAAACAACTCACAGTTCATTCATTTTCTCTAGTTTTATACATTTATTTTAAAAATGTTTTCTTCGTTCCTGTTAGAAATGTTTTCTTAATTCCTGTTAAGAATGTTTCCTTCATTTCTGTTAAAAATAAAATAAATAAATTTTCTGTTTATACTCTGGAACGACTACACGGTTAGAGAAGTTGTTTTCTTTATTTCTGTTAAAAATTTGCTCTTCTGGGTTTCATTCATGTTTTATATAAATGGAGTCATAATTTTATTATATTTATGCGATACTTTTGTTTCTTACATTTAAATATTAAATGTACCAATTTCTTTGAGTAAAATTAATGAAACAAATAAAAGCTTCGAAAAAAATTCGAACATATACTGTATATTATTTATTTATTTATTTATTGTACTAAGTTCTTCCTAACCTTTGGCTCCTAACCTTCGAGGCGCCTCCGTAGCCAGGTGGGAAGGTGCAGTAGTGCGTAGCACACGCTTCTTGATTAGACCGGGGTTCGAGCCCGTCACCACCAGATGTGGAAAGGTCAGGGAATGACCACCGCATACAGAATATGGCCTTAGTTGCTAATGCTCAAAAAAACCTAACCTTCGACAATATCATACAGAAAATGCAGACAAGTGAGGTAAAATAACATGCAAGCAATATCATACATATACGGTTTTTTTTTTAATCCTTGTGTGTGAGGACGGTCTCGAGCTGGATTATGCCAATCCCACCGTATGTTTGTGAAGATACCACCCAGCAAAGCCGATCAGTGTAGTGGTGAACATGTTTGGTAATATGGTGTAGGGTTCTGTTGGTTCAATGAGTGATCAGCCTTGGTCAGCATCACAATCCTAAAGTCACAAACCAAACGTTTGTCAGGTCGAAAATTGGTTGTCCAATGTTCATCAAAAGTTCAGACAAGATGCCCAAATGAATGATAAGGATGCCAAAATAAATTCCTTCACGCGACCTGTGCAGTAAGAGATTTGCATCACATTCCTGTTCCACATATTTACAAAAATCAGATATACGTGCATCAGGATCACAATAGCACGTAAATCCTTCTTTGTACGATGATTCGAATTCTATTCTATAATAAACATATGAAAAATTATTTATTGTTAGCCACTGTGCATCTATGAAACAGTTATATGATTTCATCTTTTGTATATACAGCTGTACTCGTATCTTCTCGGGTCGAGTTCACATATACTTTATATAAAACGTGATGTACATATGGCACCAAAAACAAAAAACAAAAAAGTGTTACAAAAAGGGTTAAGTGAGCAAACGGTGTCATAACTTTTATCCACGAGGGAATAATTTTTAATCAGTTAAAAAATATAAAAATGAAATATTGTAGATTATTTATTTTAATTTCGGAATTAAGACAAGTCCGAAATAGTTCGATTATGTATGCCTGAAAATATTTCTTCTTCTTCTTTTTTTTTTTTTTTTTTTAAATATGTGGAGTTCTTTAGTTCACTTGTAAAATCCATAAATTGAGCTAATCATTTTGTATCAATAAAATTGCTAAAGAATTTGATACTTATAATATTACCTGCATAACAAAGGGATGAAAGTACAAGTTTCAGTTTGTAAAGTTTCTTTTAAGTTGCTATATTGTTATGAAGGTGGATATAATCAGTTCGTAGTAGAAGAAAGTGGCGGATGCAACTTGCATTTTGATTTTTGAACTTTCTATTTTCAAAAATTTACCTATCACTGTTGTTCTTCGCAGTAGCAATGTGGTTATAATTAACGTACTCAGCACACCGAGTGGAAAATACCCAAGTTGGAATCTCGTCAATGACGAAGAACTTTTATGGGCTTTTTTTTAAAAAATCTGTGGCTGAGTTAGTTGGTCTCAGGCGAAGAAAACAAGGCTTTTTACCCGGAAACTAGAATTTTCGTCCAGAAAAACAAGAAAACCGACCAGTGAACGCACGCAATTTTCAGGGAACACAATGTGTTGATGAGGTAATTCTCGCTGGCTCTAACAGATTTTTTTTTATCATTATTGTTATACCTATAGGTAATGTTTGTAATATATTAGCTATAAGTGTTATTATAATAAATATTAAAATAACATAATTCTGCACTCTCATCCATGCAAAAGCAGAACAAAACGCGAATTGCCTAACAAAAATAATTTACGGGGTTGCAAACGTTCTGCACCCAAAACAAGCCCTATAATTCTAATGACATAATGTCCAGATTTCTGCTAGCGGATGGAAATACAACTGAACAAGGTCTTCATGTTCGGTTGCTTGCCAATGCTGCAACAGAACACCCATGGTGCTAGATCGCAAAATCACACATTGTTGCACCATGTCAACTAATGCTAATAAGCATTAGTAGAGGCATATAATGCAAGAAAGCACTTTTAATACACAACGCTTATACAGCGTCAGGTAAAAAATATAATAAAAAAAAAACTATTGCACACATTCACTCGCTCTAAAAGTATTCCAATTCTTCCTTGAATTTAATTAACCTATCAACTTCCACAGCCATAGACGGGAGTTTGTTCCAGCAATCAAATTTCCGTACAACTATCTTTCCTCAATTTGAATTTATGCCCGCTCAGGTTCGTAATCTGAGCAAGAGGAAGAATCCCATCGGCATTAAGCCTGCTCAAACCATTCAAGGCCTTATACACTTCAATTAGATTACCTCCCAGGTGCCTAGTCTCCAGACGCTGCAATCTGCAGAACTTAGCTCTTTTTTGGTAAGAGGACCCCTTCGTTTCCCTCACCAATCTTGTTGCCCTTCTCTGTACTCGTTCTAGGAACTCTACATGCTTCCTAAAATGAGGCCTCCAGACCTGAACGTAGTAGTTAAGGCGTGGCTTAACCATTGCCTTATACAAAGGAATAATCCATACTAGCAAATTGCCTGTATATCATTGACAAAACCCAATGATCTACTCTTGCACCTGTCTGCACTGCTCAGAAAACTTCATATCTGATTGCACAATTATCTTCAGCTCTTTTTCATTCTCTACCACCCTGAGTGTAGTACACCATACGTTTCTCTGGGTTTACTTCTACCCATATACAGCACTTTCCATTTGTCAATGTTAAACTTCAGTTGCCACTTCTCAATCCATCTGCCCAACTTTCCTAGATCCTGTTACAATAGCATACTGGCATTAACAACCATGCCAACCTTTGTATCATCTGCCAACTTCGATATTAAGCCTGATATACCTTTATCTGTTGTTTAGAAATAAATAATATTGCGTTGCTGCAGATTACAAAAGACTACCAATTTAAATAATTTGTAACTATATACCAACTTCATTTGATTTTAAAAAAAAGTGGTGGTTGCTCAAATATGCACTCCTGACACGAGTCCCACTGCTGTTACAAACGAATAAACATTGCCTTTAAAACTCTGCGGGTTCCCCAAGGATAGGTTCTAGGACCACTGTTGTTTCTGACTTTCATAAATAACTTCGACGAAGGGATAGAGGGCGTGATCTCAAAATTTGCAGATGATATAGATTGGGAGAGCGGTTAATGACTAGCGCCAAGCAGCGCTTTTTCAGGATGACTTGGACAGGCTTCAGGGATGGTTAAAAAAAAAAAAAGTAGCAGCTATGTTTTAATTCAGCAAAATTCGTTTTAACGGTAGAAGACTGAATTGTTGTTGTTGTTGTTGGGTTTATGAGCAGTAGCGACTAAGACCATATTGCTCCATATATGCTGTCTGTAAATTGCGTGTATTCTGTGGTCCATTTTGTTTGCTGGACAAAAAAACCGAGTTTTCTTGAGAAATAACCATGCTACCCTCGCCTGAAACCGACTAACTCAGTCACGTTGTGAAAAAGGCCCATAAAAATTCCTCACGTCATCGACGGGGCTCGAACTAAGGTCTTTTCCACCTGGTGTGGGATGGACGGCGATTCTGCCAATTGTGGTAGAATTGGTAGAACCGCGAAAGCAACGGTAGAAGTAAAGGTTTAGGGGTTACCATATATATATATATATATATATATATATATATATTTTTTTTTTTTTTTTTTTTCAGGAGCATTAGCAACTAAGGCCATATTGCTCCGGGGATATGCGGTTGTAATTCCCTGACCTTTCCGCATCTTCCGTATTTGGTGGTGACGGGCTCGAACCCCGGTCTAATCAAGAAGCGTGTGCTACGCACTGCTGCTCCTTCCCACCAGGCTACGGAGTTTCCATATAGGCAGATTTCAAGTTTTCCTTGGAGGTGCAGACATGTATATAAATTAATTGTATATTTATCTTGGGATTGTACATAAAGTTTTTGTGTGGGTAAATAAATGAATGAATGAAAAAAATGGAGGTGCAGACAGGCTAATGGGGGGGGAACCATGGGATCTGCCTCAACAACACATAAATGAATGGAGGTGCAGACAGTCTGCACGGTAGCACAGTAGTATGGTCACCGTACGCTCCACATCGGATGAAAAAGGCCTGGGTTCGAATCCCATTGATTGCGCGAGGAACTTTTATGAGCTTTTTTTCATTCCATAGCTGAGTTAGAAGGTTTCAGGCGTAGATAACAAGGTTTTTTGTCCAGCAAAACAGGCAAATCGACCCGAGAATATATGCAATTTACAGACACAATACACATGTAATAACTAATTGGGCGACTCTAATATAATAGTTTAGTTTGGTTTGGTTTTTGGAGGTGCATAGAGGTAACATGGGATCCTATCGATGATTTATCGAACATTTGCCTGTAAAGATAAGGAAGCCATTATCCCCCCAGTGTAAAGGAAATTGTAACCAGCATTTGGAACACCGTGGCCAGGTATCGAGACGGCACTTAAAAAAAAAAAAAAACCCATCGACCAGAGAATGAAAGAACCCAAAGACGGGAACCCACTTGGTGAGATCTACAAGCCACCAGCATAGGGAAATACTTCAAATATATGGGCTACAATGCTTGGCAACCACTCAACTTAGAGGTGGACCTCACTGAAGTCTATAACGCTCTGGCAGGGGATAATGAAATGAATGAAGGCGAAATTGCACTGTTATAAATGATTCCAGAGCTGGATCAAAAAATTTAAATTACAGAGAAATAGATTTAAACTAGATTGCAAGAATTTTTTTTGCCAGCCTGTCATTTGTTATAAGTAACTTCCAGAGGTAGTTGAGGCTGACAGCTTGGGGAAATTCAAAAGTCAAGTGGATAGTTATCCACGTCAGGAGGGAAACAAATAGGCTATTTATTTTAATAGATTTGTTTTTTTTATTAATTTTTGTAATTTATTTATACATTTTTCTTTTTATATTATTTTATTTTAATATTTTTTCACTTCCTTTTTCGCCAGTGCAGCAAAAGCCGATGGCTTTCTTGCACTATATGGCTAATACTGATATTAGTATTAATACTAATATTGTCATAACATAATGGCTGTCATAGGTAAGTTTGATTCATAGGATATTAATTTTATTATAATACAGATATGAACCATCTTATGATATGAATTGGCACAAAATACTGTATATGACCAAAGAACACCTCAAACCAACCGACCAACCTATATCTGTTTAATTATTATTATTAATGTAAGTTTATTTCTAAAATAATGCCTCACACAACTTAATGCTATTAGTTCCAGTTTTTCACGTCTCTTAAAAATGTACGATTTTTAAAAGATCGCCAAGTGGTGCTTTATTATTATTATTAGCCATGTGGTGCAAGGAAGCGTGAAGCTTTTGCTGCACCAGCCAAAAAAGAAAATTCTGAGTTACCCTGAGAGAGAGAAAACAAGAGTCAGAAGTAGAACGGAATCACCAAGAAAGAGAAGAATTATGATATTCAGCTAAGGACCCTGGGTGTGCCAAGTCCATACTCACCAGATGTGAGCCCCTGGGGTTGGTTAGCATCATGAAGAAATTTTCAAAGATGTGATTTAAAAATATAATAAAACTTTTTGGTCTTTTGATACGCTTTGACCATGGTGTCCTCGCCAAGGTCACTCTGGCTTGTGAATTTTCAAGCTGGGTATATAAATATAGGAGGTGTTAGCTTAAGTTTGCCTTTTCGGAAAAGGAGGAACACTAATGTCACGTTTTCTTTGAAGGAGCCCTGTTTATTGCACAATGGCCTCAAAAAAAGTCCTGAATAACTTTTGTAGTGAAGAGGAAAGTGAAGCTTTAAATGCAGGTGAAAGTGAACATTATCACTGGACTTTCCTCAGGCCTGCAGATACAAAATATACCCTCTTCTTACATACTTACAAGACCCACTTACTACATACACAAAATTTCATTGTGTGTGCATTGGTGGCCAGAGGTTTTGGAAGAACCGGTTCTGTGAAACTTAAGGCAGGAAACTTTTTATAGGTATAGTCTGAATAATAAACTTCCGTAAAGACTGCGGTTTGCCGTTGAGAATCGTGTCAGGAGGGAAGGAAGGGGGAGGAGATTCCTCATGTAATCTATAATTTCAGGGATTAGTAAGATACTTACGCTTCTTCCGGGTATAGCAAGACACGGAAACAAAGCAATTTCTTACTAATTAAGTAGAAATTGCTGTGTTTCGGGCGCTTTTGTATATTAAGTAAGAAATTGCTGGCTGGTGTTTTTTAGGTATGTTCGCAACATGGTGGTTAGTTGTTGAAAGATTTTAGACGCATCAACGACTTAGGCCATATTGCACGGTATATAATGTCTGTAAATTGCGTGTGTTCTATGGTCGACTTGCTGTTTACTGGTAGAAAAATCCGAGTTTCCAGGAGAAAAAAACCATACTACCCTCGCCTGAGACTAACTCAGCCATGTTGTGAGAAAGGCCATTAAAAATGCTCGCGTCATTGACGGGATTCAAACTCAAGTCTTTTTCACCCGGTGCGGGAAGGAAGGTGATTCTACCAACTGTGCACCTATGAGAGCGCACCATAAAAGAAGCCGAGTACTGTTATAACTTAAAAAAAAAAAAAAAAAAATGAAAGCCAATGGGGCGTATATTTCCGCAAGACTGCGAAGCAACAAACGTGCTATCTCTCCCAAAAACAGAAACCTATTTGACGATGAATAAGTCCTCAAATGGAAAAAAATCAATATTCAAGTAACAAAGCCAACACCATTGACTCCAATAAACCTCTAATCACAGAAGTGAAGAATACAAGTTAATAGAAACTAGCAAACAAAGACATCGTCCTGATGATCATCAACTTCCAAATTAAACCACACCACCGTTCCTGATGAAATGCCAATCGTCATGATAACAGCATGTGTGTGGACATGTGTATATGTAATGGGCGGCACCTAGAACGTCTGTTCAACTCCGCCTCGTGTCTCTGTGAAGAACAGTATCACTACAATTGGGCCAGATATGTGTGTGACATAGGTTTGTGTGTATTGTGTGTGTGTTCTGTTGTTATGTTCTGGCCACTTGGCTACCCAGAAGCATCAGTCACCTGGACAGATGATTCTGGGTATCGTCCACACCACGGGAAGGTGGGCCAGTTCCAGTAGAGCACGTAACGCCTCAAAAGAGACTCTGACCCACCTGATGTTGCCAAAAGGTGGGCCAGATTCCTCCGGGGGCCCATTCCAGAGGAAAAAGGAAGGAGCGAGAGAGAAAATAAAAAATAATAAATAAATAAAATAATAATAATAAATAAATAAAAATAAATAAATAATAATAATAAAGTAAACACAACCCGTGGTGCTGGTAAAAAAAAAAAATCATTAGCGAGAAAAAAAAAAAAGACACGTGCGATAAAAAAAATTACTAAATAAATAAAAGAATAAATAAAATAATAATAAACTAATAGTAAAAGAAAAAAAAAACACAGACTGGCGCTGGTGAGAAAAAAAAAAAGGGTAGTCTTCAATAAATACTCTTGTATCCAGAATAATTCAGATGTGGAACTGATGACCTTTAGGATCAGTGCAATGACAATTCATGCAGACATGAACCATAGAAGAAAATAAATCAGAGAAGCAAACTATTTTCCTGCTTACACAGTTGGATTTGTTGGATTGTTCTGGTGCGCTAATCTGGCGTTGTTTCTTTTTCTGCGAGCAAACACCTCGGAGGCAAAGTTCTGAAGAGCTGAGAGATGATTCTTATTATGCTATTCTGAAAGGGACCTGGGGGTGGTGGTGCAGGCAGATATGAAGTTCTCTGAGCAGTGCAGACGAGCTGCAAGAGTAGCTCATGGTGTATTGTCAATGATATATAGGAATTTTTCTAGCAGGGATAAGGAGGTGATTATTCCCTTGTATAAGGCAATGGTCAGGCCACACCTAGAGTACTGTATACAGGCCTGGAGGCCTCATTTCAGGAAGGATGTAGAGCTGCTGGAACGAGTACAGAGAAGGGCAACTAGATTGGTGAATGGGACAAAGGGGTTCTCTTACGAAGAAAGGCTTAAGTTTTGCAAATTACAGTGTCTGGAAACTAGGTACCAGCGGGGTGATCTGATAGAGGTGTACAAAGCCTTGAATGGTTTGAGCATGCTCAATGCTGATGGGATTCTTCCTCTAGCTCAGAAAAATCACCTGAGAGGGCATAAATTCAAATTGAGGAAAGACAGATGTAGGATAGATGTGCGGAAATTTGCCTTTAGCCAGCGGGTGGTTGGTGGGTGGAACAGACTTCCATCCCTTGTCGTGGAAGTTGATAGCCTAAATAAGTTTAAGGCTCAGCTGGACAGGTATTTTGAACGAACAGAGGGGTGAAGTGGAAGTGGGTTTTTTTTTTTTTTTTTTTTGGCTGATGCTGCATAAGCTTGCTTTCTTGCATCAAATGCCTCTACTAATGCTAATGCTAATGCTATTCATCCCACCTAACACTGCCTCGATAGCATCAGCAAATATTCTTGCGCCCTTTCTGTTTAAGTGTGTTCCATCCCTGCAGAAGCAGTCTCTCCAAGGCCGAATTGATTGACAAGATTGTCATATACTCCCTCCTGTCGTGTCTGGTCAGAGTTGCAGACACTTTCGGATTTAACCCTGACTCACAACTGTTTTTCAGCATTGATCTGTGCTTGTTAAGTAAGTCCACAGATCTCCTTCTGAGGACTTACTTACTTATTTAATAAAACATCACAAATGTACATTCTGAGTCTGAGCAAATACCATATAAGGGAAGCATTAACCATTCTTTATAGGACTTTGCACAAACAGCTTGTCAGAAAAAAAAAAAACGATGGGATAATAGTTACTTGGATTTCTAAGATCTTTCCCTGGTTTTGGGAAGGCAAGAACGATTACTGTTCTCCTGGAATCTGGATATTCTTTGCCAAGAAGGATTCTATTAATTAAATCTAGATGATCCATAGTTTGTTGAAAAGTGGTTTATCATTTCACTCAGATGGCATTTAGTCACAAGCTTGCTTGTGAGAGAACAAGTGCTATGCTTAACTCTTCCTGTGTAAAGAGTTTGTTAAATGGTTCAAACCCTTTTGATGAGAAGTTCAATAAATGTTTCTTGCTCTTCTGTTTTAGGGCCATGAACTCTGGGGGAATGATATTATTGCAGAGATTTTTGCAAATGTTTCTCCTAGAGTATTAACAACTGCAGTTGGATCTGCAATTTGACATCCATTGCTTTTTAGGCTCACTGTAAGCCATGGTGGATAATTTCCCTTAATTTAGGAATCTGATCCCTGACTACTATTGAGCTTGTGTCTGCACTGTCCCACAGGGTACTAGGTCTACTGAGATCTCCTAATAACAACAAGATCATCAAAGGTCTGTCTGGAAGATGTTGATCCCAGGTTGTAAATATAGCAAACAAATTGTTAAAGGAAACCAAATAAAATTGGCCCCAGGTGCTCATATCTGGTGAGTATGGGCTTGGCACATCCAGGGTCTTGAGCTGGATATTAACATTCTTCTCTTTCTTGGTGATTCCTCTCTCTCTCTCTCTCTCTCTCTCTCTCTCTCTCTCTCTCTCACACACAGGGTAACTCGGGAATTTTTTTTGGCTGGTGCAGCATAAGCCTCAGGCTTCCTTGCACCATGTGGCAAATAATAATAATAATAATAATAATAATGCAAAAACATTTCCCCTTTCCCCGGAGAGAGATCTGGAACGTCAGTTCGGAGCTTCACCCTAAGATCGCACAGTTAAAGAGCAGGTGACTCCAATCTTCTGTATACCCGCAGCTGCAGAGATCGGTGTGATGCAAGCGAAACTGAAGGAGTTTTTGATTGAGAGAGCCATGTCCTGTTATCAGAAAGGAAGTTTGCATAGTTAAAGAGCACCAGGTTTTAACCGATTTAGAGAGTAGGAAGGTCACATCAGGCAGGAATTTTCTTGTCATCGCTCCAAGTGCGGTGGTGTCCCATCTGGTCTGCCAGATGCTAATTAGCTCGTTAAACTATCTGGATTTCTCTTTTTTAGGATCTTCATTTAAATTTAGCTGGATAACAAGTAATTCTGAAGGTATTTGTTTTTTGTGTCGAAAGCAGATGCCACGATAGATGACAAATAGATCCAATGGGAGGAACCCCGCAATGACTTGCACTGCAGCGGTGTAAACTGTTCTACAGACTCTGAGAATAGAGAGGAGCATGCTCCGCTGGATAGAATTCAGTTTTAACCTCATTTTGGAATTAGTGTCCCCATGAAACCAAGCTCCTGCTGCATAGGTGACTATGGGCAGGAAAACAGCATTATAGTAAAGAAAGAGTGACTTCCTAGAGAGACTCCACTCCCCTCTGGAAATTCGAATAATTGACCCTGTGAACTTTTTGATTTTGGTACTTATGTGAATCAGATGAGGATAGAATGAAGCTTATGGTCAATAATGACCCCAAAAAGAGTTTTGCCTCAGTGACTATAGGAAGCCGCTTGCCAAAAATTTTGACTTGGGGAGGCCGCCTGAGATCTAATTTGGATTTAAAAAGCATCATTTTTGTTTTCGCTGGATTAATTTTAAGTTTGTTAGCCAATGACCAGGTGGAAAGGTCAGTTAAAATCTGGTTTGCATTCACCTCCAACACTGCACGAGAACTGCCCGAGACCTCAATTGTCAGGTCATCGGCGAAAGCAAAAATTTTGCAATTCTGGAGAGTGGCCCAGCCAGTCTTGAAGCACAATGTTCCAGATAAGGGGCCCCAGGACTGAACCTTGGGGGCACCCTCGAAAAACCTTCCTAGAGACTTGGAGGAATTTAGACTTTACAATTATTGAGCGGTCAGAGAAATAGTTTTGAAATAATTTGTACATATGAAAGGAGCATCTGGCAGACCGGAGACATTCAATGGCTCTGTCCCACCAGACAGTGTCAAAGGCGCCCTCGAAGTCGACCATAATAGCTAGTTCAAACTTGGATTTAGAATTTATAATGTGCCAGACAAAGTCAGACAAGGCCTCCTCGCAAGAATGACCTGGGGTGAAGCCATATTGACAGGGAGAAAAGAGATTTTCTTGTTGAAACAGAGCTGTTAGTCGAAGAGCCATAAGCCGCTCCAAGATCTTCCCTTGATTAGCAAGCAGCGCAATTGGTCTGTAGGCACGTGGATTTGAGGCAGGCTTATCTGGCTTTTTGATAAGACGGAGCAGAGAAACCTTCCAAACAGAGGGAAAGATGCCTTCCATGAGGCATTTATTGAAGAGCAAGAGCATGTAGAGAGGTCTTAATTTTAACAGCCCGAGAATGAACACATATTCAATCATATCCATTCCCGGACACTTCTTCACATTGATCGTGTTGACCACCGAGGTAAGTTCCTCTAAAGTAAATGGCTCGGTACGTTCCTCAATGGTGTATTTGTTATTTGCCTCCCGAATTGCCATATGCTCTGGAGAGTCTTCAGAAAAATTATCCATAGAGAATAAGTTATCAAGAATTTGGTTGATAGAGTCTGTCCAGCCAGAGGTTTCATGAGTCTTAGTGGTAACAGTACCAAGGACATCAGAGGTAAATGTTCTCTCCCGAGCTATCTTGTACATGAGGCCCCATGGGTTTTTGCTGTTGGATTCTTTTACAAAGATGGTCCAGGTTTCTCTTTTTCTCGTTGCAATTGCTTTACAGAAGGCATTTTGTTTTGCAATGTAGTCATTATATAATAGCATAACGTCGTCAGCAGGCCAGTTGTGGTGTCGCTGATATAACCATCGAGCTCGGTGAACTGATTTGCGAAGAGTAGTAAGATCCTGGGACCACCAGGAGCGGACTTTAGAGCGGATGGTCTTTTTCTTTGTTGATTTATAGGAGGCTTTTATAAGAGATTGTTGGATAAGTTGGGCTAGATTTTCTGCAGAAGTTAAGCTGAAGCTGTCTGGAGGGTTTGATGGAAAGTCATTAGTGATGGAGGCATCAAAAAGAGTCCCAGTCAACAGTTTTTGTGCAGAATCGGACGAAGTCTGGTGTTCTAGGTGAGTTGCGGCTGTTAGGCGCATCAACAGAGATGTGGAACACAATGGCTCTGTGATCACTGAGTGTCGAATCTGGAATTGTAACCCAGTCACTGATGCGTGAATTTAAGTCACTGCTGGTGAGTGTAACGTCAATGTTCGACTCCCCAGTTGAGCTGCAATAGGTGGAGAGCTGGCCTGGTCGATTATGGACTGCTAAGTTGTGACTTATAATAAAGTCCTCAAGAAGAAGACCTTGGGCGTCAGAAGCAGCACTGAACCAGAAACTGAAGACCGGGCTAGCCACATGGGTAAAGTGCCTACCTGGCAACCCAAAGGTTGCGGATTCGAATCCCGCCTCGGGCTTGGATCAGAGTAAAATGTAAAAACTTTGGGAGGTGCCTTATGGCCACAGAAGCCGATGCCCCAACTAACAAAAAAGAAAAAAAAAAACAAAAAACTAAGGCACTAGTGCACATGTGCAGGAATTGTATAACACTTCCATTTCTTATGGAGATCCTACAGAATGAAACTTATCAAAAAGTATCACAACAGCAGCAAATACTAAATATCGGCCAATATTAAATGCCTGTGCAATTCAAAACATTTTAACATCAATATCTCAAGGACGTAACTCTATCAATAAATGTAAAATCTCTAATCTAATATTCTCTCAATATAAGTAAGTAGCACAAGAAAATGAATACATTCATTCACACACACGGACTTGGCCATTGTTTTTAACAATGCTTTCAACAGCACTGTTCTTATATGAGAAAAATTCAGAGCGTAATGTACGAGATGATTTAAGCAGGAAATTACCTCAGTCAATAATAAGAAAATCATCCTAAACTACGAGGTCTGTTCAATAAAGTATGGGCATAAATTTTTATGAACAGTACTGCTTGCTCTTTCTAGCAGATGGAATTTAAGACCAAACCAAGCTGCATCACATGGCAACTGCGCAGTTAACTTGCAAGCACGGTGTGACGTTGGCAGTCGTCAAGTTTATGACTGTTCAGTTTCGCCTAAGTATCAATAGACGATATGCTGTTCTCAAATTTTGTTTGTCTCAAGAAAGCATCAGCTGAAGTGTATGAAATGTAAAAAGAGACTTATGGCGAATCTATGCTTCCATATAGCATAGCTCGCAAGTGGTTCAGGATTCAATCACAAAAGTCGGCAGTCCTGTAGATCCAACCAGGACCGGACTAAGGTATTCTCGCGCCTAGGCAGAAAGATTAATTTGGCGCCCCTTTGCATATTCTAGAAATCTGCTTAACGTTTTGTAAAAAAAAAATCCCGCCCTTGCCCTTCAGCGCGCCCCTGTAAAATCCTCCCCGACGCTCTCCCTGCTAGCTCGTGCCTTAATCCGGCACTGGATCCAATCGCTGCAGTCACCACAGAAATCATAAACACTGCTTCTGTAATCGTGAGAGAAGATCGCCGTCCAGCAGTAAGGCAACTGGCAAATAGATTGAGAATATCAGTAGGAAGCATGCATAGTATTCTCCATGACCGTTTACATATGACATGTGTTTGTGTACAGTGGGTTCCAAGACTGCTCACACCTGAGCAACAGCAAGTTCGCATGGAGGTTTGTCAGGAGCTGCCACGGGTGGTTACTGAAGATGGTGAAGTTCCACACAAGGTGATAACGGCGGAGAGAAGCGGATGCTTCATTATTTCGACCCAGAGAATAAGCACCAAAGCTTTGGAAGTCAATGTCATCGCCAACACTGAAAAAAAAAAACGTTGTGGCTTCTGCAGGAAAAGTTATGGTCATCTCTTTTTTTTTTTTTTTACATTCAAGGAATAGTTTATCAACATATTGTGCCACGTCATATAACTGTTACAGGACCTTACTACAGAACTGTACTGCTACACACTCTGCAGGATCATATTCGTCGCAAACGATCACAACTGCATGCAGGTGGGTGGATGGATGCTGCATCATGACAATGCGAAACCTCACATTGTTCATACTGTCATCGAATACTTAGCGAGCATTAATGTAAAATGCGTTCCTATCCTCCCTACACCCTAACTTGCACTCTGCGATTTTTTAAATTCCAAAATTAAAGAAGGAGAAAAACGTTTCCAGTCATCAGAAGTTGTAAAGACATCGGATTCGATTTTCAAACACGTTAAAAAAATGGCATCCACCATGTTTTTGAAAAATGGCAGAAATGTTGGGGTAAGTGCATTACATCAAATGGGGACCACTTTGAAAAGGACCATCAAAATATGAATGATTAATAAAAGTATGTTGTGAAAAAAAATTTATCATTCTTTATTGAACAGCCTTCATATGTATATATGTATTTTGTCTACCCTGTGGTTCTGTAATTTTGTTTGGTGTACCGTAAACAACAGACAAGAAATCGGTCCTGAGCTGAATATCACCATTCTTCTCTTCTTGGTCATTCCTCTCTCTCTCTCTCTCTCTCTCTCGGGGTAACTTGGGGAATTTTTTTTTTTTTTTTTTTTTTGGCTGGTGCAGCATAAGCCTCAGGCTTCCTTGCACCATATGGCTAATAATAATAATAATAATTTTTAACACTGGAGTACTATATATATAGATGGTTAAACGTCAGTGTCAGGCATGGATACCCTTTTTTTCACTCTCAAAAACAATTCAGAGTAACCTTAGACTGCAATATTTGGAGCTTCTCATTAAAGATGCCACTATCGTTCGTTCTGGAAAAATTAATCTCTGGAACAACCGATTCTCGTAACATTAGTTGCGTTATCACCATCACCAGCGAGAAGCAATAAGTAAATAATAATTTGTAGAAATAGAAGGAAAGTGGAAGGAATATGTATCTAAAAATTTGAAAAATATTTAATGTATATACTGGCAAATACATGTACAGCCAAAGTTAAAAACCAATAAATAATAAATTTAGACCTGCACCACCTGATCACGCCGACGCCAAAAAAGTGTGAAATATCACTAAAATGATGATACAATAAACCAACCACAAAAGAAAAATAGATATAGAACAACCAAAGCAAGGAACAAAAATAGATGACCGTTGCATCCAATCTCAGCAGAGGACCCTTGGATACAACAACGGTGAACATTACTACATTTCGAAAGTAATGCAAATTACGTTTTTTTTTTTCATATTGCTTCTATATATTATGCAACATGTTGGATATTGCTTATGCAGCCATTAATGTTCGCGGTCACCTTACTTTTATAATTAAACATATTCGTTTGTATGGATTTTTCATTCTTGTTGTTCTGGTGTGCAGGGGCGTATTCAGGAGGGGGAATATGCCCCCTTTACCATGCGTACTAGTGTTTTTAGGTCAATCTAAAAAAAAAAAAAAAAAAAAAATACTCATAAAACCTGGTCGTCATGCCCCTTCCCCTTACGATGATACCTGGGTATGATAGTGCTGGTGTGTAAATTAGGCGCTGCTGATGTTTGGAAGCTCTTCGGAGGTTTAAACTTTGCAATTAAAATGCCAGCCCTTGAAGTGTATTTCTAGGCTTGGAGAGCGATAATTCAAATTTTGTTTCTCTCTCTGGACTGGCGGCGCCACCTAATATATCAATATTAGGTTACTATTGTATTAATATAGCAGAGCAATAATAATATATTGCTCTGTCGCGGCAGAGCAATATATTCTGGATAATCTCGTTAATTTATGCATTTATAGGAACCTTCCCCTTCTTATAGTTCTAGTGTGCAAGTTAGGAGACCCTGACAGTTTCAGACACTTTTGCGGGTCATGCTAGACCAATGCTTCTCAAACTATCTGTAGTGAAGGGCCAGTTTCTTTTATTTTCAATCCGTTTGTAATGCAAATCGTCGCAGACTGGTAACGAATTTCCAATTCGTCACGGACCGGTAACAAACAGTTAGCGAACCGGCACCGGTCCGAGGACCACACTTTGAGTAGCAATGTGCTAGGCTGTATAATTATAATATGCTGGCCCTTGAAGTGTGTTTCTGGGCTTGGAGAGTAAAAATTAGAATTTTCCGATTCTCCAGACTGGTGGCGCCACCTCTCTTTATAATTCCAAATTTCGAGGAATTAGAAGTGGAAAAAAATGTGATTTTGTATATTGGGAAGCTAACATATTAGACAGGAACATAACAGGGCTGTGCAAATGGGGAGAAGCATTGGATGCGCCGCACCAGCCCCAGATCTAGGGGCCCCCAATCGAGGGAGCTTTGAATTTTAAATGTTTTTAAAAACTTAGTAGATAGAATAATACAGTCCTGATACGTATTTTGGAGCCTTAAAATAATAGTTGAAATGTTATTTTTTAATAAAAATTTAATTCTTTAAAACTTTTGCGGACCTTTGTCAATTAATAAAATAATTCCGTAAATATTCCATGCTGCTTTTTTGTTATTAATTATTTTATTAACAATTGAACGGCAGACCTGTCATTAAGAATGTGAACTCCAAACCTAGGTGTTTTGGGACCCAATCATTTTAAGTTTCAAATATTTATAATTTAACCAAAAAAAAACTGTCTAATGAAAATTTTATTGTTTACCCTAAAGAATACACTGCAGATACTATATCTTATTCAAATAAAGTTGTAATGTAAATAATGTCATAAGTTCAAATTCAATCACTAAATATGGGGTGCCTCTGTAGCCAGGTGGGAAGGAGCAGCAGTGCGTAGCACATGCTTCATGATTAGACCAGGGTTTGAGCCCGTCATCACCAAATACAGAGGATGAGGAAAGGTCAGGGAATGACCACCGCATTTCCCGGAGCAATATGGCCTTAGTTGCTAATGCTCCTAAAAACCAAATAACAATAACAAACTAAATATGGAAAGGAGTGCTAATGATAGCACGCTACAGTATTTTTTTTTTGTTAGTTGTTGGCACATCGGCTTCTGTGGCCATAATGCACCTCCCAAAGTTTTTGCATTTTACTCTGATCCAAGCCTGAGGCAGGATTCGAACCCACGACCTTTGGGTTGCCAGGCAGGCATGCACTTTACCCACCTGGCCATCCTGGTCAGCATGGCTACAGTGTGTAGTGCACCAACAATGCAGCTGGATCTACACAAACACAGGCAGGAATAAAAATTAGATACAAAGTTCCCTACAGTGCTGCATGAAAATACAATAAAATTTTTCGGTTTTATTTAATAAAGGATAGTGAGAAAATGTCTACATTTTCTTATTAATCTCTATTAAAAGAAGAAAAACGAATATATCAGGGTAAAAGAAGAAAAACGAATATACCAGGGTAGTATGTCATGGTTATTTTCTGCAGAAGATGAAGGGCAACAACCATCCACATCATATATCACTGCTCATTGATGAAGAGAAAACGATTGAAGTTTTTGAAGCGTGTCAAAAGAAAATAAAGAACAGTGTAAAAATTAACAAAATAAAATGAAGAACAAGAGAGTGATTCACCAGCTTCTGTAACAAATGTCATTGAAGATCAACAGGTATCAAATAATTTTTGTAATAGTGAGTTGATAAAACTTTCAGAAGATAAAAATGTAATTAATTGTGATGATCTGTCACATGGCCAAAAATAATTAATGATGATTTGAGAGTTAAGTTTGTAAATCTAGGCCCAACAGGTAACTGATGTAATTTTTCTATGTAACTCAGTTGATAACGGAAAATTTTTAACTAGTTGTTAAAAAGTTACTTTAAAAAACAGAGAAGAAATTAATCACAGTTGGTTAATGTATTCATTAAGTTTTGTTGCTTATTATTTCACAAATCAAATAAAAAAATAAATTTTAAATGGTTACAATAATTAGAGGAAACAGCGATTCGCTTACAGATCATGAAGTAGGGGCGCCTCCGTAGCCAGGTGGGCAGGAGTAGCAGTGTGTAGCACATGCTTCTTGATTAGACCGGGGTTCGAGCAAATGACCGCCAAATATGGAGGATGCGGAGAGGTCAGGGAATGACCACCGCATATCCCCAGAGCAATATGGCCTTAGTTGCTAATGCTCCTAAAAACCAAACAACATCAACAACAACATGAAGTAGGAAAAATACACATAAATTGTTTTTGTCAATGGCAACAATTATACTTAAGACTAAATGCAGGTCAAACAATAGATAAGTCAACACAAAAATTATTAAATAAGGAAAAAAAGGATCTGAAAATGTTATATATGAAAGAATTGTTTCAGCAATATTATTTTTATGTAGTAGAAATTTGCTACTAAAAGTGCAATGAAGACTTTAGTTGAAATGGAAATTTTTTGGGCTTGACAGAATTATTATCAAAATATGTGTTTCTATCAGAAAATCTAAAATTCATTAAAAATTAAAACACAAGAATTAATTATCATCTGTCAAACAGAATAAAATTTTAAGTGAACTCAGTTACAAAGTTTTAAATGGACTAACAGATTAACAGTAGCCACTGGCAGAGGTGGAAGTGATTCTTGCACTGCTTCTATTGAAATGAGCAGAAGCCTGAAAAACAAGATGCAGGATATTTCAGAGACTGCTGGGAGTCATTGCGGTACAAGTAAACACATGGGTTGTGTTAGGGTAGCTAAGAATAGAAACAGGTGCATGTACACCTGCGTGTACACCAATGCTAGGAGTTTGGTAAATAAATTTGATGAATTTGAGGTATTGCTCAAAACATCAAAGGCAGATATTGTTGTGATATCAGAGACGTGGTGTCACACAGATATAAGGAATGCGGAACTGGAATTTGGGGAATACAATGTGTATAGAAAGGATAGACAGGACAGGAGGGGAGGAGGAGGAGGGGTTATGCTATTAGTTAATGTATTTGAAAATTAAATGCACTAGGCATAATCCTTATGGGTTTTGATAATTAACTATATAATATCGGTGTAAATACACCATAGTTAACCCATATATTTGAGCTACGATTGTAGCGTAGAAGGCATCGTTTAAATTGTATCTCATAATGTGGTTGCCTTCACAACAAGATAGCTACTATTGAATTACTTCAAATAAATAACGCTTCTCTAGTAGAGAAGACTACTGTTATTTATTTTCAGCGTACCACCACCCAGACGATCGTTTCGAAGCTTTTTGGCTTCGTCATCAGTGGGCGGGTAGGTAATACAATATGCCATCTCAGTTGCGAAGTTATATCCACATTATGAGAGATGCCAGAAGGGTGTGGTGGTAATGTATTTGAAAATTAAATGCACTAGGCATAATCCTTATGGGTTTTGATAATTAACTATATAATATCGGTGTAAATACACCATAGAATTTTCAGCGTACCACCACCCAGACGATCGAAACGATCGTCTGGGTGGTGGTACGCTGAAAATAAATAACAGTAGTCTTCTCTACTAGAGAAGCGTTATTTATTTGAAGTAATTCAATAGTAGCTATCTTGTTGTGAAGGCAACCACATTATGAGATACAATTTAAACGATGCCTTCTACGCTATAATCGTAGCTCAAATATATGGGTTAACTATGGTGTATTTACACCGATATTATATAGTTAATTATCAAAACCCATAAGGATTATGCCTAGTGCATTTAATTTTCAAATACATTACCACCACACCCTTCTGGCATCTCTCATAATGTGGATATAACTTCGCAACTGAGATGGCATATTGTATTACCTACCCGCCCACTGATGACGAAGCCAAAAAGCTTCGAAACGATCGTCTGGGTGGTGGTACGCTGAAAATAAATAACAGTAGTCTTCTCTACTAGAGAAGCGTTATTTATTTGAAGTAATTCAATAGTAGCTATCTTGTTGTGAAGGCAACCACATTATGAGATACAATTTAAACGATGCCTTCTACGCTACAATCGTAGCTCAAATATATGGGTTAACTATGGTGTATTTACACCGATATTATATAGCTATTAGTTAAGAAACACATAAAGTCCAAGGAAGTGAAGC
Organism: Mastigoproctus giganteus; assembly: GCF_048544385.1. Taxonomy (NCBI): domain Eukaryota; kingdom Metazoa; phylum Arthropoda; class Arachnida; order Uropygi; family Thelyphonidae; genus Mastigoproctus; species Mastigoproctus giganteus. The sequence goes on along the minus strand of NC_143581.1, from coordinate 22,184,168 downwards.
CAGTCGACATCGATGGACAGGGCAGTGTCGAGTCAGTTTGGTGTGACATAAGCATTGGGAGATCAAAATTGAGAGTAGGAGTGTGCTATAGGCCTAATGACTCTGATGAGTATAATAAGATATTGTACAGGGAAATAGAGTGGGCCAGTAAATCAGAGAGTCTTATAATGGGGGATTTTAATTTCCCAGATATTGACTGGAATTTGTGGGTTGGTCACTCGCACACTAGCAAGGCTTTTGTGGATTTATTGGATGATTGTTTTCTACATCAGCATGTTCGTGAGGCAACAAGAGGGAGCAATACTCTTGATCTGATTATCAGTAGTGATTCTTCATGCATGAAGAATCTGCAGATAAATGAACCACTAGGTGGCAGTGATCACAGTGTGTTGAAGTGGGATTTACTCAAGGAGGTAACTACCATCAGAGGTAAAGGGAAGGGTTTTTGTTTTTGCAAAGGCAACTATGATGATCTGAGACAGTATTTAAATTCTATACAGTGGGACCAACTGATGATGTTACCAACAGCAAACTCAAAATGGGAAGCATTCAAGGAACTAATCTTGGAGGCTACCAGGCTTTACATACCAACTAAGAAATATTGTTCAAGGTTTAGGCCTAAGTGGTTGTCAGATGAACTAATGAGACATGTGGCAGAGAAGAAAAATGCATGGGATACATACAAATTAATGGGTGACATGGAAACCTATGATAGATATAAGTTGGTCTGTAACCAAGTCACAAAGGAGATTAGGCAGGCAAAGGCAGACTACGAAAAATCCTTGGCAAAGGATGCAAAGAAAAACAGAAAAGAGTTCTTTACCTATTTAAACTCAAGAAGGAAAGGGATGAATCAGATTGGTCCACTGGATATTGATGGTTCAACAGTTGAGGATCCTGCTCAGGTGGCTAACAATCTAAACGAGTATTTTGCATCTACATTCACGCATGAGGAGTTATTCAGGAAGGAGAATGATGTAGGTAAAGTAAACATTGGCAGTGAGCTGGATGATTTTGTAATAACTGAGAGGAAAGTGGAGGAGAGATTGTTGAGGATAAACATAAAAAAGGCACCTGGGGTGGATGGGATCTATCCAGTTATATTAAAGGAGGCAGCAAAGGAAGTAAGCAAACCCCTAGCCATAATTATGAGAGCTTCTTTGGACTTAGGGGAGGTACCCATAGACTGGAGATTAGCATTAGCATTAGCAGAGGCATTTGATGCAAGAAAGCAAGCTTATGCAGCATCAGCCAAAAAAAAAAAAAAAAAACCACTTCCACTTCACCCCTCTGTTCGTTCCAAATACCTGTCCAGCTGAGCCTTAAACTTATTTAGGCTATCAACCTCCACCACAAGGGATGGAAGTCTGTTCCACCAACCAACCACCCGCTGGCTAAAGGCATATTTCCTCACGTCTATCCTACATCTGTCTTTCCTCAATTTGAATTTATGCCCTCTCAGGTGATTTTTCAGGTGACACAAGTAATTATAGACCTGTTAGTTTAACTTCTATTCCAGGTAAATTAATGGAGGCACTGGTTAAAGAAGCACTGCAGGATCATCTAGACAAGAATTCAGTTATAGCTCAGACGCAGCATGGTTTTGTTAAGGGCAGGTCTTGCCTGACCAATTTGATTGGATACTATGATGTAGTCACAAAAGAACTGGATGCAAGGAATAACTTTGATATTATATATTTGGATCTTAGAAAGGCTTTTGATACTGTTGCACATGGAAGACTGCTGCACAAATTGGAGCAGTGTGGCATTGGAGGCAAATTGCTGCTATGGATAAGGGGATGGTTGAGTGGCAGAAGACAGAGAGTGGTAATCAATGGACACTGCTCAACGTTGACTAATGTTATTAGTGGAGTTCCTCAGGGTTCAGTGTTGGGTCCGTTGTTGTTTTCGGTGTTTATGAATGATATTGATGATGGGATATCAAGTTTAATGTCCAAGTTTGCAGATGATACAAAGGTTGGCAGGGTTGTTAAGGACACCACTGACGCTATGCTGCTGCAACAGGATCTGGAAAGGTTGAACAGATGGGCTGAGAGGTGGCAAATGAAGTTTAACATTGACAAATGTAAAGTACTACATATGGGAAACAGTAACCCCAGAGCAAGGTATCAACGCTGCGGTACTACACTGACAGTGGTGGAGAATGAAAAGGACTTGGGGGTAATTGTGCAGGCAGATATGAAGTTCTCTGAGCAGTGCAGACGAGCTGCAAGAGTAGCTCATGGTGTCTTGTCAATGATACACAGGAATTTTTCTAGCAGGGATAAGGAGGTGATTATTCCCTTGTATAAGGCAATGGTTAGGCCACATCTTGAATACTGTATACAGGTCTGGAGGCCTCATTTCAAGAAGGATGTAGAGCTGCTGGAACGGGTACAGAGAAGGGCAACAAGATTAGTGAATGGAACAAAGGGTTGCTCTTATGAAGAAAGGCTTAAGTTTTGCAAATTACAGAGTCTGGAGACTAGGCACCAGCGAGGTGATCTAATAGAGGTGTATAAGGCTTTGAATGGTTTGAGCATGCTCAATGCCAATGGGATTCTTCATCTTGCTCAGAATAATCAGCTCAGAGGGCATAAATTCAAATTGAGGAAGGACGGATGTCGGATAGATGTGCGGAAATTTGCCTTTGGCCAGCGGGTGGTTGGTTGGTGGAACCGACTTCCATCACTTGTTGTTGAAGTTGATAGCCTAAACAAATTTAAGGCTCAACTGGACAGGTATTTCGAGCGAACGGAGGGGTGAAATGGGGGTGGTGTGTTTTTTTTTTTTTTTTTTTTTGGCTGATGCTGAATAAGCTTGCTTTCTTGCATCATATGCCTCTACTAATGCTAATCTGGTCCCATTTGTCAATAAGAAAAGTTGTTGTTCATGTAGGTTGGATGCTGTTGGTGAAAGCCTCTGTAGTGAGCACCACTCCAGAAACTCCACAAATATTTATGGGATTGTTCAGGTGATTGGGGGTAACTTTGCCTTTGTGATCTTTGAACCACTGTTTGACAATTAGGTACTGTGAGGTATAACATTGTCATCCTTGAAGAGCCCTTCCCAGATGGCCTGAAATGCTGCAGCATGGGGGACAAATGGTGATGCAGGATGGTTGTATAGCTCATGCTAGCAAGGTGGCCATATATGGGGAAGAGGATACCCAAAAATCAGACACTTGACACATTAAAAAAAAAATCATAGAGCAACAAAAAACTGGAAAACTTCCTAGAACAACAGGGTTATAAAACATATAGTTCTTGCCTGTTTTTCTGCTAGATGTCCTTTCCAGCAGGCAATCATTTTCTTCATATCAGTATTAATGAAGTCAAGGAAGTGTAATATACTCGTTCATACCTTTACATTAGCAATAGCATTAGTGAGGCATATGATGCAAGAAAGCAAGCTTGTAATACAGCATCAGCCAAAAAAAAACTCAGCAGAGTGTGGTTTCGATCCACAAACCTCTGGGTTATGGGCCCAGCATGCGTCCACTGCTGCGGCTAGGTTGCAGGGACAGCTTTTGCTGTACCCTATTTCATTATAGAATCTAGCTCTGGTGAGGGCTCACATTTTGACTCATTTCTGTTGGCATGTGGGCTCCCACACACTCCATCAGACTTGTTCCTACATTTCCTCCCTTCTCATCAGAGGACTGCTTCTCTTGATAAATCACAATGAATCAAGTTACATCACAATAAATAATTACTGTGTGGAATCAGATTAAAGGTTAAGTTGTAATAGTGCTTTTACATGATTAACATTACATTTATAGATAGAAGGGGTCCTACACTAACAATTAGTGCCCTAGGTGAACCATGCAATCAGTATTGCTCAGAAGCAGCTCTAGACTAGCTTCGAATAGCAGGTACCCTAGGAAAACTATGCAAATGATTCCCCCCAAACACAAAGGTAGATGCAGGGTGAGGTTTCTGGCACCTTAGGCTACTGCTTAGTTGGCATCATGAACAGGCTGTCTCCTGTTTACAGCAGAAATTCTTAAAGAAGTATTTTAATCTGGCTGTAATTTATTCTGGAAAATATTATCATGACACAGAGAGGAAAAAAAGTTATGAATAAATGTTTAATAAAAGTACAGATTTTCAAACAAGGTTACAATATTTTATAAATAAAATATACTTTTCTCTCAAAAATAACTTTTACTCTTGCAATAAGACAATAAACAACAATGCTTATCAGTAAACAATGTTCACAAAACCTTATATCCAAAAATAATAACCACTGTTAATGAAATTGTAAATTACCAAACTGTAACATTTCAGAAACTTTGTACAATATCTGATTCCATTTTTGCAATTATGGAAATCAGCTTACTTTAATTTCTGTTTATAGTTTATCATCTTAGGACCCAAATATTTGCAAATCACCATGAAAATAGTTAAATACAAAAAATCATATAAACTTTCTCACATTTGAAAATTAGGCTACATTTATAAAAGTATATATAAAAACATATCATATTTTGAAGCTCTAATTTCAACCAGACTGAGGAAAACAACTAAATTATTCTTCATTATCAAATTAAAAGGTGTGTGTGTGTGTGTGTGTGTGTGTGTGTGTGTGTGTGTGTGTGTGTGTGTGTGTGTGTGTGTGTGTGTGTGTGTGTGTGTGTGTGTGTGTGTGACAGAGAGAGAGATATCCAGTGCTCATATCAGTAAACATGAAACATGCCAATATTTGGTAAGAAAGATAAGATTAAAAAAATTTTTGTAAAAAATACAAATGTTATACACCAGTTTTCATTGAATTTAGCATTAAAATGCTGATTAATTATGACTGTGCTTATAATTAATTATAAGCACAGTCATAATTAAGTCACACAGTCACACTGGTGTATAACATTTGTATTTTTTACAAAAATTTTTTTAATCTTGTCTTTCTTACCAAATATTGGCATGTTTCATGTTTACTGATATGAGCACTGGATATCTCTAAACATTAGCATTGTCCATTTTAATGCTGTGAAAAACTTTTCTTGGAATTTTAATAACCAGAATGCACTGAGCTTAAATTTATAAAGTGATTGCATAAACTGGAACAGGGCTCCAGCCTCAAATTGAACACTGGAAATATCTACAGTTATCTGCATAACAGACAGCTGAAAACTTCAAACAGATACAGCAATGATAATTGGTCACTTCCTATGCAACACAAAGAAAGTAAGCATAAAGTTGTTTCAGAAGATGGATGCTTTAAGAATGTTCAACCTATATATCTCAAAAGAACATTATTTTTTTGTCCCATAAATTCTAACTTTTTCAATACTACAATGGCACATGTGTGAAAGGATACTAAATGTAAAAATTAGCATTTCTTATATTTCTCTACACTGTTTACCCCCCCCAAGTGTCAGACCAAGGTATTTTTACACCCTGGGCAGAAAGACTTTTTGGCACTCCCCTTTACTAACGATATATATATATTTTTTCATGATTTGTAAAATTTGGTGCTCCTTAAAGAATGGTGCCCCGGGAAAGGGCCTTCAAGGGCCCGGCTAGCTCTTGCCTTAATCCAGCACTGTCCCCCCCCCACCATCCCAACATCAAGTGAAATACCTGAATGGGAATATGCCCAAGTCACATGTAATGATGTAACTAATTACAGTTCTGCTAATGGCTTTTTGAAGGTAAGATTTCACTTTGGAGGTAATGTCAACAGAAATAATGCACATTAACTAGCTCATAAATGATGTGTTAGTTGGCTGATATTTTTATCCAGATATTGACAAGCGAAACACCCATGCCACCACCATTCCCTTTAACCATACTAGAGATTATACACTGGCATAATGGACTAAGTAATGGTTCAAACAAAAAAAAAAGTCTGCTTTTTATCCATATTTTGCAATTATTGTTCCACATGTTTATACAAGACATTCAAGTGACTCTGACAATGTGATCCTGTTGAATGGCTACCAGGGTCAATGCTACTTGACTTCTTTCTCTTGTGGAAGACATCTTAAGGTGATCATATATATTAAAAAACATAAAAACAGAGGAGCTGAAAAAGAAAATACACTGAAGATTGGCATTAGCACATTCAAAAATTTTCAAACATCATGTATGAACTGAAATGAAAATTTTTCCAAGTTTATGACCAGTAATTTAAACTTTTATTGAATTTTGCTTAAGGTGCATGATTTTTTGATCATTCTATATAAAAAACATTTTTTATTGCACAGATGATCGCATTGAGATTAAATAATGTGCCTGATGTGCACAAGTCTAGGCTCCAAATCCTTTCAAAGAAGGAAGAAATTTTTTTTTTTTTTTTTTTTTTTTTACTTATTACATAAATAATACAGACCTGGATATTTCCACCAAGGTATTCTAGCTTTTCACCCTGAAAAACAGAAAAATCTTTATAACATGCACTATATGACAAAAGTATTTGGACACCAGTAAATATTGAGTATTATGCCAGAAGTCTTCTGCACATGAATATTAGCTCAGACATACCTCATGAATATTCCTGTGCAGCAGCATTACATCAGAAACTGGTGTAAGCCTGAATCAGAACTTACAGACTTTCATTGTGGGATAGTGACTAGATGCCACATCAGCAGACTCTCCATGTGAACAATTATGACTGTTCTGATTGTGTTACTGTTGCTGAATTTTTTTGAAACAGTGAATCCTATGGAATATTGATCCAGTCTGGTATGTCTGTAGAGCTGTTTTCTCAGGGGTCAATTTGCATGTTGTTATGTAGACTGAAAAACCTGTAAAAATACTACTCCTCCACCTGAGATTGGCTGACTGCAGCCCTGATTGAAGAAGGCATATAAGAATTCCTTCAATCTCTGACAGGATGTGAACCTAAATCTTTCCAAATGAATGATAAGTAATGCAACCACTTTACAGCCATAGAGGATGCTCACCTGAACCTCCAAAAATCCACTGTGGTGGATGTTTTTTAAAGATGGAAAACAGTAGGTGATAAAGAGGTAGTGTTGCCTCCTACACATCACCTATCGAAGATATATGGACAGGTGTCAACCATCCACAGGAACTGCCTACCCTCGGGTACGATGCAACTATACACGAGCCAAATATCACAATCACTAATGTGAAACAATGCTAGAATGGTGTTGCTCCTGGCATTCACAGACTTTAGAACAGTAGCAGAAGGTGGTATGGAGTGACAAATCTTTCTACACAGTGTTCCATTCCTGTGGATGTGTTTGGGTGTACGGATTGCCCAGAGCTTCTGCTTCCTGTTACAGTGTGTTATTGTGACTATGAAGTTTAGTGGAGATGGTGTGATAGTATGGGCCTGATTCAGACTTGGTCTGTTGGTGGTAGTACTTGGAACTGTGAAGTCTATGACCCATTTTGATAATGTGGACAATGATACACTACCTATACTGTGGCAGTAGTATAGAACCTGCAGAATCAGCATGGGAAAGCATCATACTATCACACCATTTCCACTAAACTTCATAATTGCAACAATTCACTGCAAGGAAGCAGAATGTCTGGGCAATCCCCACACCTAAAGATTGGTTTTTGAATAATGAAAGGAAAACTTTGGACTGGCCAGCTCAGAACCCAAACCTCAATTCCATTGAACACTTGTGTAATAAACTGGAGTGCTGGATTAGGCTATGGCCAAAATAGCTTTCTTCCAAACTAATTATGGCAGCTGCTTTGCAGAAGGAATAGAGGTTAAGTTCCAGCTGGCACCCGCAGGACTTGGGAAAACTTGCAATATAATTAATTCCATCATTATGTAAGTATAATACTATTGCTTTATTATAATTAAGAAAATGTGATTATGTCTATGAAACTATTATGAAAAAGAAAATACTATTATCACAAAACAAATGAATGCTACAGCTAGGGTAACTTCTCATAAAGGTGCAATATCACTACCTGTATAATAAGAGATCCCAATACTCACATTAAATAAATCATAAAATAAAATATAAGAAACCCAAGCAACACTTATCCCCAGCAGTGCAATCATATGCCTCCCTTCCCAAGAAGATGCATCCCAACAATCACTGAAGCATGAGAACCACTTAATTGAAAATAAAACTAAAGATAGGGAACTCACAAGCACCACCTAAACAAGGTGGTGCTAGTGACATCAGTGCTTACGAACTCCAAAAGGAATCATATTTCAGTTGTTGGCCACTATCCAGTTAAATAGCAATGGATGTCCCTGTACAATCCTGAACACAAAAGAAATAATGAATAAACTCAAAAGTATGTTATGGCCACTGTCCTGTTGGTGTTGCTGAGTCCACTGTAACTGTACCATATTGTTTTTTTTTTTTTTTTTTTGCTTACAGGATTAGAACCAGTTTGGTCACTGGCTGTAACAGTCCATTTGTGAAAAGATATGCATAAGTTGTGCATTCTGAAATGCTTCTTTGGTTACTGCTGTTATAGTGGGTTGTCATGTGACTGATTGTAACTTTTCTGTTACCCTGCACAAGTCATATTGGCCTCTTACATGAATGAGCTGTTTCTAACTGCAAGATTACCATTGGCTGGATGTTATTTGGTTATTGGACCAATCTTGATATACTTGAGACAAAGTAACATGTGAGAATCCCAGCAGGATTATAGTTTCCAAGGTACTCAAACCAGAAAATCCAGTGCCAACTATCATGCCATATTCAAGGTCACTTAAATCTTTCATTTTGCCCAATCTAATACTGAATTGCAAACATATGGCATCCCTACATAGCAACCACCTGTTTTGTATTGCAGGGTACAAATATTGCATGTATTGCATGATGCTGTTACTGAAGGAGTGCTTCATTTTATAAAAAGGGTAAAACTCCATAACATCACAAGGTGGTACTTTTAATCTTACCTGGAGGTACACTAAGTTAGGTCAACTTGGTGCTACATATTCTATAGCTTCTAGCAAGCAATCTCAGTTTTCATTTAATTTATGGCAAGCTTTCATTGATGCTGGCATTCCTCTGTGGAAATGGGGCAACACACATCTTTGAAGGCAGCGTTTTTTTTTTTTTTTTTTTTAAATACACACAGGATCACATTTCAAGTGAGTGTACATTAATAAAAAATCAATTGGACACATTACCTATGTGTATCTAGAAGATAACTAGAGATGAACTGCTAGAAAAAATATTTGGAGTACCACTGATGAGACAACCAGGGAGGTGATATACCTGTGAGAAAAGAGAGGATATATTGTCAACGTAATCATTAATCAACTGTCAATGAGCATTTTACGAATACTCTTTCTATGCTTTGTCTAAATAAAATGAAGCATGATAGTGCCCTGCTCTATCCAAGTGATGTAGTCCCTTAGATGAAGAAGGCAGCGTAGACTCTTTAAATTCTTTTGCCTTCATTTCTCCCTATTACTTCACATAACTTGTTTAGTGCATGCACTCTACAGGAGAAGTACATAATTTAACATATTTCATTTTCTGACATTGACCTATTTATGCCCAATGGTAAGATTTTGTAAAAGCTCACATCTTCAAGTGCTCAAGGAAGTTGATGTAATGGCATTGGGATATTTTAATATTTTATGTATATAATGACATTTTCATGTACTGATGACTGATTTAAAATAAAACCATGAACACCTTTTTCAGAGTTTTAGGGGCTATTTGGAATTCTTATTCTGCCTTTTTTTATGTCTTTTTTAATGTACAAACATTCAGTGGACAGTTAAACAACAGGCTTTAGTTATTACTTACTAATCCATAAAGGCTTCAAGTCCTTCTGGAGAAAAATTATCAGGTTACTACTTAATTTTTTAACTAAAAATAAGCACTTTTATTATGTTACTAACAAAATCATCTTACCATTCATTCCAGCTATTACTATATTACTTGACTGTTACCAACTTTCACAACAAGTCCTGTAGTGTCTACTGTAACTGTGTGAATTGTTACCCTCTCCATACCCTGAAAATATAATATGTAAATATTAAAAATATGTTGAAAAAACAAGAAAACAAACTGTCTAACTTTCCCACATATTTTAAAGCAAAGTATACTTTCAAATTTTGTAAAGAAACTCAATTTATTTAGAAAATTACACAGATGAAAAGATATAGGTTCCTGACATAACTATTCCAAATTACATAACTACTATTATATTGTGTGGAAAGAAATAATTAATTATTATTGATATCAATGATACTGATATTTTCATGAAAACTTCGAAAAAAAAAAAAGCTAGTAATCCATAAGCTGGAACCTTATTTAGGAGACTTTAATGCCAAAGGCCTTGAAAATGTCAAGAGTAGCTCTTGTTTTCATCTTTTCCAATAAATTTGCCCAAAGATGAGTAACATAAGCTAATATGTCACTTGTGTATTGACACTGATGGAATCCATATTGGTGTTCACTGATCAGATGGAAGATTTCAAGATAGCTTAAGTGTTGACAGTTGATAGATTTCTCTATTACTTTGTAGAAAGTAGAGGTAAATGCAATTTACCTCTATTGGGATGACAACTGAAAGAAAGGGATTTGTTGCCTTTTTTAGGAAATGAATGAATATGAGCAAAGTTCCATGCAAAAGGAAAAAGTCCAGTAGAATAAGAACGTGTACAAAATGGGAGCAAGCACAAGTTTTGAGAATAAGTGGATAATGAAATCAGGACCTGGATCTTTTTTGGCATCAAGATTGTTTGGAATTCTTCTAACATCCCCCTGTCTGAAGACCATGGAAGAAATTGAGTGGAGAGTATTTGGTATGGTAGGAAGTGATTTAAGATCATCAATGCAAGAGTTAGGGGAAAAGTAGGATGCTAATATATGGCCAACAGCTTTGGAAAGAGGCCAGAAGGCTTGACTACCAATCAGACAAGAAGCAAGTTGTATATTCTTAGCCTGTTCAAAATTGAGTTTGGATTTATTAATAATTTTTTTATAATATATGTGAGCTTTAGTATAGGAAATGAAGCTGGAGATTTGGATACAAACCAATTGCAATATTCTACATTCTTATCTTGAACAGACAGCATATTTATTGGAAAACTAACATTTACATAAAGGATGAAATTTTAGGGTGGAATACAGAATACAGGATTTCATCCCTAAAAGAATATTTTCACTGACATGATTTGAGCAAATAAACCCGACTAGAGCATTACAAAAATGTGAGATGATCTGCATGATTTCTGTTTTTCTTTTACTTGGTTGGATTATTGTTTTAAATCTTGGATTTAAAACAATAATCCAACCAAGTAAAAGAAAAACGGAAATCATGCAGATCATCTCACATTTTTGTAATGCCAAATGACATGAGGCTGAGAATGACCATAAGAGAGAAGCCCCATTGGAAAAGATACTATCACTAAGTTTTGATCTGAGGTACCTAGAAGACTAATACTGACTGTGTACTTACTGGTTGTGAGGAAAATATTAAGATTGTCAGGTGCATGGTAATTGCAAAAGCCATGTAACTAGAAAATTAAACCCAACTAGAGTTATTATTATTATTATTAGCCATGTGGTGCAAGGAAGCCTGAGGCTTATGCTGCACCAGCCAAAAAAAATTTTCTGAACCACCCCGAGAGAGAGAGAGAGAGAGAGAGAGAGAGAGAGAGAGAGAGAGAGAGAGAGAGAAAAGTAGAAGGGAATCACCAAGAAAGAGAAGAATGATGATATCCAGCTCAGGACCCTGGGTGTGCCAAGCCCATACTCACCAGATGTGAGCCCCTGGGGTTGCTTGTGAACATTAGAATCACCAAGGAAAATTACCTTGACTATTTCATTGTGGCGCAACAGCAAATTATACAACATTGTGCTACTATGTTTGTCTGTAGAAATGTGTGTTCATCAGCCAAACTGCATGTTATGTGGTTTGAAAAACTTACTTCCTCCACCTGAGATCAGCTAACTATAGCACTCATTGAATTGGTCTTTAGAAATTTCTACAATCTCTGATGGGATTCAAACTCAGACCTCTGCAAATGACTGAAACTACTATATTCACATGGCGGACAACAAACTGTTAGGAAAGTCAGAGTGTAGAAAGTCAAGCTTCAAAGAGATTTTAAGCCAGAGAAGATCAAAATGATTATATTCCAGATTAGGAAGGCTCTTACTAGGTATACTAAAGCACACTCAAATTGAACTCAAACTTAAATACTACTTAACTCAAATTTAAATACTACTAAATGATATGTAGGTGGCGAATTATTATCAGTTTATCTTCAGTTATCATCAATATGTTAATTATTGTCTCAACCACCATGCTTCTAATTGTTTGTTCTAAGATCACTTTCATTTTTAACTAGCGATTTTTGGAAGTTACGACTCCCGGTGTTGGCGCCAATACTGTTGAACTAGCCACCATATTGTAGCCAATAAGAAATAGTGTAATGTATATATATCTCGAACTGATAGTGTAAGGTATAAAGTAAAACTAGATAGCGTAATACGAAGCATTCAATTAAGAATCTGTTAGCTTATTATAGTATTATCAATTTGTCAATTAATCAAAAATATTATTAATCTTATTAAATTTCATTGTTAATTAAATTGTATTTAAATGGAAATCATGACCCAGACGAGAGCTGCAAAGCAAACATCATAGACTAGCGAGAGTGCTATGATTTTAACTTGTAGGGATTTTAACTTTCCAGATATTGGCTGGAACTCGTGGATTGGTCACTCGCAAGCTAGCAAGACTTTTGTGGATTTATTGGATGACTGTTTTCTACAGCAACATGTTCGAGAGGCAACCAGAGGGAGTAATACTCTTGATCTGATCAGCAGTGATCACAATGTACTGATGTGGGAATTACTTAAAGATATAACTACCATCAAGGCTAAAGGGAAAGGCTTTTGCATTCGTAAAGGTGACTACAGGAGTCTCAGACAGTTTTTAACTTTTGTATAGTGGGATCAACTGATGATGTTCCCAATGTGGAATTCTAAATGGGAAGTCTTCAGGGATTTAATTTTGGAGGCTACTAGGCTTTTCATTCCAACTAAGAAATACTGTTCAAGGTTTAGGCCTAAATGGATGTCAGATGAAGTAATGAGGCTCATGGCAGAGAAGAAAAATGTATGGGATGCATATAAAGTATTAGGTGACACAGAAGCCTATGGCAGATATAAACTAGTCTTCAATCAAATCACAAAGGAGGTTAGGAAGGTATAGGCAGATTACGAGAAAACCTTGGCAAAGGAAGCAAAGAAAAACACCAAAGAGTTCTTTACTTATGTAAACTCTAGAAGGAAAAGGATGAATCAGATTGGACCACTTAACATAGATGGGTTAATTATTGATGATCATGCTCAGGTAGCTGATAAACTGAATGATTATTTTGCATCTACATTCACACATGAGGAGTTATTCAATGAGGGGAGTGCCAGAAGTTTATCAAACTCTAACAAGGAGCTAAGTGATTTTGTAATAACTGAGAGTAAGGTGGAGGAGAAATTGTTGAAGTTAAACATAAAAAAGGCACCTGGGGTGGATGGGATCTATCCAGTTATATTAAAGGAGGCAGCAAAGGAAGTAAGCAAACCCTTAGCCATAATTATGAGAGCTTCCTTGGACTAAGGGGAGGTCCACATGAACTGGATGTGTGCAAACGTATCACCAATTCACAAAGGGGGTTCAAAAGGTGACACAGGTAACTACAGACCTGTTAGTTTAACTTGTGTTGCGGGGAAAATAATGGAATCACTGGTTAAAGAAGCATTGCAGGATCATCTAGACAAGACTGCAGTAATAGTTAAGACACAGCATGGGTTTATTAAAGGGAGGTCTTGTCTGACCAATTTTATTGGATACTATAATGTGGTCACAAAGGAACTGAATGTCAAAAATAATTTTGATATCACATACAGCAGGCCCCCGTTATAACGTGGTTTGCTTTACGCTGATTCGCTATAATGCTATTCTTATATTATAACCCGTATCTGACTATAACGCTGTTGCAGATCACTATAATGCTCTTTTACAGATTGCATTTTTGGCATATTTAATGAAATCGTTTCATTTGATGGAGTCAATAGCTTGAAAATGAATAGCAAAACAGCATTAAAATGTTTCCCACACCGACTTGAGAAATTTTCCCAGGCTCAGTAAAATTTTCTCGCACGCTAATTTAATTGCAAGACAGTCACTTGTTACGTAGTTCTGAGATCAACATTTTAAAAAATGATCAAGTATATTGCTTGAAATATTTGCGTTATATGCATTTATCCAAAGTCTAGTCATCACTCAGTACAGTATTAGACATTGTGCGTAACGGACAGTTTACTTGAACATTGTATCATAATTAATGCAACCAACGCAGTTACATTTTAGAAGAGTTAATAATGGCCGATAAGAATGAAAAAGCAATGTCTGAGCACAGTACGAAGACTATAAATGTAAGAAAAAGACTAAATTTGAAAATTAAATTAGACGTTTTGAAGCGAATCGATTCCCGTCAACGACAAGCCAATGTGTGCCATAATTTAGGACTTGCAAGTTTAACTGTAAGAACAATTATAAAAAAATAATGAATTAATTTTAGCAGCGGGAAAGATAGCTGTTCCACTGCAAGCAACTAGGTCTATTCCAGCTATTAGGATTGAAATGGAAAAGACTTTAACTAATTTTATTGAAGATAATGTCCAATGCAGAATTCAGTTAAATTAAATATTATGATCTGAAGAAAACTCACCTAAAAAAAAAAAAAAAATGCGGAACCATTTAAAACTGGTAAGGGCTGGTTGAATAGATTTAAAATCTAGGGAGAAGCCGCAAGTGCAGATCAAGGAGCCGAAACTTTCAAAAGAGAACTTGTTCAAATTATTGAAGAGGGGTATTTGTGTGTTATACTTCTCAACAAGTTTATAACATAGATGAAGCAAGACTTTTGTGGAAACGAATGCCTAAAAGAAGTTTCATATTGAAAGAAGCAAAACACATGCCAGGTTTCAAAGCAGCGAAGGATTGGGTGACTTTATTGTTGGGTGGTAAGGCTGTGGGGGATTTAAAATTAATACCCCTTTTAGTTTATTTAGAAGAGGGCCAAAGTTCAACCCAAAATCGACACATTTTTCAAGATTAAATTCATCAATTAAATTAAATCAATTAAAATCAATTTAGATCAATTAAATTCATGATTTTAATTGGAATTTTAAGTTTAATTTTGATACGTAAATAGTTACCACATAATTATATACGTATGTAATGCACAATATTTTATATGTACAAATATTTGAATATTAAATATTTTGACCGACATTTGTGCATCTTTTCACTACCGTTTATTATTGATTAGGAAATGTCCTATGGCACCGACTGCAACTTACAAATACATATGTTACCTTATGGGAATGCGGAGCTCACTTAGCGCTCTGTTTTTCCGGAACGAAATATCAGCGTTAAGCGGGGGTTACCTGTACTTGAATTTCAGAAAAGCTTTTGATACTGATGCACATGGAAGACTGCTGTACAAATTGGAGAGGTATGGCATTAAGGGTAAGTTGCTACAACGGATAAAGGGATGGTTGAGTGGGAGATGACAGAGAGTGGTAATCAATGAACACTGCTCTTCATGGATAAATGTTTTTAGTGGCGTTCCCCAGGGTTCGGTGTTGAGCCCATTGTTGTTTTGTATATTTATCAACGATATTGATGAAGGTATATCAGGTTTAATGTCCAAGTTTGCAGATGATACAAAGATTGGCAGGGTTGTTAATGACAGTAAAGACAGTATGCTACTCCAACTGGATCTAGATAAGTTGGGAAAATGGGCTGAGAAGTGGCAACTGAAGTTTAACATTGACAAATGCAAAGTACTGCATATGGGTAGCAATAACCGAAGAGAAACGTATCAACTGTGGTACTACACTCAGGGAAGTGGAAAGTGAAAAAGACCTGGGGATAACTGTGCAGTTAAATATGAAGTTCCCTGAGCAGTGCAGATAGGCTGCCAGGGCAGGTCATGGAGTCTTGTCAATGATATATAGGAATTTTGCTAGCAGGGACAGGGAGGTGATTATCCCGTTATACAAGACAATGGTCAGGCCACACCTAGGGTACTGGGTACAGGTCTGGAGGCCTCATTTTAGGAAAGATGTAGAGTTGCTAGAAAGAGTACAAATAAGGGCAACAAGATTGGTGAGGGGAAGGAACAAAGGGATGCTTTTACCAAGAAAGGTTTAAGGTCTGCAAATTGTGGCACCTGCGAGGTGATCTGATTGAGGTGTATAAGGCCTTGAATGGGTTGAGCAAGCTGAATGCTGATGGGATTCTTCCTCTTGCTGAGATTAAGAACCTGAGGGGGCACAATTTTAAATTGAGGAAAGACAGTTGTAGAATAGATGTGCGGAAATTTGCCTTTAGCCAGCGGGTAGTTGATTGGCGGAACAGACTTCCATTTTTTTAGTTGTGGAAGTCGATAGCCTAAATAAATTTAAGGCTGAGCTGAACAGGTATTTGGAACAAATGGAGGGGTGAAATGGGAGGTTTTTTTTCGCTGATACTGCATAAGCTTTCTTTCTTACATCATATGCTAATGCTAATTTTAAAAGTAATGCTAGCAAAGTCCAAAAAAAGTTAAGTCCAAAGCTTTATGCTCTAAAACAGTGAGTGCAAGGGTTAAGTTAATAGTGTTTCAGTCCATTAACATCTGTGAGTGAAAAACTAGTTTCTGAGTTTAGAAAATTCTAAGAAAAAAAAAATCTAGAAAACTTTCTACCATCAGTAACAGAAACCAAATGAGTAGAAAATAACAAATTGGCCATGACATGAAGGCAGAAAAATGAATTAATTTTATTTTGTGGATAAATGGTATTATTTGCACTATTAAGCAGTAAAATATGAATACTGGAGGAAGTTTTTTAAAATATATTAAATGATATTTCATTTCCTACCTTTGTCTGACTAACAATATCTTTGACAAGCTTCAAAGAATTTGGCTGCCTAGTCAAAATGCACATAAAGCCACCTCCACCTGCACCAGTCAATAACCATCCATAACTGAAAGGTGCTAACAGTTCCATTAATTCTTTCACTGCAATTGGTTCACATCCTGGAGCCAGGATCTTCTTCTGTTCCCAGTACCGAGTCATCAATTTACCTATAGTTTCCAGATCACCTGAACATGAAACATATCATTTCTTGTAACTGTTTCATAAGCAGAACTAAAAGAATTGAAATTTCTGCTCTTTAATATTTTAATTCTTTAATGTTTACTGATTGAGCACATGGAATCCAGAAATATTACCAATTATTAAGCAATTCTATTGTTTGGGAGTTGAACTCAGTTTAAACAATTCAAATGGTTTAATTAGTATTATTCATATTTCATATTAATTCATTATTTCATTATTCTTGAACTTACATAACAAAAAGGAATTTTTCTCATTCATATTTCTGATTAAAAGGATAAAAATAATTCCCAGAACAGAACAATAAGCTGATATTCTATATAGGTGCCGCTTTCTTGTTTGAAGCCAACAAATGTATATCATACAGTACACTATTAGGTTTTGGAATATTACCTTCTTATTATACTGTTTATTTATAATAAGATTTTTTATACCTAAAAAAACTTTATAAGTATAAAAAAATTCCCAAATTTTTTTATTATATTAGTACTGGTATTTGTTTAAATCTGATTTAAAGTTTATTA
The DNA here is from genome assembly GCF_048544385.1 of Mastigoproctus giganteus. Lineage (NCBI taxonomy): Eukaryota > Metazoa > Arthropoda > Arachnida > Uropygi > Thelyphonidae > Mastigoproctus > Mastigoproctus giganteus. The sequence continues at coordinate 22,166,549 of NC_143581.1, read as the reverse complement.
ATTACACTCAGACAAAAGCACATTATTCATCTGAAACTTTACCAATAAATTGTAAACAGAGGGAAAACAAACTTTAATGAGCATATATACAAAGAAGATCAGATATTAAATTTTTCTGGATAAAAAAAAAATAAAACAATAGTTAGAAATTAGGATACACAACAGAAATACATATTATGCATAAAATATTCAAAATGCAGCCAGATTGTGCACAACAATACACATTGTAAAGTAAAATTATGCCTAACCTCTCTTAAAGGCAGTTGTGGATTCCAGGGATGACTCATATAGCTCCTTGAAACATTTAACTATGGTTTCGTCTCTGGCATACCAGTTACGTATCACGTTCTTAAAATATTAAAAATAAAATTTCAGTTGGTCATTAAAGGAAACTGAACTTTGTTTTCCAATTTGTTTAGATCAAAAATCAAAATGTTATTCTTAAAATAATGCAAAATTCTTTTAATATATTTCAAATATATTATTTGAAATATATATATATATTAGAGCAGCTTTCAATAATGTTACACTTATAATAATGCAAATTTCTTTTTATATAGTTGAACAGGGGGTATGTCACAGTATTTTGCCTGCATTTCAGCCTACTTTCTGAAAAGAAAGAAAGCTTGTAAGATTACCATGTCAATATAACTTTTGAGTTTACCAAAACATAAAAGTTACACAGATCCAAAACAAATCTGCAGTACTCGTGTTCTACAGATTTGTATTCTTTAGATCTCATGTTTACAGTCTGATATAAATCAAATTTAAAATACAAAAATTAGGATGAGAAGCATGATATGAACAATCTTACTTCAATCAACCCATCTTCAAACAAGATTGAAATATGCTCCATTATTCATTATGTTGAAAGAGGAGGCACAAAAGCAGGCCTCATTAGTTCTGTTCACTTCTTATCTTAAATGAGTGAGTTTCAAAAAAAATTTTATATCAGTTATTAAGTTTTTCTAAGTATCTAACTATTATATCGAATATACTGAATGATGTTTAGAGAATGTGATTCTAGTTAGCATTAGTGGTCAACCATGGAGTACTGATGTGCCATATATCATAAAGGGAAGTTGGAAGATTAGTGAATGCTCCATTTTTATGTAGCATTCACTAACCTTCCAACTTCAAATCTTTCAAATCAAAGTGATATTAGTGGCTACTTTTCAGTATGTTGCTGCTATTATATTCATTCATCTTGAAAGAGTTCCTCATGTCAGAATATTTTAAAACCCTGTGTACTGACTGTATGAGTCCCTTTCTTGCTTTAAGTTCCCCTCTGGAGAATTTAAAGGAAAGTGATATACAGTATAAGACAAACTTAGAGTGGTCTTCAAATAAATGTGATATTTTAAATTTTCTCTTTTTTTCTTTTATCAGTGAGATAAAAGTGACATAATAAATTAACAATTAAACGTAATATATTTTTCTTTAAAAAGGAAAAATTCTTAGTCCTTATAAATCTCTTCAAACTGCATAGTGATTTCTTGCTTGCACCAACCAAGTGAAAGGAACTTAATTAGTAAGTGAGAGAATAAACACAATAACACATAAAAAACTGAAACAAGGCACAGATATTTAGGAGATAACATATATTAAATTTAGCAAATACAGAACATACATAGAAGCTTTTAGCTACTGTATGTAGCGTTTTTCAACTAATTGAGCACTGGCAAGCGGTTGTTTTTATGTGCTGTAGCTGACCTTCGAGTATATAAGTATGTGAGGTCACAGAGGAGGGGAAAGTGGTTTATGGGTAGTTGCAAAGGGTGACAGGAGCGAGGAAGAGAGAGGTCAGGAGAGGGGAGGGAGGTGGAGAGGGAGAAGCAGGAAGGGAGACAGTTGAGATGGGTGACTGCCGAGCTTGTGGTCTATGAGAGGTTCAAAGATTGGATGTATGCGGATGCCATAGTCCCTGTTGATTGTATTCGCAGTGACACTGATGTGTGCTGATTCTAGCCAATGGCGGATCCCAAAAATTGCGAGAGAAGCCTATGATTTTCGCGTCCTTGGGGTCTCCTGCCAATAGTGAGCAGCTAGGGCTGAATGGGAGTCAGCTTTAGTGATGACGGTATGGTGGTCCCTCAGCCAGTCTTCCAAACGACGGATGGCCTCCCCGAATGAAGCTTGCGTTGCAGTCCCGGCACAGTATACGGTAAATGATCCCGCTCCACTTCAGAGGGGGAATTGGTGTTTTCAGAGGGAGGGGGGTATGTGGATTGGAGTTTCATTCTGAGTGTTTGAATGGTGTGGATGCTGTAGCTGCGAAGGATTCTGGTTAAGCCATGTGCTAGAGCAGGGTAAAATGTATTCCTGACCTCTCTCTTCCTGGCTCGCGTCACTGTTTGCAACTACCTGTAAACCACTCTCCCCTCCTCCGTGACCTTGCGTACTTACATACTCAAAAGTCAACTACAGCACATAAAAACAACCACTTGCCAGTGCTCAATTAGTTGAAAAAGGCTACATACAGTAGCCAAAAGCTTCTATGTATGTTCTGTATTTGCTAAATTTAATATATGTTATCTCCAAAATATCTGTGCCTTGTGTCAGTTTTTTATGTGTTACTGTGTTTACTCTCTCACTTACTAATTAAATTCCTTTCACTTGGTCAGTGCAAACAAGAAATCACTATGCATCCAAATCCCGACCTCACAGGGTTCTTCAATCATCTCTTCAAACTATTAATTATTATCTACCACAGATTTTTATAAGAGGATAAAGCCACCACTTTCACATCAGTTCCTTTTTATGATGTCATAGGTTATAGCTAATTTCCTTCTTTCTAGAGATATGTCAAGAATAAGTTTTTCTGCTGGATCTTGATTCATAAACAGAGAAAACCCTACAAAAGGCAAGCAACTTTCAGACTAAAGGATATCCATTATTATCAACTGTTTTTTTTTTTTTTTTTTTTTTTATGAAATATGAAATACTATACTTTCATTTTTGAAGTCTTTTTATATTTGAAAGCATCATTCCAGTTTTTTCACACTAGTTGAATTACAATATCATAATTCAAAATTATTAGATTGATACATCTTTTATATTATGTCAATTATTGCAATCGTACACAGCAAATGCGAACATTACATAGTAAATATAATTCTTGGTATATTTTCAGTAATGAGAACAACAGAAAGTAGTAGAAATTGCATAGACGACAGCTGAGTTATTATTTTGCAAATGGTCAGAAATTTTACATTTGTCTATCACATATATTCATGTCATGTATTCTAGGGACAGTCTAGTACATAGACTTAGCTCATCTGGCATACTTTTCTTTGAAACTGATGTAAGGAGTGTACTGATCTCAAATTACAACTTGGTGCATTACGAGAATTTGAGTCACTGAAGAAACGAGTGCTTGCCCTAGAAACAAACGTAACTGGGAGCTTGTCAAGGACTCATGTATCTCCTGAACTGCCAAGCGATGCACCCCCAATTCGGGACACAGAAAAGAATAGTCAAGCACTGACTGCTCTGGTCGAAGGAGTTATAGTTTTATTGAGAGACTCTATTGTCAGGGAAACGGGTAACATTTTTTGTAATAAAGATAGGTGGTCCAGAACCAGAGTGTGTTTACCAGGAGCAACAATTGATGATGTCACCAACAGACTGTCAGATTTTACGGGAGTTAAAGAAAGAATTATTATTCATGTGGGGACTAACGATATTAAACGTACACAACCTGACCACTTGTTAGAGAAATATAGGACTATGCTGAAAAAATGCAGTGAGTTACATCAGAATGTTTATGTGTCTGCAATTCTGCCCAGAAACGATAGGAGGGACTATATGCTGAAAGCCTTGTAGATTAACTCAAGACTTGAGGGATTCTGCAAGACTATAAGGGAAAATTTTTATCAGAATGGCCTGCATTTGTAGGTAGTAGAAATCTATTTTGTAGAGATGGTATTCATTTGAACAAAGGTGGTGCTAGGGTTTTTGCCAACATCATTGAGGATACCTTAAGGGTTCAGGAAAACTGCTAGTTGGGGGGAAGGGTAATTTAGATCTGTGTTTATCTGATGATATTGGCCAAAGTAATGCTTGCACTCACCTCACTCAAAAGACAGAAGTGGTGGAGTGGTCATGCTTCTTATCAAAAGCAGCCTGAGTGCAAAAAGAACTTTTGCTGAGCCTGAAGTTGTCTGCCAGCATAGAATCTCTGTTGTGAGAGTTAGTCAGAAGCAATGGAACAATGAGAGTGAGAGTAATCTACAGACCAGAATATTCTTGTTTGTTGCCACAACAGCCAATGTTGATAAGATGTTTTGAGGGTAGCAATTTTTCAAATGACAGGAAAGATATAGCTTGGAATAGAAACCTAAATAACTTCAAGGGGTGTGTCAGGGTAGTAAACTACAGATTACTTAGTCTCAACTGTGTCTACAGTAATGTCAGGAGTGTTGTCAATAAAATGACTGAATTTGAACTCCTGGTTAACTGATATAATAGGCCTAACAGTAACATGGTGCCACCAGAAATTGGTGATGACGAGTTCCACTACTGTATGTATAATGTATTTAGGAAAGACAGAAGGGGTGGAGGGGTCATGCTTATCAAAAGCAGCCTGAGCATGAAAAGAGCTTTTGCTGAGTCTGAAGTTACATCTGCCAGCGTAGAACTTGTGTGGTGTGAGTTAGTCGGAAGCAACAGAACAATGAGAGTGGGAGTAATGTACAGACCAGAAGATTGTGAAGAATATGACAAGAGTCTTTAGATGCAGATGGAGTGGGCAAACAAGTGTGAATGCCTTATTAAGGGTGACTTTTGACTTATTCCAATCAATCTGCCCCAGATTGATTGGAATAAGTCGAAGGGAAACTCTGAAAAACTTTTTTAAATAAACTAGACGATTATTATTTGGACCAGCACATTGGAGAAAGTACTAAGGGTGAGAATATTCTTGACCTTATCAAAGACTAACGAATCAGATGACATCATAGGGCTTAAATTTCAGGAACCATTGTCAGGAAGTGATCATGCAATCATCAGCTGGAAGATTAAGATATATGTTGCAGTAGTTAAAGGTAAAGGCACGGGTTTTAATTTCAGAAGAGTGGACTTTGGCAGTTTAAGATGCTATATAGCATCTGTGAGCTCAGCGGATTACCAAGAGGTGCTGAATACATTTGAATTGTGGAATACTTTTAAAGCAAAACTCACAGAAGCCATGAACGCATAGCTTCAAGAAAATATTGCAGGAATAGGATGCCGAAATAGATGACTGCAGCTGGCTGGACAAATAGAGCAAAAAAAGATAGCACGGGACAGTTCAAGAGTGATGAAAAGTACTGAAGCCTACAACAGGTACAAGTTGATTGTAATAGTACCACAATTGAGGACAAGGCTGCGTATGAGAAAGCATTGGCTAAGAGAGCAAAGAATGGAGACAAGGAATTTTTTGCATATGTGAATACAAGGAAGAAAAAAAGTGAATCAGATTCCATGTACACTGGGTGTGGGAAAGTCTTAGACAACCCAGCCAATGTAGCGGATGAATTGAACAGGTACTTTAAATAAAACTAGATTAAAATCGGAGTTTATTCCACTTTGCCACTGGACTAAAGTTTGGTAATTAGCAGCCTATCAAAATAATGTGTGGGAAGAGCTAAGCATGTACATCATGCCACACTCCCCCAATGGAAGGTGCATCATATTCTAAAGACTAAAAATCCTAATTTATCAGTGAGAATATGGTTAAATTTAATATTAATTAAGACTAAACATAGAACTACAGTAGAATCTCAAAAAATCTGGCACTTTTTTGAATATTTCTCCATGTATCGTTGACCATATAAGGGCAAAAGAGAAGGAGCCTAACTGGGCTTTAAAAAAAAAAGCATTGCAGATGATGCATTTATGCATTATATTCTACTAAAACTTTTCAAATACCAATTTCTTTCTGTTTTACATATTTTCTAGACTGAATGCCACTGTTACCATGTATTTGCAGAATTTAAAATCATTCATTTTGTGGCACATTCAATACTAGTTCACAGCATAATACTTAATAGTACTAAACTAAATACATACAATGTATTTAGTATTAGCATTAGTTGAGGCATATGATGCAAGAAAGCAAGCTTATATAGCAAAAAAAAAAAAAAAAAAAACTTTCCCATTTCACCCATCCAGTCACTCCAAATGTTTGTCTAGTTCAGCCTTAAATTTATTTAAGCTATCAACTTCCACAACAACAGATGGAAGTCTATTCCAGCAATCAACTACCCACTAGCTAAAGGCAAATTTCTGCACATCTATTCTACAACTGTCTTTCCTCAATTTAGTTTTAGTTTAAGGTGATTCAACTGCTGAAATCATATTGCACTATTTACACCTCATATTAAAAAATATTGAACAATCACAAACACCCATAGTGGAGGCAGCATTCAAACACCTGAGATTTATTTCTTAAGCAAGTATGTTGCCAACTGGACCAATACTGCAGTATGGGTTAGCACATTTTGACTTAATGCTGGTGACTACTACATTGAGATCATAGGAATCAAGTAGAAAAAAAATTATTCATTAAACTCCTGAATATTTATTCTATATACATGCATAACCTTCAAAAATCTGGAATTTTCAAAAATCCTGCATGTGCCGAGTCCCAAGGATGCCAAATTTATGAGGTTCTAATGTATTTAAATATTAAGTTTACTGTCCATGTTTAATGTAACATAAATCAACAACCAACATGGGAATTGTAGTTCTATTTTTTTTAGTATTTCATTTAATAGAATATATTAACTCAAATACTAAACTTTGGATAATTGTTTTGTTTTTTAATTATACCCTTTAGATTACTATAATAAAAATAAGCTATATGCATGATTATGAATGTTCTGATACCAATATACTAAAATATCAAGAAACAAAACTTTTATATTATGCTATAAAAGTTTTGTTGCATCTAATGCAGTCAGGTACAGTGAAGTCATTTTACAAATGTTTTGTCTTACCTGTAATAGATTCTTGGCCAAGCGAACCTTACCAGTATAAAGTAACAGCAGGTGACTATTTAGGACCTGTAAAAATGTGGGATCTATGTCAGCAGACTCTACTTCTATATGTATAGGCAAACCAGAGAGAGAATATCCTCTGCTAATTCCACCCATTATTCCACCCACTTGGTCTTGCCAGCCTCCTCCAGTTGTCAGCAGTTGCTCCAAATATAAAACCTGAAATGATATATTCCAGTGGTATAGTTTTACATTTGTTAAGTGCTTCAAAGAGACCTAGAAAAAACTACAAATGTTACATTAATATATAATAAAACTGTCAACTAATGTAATATATAATAAATATATAAATAAACATCCTTTACTGGTCATAGTTACATAAATGTCATGATGAATGTAAATATATACATAAACGAACACAGTGACTGACTGTGCAGCACAGTTTACAGAAAACATTTTAATGTTTTCTGTAAACATTAAATTTTAATTAGCATATTTTTCAGTAAATTATAATAATTTAATGTAACTATAAGCACCCATACATACATACATATGTACTTCAACTACTCAAGTGTAAAATAGTTTCACATATTTAATAGAACATAAAATCAGAATTGCTGACCCTAAATTAGCTACTTAATATACACAATCAAGAGATATTAGCTCAACAAATTGGCACTAAGAGTGGCTTCTTTCTGGTATTCCTGAGGAAGAGAACATGCCAGGAAACTTTATACCATATGCCAAGAGCCAACATACAATCTGAAAATGGCTTTAAATGACTTCAGCTGAACCAGTGTGTCAACTAGAACATAACATAGGTTCATATAAATGGCAGTTCAAGATATGGAAAAAAGGAACCTGGCTTTTACATTAATCTGGAAAAGCACATGATATTCTGCAGATTTAAGTATTTTAAGATTAGTGGGCTATTACAACCCAAATTTCTGAGCCATATTTATTGGTTCAGAAATTAGGAATCATTATGAAATGTTTTGATATATTTCATAATTAGATCCCTATTAGACATATGCACTAAAATCCATTTTAATAGCCAAATGCTTTTTTCAGTTTTAACCTTGGCGTTCAAGAAATCAAGAAATAAATTTTAAACAGTTTCAAGTCACATACAACATAAGGTCCTTTTCACAATGTACTACTTTAATTTGCTACCCAGCTAGGGTGCATCAGGAAGCCAACAAGGGAATTTAAAGAATTGTTTGGTCAGGTTTAAAGTTTAGCTTACCTGAGAACATGACTATTTGTCAAAAAGCACTGTCCAGCTTAGGGCTAAGCAATTTTATGATTTTATCTGGCTTTTCTTTTGGTGGTTTATTTGAAATCAGTTTTATGTATTTCTCCACTCTCACATGAACAATGGACAGGTGCCCTTTTGTTGGTTTAGGAATGGTTTACAACTTTTCTTGAGCGCTAAAATTCAAAAATTCATGTTTCTAAGTAATTTTAGTGTATGTTTTGTCCATGAACAGAACTTTGAAAAAAATAAAGGTAACCTGTCTACTTATATTCCAATTTTTCTACTTTTAGGTATACTGGATCTTGTAGTCCTTTTTATTTAATATCACATAATTAAATAAACTGATATAAGTATGGGAGTTCAAAAGTTTTTGGCCTAATTAAGATCGCAAAGGTTTTGTGAAATACAATATTGCCAATCTGTGTTGTGACTCTTCTTGTGTGTTCACAGAAAATTTCAGATTTGTAACTATATTCTTCTCCTTTACAGAGGGCATTGAAGTGTGGAAGGTGAATTAAGATAGCAACTGTCGAGAGAATCAAGCACCATGCAGTCTCCAAGTACCTTCATTTAAAGGAAATGTCACCAAAAGAAATTCATGAAGACATGCAGCTAACATTAGGAAAATCTTCTCCTTTATATGCCACAGTCAAAAACCGAGTGCAGAATTGTGCAGAATTTAAGTGTGGATGAGACAGTATTTAAGTGAGAAGGTTGTTACCATGTTAATAAGTGCAAATGTCGATGCTATTCAAGACCTGATTGTGCAAGACAGCAGAATAACATTGAAGCACATTGAGACAACATTCAACATCTCTCATGAGTAAGCTCGTGATATTGTGGTTAATGTTTCTTCAAGATGGGCCCTTAAAGCACTGAAAACTGATCAGAAGCAAGAAAGAATGGGATGATGTGAGAGTGTGCATTTTTGAAGCTAATAAGCTCCATTTTGGGCAGTATGTCACTATGGATGAAATATGGGTGCACCACTTTGACCCTGAAGCAAATGAACAACTGAAACTGGAAGCATCCCTCTTTTCTCCCTCCTAAAAGGTTTTGAGTGCCAAAGTCAGCTGGAAAAGTCATGGCATTGATCTTCTGGGATGCAGAAGGATTGATCATCCTGGAACAGGATGATGACATTGATGACCTTGATGACGTTGTAGAGCGAATATCATCTTTTAAGGGCACAAAAGGTGATATAGTTGTACACGTTGGCACTAATAATATTAAGAGTAGGAGACCGGCAGAATTACTTAACAAGTACAGGTCACTGTTGAACAAAAGCCGAGAATTAGGGTTGAATTTGAAAGTGTCTGCAATTCTGCCCAGACACGATAGGAGGGAGTATATGATGAGAGCCTTGTCGATCAATTCGGCCCTGGAAAGATTGTGCAAGGCTCAAGGGGTAGAATTTTTTTCAGCCTGGACTGTACTTGTTAACAGGAGAGATTGCTTCTACAGGGATGGGATACACTTAAATAGAAAGGGTGCAAGAATATTTGCTGATGCTATCGAGGCAGTGTTAGGTGGGTCGGAAAACTGCTAGCTTGGGGGGAGACAAAGACCAATAGATTGACAGTAGCCACTGGCAGAGGTGAAAGAGATTCTTGCACTGCTTCTATTAGAATGAGCAGAAGCCTGGAAAACAAGATGCATGGTATTTCAGAGACTGCTGGGAGCCATTGCGGTACAAGTAAACACATGGGTTGTGTTAGGGTAGCTAAGAATAGAAACAGGTGCAGGTATACTTGCGTGTACACCAATGCTAGGAGTTTAGTAAATAAATTTGATGAATTTGAGGTATTGCTCAAAACATCAAAGGCAGATATTGTTGGGATATCAGAGACGTGGTGTCACACAGATATAAGGGATGCAGAACTGCAATTTGGGGAGTACAACGTCTACAGAAAGGATAGACAGGATAGGAAGGGGGGAGGGGTTATGCTATTAGTTAGGAAACACATAAAAACCAAGGAAGTGAAGCCAGTCGACATCGCAGGACAGTGCAGTGTTGAGTCAGTTTGGTGTGACATAAGCATTGGGAGATCAAAATTGAGAGTAGGAGTGTGCTATAGGCCTAATGACTCTGATGAGTATAATAAGGAACTGTACAGGGAAATAGAGTGGGCCAGTAAATCAGAGAGTCTTATAATGGGAGATTTTAATTTCCCAGATATTGACTGGAATTTGGGGGCTGGTTACTCACACACTAGCAGGGCTTTTGTGGATTTATTGGATGATTGTTTTCTACATCAGCATGTTCGGGAGGCAACTAGAGGGAGTAATACTCTTGATCTGATTATCAGCAGTGATTCTTCATGCATTAAGAATCTGCAGATAAACGAACCACTAGGTGGCAGTGATCACAGTGTGCTGAAGTGGGATTTACTCAAAGAGGTAACTACCATTAGGGGTAAAGGGAAGGGTTATTGCTTCCGTAAAGGCGACTACGATAGACTGAGACAGTATTTAAAATCTATACAGTGGGACCAACTGATGATGTTACCAACAGCAAATTCAAAATGGGAAGCATTCAAAGAACTTATCTTGGAAGCTACTAGACTTTACATACCAACTAAGAAATATTGTTCAAGGTTTAGGCCAAAATGGATGTCAGATGAACTAATGAGGCATATGGCAAAGAAGAAAAATGCATGGGATACTTACAAATTAACACATGACACAGAAGCCTATGATAGATACAAGTTGATATGCAACCAAGTTACAAAGGAGGTTAGGCAGGCAAAGGCAGATTATGAGAAATCCGTGGCAAGGGATGCAAAGAAAAACAGCAAAGAGTTCTTTACTTATGTTAACTCTAGAAGGAAGGGAATGAATCAGATTGGTCCACTTGATATTGATGGGTCAACTGTTGATGATCCTGCTCAGGTAGCTAACAAACTAAATGAATATTTTGCATCGACATTCACACATGAGGAGTTATTCAGCAAGGGGAATGCCAGAGGTGTATTCAACTCTAGCAGTAAGCTACAGAATCTTGAAATAACTGGGAGTAAAGTGGAGGAGAAACTGTTGAAGATAAACACAAGAAAGGCACCCGGGGTGGATGGGATCTATCCAGTTATATTAAAGGAGGCAGCAAAGGAAGTAAGCAAACCCTTAGCCATAATTATGAGAGCTTCCTTGGACTCAGGGGAGGTACCCATAGACTGGAAAAGTGCAAATGTGACCCCAATTCACAAAGGAGGATCAAAGGCTGACACAAGTAATTATAGACCTGTGAGCTTAACTTCTGTTCCAGGAAAATTAATGGAGGCACTGGTTAAAGAAGCACTGCAGGATCATTTAGACAAGACTTCAGTTATAGCTCAGACACAGCATGGTTTTGTTAAGGGGAAGTCTTGCCTGACCAACTTGATTGGATATTATGATGCAGTCACAAAAGAACTGGATGCAGGGAATAACTTTGATATTATATACTTGGATCTTAGAAAGGCTTTTGATACTGTTGCACATGGAAGACTGCTACACAAATTGGAGCAGTGTGACATTGGAGGCAAATTGCTGCTATGGATAAAGGGGTGGTTGAGGGGGAGAAGACAGAGAGTGGTAATCAATGGACACTGCTCATCGTGGACTAATGTTAATAGTGGAGTCCCTCAGGGCTCAGTGTTGGGTCCATTGTATATCAAGCTTAATGTCCAAGTTTGCAGATGATACAAAGGTTGGTAGGGTTGTCAAGGACACTACAAACACTATGCTGCTGCAACAGGATCTGGAAAGGTTGAGCAGATGGGCTGAGAGGTGGCAAATGAAGTTTAACATTGACAAATGTAAAGTACTACACATGGGAAACAGCAACCCCAGAGCAACGTATCAACTCTGTGGTACTACACTGACAGTGGCAGAGAATGAAAGGGACTTGGGGGTGGTTGTGCAGGCAGATATGAAGTTCTCTGAGCAGTGCAGATGGGCTGCAAGAGTAGCTCATGGAGTATTGTCAATGATATACAGGAATTTTTCCAGCAGGGATAAGGAGGTGATTATTCTATTGTATAAGGCAATGGTCAGGCCACACCTAGAGTACTGTATACAGGTCTGGAGGCCTCATTTCAAGAAGGATGTAGAGCTGCTGGAACGAGTACAGAGAAGGGCAACAAGATTAGTGAATGGAACAAAGGGGTGCTCTTACGAAGAAAGGCTTAAGTTTTGCAAATTACAGTGTCTGGAGACTAGGCACCAGCGAGGTGATCTGATAGAGGTGTATAAAGCCTTGAATGGTTTAAGCATGCTCAATGCTGATGGGATTCTTCCTCTAGCTCAGAAAAATCACCTGAGAGGGCATAAATTCAAATTGAGGAAAGACAGATGTAGGATAGATGTGAGGAAATTTGCCTTTAGCCAGCGGGTGGTTGGTTGGTGGAACAGAGTTCCATCCCTTGTGGTGGAGGTTGATAGCCTAAATAAGTTTAAGGCTCAGCTGGACAGGTATTTGGAACGAACAGAGGGGTGAAGTGGAAGTGGGTTTTTTTTTGTTTTTTTTTTGGCTGATGCTGCATAAGCTTGCTTTCTTGCATCAAATGCCTCTACTAATGCTAATGCTAACATGGTGCCACTGCCAATGCCAAGTATTATCCTAACCTAATGAGATGTTTCTCTGAGGAATTAAAGCTCAAGAGGCATGAGAAATTGATCAAACAAGCCATCTTGCATCAAGACAATGCACTGGTTCACACAGCATTTGTGACTCAGGCAAGATTGTGTGACTGTGATTCAAGTCAAGGCTATTACAACATCCACCCTACTCACTGGATTTGGCTCCATCGGACTATTTCCTATTTCCAAATTGTAAAAAGGACAGAAATTTGACAGTGATGAAGCTGTGACAAATACAGTCAGCAACTGGTTTGAGTCAAACTCTTCTGAATTTTATTTGAGCAGGTTATGAATGCTAGTGGATCGTGCCAAAAAGTGTGTTGACTTAAGGGATGATTTTTTGGAAAAATAAATGGGTTTTCACAACTTTCCGGTATGTTTCTTCTATGAAAGGCCAGAAACTTTTCAACCTTCCCTCGGGTGTGTGTATTAAATACAGTATACACAAAAACACAAGTATATCAAACAATAAAAACAGATAAAAATTACATTGAATAAGTAAAGCTTCACTAATACTCACTGCATGCAAAAGAGATTTCTTGTCATACTGCCTTCCTGTAACTGTCCACAAGATAGCTATAACAGTTCCTGCCAATATACTGCTAGTGCCAAGCCCTAAAGCAGTTATATTGAAATAGTTAAGTCTAATGACAGCTTATCAATATTTCTTATAAGGATGCCATTTCAGAAACTAATTTTTAACTATATTATATTAGTAATGAATTCATTACCTGGAATGTATTCATTCTGAACACATTACCAGAATATAAAATATCTTTGATTTTTTATATTCTGGTAATAAAAATCAAAGATATAAAATATCTTTGATTTTTATATCTTTTTATATCCTTGACATTTTATATTAAAAGTCCTTGATATATGTAACTAGATTCATGCTAACTTATTTATATGCAATTTGGCAAGATAACAAAAAAAAAAATTTTTAAATCAGCTAACAGAACTATTAATCCTCACTGCATATGCAATAACTGTTCTACAGTACATGTTTTGTTTTTTTTGTTTTTAGCAGCATTAGCAACTAAGGCCATATTGCTCCGGGGATATGTGGTGGTCATTCCCTGACCTTTCCGCATCCTCCATATTTGGTGGTGACAGGCTCGAACCTGGGTCTAATCAAGAAGCGTGTGCTACACACTGCTGCTTCTTCCCACCTGGCTACAGAGGTGCCACAGCGCACGTATTATTCTATTTACTTATTCTGTTTTGATATGACATTTTTTATCTTTCTATACATTAAAATAATTTTCCTCCTAGTGACATTTATTCAGCCAATGGGAGAAGAGGGTTACATGGTAATATGTAACAAATACTAAACTTTGTAACAGAAAGCTTGTTTTTCTGTGGTAAAACAAGCTTCCTTTTTAGCGTGATCATGCTAGATAAACCTTGTGCACACGCTTTGTTTATCTAGATGACCATGCAGTACCATTCTTGATTTCCATATATAATGTATTTGTGTATTCATAGCTTACTTATTCATATTGATTTTATTTTATTTTATCAAAAGAAGCGAGTGCAGTGAGCACGGGTGAAGCCCCCTAGTTTTCCATTAAAAAAATGCTTATTTGAACTTTTTAATTGTTTAAAAGTTTCTTTCCCATCTTTATCCGAGTAGCAAATGTGGTGAAATGTGAATGCCTGTGCAAAAAAGAAAAGCAGAGAATGTGTTAAAGTGTTATGATGCAGATGAACAGCCACTTGAAGAGCAGCTTCAAGAGTAATAAAAAAGACACTTTGCAATGTGTATACAAAATATTAAAATAATTTATCCCCTAGAAGGTTATGGTGAGATGTGTTTTAAACTGGCAAACTTTGAAAAATCATTGTAAAATTATATAAGAAAAAAATCTGAGCTTCTTGAAAGAGTCCAGAGATGGGCAACTGCCATGGTGAGATCAGCATAAGGGCAACTGCACGAGAAAAGACGTTGATTGTGTGGACTACAGAGATTGGCAACCAGGCACCTTAGAGAACCTGATTGAGGTTTATAAGGCAATGAGAGGGATTAGTAAAATGAATGATGGTGGAATTTTTACTGTTATTAAGAATTCCAGAATTGGCTATCAATTCAAAGAGTCCAAAGGGAAAGAGATTTAGACTTGTAGGAAGCTTTCTTTTAGCCAGCGAGTTATTGACTATTGGAACAAGTTTGCTTCCACAGGTAGTTGAAGCTGACAGTTTGAAGAAATTCAGAGGTCAACCAGATAGTTATAAGAATTAAATGAGAGGGAAATGCATAATTTGTATTTTCTTATCTACTTTTTTTTGACCAGTGCAACAAAGTCCTGTAGCTTCCTTGCACCATATGGCTATACTAACACTAATAATAATTTAATATTATAAATAGCTATTTTATTTTGAAATGAGTTCTGTTTGTTTTTTAATTTAATAAAATATCTGAGTTAAAGTCAGCAGATTTTGGTAGGTACCCTCTATTAAACATCATTGCATTTTTTAAAGTCCCACAAGGAGATGCTTAATGCAGGTTATACTATAAGAAGGCTATCTGGGGAGGATGGCTGTAGTTTGATAGTTTCAGGTGGAGGCAGAGAAATTTTCTGTATAAAACTGCTTTTACACCTCATATCTTTTTTGTTTTCATTTTCCTGACGGGCTTAGACTATGTGTAATTTAATGCAACAGACTGACTGTTGCATTAAATTACACATAATGCAACAGTCAGTCTGTTGCATTAAATTACACATAGTAGTCAGTCTGCTGCATTAAATTACACTATGAGTAATTTAATGCAACAGACTGACTGTTACATTAAATTACATATATTAAATAGTAGAGTGAAAAAGGAATCGATGCAAGGATTACAAATTTTTGTTTTCTGTTGCCCTGTGCTGTATTACAATTTGAAGTATTTAAAAAGAACCAATGAATAAACACTACGTACTTTCTCCTTCTTCTTTATTGTCATATAACTGTGAAATGACATGGACAACTGTTGAAGCACAATAATATTGAACACTTTAAGCATTATATGTATTTGGGAGTTGTATTTATTTTCCTGTGATGGGACATTGAATTCTGTAGAAGTGTCAGAGTAATAGCAAATAATATATCTTAAATAAGGTATTTAATAATTTGAAAACTCTTGCTAATGTTTTGAGAAAAAAAATTATAACAGTTACCTGATCCTTGAGGTAGCAATGACCATGCATGTATCTCAAATCCACTACCATAATTTTGATGAAGCTGTTCCTGGAGAGTTTGATTTGAGTTAATATCCACAAGGTCAGTGCACAGAATGGCAGCTTTCAATAAAGCTCCTGAAAAGAAATCATTGGGAGAAAAAAGTAAAAACTTTAAATTCAATATAAAAATTAGTCATACCATTTGTTATATAATGCTGTGTAATAACACAATTTATTTTGTTTTCAACAAAAGTTTATTAAAAAAAAATACAGTAGTACTTGAAAATTTACAGTACTCAACTTTCCTTCTCCCATTAGTCCACAGAATTTAAAAACATTCTGATAAAGACAGTTTGAGAGTAAACCATTTTCAAAATGGAATCAGATAGCAAACAAACTTCTTTGTTCACAAACAAGTTTCTTTGTTCACATACATGTTTAACAGTTTTCAATGGCAGAGGAGTGATAATATGCTTAGGCAAATTAAGAATACTATACTACTAATGAGCATAACAAAAATTAAAATCTGTTGTATTTGTATTGTACCACTGTACTGTACTGTACTGTACTGTACTAGTACAGTACTGGTCCTTGAGGTTGTCACAGATTCTCTCAGATATGCCAGACAAGTTGTGCTTGCTACCTGGGAGTCTAAAACGCTGATGGAACTGATATTCGGGTGACACTCAAGTCAAGTGGACCCAATTTCGGTGAAGTCCAGACTGTCTGTGACAGCCAAATCCTCTGCTTGCACCTTCACAATGGTGGGACTGTTAGTAATCCTGAGTATAACCTCCATGCACAAGTACATGGTGGGTGACCACCCAGGTGTGAACCAACGTAAACAGGGGTCAAGGTGTGGCGGCCACACCACATAGAGGAATGCCGCCCCCTCTATGTTATCAGGCAGTACTAGGTGGTAGGTGACTCTCATCAACCGGTGCAATACCACCACTTTGCTTATTGGAGGCTTGAAGTGGTGGAACCCATGTTTAGTCTCTAGAGCTAAGTTCCAGTCAACCCTTCCCCATCTCTTCCATCATGCATATGATTGATGACTTTTGAGGTTATGATGAACATTGTGGCGAGATCCAATATTCCTTATATTTCGAGGGTACAGCTCTAAAACGGTGTTCACAGGCCGGCTGCTAGTTAGTACACCGGACCGAACCTATTGGTAACTCTCTAGGAGGCTTCCGGATCAGCTAGTGTATAATCTTGCTACCTCTACTCTGCCAGATAGTGACTGTAGGGAGTCTGAGTAGTGTGTATGCGGGGAGCATTGTCGAGGACACTTTATGTCAAGGATCTGGGTATATTCTAACCATGTGTACTCCATATCCAAAAATTTCATTACTTCATACAGCATGTCCCACTCACTTTTTCTTACTATTGAATATACTATGAATTGTCAAACTAATAGAGTAAGCTTATCTTCAAAAAGATCTAAACCTCCCAAGCACTTCCTAATTCATTTCACAAATATATGTGGTCTCAAATCTGATCTCAACGATGTCCATTTCCATTTGCAGTCTGCCAAACCCCATGTACTTTTTCAGACAGAATCTCAGTTATCGGTTGATTCAACTACTGCTCATCTCAGATGCCCAAATTATTCGGTGTATGATTCCTATCGACTCAAAGGTGGTACTTGTGCATACGTCCATTCTGATATTCCCTGTGAGAGACTTGCCAATTTGGAATCTCCTCTCTTTGATCTTTGCTGGCTTAAAAAATCTCTACCTCATTGTGTCAAATTCATCTGTTGAGAATTCCAACTCCACTAATCACTTGGAGCTCTTTGATTTCCTCTCTTTGCAACTTGACTTTCTCCAGTCCAACTTTCCTAACAGTGAGGTAATTTTCCTTGGTGATTTTAATGTTCACAACTCCAGCTGGCTGCCGTTTTCTAGTCACACCAACCCAGCTGGTTGAGATGCTGAGGCTTTTGCAATTACTAATGACCTTCCACAGATTGTTCATTTACCTACAAGAATACTGGACAATCCTAATCACACAGCCAACACGCTTGATCTTTTTCTCACAAACAACCCTTCTAAGTACATGGTCGAATTGAGAAGTCCTTTAGGCACTTCAGATCACAACTTGGTGATTGTCTCTTCTCCAATGGAGCCTTTATCTCATGGCTATTCCCAACCTCGTGTTGTTTGGCATTACAAGAATACAAAATGGGATAACCTGCGATATTTCTTTTCTTCTTTTCCTTGGATGGATTACTGTTTCAAAACTTCTAATGTCAACGTTTGCTCAGATTGTGTCAGTGAAATTATTCTTGCAGGAATGGAATCCTTTATTCCACACTCCACTTTAAAATCTCGTCCTTTAACTAAACCTTTGTTTTCCAATAAATGTGCTAAGGCTGTTCAAGAGAAGAATGTTGCATATCGTAATTGGCTTGTTTCTAATTCTTCAGTTTCATTTTCTGCCTACACCAAAGCTCGCAACAATTGTAAAGCAATTATTAATCAGTCCAAACTAGAGTTTGAACAGGCTAAGAGTAGAAAACTTGCTTCTTGCCCTAATGGTAGCCGAGCATTCTGGTCTCTTGCCAAAGCTATTAGCTGCAACTTTTGTCCATCTCTGCTCCCACCTCTGTCAAAACCAAATGGTTCTGTTGTCACTTCAGCCAAGGATAAAGCTGACATGCTTTCATCACATTTTTCTTCCAACTCATGTATTAATGATCTTGGTAAAACACCTCCCACCATTCCCAACACGCTCCATTCAATGCCTCCTGTGGTCTTCAGTCAAAAGGATGTCAGAAGGATTTTGACGAATCTTGATGCTAAGAAAGCTCCAGGTCCCGATGGTATTTCTCCACTTGTTCTCAAAACCTATGCTCCTGAACTTACTCCTATTCTTTGCCGCTTTTTTTACTTTCTTATCTCAAAGGTGTTTTTCCTTCTGCTTGGAAATTTGCTCATTTCCAGCCAGTTCCTAAAAAGGGGTGACAAATTCCTCCCATCCAATTATCGTCCCATTGCAATTACTTCTACTCTTTCTAAAGTAATGGAGAAATCAATTAACTGCCAACTCTTAAATTACCTAGAAACCTTCCATCTGATCAATGATCGCCAGTATGGATTCCGTCAGT
The DNA here is from genome assembly GCF_048544385.1 of Mastigoproctus giganteus. Taxonomy (NCBI): domain Eukaryota; kingdom Metazoa; phylum Arthropoda; class Arachnida; order Uropygi; family Thelyphonidae; genus Mastigoproctus; species Mastigoproctus giganteus. Next base: position 22,147,412 of record NC_143581.1, on the reverse strand, counting down.
GTCGATCCACTGATGACATTCTGGCTTATGTTACCTATTTATGGACAAATTCAATGGAAAATTTTTTTGTGTTTCGATGAAACACAAGCAGTTGCTCTTGACATCTCAAAGGCTTTTGATAGTGTTTGGCACAAAGGTCTTCTGAACAAGCTTCCATCTTATGGTTTGCCAACTGTTTTTAGTAATTGTTTATCCAGTTTTTTCTCTGATTGCTCACTGAGGGTGATGGTAGGTGGCTCTCTGTCTTCTAACTTCTCCATTAATGCCAGTGTCCCCGAAGGTTCAGTTCTTTCCCCCACTCTTTTCCTCTTGTATATTAATGACCTTCTTCCATTGACTGGAAATCTTATCCATACTTTTGCCATTGATAGCACATTGCATTCTACTTTCCATTTTGAGAAATCTTGCCCTGCTCAATCAGCTTCAACTTCTCGAAAATCTGCTACCAATTCCTTAAATGTCGATCTTCAGGTAATTCTCCAGTGGGGCAAAGACAACTTAGTTGATTTCAACCTTTCTAATATTCATCCTTGTCTTATATCTCGCAAAAAGGATTCTTCTGCTCCTATGCTTATCTTTAGTGACACTCCGATTTCTAGGCAAAATGATATACCTCTTTTGGGATTACCATGACTTCTAATCTCTCTTGGCACAAGCACATTACAAATATTGCTTTCTCTGCATCTAAAAAACTTCATTTTCTCTTTCGCTCTCGACGTTACTTTTTTTCCAAACAGCTGCTCACTCTGTATAAATCGCAAATCCGCCCTACCATGGAATATTGTTTCCACATTTGGGGTGGTGCCCCAAAACCTCTCTCAGGCTTCTTGATTCCATTCAGAAGAGGGCAGTTAGGTTAATTAATGATCATCTCTAACAGAGTCTCTCCACTCACTGTCTCATAGACGTACTGTTTCTTCTGCATGCCTTTTCTAGATACTTCCATGGGCACTGTTCTTCTGAATTGGCTTCTATAATTCCTGCTCGCTCTCTTTCAAAGCAGTTCGAACACGTTCCGCCACCAGCCAACATCCATTTACTGTCCAACTTCAAACTCAGAGAACCAACTTTTCATCTTCCTTGTTTATTCATTCAAGTGCCGTTTTCTGGAACAAGCTTCCTTCATACATATTTCCTGAAAATTACAGTATACAGAAGTTCAAGTCCAATGTCAATAAATATCTTCTTTCGTCTTCTCAACCTCCAACCCAAGCACAGTACTAAGTACTATAGGTTCTAATACCTCTCGTGTTTGGGGTTTACATAAAAAAAACTATTCCATATCAAAAGTCATGAGATAATATGGCTAACTTTAAGGTCAGTTTGTTCAGTAACCTACAATCCATAACTTTACATTAAATGCAGCTTTATTACCCTGTTTATAATAAAAATGAATCCAGAAAAGCACTGCTTTCCTAAAGGATAACAGAACTCTGAGCAAAATTTTTTCAGTTATCTTAAAAATTCTTTTTTATTATTGTTGCCATTGTTATAACTGAAAAAAAGAGCCAAATATTATTACATTTACTAGAGACAGAAAGCGCTCTAGTTACAGTTTTGTGTTTCATAGCAACTCTATGTATACATAAATGATTTCTAAATATTGCTACAGCAGGTAATTGCTTTCTTTGCTTATTTTTTTAAAATATAATGACTAAATAAAAGTTCTGTGAAGTTTTATCATAAAATCTCACAAGGAGATGTTAAATTCTACATTTTTCCTGTTTATATCCTTTAATTTTCTTCAAGCATTTTAATTTTACATCTAAAGGGTGGGTTGCTAGCCCTTCTCTTTGATGGTGGACCACACTCTGTCTCAGCCCTATCCTTCAACCTGCCTGTTAGGGTCACCATACCAGGAGCTTAAGCTCCTTACAGCATAATTCTCAGGGTCATTGGAGTACTCAAAACTTCCTGGCCACAATAAGGCAAAGAACAATGGTAGTAGAACAAAAAAAAATATAGAACAATATAATCTAGAATTGAAAAGAATATTATTCATAAAAAGTGAAACTGCAAAAGAAAACATTAAACATATTAAGTGTATTTGGCCCAGAAGAGGCAAAACCTAAGAAGACATTGATAAATTGTATAATCAACTCCAAGATTTAACTAATAAAATAGATAATATTAATTAATAATAATAGACACTTAAATGCCTGAATAGGAAACAAAATAATACCGGGAATTAGTCAATGGTTTAATGAACAGACAATGAACCAAAATGGAAATAATTATAATTTTGTACAGACTGAGCATTAGTAAAGGCACATGATGCAAGAAAGCAAGCTTATATAGCATCAGCCAAAAATAAAAATAAAAAAACCTGATTTCACCTATCCGCTCGATGCAAATGTTTGCCTAGTTCTGTCTTGAATCTATTTAAGCTATCAACTTCTACAACGACAGACTGAAGTTTGTTCCAGCAATCAACCACCCGCTGGCCAAAGGCAAACTTTCACACATCTATCCTACAACTGTCTTTCCTCAATTTGAATTTATGCCCTCTCAGGTGATTATTCTGAGCAACAGGAAGAATCCCATCAGCACTGAGCATGCTCAAACCATTCAAGGCTTTATACACCTCAATCAGATCACCTCGCAGGTGCCTAGTCTCCAGACACTGTAATTTGCAAAACATAAGTCTTTCTTCATAAGAGCAACCCTTTTTTCCATTCATTAATCTTGCTGCTCTTCTCTGTACTTGTTCTAGCAGCTCTACATCCTTCTTAAGATGAGGCCTCCAGACCTGCATACAGTACTTAAGGTGTGGTCTGACCATTGCCTTATACAAGCGCATAATCACCTCCTTATCCCTGCTAGAAAATTTCCTATATATCATTGACAAGACACCATGAGCTACTCTTGCAGACCATCTGCACTGCTCAAAAAATTCATATCCGTCTGCACTGCTCAGAAAACTTCATATCTGCCTGCACAATTACCCCCAGGTCCTTTTCATTCTCTACCACTCTCAGTGTAGTACCACACAGTTGATACTTTACTCTGGGGTTACTGCTTCCCATATGCAGTACTTTACATTTGTCAATGTTAAACTTCAGTTGCCACCTGTCAGCCCATCTGCTCAACTTTTCTAGATCCTGTTGCAGCAGCATACTGTCATTAATAACCTTGCCGATCTTCATATCGTCTGCAAACTTGGACATTAAGCCTGATATACCATCATCAATATCATTAATGATATTGTTTACCCATAAGTTAAACTTATGGGTGTAAACTTATTTACACTGATATTATATAGTTAATTTCTACCCATAACATATTATGCCTTGTGCATTTAATCTTCAACATATTATCATTATCTTCACCATTTGGCATCTCTCATATTGTGGAATTAACTTCACAACTATGACGGCATGTCTGCATTATTATCAGGGTACCTGCCCACCCACCGATGAGTGAGCCAATAAGCTACGAAACGTGTCTGGGTGGTGGTACCCACTGAGAATAAATAACAGTAGTCTCCTCTAATAGAGAAGCATTATTTATTTGAAGTAGTGCAATACCTGGTATCTCGTTGTGAAGGTAGTCACAATATGAGATAAAATCAAATGATGCCATTACACTACGTATGTACTTATGGGTAAACTATGGTGTATTTACACCGATATTATATTGTTAATTTCTACCCATAACATATTATGCCTTGTGCATTTAATCTTCAACATATTATCATTATCTTCACCATTTGGCATCTCTCATATTGTGGAATTAACTTCACAACTATGACGGCATGTCTGCATTATTATCAGGGTACCTGCCCACCCACCGATGAGTGAGCCAATAAGCTACGAAACGTGTCTGGGTGGTGGTGCCCACTGAGAATAAATAACAGTAGTCTCCTCTAATAGAGAAGCATTATTTATTTGAAGTAGTGCAATACCTGGTATCTCGTTGTGAAGGTAGTCACAATATGAGATAAAATCAAATGATGCCATTACACTACGTATGTACTTATGGGTAAACTATGGTGTATTTACACCGATATTATATTGTTAATTTCTACCCATAACATATTATGCCTTGTGCATTTAATCTTCAATGTAGAATTTAGTGTAGGATTTAATTATGTATAGATAGGATTTAAATGATTTAATTAAATTTGGAACAAGCACATGATATAGGGTGAAGTATTAAATTATGGTGAGGTATTAGATCAAGCATATTTGCCTTACCTATATTCGACCATTTTCTAAATACGTTTCCCCCCCATATCTGATGACAGCTATAACATTATCATTTTATCTTAAGTTTCAATTTATTTGCATTTTTTATTTTTATTTTATTAGTATTTTGATGTACTAATTTTACTTTACAGTTCTTCCACTTTCTATTGGCTTGGTAATTCAGCTCATAATTCTATTAATTCATCTTAACCTTTAGGATATTAACATTCTTTCACTTTTCACAAATCTACTACACTTGTTTTTCTGCTTTCCACACCCTTCTAGTTACTGGTACTTTGTGTAACTTTTACATCCATTTATGCATACTTTATTCAATATATTAATACAAACTTATATATACTCTTGCATCCTTTAAGGATGCTTTGAATTTTAAGTGCATCTGTCATACCTGATTTATTAACTTTTTTTTTCATTGAAACCATTTCATCAACAGAATACCTCTTCAACATTTCCTTTAAGAGGTTACATTTAATATGCATTTATATATTTATATATACAGGGTCGTTAAAATTAAAGTATCCCTATGTAGAGGGTTCTGGAGAAAGTTCTAAAGGCTTGTACTGAAGAGAAATTTGAACAGGTACAATAAAGAATGAGCTCGCCATTTATTGGAAAAAAAATTAGTTACAAAATTTGTCACTGTACAGCGCATAACTATCTTAGTTATGATTATGCAAATAATCATGCGTTATTTGCATAATCATAAGTTATTGCCACAGTGCCACTACTCAGCTCTACTGTACTATAGAAAAGCAAAGAAGTCTCTTCAAAATCATACAGTAGACATTTGCCTGCACTACAGCAGCAATGCCAACAACGTTGCAAGAAAAGGCACTATTAGTGAAGCTGTACTATCAGAACAGCAACAATGCAGCTGTGGCTGCATTGTTGTGTTGTCCACAAAATGATTGCAAAATTTGAAGTGACAGGACATCTTGGTGTTCAACCAGGTAGAGGTCAAAAACGAGTGGACTCCTCTCGTGTTGAAGATGTGGCTATGGCTGTCGTGGATTTATCAAGTTAATCTCCATTTGGTAGTGCAAGTGTGCCAGCTGTTTCTTGTGAAGTGGACATGCCGTATTCCACTGTAAGGCTAGTAATGTTGTTGTTGTTGTTATTTGGTTTTCAGGAGCATTAGCAACTAAGGCCACATTGCTCTGGGGATATGCGGTGGTCATTCCCTGACCTTTCCGCATCCTCCGTATTTGGTGGTCACGGGCTTGAACCCCAATCTAATCAAGAAGCGTGTGCTACGCACTGCTACTCCTACTCACCTGACTACAGAGGTGCCTGCTAGTAATGTGTCAGGTGTTGTAGTACTATCCTTACAAGATGTACATGCTACAGCAGCTAAAGCATGGTAATGCAGATATTCATTTCACATATGCATTTCAGTTTCTGGTGCGAACGACAATGGATATCACTTGGCCATGGAGCATCCTTTGGAGTGATGAAGCCCACTTCTGCTTAAATGGACAAGTGGATACGAACAACTATCGCATTTGGGCAACAGAAAATCCTCGAGTTATCCAAGAGGTCCAGTTGCATTCTTCAAAAGTGACAGTGAGGTGTGGTGTGAATTTACGGCCACATTCATGATTGGGCCACATTTTTTTGAACAAGTAACACTGACTGGACCCCTGTTCCCTCACTGGACAGTGATATTATGAAATGTTGGCAAATTTCGCAATACCCAGAGCTGCAACAACATGGGTGCCTTCAGGATACCTTATTCATACAGGATGGTGCACCACCCCACATCCACCGTTGTGTACAAAGATTGCTAAGGCAACGCCTTACAGACAAACGGCTCATCAGCCGTTGTTTCCAGACATCTTGGCCACCCCGATCACCGGACCTCACCCCATACGACATTTGGCTGCAGGGTTTTTTGAAGAACCAGGTGTATCGGGAAGGATGTTAAACTCTGGCAGATCTGAAGGACAGCATTAGACATTGTGTACTGGCTATTCCAGTTAATATGTTACGTTCTTCTGTAGAAAATTCTGTTCTTCGAATGAAGGATATATTGAACAATTGTCACACTGTTCAAGTGATTTGTATTGCCACAACACCAATATAGTGACAAATTTTGTAACTAATTTTTTTCTCCCAATAAATGGCAAGTGCATTCTTTATTGTACCTGTTGTCCAAATTTCTCTTCAGTACGAGCCTTAGAACTCGCTCCAGAGCCCTCTACATCATCATCAGCCATTTTCAATCCACTGCAGGATGAAGGCCTCTCCAGCAACTTTCCAGTTCATTCTGTTTTGTGCCATGGCCATCCATTTACTACCCACAAACTCATGAATTTCATCCATCCATCTCCGCCGTTGTCTTCCAGCTCCTCTTGGGTACCATTCTGTTATTTTCTTAGTCCATCTGTCATCATGTCTTAGAGCTATGTGTCCTGCTTAAGACCATTTTAGTTCTTTAGTTTTGATAAAAATGTCCTTTACTTGAGTTTGCTGCCTAATCCATGTGTTTCTCTTCTTATCTAACAGTCTGATTCCCAATATAATCCATTCCATTCTTCGCTGTGTAGTTCTCAGCTTCTCTTCCATTCTTTTGGTGAGTGCCCAAGTTTCACTTCCATAAGTCATGGTGGGGAGTATACATTGGTTCATTATTTTACGTTTCAGACAAACTGGGATATTGCTCTTCAGTATGTGACTATATTTCCTGAATGATATCCATCCAAAATTTATTCTTCTCTTGACTTCCAGTTATTTATCACTATTACAGCTAATAACTTGTCCCAGATAAGTATGACTCCACCTTTTCAATTACTGCTCCTTCAATCATTATGTCCCTTTCTGCTGCATACTTGTTCATCATTACTTTTGTTTTAGCCATATTCATCTTTAGTCCAAAATCCTTACTAACTCAGTATAACTGATTAAGATTTTCCTCTAATTCTTTAGGATTGTGGCTTATGATCGCAATGTCATCTGCAAATCGTAAATGGTTTAGGTACTCTCCATTCACATTGAAAGCTTCCTCAAGGGCAGCAGTAAACAGCTTCGGAGATATTGTGTCTCCTTGTCGAACTCCTTTCTCCATTTTAAATTTCCTACTGTCTTTGTCTAGTCTAATAAAAGAGATAGCATTCTCATATATTTTCTCCAAAATCATAATATATGGAGTATCTGTGCCTTGTCTTTCCAGTGCCCGAAACATTGCCTTATGCTGTATGGAGTCAAATGCCTTTTCATAATCCACAAATGCCAGGCATAATGGTGTTTTATATTCATTTGCTTTCTCCATTAGCTGTGATATTACGTAAAGGTGATCCATAGTTGAGAATCCTGTCCTAAAGCCAGCTTGCTCTTTCGATTTATTCTCATCAAGTATTCTTTCTAATCTGTTAGTAATGACCCTTGTGAACAACTTGTAGATGTGGGATATCAAGCTAATTGGTCTATAATTTTCAATTTCTGATTTATCTCCTTTCTTATGCAGCAAAACTATGATTGCATTATTCCACTGCTTAGGCGTCACACCTTTTCTAATGCACTTTGTGAAGAGCCTTGCCAGTTTTTGTGTTATGTCTCTTCCTCCCAATTTTAACAACTCTACAGTAACTTCATCTTCCCCAGGGCTTTCTGATTCTTCATTTTCTTCAACGCATGTTCTACCTCATCAGGAAGAATATCGGGTATGTCGTATGCATTGCTAATTTGCAATCCATCTTCCCCACTGCTGGCATCATTCCCTTGCTCCTTGTATAATTCTCTATAGTAGTCTTCTGCAATTTGAATTATGCCTTCTCTGCTATTTATAAGTACACCATTGCTATTCTTCAGTTTCAGTATCATTTGTCTTTCTGTATTACTGCTCATGGCTGCTGATTTAAGCCAACAGTGTGCAGAATTTGGGAAATTGAACAGAAAGGATACTTTACAAAAGATATTTTAAGTAAATTTAAACTCTCTTTCTTTTTTTTCGATGATATGAGTCTGGGAGCAAGTGTAGCAAGACACAGAAGTTAAAAAAAAAAAAAGATATCTAAGCCTGTGTTCTTAATTTCTTTTTTCTTTAGCCATAAGGTATGCTTTGGAAGAGCCACACCATAAGACATGGCCACTGTATCTTTTAGTAATTTCTTGTTTAACCCATAGTTCTTTAAAACTTCTAAATTATTTAAATCATCCTAAATGTAGTAGACATTTATTTTTAATTAAAACTTTTCTTTGTTATTTTTTATATAGAGAAGTGTTTTTTCCTTTCAATCAATCAATGCCTACATGTTTAACAAGCCATTCAATGCATATATTATTAGAAACTTCCTTATTAAACAATTATATAAATATAAATTAGTAATGTTCACCTTGAGCATTAGGCTGATTATAATCCAGTAAATCAGAGAGGTTGCTAATCACCATTCTTGAAGCCATCTCATCTGTTCCTATAAGGAATACTAATTCAAGTCTGTGAAAAGAAAAATGTAACTCATTTGTTTTTTAGTTCTGTTTCTAAAGAAAAAAATTCAATTGTTCTACTATTCTGCACATAAAGAAGTGTTAATATTTGAAACATAAATTATCTGAATTTCTTATGGCATTTAGAATGACAAAGTTTTTAGAAGACAATGGTTTTAGATACAAAGACCTTGGTTTTACTTACCACTGTTTAAATTTTTCATTATTTATACATATTTTACTGCACCCATCCTACATTTCTCTACTCTCCCTCATTTCCATTTGTTAAAGTTCCATCATCAACAGCTGTTCTGAAATTTCATTTGGCTGGTACTTTGCTATTTACTTCAGCCCAGATTTATATTCTTTCATTCCTTCTCTTTTTTTCAGTTGGATGCGAAATAGCAATTTTCCTTCTGGATGTTTATTTTTCCTATATATATTTCAGCTTAATTTCATTTTCATTTCAATTTCATTCAACAGTGAGGTAATTCCAGGTTCAATCATAATTCGGATGTAGCATAGGGGGGTGATTATCATTTGACACAGCTTATTAAGAGTTAAGCAATGATCAAAATATTGTGTCACAATGATAACAGCCTATGGTATATTCAAATTATGACCATTCCTGGAGAGGTGATTTACAAATTGACATCAAATTTATATATTTTTATGAATTACAAAAATATATTTGCAGGTGAGTCTGCAGTAAAAAGTACAATGCTAGCGATCATTGCTAATATAATTAATAAAGATCATTATGTGACAGGTTCTGAAGTATTGTAAACATATTTTAAATATTAACAAGGTGATGCTTAATCTGAGTGTATAACAAAATTTTAGTTTTATTAAAACATACTAGAAGGGTCAAAACCCTGAAACATAGAAGGGTTAAAACATAAAGAACATTATGTGACAGGTTCTGAAGTATTGTAAATATTCTAAATAATTTAAATATTAACAAGATGACACTTAACCCGAGTGTATAACAAAATTTTAGTTTTATTAAAACATACTAGAAGGGTCAAAGCTCTGAAACAGACTAGAAAGTATAAAGTCATGAAACATACTAGAAGGCAAAAAGAGGCTTTGTACCTCCTAGTATGGTTCAATAAAACTAAAATTTTGTAACATGTGGGTTGAGTGTGTCTCCATTCAAAATACTTCCTAAGCTACCATTTCATGGAATTTCATGAAAATAGTTATTTTTTGGTCATACTGCCCAAAAGGCAGGTCCTTAACATTAGAATTTATACAGGCTGCATGCGATGGTTCCAATTTTATTTTATTTTGTCTTTCCATTTTAATTTCTGTTCATTCTAAAATATTATTTAGCCTCCAGTCCTGCCCTACATCACATTACAGGTGCATGGGTTAATTACCATAGACCTTAAAAGTTTTCCTTCCTTTGACATCACAAAGTTTTCTGTTTTTGAAGTTTTAGTTTATTTTCTGAACATCTTTATTAAGTAAACCCACAGGCCCTGGAATACTGGGCTCTTGACTGAATGAATTATCTCATATCAGTAGAGCTATATAGATAGGACTTTAGACAGTTAGGTAAAATTTCCTAAGTTTAATTATATATCAAAAATTCTTATCTTAATTTAAACATACTTTTATTTATTTTTCTGTGGGCATAATTAATTTTAGATTTATTCTTTGGATGCATACCACACTGTATAAATACTTCCAGCAAACTCTCTATGCAGAAAGTACAAATTTCCTTTTCTCTCTCTGTTGGGTAACAAACAAAATGCTAATTTAATGTAATGCTCTCTCCTAGTGGAATGTGTAATAGTTGATAATAGTATTTTTGCCAACTATTTATATGGCACAATAACTAAAGTTCTAAATGAATAAATTCTGATGTTTTCCATAAAAATTTCATATCAATATCATAAATATAAATTTACTTTCAATTGAATATAGAAGATTTTCTAAATGTGTAGCATTTTGAGTAATGATGATAAAGTATCACTGTTTCTTGCAGCGAAATCTGATAACACTGGCCAAAGTTTTTTCTTGGAATTATAAAAATTGAATTATTTATATCTTTCATATTAAAGTTTCCAGAGTGTGGGATTATTTTTATTTCATATCTCAAAATCTATAAAAAAGACAAATTAATTAGCCATTTCACTAAATATAAAGTGACATTGTTTTGGGCACTATTCCAAATTATAACTCAACTTGTATTTTATGTCATACTGCCCAAAAGGCAGTCTGATACTAAAAAGAGTATCAGACTTTTCCTAGAAAAGGAACCAGCAGTTGGGTACAAGTTACAGGCCATGTTATAAAAATTTTTCCAATGGTGAAATGTAAGTTACTTATAGGATTATGGGATCGCAATAATCTTTGTGCACAGATTATATAAGCCATGTCCCACTTAAAATATTCATATTCTATTAAATTTAACTAATTCTTCAATAATGAATATTTTCCATCAATTTTTATTTAGATTTATTGTTTTAATGAAAATTTACAAAAATGCAGTCATATTTCTAAACAAATTTTAAAAAATACCAAATTAAAAATTAAAAATTAATTAATAAAAAATTGAAAAATACCAATTAAAACACCGAAAAATAAAATTAAAACTGATCAAAAATAATAACTTAATTTTAAGCTTAATTTTTAACTTTCTAACTCATTACTATCTAAGTCTGCTATTTCTTCATATATAAAACTTAGCTCTAAAGAACTCTAGAACTGTATTTATTCTTGTAGAGTAGTATTAAAATGGAAGATTTCAATGAGTTTAATGATCTTCAAAGCAATCAATAAATAACTTACAGAGACATTAAAATTTTTAAAAGTAACAACCAAATTTTAAAAGAAAAAACAAAAGTTTTCTCTAACTAGTAAGTTAAGAATGGTAACTTACTCTGATTTTCTACATGCCTGAGCTCCAATTGGTTTCTGCAGAATAAAAATTGAAATCTGTTGTTAATTTAAAACAAATTTTCTATTGTTAGGAATGTTTATGAAAGATAAATGCAAGAAAAGGAAGTTTTGCACCAATTTAAAAACAATAGGATGGCACTTTGGAAGAAACCTATATTCAATAAAGAATGCCAACTGCTAATAAAACAGCTCTAGGAAGAAGACAATTTTTTTGAACCAAATATCTTTTTGTTAAAAAAAAAAGGCTTCCTCCTTTGGATAACAATTACTCATGTGAGTTATTAAATTCTAAAAGAAACATTTATAGGTAAAAGTAACAGATGAAAGTGTGAGTGTGTAATAGTAATAAGTACCTTCCAAAAAGTATCTGGACACACTAGCCATCATTGTTGCTCACTTCAAGTGGTGTATTGGCTTTCCTTTGGCTGATATAACACACTCCACTGTTCTGGATAGGCTTTCCACCAACAAATGATACTTTGCAGTGAATATAAGCCAACATAATCCTAAAGTAACCAATGTGGGATGTGCTGATCTGGCCCTCAACCAACATTTCAGTTCATACCACCAGTGTTCTATAAAGCTCAAAGTGGAACTCTGCCCCAGCTATTCCAACTACTGTACATTCATGGTCATAAACCATTTGTAAACAGTGCCAGTGGTATGGCATGGGGCATTATCCTGTTGAAAAAAACATCAGTCTGTAACAAAGAGCTACCACATTTTAAGGAGTATAAAGTATAGCAACGTCCAAAATGTTAAGGTAGATATCAAAGAAAGAAAGTTAGTCGGTCAGTCAGTCAGCTTGGCTCTGTGTGCTATGACAAGAACAACCAGATAGTGCAGCTCATATGCCATCCTTTATATCATAGGTTTCCAAACTTATTTGTCCTACCACCCCCTTTTCAGAAAAAAAATTACTCAGCGCCCCCCCTGGAAATCTAAGATATACCTACGTCTTAAAACATAGTAAATACCTACATCTTAAAACATAGTAAATAAAGATGTTGTAAATAAGACACCTTGAAGCTTGAAATTATAAAATTATTTATTAAAATCAACCATAGTAACATTCGCATTACACACAGAAAATTAAGATAACGAAAGATAATATGAAAATAAAAATTACAAATAACATTAAAAATGATCCTAATGAGAAGGATGAACCTGATGCGCTGCTATCAATGTATTAATCCTCGGCTCTATTTTTGTCACCAGTATTCTTAAATCACCACGATTCGCTATTTGCAGTTGGTTTCTTTTTTTTGTTAACAAATTTGTGATCGCACTAAACCCACGTTCCACTAAATATGATGAAGGAAATGCAATTAAAAACTTTTGTATTATAGCCCATAATCCAGGATAAATTGTAGGTATCTGCTTTTGCAGCCAGAATTGTTGGTAGCCATCTATGAATTTAAATTTCAATTCTTCATTTGTTGTTACATCTATCAGTTCTTCTTGTAATTTTGGAGATTCTTCTGTGTTTGTACTTGAAAAAGGATTCAGAACCCAATCAGGTATGTTCATTTTTAAAATATCTTCAAATCATTGATTGAAGTCAGAATGGAGAGCATCCAAGTGCTGACACTAAGTAAGTAAGTCTTCATCATATTTTTCTACTGTTGATAAATTTGGAAACTGGCTGAATTCCCCTCGTCCTAAATTTTGTTTGTACAGAAGAAGTTTTGCCACAAACGTAGAAATAACAGCTTTTGTTTTTATTAAATTCAGCTCATTAAATTTATTAAACAAGTCTGTCAAATAAGCTATGTCATTTTTGGAATCAATCAAGTTGGCTCATAAAGCATCGACTTTGTTTTCTAGAAACTCTAGCATGGAGTTAAAGAGATTATAAAACCGATTCAAACAGGTACCTTTTGACAGCCAACGAACTTCTGTATGAAGCAGCAAGCGATTGCATTCTTCATCGTTTTCAATACAAAGTTGTCTAAACAATCTGTCATTCAATGAATTGATTCTGATTTTGTTGATTGCTTTAACGACGTAATATAATGACCTATGTAGGCGTTCACTCAGATTTTTGGCAACAAAATGTTGATGATGGATGACACAGTGTACAGCAAATGCATTCGGCACTGCCTTTTTTAAATATGCAAGAAACCCCCCTATAGCGCCCTATCATCACTGGAGTACCATCAGTAGCAACTGCCGACTGGGCTAGCCGGGTAGGTAAAGTGCCTGCCTGGCAACCCAAAGGTCGCGGGTTCGATTCCCGCCTCGGGCTGGATATCACGATGGTGCCGAACCAACCGGTTGGTTGGATATCCCGGCCACAATAGACGAAGGAAGCAAGAAAAAACCGGTTCCTTCGTGTATTGATCACATCATACGAAATAAAATAAAAATCAGTAGCAACTGACAAGATATTCAGGGGTATTTCTTTTTCTTTAAAAAAACTCTTCCAATGCATGAAATATCGATTCTCCTTTAGTATCAGTTTTCAAATTTTTAGAAAATAATAATTCTTTGCAAATTTGTTCTTCTTTTATGAATCACACATATGCTAAAAGTAAAGCTTCATTTCCTGGCAAAGTTGACTCACCAAGCTGTACAGAGAATTGGGATGTTTTTAAATATTCACATAATGAGTCTTCAACATCTTGAGCCATTTCATCAATTCTTCTTTGCACTGTATTATTGCTCAAAGAAATTTTATTGATAATATCAGACGCTGGCATGTGCAGCATAGTGCGTATTACCTCACTTACAGCTGGTACAATTAGTTCTTCACCAATAGTATGAGGTTTTCCCATTTTAGCAATCAGTAACGAAATATAAGAAGCACGCAACCCATCATCATCTTGTTTGAATGCTGTTGAAAAGAGTTTTATCAATGTCGGTTGTTTCAAACGTTTTTCTTTAAGTGCTTGAAAATAAAATAAATCCTTATCTTTTTTATCAGCATGAACTTTTGTCAAATGTTCTCGTAGTCTTGAAGGTTTCATAGCTTCATTTGATAAAACTCTTTCGCAAATCAAACACATTGGTAATATATTGTTTGTAGGCGACTGAATAGAGCCATAGTTCAAATATTCAATACTATATTGTCTAAATTTTTTCTTAGATTCAGCCATAATATTATCTGTAGAAAAAAATTATATAATTAATATTTCTCTAGTTGGAATCAAAATTCTTTGCAATAGTTGTGTTATACGTATTAGAATAGTGTCAACGACATCAGTGGTTTTTGCGTAAGACGGCAAAAGACAAACAAACTAAAATACTAATGAAACTAATAAACAGGGTTTTGTTCTTTGCTCAGCATTAGATATATTTATTTGATATTAAATTGTCAAATATCAAACTAAATTTATCAAGAAATAATTAATTAAAAAAATACATTAATATGCAATTAAGAATTGGTTAATAGTTTTCATTCAATTTTCCATTATTTATATAATTGTTCCTTATTAACACATGCCTTATTTACCAATTAACACGGATGATTCAATAGATAGAAATAAATATTAATGGTTAACAGTTTTTTTTATGATTTCACTCCTCTGATTTCATTAATAATTCAATAAAAATATTTTATTATTAGTAAACACTAGAAGCCATAGAAAAATACAGTAGATATGTAAGAAAATGTATAAAAATACTCACATGTAAATTGCTGTTTTATTGAAACAACAATAATACAATTTGCTTTGTATGTGATCCATAATCCGTAAATATCGAAGTTATCGAATATGAATTAAAATTTTTGAATTGAATACTATTACACTTGCACTATTGTTAACTGCTTGTCACACAATTCAAAAACAATCTAAACTATATTTCATACATGATGCCTATTTTTAGTATCGTATTCTCTACAAGTCATTACATGCACATATTCTTGCTGATGTAAGCTGGACTCACCGACAATGCCCGACATGCTTGCCTACCTGTACTTGCTTGTTCAGACCTGTCGGCGGACTTGACCACCGATCGGTTATAACTTGCATTTTGTGTGTTTACCTGGAAAATAATGTCACGCTATGTTACACAACAGGTGAAACATGTACAAATAGTTTTTCTAAATTTTCTTATCTTCTCTTCCTTCTTTATGCTTTCACTGCCCCCTTATTTTTATTAAATGCCCCCCAAATGAACCCAAGGCTACTATCAGCTCCCTTTATTGTTCTCCTGCCCCCTAGGGGGCGGTATCAACTTTGGGAAACAGTGCTTTATATAATAGGCTGAGTTGCTTGTTTATTCAGGAAAGTCCAACAGACAAGAAAACGGGAGTGTCCATAACTTTTTTAGAGGGTAGTGTATATGCTATTCATAAAAACACAGAAAAAGTTCCGACCGGGCTAGCGGGTGGGTAAAGTACCTGCCTGGCAACCCAAAGATCACGGGCTCGAATCCCGCCTCGGGCTTGGATCCATTGTAGCAACTTACCATTAATACCAAATTGGAGCAGAATGGTATTAAGGGTAAGTTGCTACAATAGTTGCTACATTGATGAAAATATATCAGTTGCATGATATACCTTCGCCAATGATATTGATGAAGGTATATCAGGCTTAATGTCGAAGTTTGCAGATGATACAAAGGTTGGCAGGGTTGTTAATGACAGTAATGGCAGTGTGCTACTGCAACAGGATCTAGATAATTTGGGCAGATGGACTAAGAAGTGGCAACTGAAGTTTAACCTTGACAAATGCAAAGTACTGCATATGGGTAGAAGTAACCCCAGAGAAACTTACCAACTGTGTGGTACTACACTTAATGTGGTAAAAAATGAAAAAGACCTGGGAGTAATTGTGCAGTCAGATATGAAGTTTTCTGAGCAATGCAGACAGGCTGCCAGGGCAGGTCATGGGGTTTTGTCAGTGATATATAGGAATTTTGCTAGCAGGGAAAAGGAGGTGATTATCCCTCTGTATAAGGCAATGGTCAGGCCATGCCTTGAGTACTGCATACAGGTCTGGAGGCCTAATTTTAGGAAATATGTAGATTTACTTGAGCATGTACAGAGAAGGGCAACAAGATTAGTGAGGGGAATGAAGGGATCCTCTTACCAAGAGAGAGGCTTAAGTTCTGCAAATTGCAGTGGCTGGAGACTAGGCACCTGCGCGGTGATCTGATTGAGGTATATAAGGCCTTGAATGGGTTGAGCATGCTGAATTCTGATGGAATCCTTCCACTTGTTCAGATTACGAACCTAAGGGGGCATAAATTCAAATTAAGAAAAGACAGATGTAGAATAGACACCTAAGGGGGCATAAATTCAAATTAAGAAAAGACAGATGTAGAATAGACGTGCGGAAATTTGCCTTTAGCCAAGGCAATCTGTCATTGTAATAACTGAAAGTAAAGTGAAGGAGAAATTGCTGAAGATAAACGTAAGAAAAGCACTTGGGTGGTTAATTGCTGGTTAATTGCTGGTTAAGTGGGTGGTTAATTGCTGGAACAAACTTCCATCTGTCATTGTGGAAGTTGATAGGTTGAATAAATTTAAGGATTTATTTAAAGATGTAACTACCATCAGGAGTAAAGGGGAGGGTTTTTGCTTTCGTAAAGGTGACTACGGTGAACTGAGACACTATTTAAATTCTATATGGTGGGACCAACTAATGATGTTACCAACAGCAAATTCAAAATGGATGCATTCAAAGAATTAATCTTGGAAGCTACTAGGCTTTTCATACCAACAAAGAAATACTGTTCAAGATTTAGGCCTAAATGTATATTAGATGAACTAATTAGACATGGGACAGAGAAGAAAAATGCATGGGATACATATAAATTAACATGTGACACAGAAGCCTATGACAGATACAAGCTAGTCTGTAACCAAGTTACAAAGGATGTTAGGCAGGCAAAAGCAGCTTACAAAAAATCTTTGGCAAAGGATGCAAAGAAAAACAGCAAAGAGTCTTTACTTATGTAAACTCTAGAAAGAAGGGGATGAATCAGATTGGTCCACTTGATATTGATGGTTCAACTGTTGATGATCCCGCTCAAGTAGCTAACAAACTAAATGAATATTGTGCATCTACATTCGCACATGAGGAGTTATTCAGCAAGGGGAATGCCAGAGGTGTATTCAACTCTGGCAGCAAGCTAGATAATCTTGTAATAACTGAAAGTAAAGTGAAGGAGAAATTGCTGAAGATAAACGTAAGAAAAGCACTTGGGTGGTTAATTGCTGGTTAATTGCTGGTTAAGTGGGTGGTTAATTGCTGGAACAAACTTCCATCTGTCATTGTGGAAGTTGATAGGTTGAATAAATTTAAGGAGGAACTGGACAGGCATTTGGAGGGAATAGTGTGATTTTTTTTTTTTTTTTTTTTTTGGCTGATGCTGCATAAGCTCATACACATGCTTTCTTGCATCACATGCCACTACTACTACTGCAAAAACCTTGGGAGGTGCATTATGGCCATAATGGCCACAAAAGCCGATGCGCCAACAACTATAAAAAAAAAAAAATAAAAAAAACAGAAAAATTGAAATAAAATAACTAAATATATTAGTCTGTGAAAATTATATTTTAAGAGACAGTAAAAATTAGATGGAGTAAGACAGGAAACTCTAAAGCTTTCACTCATCTTTTCTTATGTTTCTCAATTTCCTTTCATTTTATATAAAAGTCTGGCATTCTAGTTAAATCCCAACTATTGTTTTTGTTTGTATATTGTACACTGTATGTTTGATATTGTATTACCATATAAAACTAAAATGTTAGAAATACAAATATCAGTGCCGAATTCTAGTGCTGATAAAAACAAATATTTTCATTTTCATTACAAAAAATAACATGAACTAACAAATTTGCATAGTTAAATATTTAGCACACTTACAAATAATTTGTAATTATTGAAAAATTGAAAGGCTGTTAATACAACTCAATTGAGATTTGAAAGAAATTTTACAAAAACTTGTGAAAATAGGACAAAACTTGGCAGAGATAGTCTTATCTCCTGTGAAACTAGTGCTTTCAAAAGGTAACAGATTGTGAAATAAAATAAAAATGATGGGATACACTTAAATAGAAAGGCTGCAAGAATATTTGCTGTATACTATCAAGGCAATGTTAGGTAGATCAGAAAGCTGCAAGCTTTCGGGGATTCACAGACTAATAGATTAACAGTAGCCACAGGCAGAGGTGAAAATTATTCTTGCACTGCTTCTATTGGAATGAGCAGCAGCCTGGAAAGCAAGTTGCTGGGGATTTCAAAACCTACTGAGAGTCATCATGAAACAAGTAAATACATGGGCTGTGTTAGAGAAATTACAAGCAAGAACAGGTGCATGTATACCGATGCTAGGAGTACAGGAAATAAATTTGATCAATTTGAAGTGCTGGTCAAGACATCAAAGGCAGATATTGTTCGGATATCAGAGACGTGGTGTCACACAGATATAAGGAATGCGGAATTGAAATTTGGGGAATACAATGTGTACAGAAAGGACAGACATGATGGAAGGGAGGAAGGGTTATGCTGTTAGTTAAGAAACACAAAATCTAAGGCAGTGCATGCAGTTGATACTGGTGGACAGTGCAATGTTGAGTCAGTTTGGCATGAAATAAGCACTGGGAAAGCAAAAATGAGGATAGGAGTGTGTTATATACTAATGACTCTGATGAGTACAATGAACAACTAAACAGAGAAATAGAATGGGCCAGTAAATCAGAGCATCTTATAATGAGGGATTTTAACTTCTCAGATATTGACTGGAATTTGTGGGTTGGTCACTCGCATACTAGCAAGAATTTTGTGGACTTACTGGATGATTGTTTTCTACAGTAGCATGTTCAAGAGGCAACCAGAGGGAGTAATACTCGTGACCTGATTATCTGCAGTGATTATTCATGCATTTAGAATTTGAAGATATAGTAACCACTAGGTGGCAGTGATCAGAGTGTAGTGATGTGGGATTTATTTAAAGATGTAACTACCATCAGGAGTAAAGGGGAGGGTTTTTGCTTTCGTAAAGGTGACTACGGTGAACTGAGACACTATTTAAATTCTATATGGTGGGACCAACTAATGATGTTACCAACAGCAAATTCAAAATGGATGCATTCAAAGAATTAATCTTGGAAGCTACTAGGCTTTTCATACCAACAAAGAAATACTGTTCAAGATTTAGGCCTAAATGTATATTAGATGAACTAATTAGACATGGGACAGAGAAGAAAAATGCATGGGATACATATAAATTAACATGTGACACAGAAGCCTATGACAGATACAAGCTAGTCTGTAACCAAGTTACAAAGGATGTTAGGCAGGCAAAAGCAGCTTACAAAAAATCTTTGGCAAAGGATGCAAAGAAAAACAGCAAAGAGTCTTTACTTATGTAAACTCTAGAAAGAAGGGGATGAATCAGATTGGTCCACTTGATATTGATGGTTCAACTGTTGATGATCCCGCTCAAGTAGCTAACAAACTAAATGAATATTGTGCATCTACATTCGCACATGAGGAGTTATTCAGCAAGGGGAATGCCAGAGGTGTATTCAACTCTGGCAGCAAGCTAGATAATCTTGTAATAACTGAAAGTAAAGTGAAGGAGAAATTGCTGAAGATAAACGTAAGAAAAGCACTTGGGGTGGATGAGATCTATCCAGTAATATTAAAGGAGGCGGCAAAGGAAGTAAGCAAAACCTTAGCCATAATTATGAGAGCTTCCCTGGACTCAGGGTGGACTGGAAATGTGCAAATGTGACCCCAATCCACAAAGGAGGAGGAGGATCAAAGGGAGACAGGTAATTACAGACCTGTTAGTTTAACTTCTGTTCCAGGGAAATTAATGGAGGCACTGGTTAAAGAAGAGAAGCACTGCGGGATCATCTTGACAAGATTTCAGTTATAGCTCGGACACAGTATGGGTTTGTTAAGGGGAAGTCTTGTCTGACAAATTTGATTGGATACTATGATGTAGTCACAAAGGAACTGGATGCAAAGAATAACTTTGATATCATATATTTGGATCTTAGAAAGGCCCTTTGATACTGTTGCATGTGGAAGACTGCTGCACAAATTGGAGTAGTGTGGCATTGGATGCAAATTGCTATGGATAAAGGGATGGTTGAGTGGGAGAAGACAGAGTGGTAATCAATGGACACTGCTCTTCGTGGACTAATGTTATTAGTGGAGTCCCTCAGGGTTCAGTGTTCGATCCATTGTTGTTTTCTGTATTTATAAATGATATTGATGATGGTATATCAGGCTTAATGTCCAAGTCTGCAGACGATACGAAGGTTGTTAATGATGCTAATGACAGTACACTGCTGCAACAGGATCTAGAAAAGTTGAATAGATGGGCTGAGAGGTGGAAAAAGAAGTTTAACATTGACAAATGTAAAGTACTACATATGGGAAGCAGTAATCCCAGAGTAACGTATCAACTCTGTGGTACCACACTGACAGTGGTAGAGAATGAAAAGGACCTGGGGGTAATTGTGCAGGCAGATATGAAGTTTTCTGAGCAGTGCAGACGGTCTGCAAGATTAGCTCATGGTGTCTTGTCAATGATATACAGGAATTTTTATAGCAGGGATGAGGAGGTGATTATCCCCTTGTATAAGGCAATGGTCAGGCCACACCTTGAGTACTGTATACAGGTCTGAAGGCTTCATTTTAAGAAGGATGTAGAGCTGTTGGAATGAGTACAGAGAAGGGCAACAAGATTAGTGAATGGAACAATGGGTTGTGCTTATGAAGAAAGGCTTAAGTTTTGCAAATTACAGTGTCTGGAGACTAGGCACCTGCGAGGTGATCTGACTGAGGTGTATAAAGGCCTGAGCATACTCAAGCCTTGAATGGTTTGAGTATGCTCAGTGCAGAAGGGATTCTTCCTCTTGCTCAGAATAATCGCCTGAGAGGGCATAAATGCAGAACTTGACAAACATTTGGAGCAAGTGGATGGGTGAAATAAGGGTGTTTTTTTTTTGGTTGATGCTATATAAGCTAGCTTTCTTGCATCATGTGCCTTTGCTAATGCTAACTAAGTACAGAGAAGGGCAACAAGACTGATGAGGGAAACAAAGGGTGCTCTTACAAAGAAAAGCTTAAGTTCTGCAAATTGCAGGAAGTGGAAACTAGGCACCTGTGAGTTGATCTGATTGAAGTGTATAAGGCCTTGAATGATTTTAGCAGGCTCAATGCTGATGGGATACTTCCTCTTGCTCAGATTACAAACCTGAAGTTGCATAAACTCAAACTGAGGAAAGACAGATGTAGAGTAGATGTGTGGAAATTTTCCTTTAGCCAGCGGGTTGTTGATTGCTGGAACAAACTTCCATCTGTCATTGTGGAATTTGATAGCTTAAATAAATTCAAGAAGTGGACAAACGTTTGGAGCGAATGGATGGGTAAAATGGGAAGATTCTTTTTTTAGCTGAATGATCACTAGGGACTCACATCTGGTGAGTATGAGCTTGGCACACCCAGGGTCTAGAGCTGGATATCATCATTCTTCTATTTCTTGGTGATTTCCTTCTACTTTTGATACTCTCTCTCTCTCTCTCTCTCTCTCTCTCTCTCTCTCTCTCTCTCTCTCTTTCTCAGGGCAGCTCAAGAATTTATTTTTTTTTTGGCTGGTGTAGCATAAGCTTCAGGCTTCTTTGTACCAAGTAGCTAATAATAATAATAATAACCACAGGTATGGGTATGGTGCCAAAGACCCTACATAACAGCCTAGCAGCAATAAGTCTCCCAGCGAACACCTACAAGGAACTCCAGAAAGTCGCAATCCTGAACACCTGTAGGATAGTCAGAGAGTTCCTCGACCAACAGTAACACCAGTCATAACAACAACCATCCTGTGTACTTGGTAGAAATACCTGTCATGAGGTGGAACCCCCAATCAGGGAGAAATAATATAAGAGAGCAATAATAAATTTGCTTTCTTACATCATATGCCTCTGCTAATGCTAATTTCTATGAAATCGTAATACAACATAATGTAAAATGAGTATACTTATAATAAATAATCACTTTTCGGCCTTTACATAAGACACTATATAAAAATTTTACCTTGCCATCTAATAAAACAGTCACGTCGATAACAGAGCCTCCCATTTCGTAACATATAGGTGGAGTATCAGTCCATCCACCTTGTAAATCTATTCTTGCTGGACACTCTGCTGTCACCCATAACTGTAAAGGTGGTAAGGATGATTTTCTGAGATGGATATGCTGTGAAATTAACATATGCATATCAGCAAACTTACCAAAAGGTTAAAGTAATATCACCAAAATTAGAAAAAAATCTAATTGTGAACAGACTTAAAAAAAAGATACGAATCCTTCTAAAGTTTAAAAGAAATAAAAATTTTTGATTCAGACCATTAATTAATTAAAATAGATGGAAAAAAATTGACTTTTTCTAATAATTTTATCTATCACTTTCATTTTAAAAAAAAAAATTTTTTTTTTTTCAATAATTATCAATCATATATCAAAATTTTTGTCTATCAAGCCATGTATTAAATAAACAATGTGACTGAAGAAACAAAAGGGGGTTTTCCACTGGTGGCTTATGAAATACAAAACATGCCTGCCAATGGGTTAAGAATTACTTTAATTTTGTCAATATTTTTTGAAATATTTTAGAAAAATATTTAGTAAATGAATAGATATAACTGTTACAGTACCTCTTTTGCAGTTTTCACTGCTAATTGAATTAGAATTTGAATAGCACGTTCATAATGTCGAGCTGCTCTCATAAGATGGTCTGGACGCTCCATCCATTTTTGTCGCTCTTTTCTTAATGCTTCTAGGCCATCTGCAATCTTTCCTGACTATACAATAATATAAACAACATATTTAGGCCTTTTATTCATTTAAAAATTTTGATGTTTTCAGTGTTTTTTAAGTATGGCTGATTATTTTTAATACATTAAGGGAAAATACTGTAATAACATTTGTAGTATTTGCATTTAATGTAAACCACATATCGGACATCCTTTAAGATTTGAAAAAAATAACAATAATAATAATTTTAAGATTTCAGAGAAGAAAAAAAATTTAAGATTTAAAAAGAGTCATTTTTAAGTAAAAAAAAAAAAAAATTATTACACTTCAGATACATATTTTCTTGGATATAAGCCACCCCTGAATATGACCATATAAAATTATACGGTCTCAAAATGAAAAAAAAAAAAAAAATTTTAACCACTTACCTAGTTATGCTTCTTATGTAGCATTGATAACATGCCACTAGTAAGAAATTAACTTTTTTTGAAGAACTCTTTATCCACCCAAACGTTGCTGGTGTTTATGAATCACCACCAACCTTTGGGTTGTGGTAATCATGTACTAATGTTCACCACATAAATCTTTTAGATGAGCTGATATCTGGTGTGGTGAGAAGATATATGGTTGGCAATTTTTAATACCATTACCAAATAAGTTCCCAAACCAAATGAGGGATACCACCATTTATTTTTTTTCTTGCATAAAATAAGCATTTGTTCATCAACTTCTGGATGCCTGCCATGTTTAAACCCTCTGAAAGCCTTATATGCAGAAATTACTACAACAGAAGCAACCAACAGTAATTTGATTTGTTTAATTAATTTGAATTTGATTAATTTGAATTTGATTTGTCAACTCCAAACTTCCTAGCAGCCTCTCTGTTACTGGTCTTTTCCACATATTACATAAAAACTATTTGAAATGGGTATAAGCACGTTACAATCCTTTAGTTTTACACCTTGTTTCAACGTGATCACCTATGACTATTCACAATTTGTACCACAGCACTAATGTATCTATCATTTACAGACCTTTTAAAAACATATTACTGGATCTAAGGTTAAAAAAAATAACATTTTTTTTATGAAAATCCCAAACACGAGAGGTATTAGAGCCTATAGTACTTGGTACCGTGCTTGGGTTGGAGGTTGAGAAGACGAAAGAAGATATTTGTTGAAGTTAGACTTTAACTTCTGTAGACTGTAATTTAAAGGAAATACATACGAAGGAAGGTTGTTCCAGAAAACAGCAGTTAAATGAATAAACGAGGAAGATGAAAAGTTGGTTATATGAGTTTGAAGTTCAACAGTAAATGGATGTTGTCTGGTGGGGGCACATGTTTGGACTGTTTTGGAAGAGAAAGCGGGAATAATAGAATCCAATTCAGAAGAACAGTGCCCGTGGAAGTATCTGTAGAAAAGGCATGCAGCAGAAACAGTACGTCTATGAGACAGCAAGTGGAGAGACTCTGTTAGAGAGGAGTCATTAACTAACCTAACTGCCCTCTTCTGAATGGAATCTAGAAGATTGAGAGAGGTTTTGGGGCCATCACCCCAGATGTGGGAACAATATTCCATAATAGGGCAGATTTGCAATTTGTACAGAGTGAACAGCTGTTTGGAAGAAAAGTAACGACAAGAGAAAAAGAGAAAACCAAGTTTTTTAGATGTAGAGGAAGCAATATTTGTAATGTGATTGTGCCAAGAGACATTAGAAGTCAGGGTAATCCCCAAAAGAGATATATCATTTTGCCTAGAAATCGGAGTGTCACAAAAGATAAGCATAGGAGCAGAAGAATCCTTTTGGCGAGATATAAGACAAGGCTGAGTTTTAGAAGGATTGAAATCGACTAAGTTGTCTTTGCCCCACTGGAGAATTACCAAGAGATGGGCATTTAAGGAATTGGTAGCAGATATTTGAGAAGTTGAAGCTGATTGAGCAGGGCAAGGTTTCTCAAAATGAAAAGTGGAATGCAATGTGCTATCATTGGCAAAACTATGGATAGGATTTCCAGTCAATGAAAGAAGGTCATTAATATACAAGAGGAAAAGAGTGGGGGAAAGAACTGAACCTTGGGGGACACTAGCATTAGTGGGGAAGTTAAAAGACAGAGAGCCATCCACTAGCACACTCAGTAAGTGATCGATCAGAGAGAAAACTGAATAACCAATTACAAAAAAACAGTTGGAAAACCATAAGATGGAAGCTTGTTTAGAAGACCTTTATGCCAAACACGAAAGCCTTTGAGATGTCGAGAGCAACTGCTTGTGTTTCACCGAACTTTTCCATTGAATTTGTCCATGAATGGGTAACATAAGGCACAATATCACCAGTGGATCAACACTGACAGAATCCATACTGGCGATTGTTGACCAGACGAAAGGTTTCTATGTAGTTTAAGAGTTGGGGGTTAATTGATTTCTCCATTACTTTAGAAAGAGTAGAAGTAATTGCAATGGGAAGATAGTTGGATGGGAGGGATTTGTCACCCTTTTTAGGAACTGACTGGATATGAGCAAATTTACAAACAGAAGGAAAAACACCTTTGGAATAAGAAAGTGAAAAAAGGCAACAAAAAAAGGAGTAAGTTCAGGAGCACAGGTTTCAGAACAAGTGAAGAAATACCATCAGGACCTGGAGCTTTCTTAGTATCAAGATTCATCAAAATCCTTCTGACATCCTTTTGACAGAAGACCACATGAGGCATTGAATGGAGCATGCTAGAAATGGTGGGAGGTGTTTTACCATTATCATTAATACGTGAGTTGGAAGAAAAGTTTGATGCTAGCATGTCAGCTTTATCCTTCTGACAACAGAATCATCTGGTTTTGACAGAGGTGGGAGCAGAGATGGGCAAAAGTTGCGGCTAATAGCTTTGGCAAGAGATCAGAATGCTCGTCTACCATTAGGGCAAGAAGCAAGTTTTCTACTCTTAGCCTGTTTGAAATCTAGTTTGGACTGATTAATAACTGTAGTGATTAATAACACTTTTGTGTAGGCAGAAAATGAAACTGAAGAATTGGAAACAAGCCAATTACCATATGCAAAGTTCTTCTCTTGAACAGCCTTTGCACAATTATTGGAAAACCAAGGTTTAGAGAAAGGACAAGATTTTAAAATGGAGTGTGGAATAAAGGATTCCATCCCTACAAGAATAATTTTACTGACACCATCTGAGCAAACATTGACATCAGAAGTGTTGAAACGGTAATCCAACCAAGGAAAAGAAGAAAAGAAATCTCGCAGGTCATCCCATTTTGCATTCTTGTAATGATAAACAACACGAGGTTGGAAATAGCCATGAGATAAAGGCTCCATTGGAGAAGAGACAATCTGAGGTGTTTAAAGGACCACTCACTTCAACTGTGTACTTATAAGGGTTGTTTGTGAGAAAAAGATCAAGTGTGTTGGCTGTATGTTGGTTTATGTTGGAACAGCAACTCCGATCTGCAGCATCTCAACCACGGATGTTACAGGAGTTAAAGGATCTGCTGGTTATGTGTTGGTACCAGATACCATAAGACACATTTAGAAATCTTGTAGTGTCTGTGCCTCACCAGGTACAAGCTGTTAGCATTAGCATTAGTAGAGGCATATGATGCAAGAAAGCAAGCTTATTCAGCATCAGCCAAAAAAAAAAAATAAAATAAAAAATAAAAAAACAACCACTACTCCCATTTCACCCCTCCGTTCGTTCGAAATACCTGTCCAGCTGAGCCTTAAATTTGTTTAAGCTATCAACTTCAACAACAAGCGATGGGAGTCTATTCCACAAACCAACTGCCCGCTGGCTAAAGGCAAATTTCTGCACATCTATCCGACATCCGTCCTTCCTCAATTTGAATTTATGCCCTCTCAGGTGATTATTCTGAGCAAGAGGAAGAATCCCATCGGCATTGAGCATGCTCAAGCCATTCAAAGCCTTATACACCTCTATCAGATCACCTCGCCGATGCCTAGTCTCCAGGCTCTGTAATTTGCAAAACTTAAGCCTTTCTTCGTAAGAGCAACCCTTTGTTCCATTCACTAATCTTGTTGCCCTTCTCTGTACTCGTTCCAGCAGCTCTACATCCTTCTTGAAATGAGGCCTCCAGACCTGTATACAGTACTCAAGGTGTGGCCTGACCAATGCCTTATACAAGGGAATAATCACATCCCTGTCCCTGTTTTGGCTGCACATGGAGGACCAACGTCGTATAAGGTAGGTGGTCATAATGTTTTGGCTCGTCGGTGTACAGTATATTTCTATATTTAAAAGGCACTCTTCAATGTTAAATATACACTAATCTAGACACTTAAATCTAAATTAACTAGAATTAATAAAAAGAAAGGAAAGAAAATAAAAATATATATATATATATATCTTCATATATATATATTTTTTTTTTTCATAACAGGTTGCTGACCTGTTAAGTGTAATTACAATGGAATAAGTTGAGAATGCCTGAAAGGTAAAAGCAGATTATCTGAAATTAAATGAAATTAAGATTAACATAAAAAAAACATAAAAAACATATACAGTAATACCCCGACTTATGCTACCCCGACTTACGCGAACTCGGAGTTACGCGGTTCTTGATTTTTTTCGTTTGGTAACGCTGCCGCCCACTATCTTCAAGGTCGTTTTTCATATGTTATCGATATATACGGTGCGACGGCGGAGAATGAGAGCGAAAGATGAACAAAATTCAACTTTGCTGCTTTTATGTTTTTTATATCAGTGAAGGGGAAACACATTTCACCATAATAACGTAAAAACCAACACAATTCCAGCTATCGGTATAATCGCAAATGCAATTAGATCGAGTTTACTACCAGTTTATAACAGATTTCACTAGCAGAAACGCAACTGGATTTTTATTGTTTTATGGTAGTAACCCCTAGAAATGTGAGGTGTTAATAGTGTATCTCTGCCTTTATGGTGTTGTTTATTCAGTTGCTACATGCGCGCAGCTTTGTTTATGCGTATCAAGCGTGCCTCCTCGTTTTGTAATTGTGCTTTATTCCCTAAAAATGAGTAAAATACTTAATTAAAAGGTGTGAAAAGGAAGCGTCCTGGTGAAGACACTGCAGATTCAGAGAGAAAAAGAAAAGCAATTATCGATAAACAGAGGCGGACTGGGTCAAAAATTCTTACCCAGGAAAATTTATAGTGGCCTCATACTATGGTTTATGGCCAAAATCACACTGGCCCACCGGGGTTTCCCCGGTAAGGCTTATGGCCAGTCCACCTCTGTCGATAGAGCAAAAATATGAAATTGTGAAACGCTTTGAGCGAAATGAAAGACCATGTGATATTGCACGTGCTACAGGCCTAAATGAAGCAACGGCGAAAAGCACATGACAATTGCAAACTTGACAGGTTGAAAATTGAAAAGGGCTCAATTGTAAAGGGCTTAAAAATTTTAGAAAACATAGACTCCAACGAAGAACGCGTTATAGCTACAAAGCAAGGAATAAAAAAATTATTAGCTTGCTACGAAGAAATTCTGCGTGAAAAAAAGAACGCGCTGTGTCGTCAGACGAATTTGTTAGATTTTATGAAGCCATCGACATCGAAATAACTTTTTTACGTAAGTCATTTGTTTTTTTTAATACATATTTTGCATTAATATGTATAAAGAACTGCAATTTTATTAATATTTTTCTTCTAAACTAGTGTTTTTGTTAGTCCTTGGTCCCAATTAAGCAAAATTTATATGTATTTATATGCAAAGTTGTACCCCGACTTACGCGAATTCGACTTACGCGATTTTCGTCGGACCCACCTATCGCGTAACTTCGGGGTATTACTGTATTTTTTTAAAATATAAATATAATATAATATAAAATAAAAATATAATATAATATAATATAAAATAAAAATGTAATATAATATAATAAAATATAAAATAAAAATATAATATAATATAATATAAAAATGTAATATAATATAATATAAAATAACATATATATGAAGTAATTGAAGTATTTTCAACATAAACATGCTTGAGATCCATTAAGTCAATTCACATAAAGTTACGCTTAGCACTAAAGATATGAAACTAATAGTAGACAGTTGTTTGCTATAATTCAACAGCTGACTGGAATTGGCATTCTTTCAATGCTCAATAGGCTCAATGGCTGGGCTCAATACATGTGAATGAGTGGGTGTTTATGAACTACATGAATTGCCTTATATTACCTACACCCTGCAATACATCTATGCTAGCTGACAACCTTCTGCACCCAAATATTGTGCATATTATGCCAGCTCCAGACAGTACTAAATTTAATATGCTGATATTCATGATCCCTGCAAGTCACATAGCTGATTACCCACTCTCCAAAACATCACATAACTAATCCACACTATCGTCTATTTTTCTGAAGTGCTAGCATACTGAACAGATTTCTGTAAAACATACTTTATAATTTTTTTTAAATAATATATTAAAATATAACTAATTACCTTCAAGAGATCAAAAGCATAAGCCCATGCTTTATTAGATCCGGGACCACTCCTTAGTCCACCAGCTTTTCCAGCTATGCTTCCTAAAAGATCAGCAATAGATGACAGTGTTCGGGATAAAACTGGTGGACTTTTTCCTGCCGAAGATACTGCCACTGAAACATAAATGTATACATTTCTACTTATTACTACTGTCAAATGAAATTTAAATTGTAGAATTCTATAACAGTTTGGAGAAAAATACACAAGTGGAAAGTTTGATGGTACACCATTAGCAGATTTAAGCATATCAGGAGAAAGCAATTTTTAGGAATTTATAGATCCCAAAATTAATACAACAAAATTCTTGTAAATCTATTTACTAAGAAAAAATTAATTTTTTTAGTAATTACAGTCTAGAATTCACAAAAGTTAATGCTGTTGGCATGAGGCATACAATTCTAATGTATTTAAAAGGTCATTAACATGCCCAAAAACAAACAAAGTTAATACATATTCATAACTGCAAAGTATACTCAACTAAAACAATACTGTAGGAAGAAAATATCATTTAATGCTCACTAGTGTTAATGATAAACACTGTCAATTCTAAAGAGTGAATGATGTAGAGATATTTATTTATGTACTGTATATGCAAAATGTAGATATTAACAATCATTGTTTTTACATTTATTTTTTCCCTCTTGCCAAAAGCATACTAATAACAGTGACAAATGACAATACATCTTGACTTCAGCGGTTAACATCAGTCAATCGCTAACAGTCTTTCATATCACATTCTCTGCAAAATTAATGGGCACATTTGATGATCCATGTTACATTCAACAAACAACATGATGACAATGGTTTTGCATCTGTCAACAACCTCTGAAATGTCTCCTGTTCATCAATAAAAATGAGACAGAATAATACCACAAGATCAACATAATTAATACAATTACTTCTAATTAACAGTTTATATATGTTATACAGGAACAATTATTTTAACAGCTTGTGATCAAAACTAGACTGACTGTATAAATTAAGATGTTTTTCATTTTCCACTGAAAATCCAAAATGTATTTTTAGTTCAATACATCAGAACATCTTGTGTAGTGCATGTGAAAGCTAAGTTCTGGAGTAATTAGAGGTGCTAAGTTCTATTGTTGTTTTGGAAGTTACTAGAAATTCTACATAATGCTGGCATGGTGTGCTTAATAATCTATTTGGTGAATACATAAAGATGTTCATAAGCATGTAAAAATAGACAGCTGTACTTACCTGAATCTAAAGTGCTCATAAGGCTATCATGCCAGCCTTCTGCACATGAAGAATAAATATATGGAAGAAGAGCAATATTTTTGTTATTCAGAAGTATTTCATGGACTTTAACATCAGTAATTTTTATGTACAATTCCCTGAAATAAATAAATAAATAATGAAGTCCTTATTATTGAAGTGTAAGCCTTTTTTCTTTAATATAAGTGTTTTAAAGAACATTTTATTAATACAATGAACAAAATATTGCAAACCATTAATAGAAAAAATAGTCTGAGCATAATTACAAACTACAGTAATTACAATACTGTAACTACTGTACCTTTTTAAAAAATCAAAAATTGCAATGCATGCAGTATTATCCATTCACATAGGCTTAAAAGTCAAGTGTTCGGTATTTAATCATGAATTAAATCTTAAAAGATATACCCTAAAAGTACCTAAAGGAATAAAAATATCATTGGAACCACAAGCAGATTCTTTTTTTTTTTTTTTTTTTTGATTTGGTAGTTGTTGGCGCATCGGCTTCTGTGGCCATATTGCACCTCCCAAGGTTTTTGCAGTACTTTGATCCAAGCCCGAGGCGGGAATCGAGCCCGAGGCGGGAATCGAACCCACGACCTTTGGGTTGCCAGGCAGGCACTTTACCCACTCGGCTAGCCCGGTCAGCGCAAGCAGATTCATAAAACAGTTAAATTTAAAGCTGTAGCCATATTGCTTTATGGACATAGCTCAAAGAATCGTTGTCAATGATGCAAGTTCGCTGTTACTGTCCTTAATACCAAAATCAATGCCACTACTAGTAAAACTACATCCCCTCAAAACTGTTTGGATGTTGCTTCCTCAGTCATTCTATAAAAGACATCTTGATCACAAACTTCACTTTTGAAAACAGCCCTTTCACTTCAAAGACTTGCCATTTTGAGTGGGTTCCCTCAGTTCTGTACCAGTAATTTTTTTATATCTAATTTTCATTAATAATATTAATGAATGTACTACAATTGTTACATCAAAAATTCCCAATGACATTAAGTTTTTAACAGCAAAAAAACCAGCTAGATCCAATGTTCTGTTATTCCCTCAGATTTTATAATTGTGTCTCTTAGTTCGTCTCCACCACAAAATGAATGAGGAAACAAACTTTCCTCATTCATTTTACTCAATTCCTTCAGTGCCTTATATACCTCAATTAGATCTCCCCTTAGGTGTCTGGTTGTGAAACTTTGCAGTCCATACCTTCTTTTTCCTTCATATATGCAATGCTTTGCATTTATCATCAATCTTTCTGCCTATCTCTGAACTATCTTCAGAAGTCCTATGTCTTTTTTAGATGCAGTCTGCAGACCTGAATACAATATCCCAAATGGGGTCTAACCATTGCCTTATAAAAAGGGATAATGATGTGCTTCTCCTCAAAGGACCTATATATCACAGACAGGACACCATGTGTCTTCCTAGCCACTTGTTTACATTTCATCTCAGATAAAAGATAATTATCCCATTCTGCAAACTGGCAGTAAAACCATACTTTGAAGATTGTACTCAGGTTTGGAAGCTTCATTTCACAGACAATAGTAACTTGCATACAAACCTATATACACAGGACAGCAACAACAGTAGTTGTGGATATAAAGGGATATTCTTTCAGTCTAAAGGATGAATATCTGAATGAGGTGTTTAAGATCTTCAAAGGGTTGGGAAACTTTAATGTTAGGATGATATTTTTGTTCTTGAAGATAACAAAAATGAGAGGACACAGATTCAAATGAAGGAAAGATAATTATAGATCAAATGTAAGGAAATTCCCTTATAGTCATAACAGTTTTTGCAAGTAATTGTCTAGCTTTGTTGAATTGCAGAAATAACGATTGGAGATACTGATGAGAACTGATAAAATGTGAAGTTATGAAGAAGAAATTTTTCTTTATGGCATTGCTCAATCCATTCAAAAACTTAAACACCTCAAACAGATCACTCCGTAATTGCCTAGTCTCCAAACACTGCAATTTGCAGAACTGAAGCCATTCTTTGTAAGAGCACCCTTTTATTTTCCTCACCAATCTCATTGCCCTTCTCTGTACTGGATCCAGTGGCTCTACATCCTTCCTAAAATGAGGCCCCCAGACTTGTATGCAGTACTCCAGATGTGGCCTAATCATTGCCTTATACAATGGGATCATCCCCTCCTTATCTCTGCTAGCAAAATTCCTATATATCATTGGCAAAACTCCATGACCTGCTCTGGTAGCCCGTCTGCACTACTCAGAGAACTTCATATCCAACTGCACAATTACCTCCAGGTCTTTTTCATTCTGTATCACCCTGATTGGAGTACCACATAGTTGGCACGTTTCTCTGGTATTACTTCTACCCATATGCAGTACATTGCATTTGTCAAGGTTAAACTTCAGTTGCCACTTCTCAGCCCATTTATCCAACTTTTCTACATATTGTCGCAGCAGCATACTGTCATTACTGTCATTAATAACCCTGTCAACCTTTGTATCATCTGCAAACTTGGACATTAAGCCTGATGTGCCTTCATCAATATCTTCATAAATATAGAAAACAACAATGGCCCAACACTGAACTATGGGGGACTCCATCAATAACATTAGTCCATGAACAGCAATGTACATTGATTACCAGTCTTTATCTTCTCCCACTCAACCATCGCTTTACCCACAGTAGCAACTTGCCCTTAATGCCACACTGCTCCAATTTGTACAGCAATCTTTTATGTGCAACAGTATCAAGAGCTTTCCAAAATTCAAAGTATATGACATCAAAATATCAAAATTATTTTTTGCATTCAGGTCCTTTGTAACCACATCGCAGTATTCAATCAAATTGGTCAGACAAGATTTTCCCTTACCAAACCCATTCTATATCTGAAGTATAATTACAACCTGATCTAGATTATTCTGCATTATTTATTCTACCAGTGATTCCATTATTTTCCCTGGAACAGAAGTTAAACTAACAGGTCTTCAATTAATCACCTTTGAACCCTCTTTGGGTATTGGGGATACATTTCGCATCTCCAGTCTGCAGGGTCCTCCACTGATGATCCAAGGATGCTCTCATAATTATGACTAGGGGTTTTACTTACTTCCTTCACTGCCTCCCTTAATATAATTGGATAGATTTCATCCATCCAAGGTTGTTGTTGTTATTTGGTTTTTAGGAGCATTAGCAACTAAGGCCATATTGCTCCGGGAATATGCGGTGGTCATTCCCTTGACCTTTCCGCATCCTCCGTATTTGGTGGTGACGGGCTCGAACCCCGGTCTAATCAAGAAGCGTATGCTACGCACTGCTGCTCCTTCCCACCTGGCTACGGAGACGCCTCCATCCAAGGTGCTTTTCTTATGTTTAACTTCAACAACTTCTCTTCCAATTTCCTCTCTGTTAGAGTTTGATAAACTTCTGGCATCTACGTCCCTAAAGTATTCATCATGTGTGAATGTAGATGCAAAATATTCCTCCAGTTTGTCAGCAGGATCATCAACAGTTGAACCATCAATATCAAGTGGACCAATTTGATTCGTCTCCTTCCTTGCACCTGACCATCTACCATAGGCTTCTGTGATGCATAATAATTTCTATAGATCCCATGCATTTTTATTCTCTGACACCACTCTCATTAGTTCATCTGACATCCATTGAGGCCTAAACTTTGAGCAGTATTTCTTAGTTGGCATGCAAAGCCTAGTAGCTTCCAAAATTAATTCTATGAATACTTCCCATTTAGAATTTACTGTTGGTAACATCATCAGTTGGTTCCACTGTATAGAATTTAAAAACTGTCTGAAAGCAAAAACTCTTTCCTTTACCCCTGATAACAGTTACATCTTTAAGTAAATCCTACATCAGTACACTGAGATCACTACCACCTAGTGGTTCTTTTATCTGCAGATTCTTAATGCATGAAGAATCACTGCTGATAATCAGATCAAGAGTATTACTCCCTCTGGTTGCCTCTCGAACATGCTGCTGTAAAAAACAGTCATCCAATAAATCCACAAAAGTCTGGCTAGAGTGTGACTGACCAACCCACAAGTTCCAGTCAATATCTGGAAAGTTAAAATCCACCATTATAAGACATTCTAATTTACTGGCCCACTATTTCTCTGTACAGTTGTTCATTGTACTTGTCAGAGTCATTAGGCCTATAACACACTCCTACCCTCATTTTTGCTTTTCCAGTGCTTATGTCACACCAAACTGACTCAACATCGCACTGTCCATCCATGTCAACTGGATTCACTGCCTTAGATTTTATGTGTTTCTTAACTAACAGCATAACCCCACCTCCCTTCCTATCTTGTCTGTCCTTTCTGTATGCATTGTAATCCCCAAATTCACATTCTGCATTCCTTACAAGTGTGTGACATCACGTCTCTGATATCCCAATAATATCTGCCTTTGATGTCTTCATTAGCACTTGAAATTTATCAAATTTATTTACTGTGCTCCTAGAATTGGTGTACATGCACCTGTTCTTACTTTTAATTACCCTAACACAGTCTCCATGTATTTACTTGTTTCATGATGTCTTGTAGCAGTCCTTGAAATCCCTAGCACCTTGCTTTCAAGACTGCTGTTCATTCCAATAGAAGCAATTGCAAGAATTACTTTCACCTCTAACTGTGGCTGTTGTTAATCTATTAGTCTGTGTATTCCCCCCCCCCAAGCTAGTGGTTTTCCGACCCACCTAATGCTGTCTCATTAGTATCAGCAAATATTCTTGCACCCTTTCTATTTAAGAGTATCAAATCGATCCCTGAAGAAGCAGTCAGTCTCTCCTGTTAACAACCCAGACCACGCTGAAAAAAATTATACCCTTGAGCCTTGCACAATCTCTTATTGCAGATACTTTCAAATTTAACCCTAACTCTCGACTTTTTTTCAACGTTGTCCTGTACTTCTTAAGTCAGTCTGCAGATCTCCTGCTCTTAATGTCAGTATTGCCAACATGTACAACAATACCAGCTTAAAAAATTATATCTGTCATACAATGTCATCAACTTTTGCCCATGGCAGACATACCCTGGTCCTGTTCCACCTATCCTTTTTGCACAATATATTTCCCATTTCTCTGACAATTGAGTCACTGAGAACTAGCTCCTGTGGGACTAGCACATTCTGCCTTGGGGTTGCCATTTTGTTGCATGATGATCAAGTGCTGGCTGTAGCATTGATGTGGGCAGCTGAGAGCTTGATGGGCCCCAATTTTATTCCTTCGAGGGCATCCACCACCCTGTTCTTCAAGCTCAAATTGAGGAAGGATGGTTCCTGAACATATGGGCAGAAGTTTTCCTTCAGCCAATAGGTGGTGATAGTTTGAACAGGCTTCCATCCATTGCTGTAGAAGTGGATAGTTTGAATAAATTCTAGGAAATACTACAAAAACTATTGAAGGGGACTGATAGGTGAAATGGGTAAAAAAAAAATTATTTTTTTGGCCAATGCTGCACTGCTTCTATTGCAACATGCTGTCCTGCTTCTATTCGAACATGCAGCAGCCCAGGAAAAAAGGTACTGGGGATTTAAAGGCCTGCTGTGAGTCATCATTGAACAAGGAAATACATGGGCTGTATTAGGATAACTAAGAGTAAGTTCAGGTATACTTGCATGTACACTAATGCAAGGAGCATAGTAAATAAATGTGATGAATTTGAAGTGCTGGTCAAGTAATCAAATGCAGACATTGTAGGGATATTAGAGAAATAGAGCCACTCAGATATAAGGGATCCAGAATTTGAATATGGGGAACACAATATATACAGAACAGACATGGTGTATAGTGTTGATTGTCAAGCAGCAGATTGTCACAGTTAAGATGCATAGTGTAGTGTTGGGTTGTGTTGGTCTGTTGTTCCTCTGGCCATCTAGCCACAGACTTGGTGTAGTAAGAAATCGAAAGGTCTCTGATGGGGGCAAACCCTAGGCAATGCCTGATCTTGCCAGGGAGGACCCCAGCAGAGAAAAAAAAACTCTGGTAAATGAAAGAGGGAGTGGGGGAGACACAGGTGAGGAGGGGGAGAAACAAATTAAGAAAAAAAGAAGGTGGATGATAGCAAAGTTTCCACCTGAAAACCACCAAATGCGGAGGATGCGGAAAGGTCAGCGATTGACCACCGCATATCCCCGGAGCAATATGGTCTTAGTTGCTAATGCTCCTAAAAACCAAATAATAACAACAGCAGCTGACTTTGAGAAAGCTTTCAGAAGATTAGACTGGTCGCAGAAAGGAGTCAATGTGAATGGAGAATACCTAAACCATTGTCAATTTGTAGATGACATTGTGGTCATAAGCTATGATCCCAAAGAATTAGAGGAAAATCTTAATCAGTTATGTAGAGTTAGTAAGGATTTTTGGCTAAAGATGAATATGGCTAAAACAAAAGTAATGATGAACAAGTATGCCACAGAAAGGGATATAATGATTGAAGGAGCAGTAATTGAAATGGTGGATTCATGTACTTATCTGGGACAAGTCATTAGCTGTAATAATGATAAATGGCTGGAAGTCAAGAGAAGAATAAATTTTGGATAGATAGCATTCAGGAAATATAGTCACATACTCAGGAGCAATATCCCAATTTGTCTGAAACGTATAATAATGAACCAATGTATACTCTCCACCACGAGGCGCCTCCGTAGCCAGGTGGGCAGGAGCAGTAGTGCGTAGCGCACGCTTCTTGATTAGACCGAGGTTCGAGCCCGTGCCCACCAAATACGGAGGATGCGGAAAGGTCAGGGAATGACCACGGCATATCCCCGGAGCAATATGGCCTTAGTTGTTAATGCTCCTAAAAACCAAATTAACAAACTCTCCACCACGACTTATGGAAGTGAAACTTGGACACTCAGCAAAAGAATAGAAGAGAAGCTGAGAACTACACAGCAACGAATGGAACGAATTATATTGGGAATCACACTGTTAGATAAGAAGAGAAACATGGATTAGGCAGCAAACTTAAAGCACATTCTAAAATGGTCCACATTCTAAAATGGCACAGTCTAAAATGGGCAGGACACATAGCTCAAAGACATGATGACAGATGGACTAAGGAAATAAAAGAATGGTACCCAAGAGGAGCTAGAGGAAACCCTGAAGACAACGATGGAAATGGACAGATGAAATTCATGAGTTTGTGGGTAGTGAATGGATGGCCATTGCACAAAACAGAAGGAACTGGAAAGTTGTTGGAGAGGCCTTCATCCTACAGTGGATTGAAAATGGCTGATGATGCATACACAGTGGTTGAACGAAATACACTAAACTTCTATGCAACAGTAGTCTCAGCGAACCATACCGCGGTTTGTCTTCTATAGTTCTGATTTTCTACAAACTTACCAAAGTCAGTTTCCATATTGTCATAAGCTGTGAATTGACTGCAGCGCTCTGGGTGGTAAGAACCTGTCGGCCCTCTTCAATCTGTTGGCTATCATCCTCAGAGATTTCGTGCCTCTTAAGGCAGATGGTGGCATGTGCCATTCACATAGCTGCCAGAAGCAAGATGAAGAGATGACTCCACTCATCATACTTATTGTGGTTAACAATCCTTTCCATGAAATGATGTCTGGCAGCCGTGCTGGACAAAGTTATTTTCGCGCCCCGAGCAGAACGATTTTTTGGCGGCCCGTTTTTTAACGATATATATATATATATATATATTTATTTTTTATTTTTATGATTTGTAAAATTTGGCGCTCCTGGCAAGTGTCCTGCTGGCCCGTGCCTTAATTTTGAACTGCCTGGCAGGGACGTATTCAGGGGTGGGCAGAAGAGGCATATGTTCCAGCTTAACCAAAAATTTGAAATTAAAGAAAATGAACGCAGGAGGCATTCTAAAAAAAAAACCTCAAAAGTCTGGTCGCCATCTCCCCCCCCACCTTACGATGACACCTGGATACGGCACTGATATCTGGTGAACGCTGCTTCCTCTGCAATGAACTGCCGATTAATAAGTAGTAATGTGGGTGATGAACAGAGTACATAGGAGGCTGCATAAAATATTGAACAGAAAATTGATTTTTATTTAGTTTTTTATGGGATTTTATTTAGTTTATTATTGTTGATTTATTTTTGGTCAGACTTAAATGGCTTAAAAGCCTTAAACACACCAATTTAAATTATATGTAGTGGGTCAATGCAGCATGTTCCAAAGTATGGGACGTCCCCGAGGCACACTTTGAGTTTTTTTTTAGTGGGGGAGGGGCTTTGTTTTGATGCACCATTTTTTTTAACGTAATATGGACACACTATTCTTCATATGAAGGATTTTTATTTATTTCTTTTATTCGTATGTATTGAAAAGAAAAAGAAAAAAAAAACACGAGAGGTTTTAGAACCTATGTACTTAGTACCGTGCATAGATTGAAGGTTCCGAAGATAAAAGATTTTTTTTTTTTTGACATTACACTTCAACTTCTATAGATTGTAATTTTTAAGATATATATATATGAAGGAAGGTTGTTCCAAAATACGGAAGTTGATGAAGTTGGTGAATGAATAAATGATGAAGAAGAAAAGGTGGTTCTGGGGTTTGAAGTTGGACAGTAAAAGGATGTTGACTGGTTGCTGCACACGTTAAGACGGCGTAGCACACGCTTCTTGATTAGAACGGGGTTCGAGCCCGTGACCACTGCATATCCCCGGAGCAATATGGCCTTAGTTGCTAATGCTCCTAAAAACCAAATAACTAACTAGACCCAATCTCAATAGCCCAAAACAAAACTCTCCTCTCACAAGTGACTAAACTTATACTTAGAAATCCCAACCAAACTAAAAATAACCACAATGTTACATCTTTCCTTTGTTCAGAAGGCCTCTTGGACAACCACTGGCCTCTCTGGATGTGTTGCCTCTCCGTATTGTAGGAACTTGTGATTTGTGACCAAGAGCTAATAAACGGAATTTTAAGTTCTGTAGTTATTTTTGAGACAGTAATTTTGTTTTCGGGCTGAAACCCATTCTGTGTCCATCAGGGTCTTTCAGCTAGCTTCAAATTTAGACCACAAATCATCCAATCAGATTTAGTTTTTCCATATTTCGTGATTGCAGACATCACTTTTGATACAATTGCCCTTGCCACAGGGTATTATTATTATAAGCTATATGGTGCAAGGAAGCCTGAGGCTTATGCTGCACCGGCCAAAAAAAAAAAAAAAAAATTCCCCAGTTACCCTGAGAGAGAGAAAAGTAAAGGGAAATCACCAAGAAAGAGAAGAATGATGATATCCAGCTCAGAACCCTGGGTGTGCCAAACCCATACTCACCACATGTGAGCCCCTGGGGTTGGTAAAATATGTTGCTACTCTGTGGCTCTGACTACATTAAACAAATCGGCAGTTTTAGTTGCCGATTTCAGACAGCTCGATCATTTTCTTCATGTACTTTTTTATATCACTTCTAAATAGACATCAATTTTTGTGTTTCTTTCACAGTACTATCTGAAGGGGGGGGGAATGCTCATGAATATGCCATACAGCCATTACAAAAACTGCAAATTTCATAATAAGGTGTTTCCATTATTTTGTTTCTCTCTGTATATATGTGTATTGCATATAACATAAAATCCCGTTGCAATGAACTTCTCGAAGGTGGATAAATCATTTGAAACTACCGAAATTTCGTTGTAATGAATGTTGCAGAAAATTATTTCAAAATACAGTAATTGTTTGTTCAAATAAAGCGCTGATTTTTTCTGATTATAGAAGTGGCACTTTCTTCTTTATTTCATTTAATTGAACACTTTTAAGTCAGTAATAAATATACGAAATATTTATTACAAAAGTAAAAAATATTTGTAGGATCATCGTTTCGAAATCATATTATATATTTATATGTAATAAATCTCATTACTATATCATATCCCATAACATTTTATTAAATAAACTACGCTTTCAGACCATATAGAAAACATAATCGATTGTTACTTAGCATGCATTAATTCGCCAGTTTTTGTTTTTAGTATTAACCTTTTTTCACTCATTAATACGATTTTAAACGTTAGTGCTGTTGAAAATTTCTAGATTCAGCTTCTTTAACCCTACTCAGGGTTAAGAAATTTGAATGGCATGAGCCTTTAAATTTACTTTAAAGTAAATATAAACGTTATCGTTTGTAAATAAAAATAAATTCTCATAAAAACACGAGAGGGTGCTCCTATTTGTAGCCCAGTAGTGAAGGTGACACTCTATACAGTGTGGAACTTCAAAAATCCGGCATGCAAAAGCCCAATTTATCAAAAATCCAGCACTTCTTGAATGTTTCTCAGAGTTGATGATACAAGTAGTCTAATAGAATCATGAAAAAAAAAAAAAAAAAAAGTCTGCTTTAGTGGTTTTCGTTGAAATTCACTTTACAAAGCTTATTCATGGCTCTTTGTGACAAGGAGTGGAGAGCTGTCCTAGCTCTGCCCACTGGTTTGCATTTATTCTATTTCTCTGCATAATTGGATAGAACAGTTGTTAGATCGCCGTCTTCCCCACACCAGGTGGAAAAGACCTGAGTTCGAGTCTCGGCGATGACAGGAGGAATATTTACAGGCATTTTTCATAACGTGCCTAAGTTAATCGACCTCGGGCTAGGGCGGCAAGGTTTTTACTTCCAGAAACTAGAGTTTCTCGTTAGGCAA
Source organism: Mastigoproctus giganteus (assembly GCF_048544385.1). Lineage (NCBI taxonomy): Eukaryota > Metazoa > Arthropoda > Arachnida > Uropygi > Thelyphonidae > Mastigoproctus > Mastigoproctus giganteus. The sequence goes on along the minus strand of NC_143581.1, from coordinate 22,105,783 downwards.
AACAGAAAAGTGACCACAGAACACAAGCAATTTACAGACAATATACCGGGTGGTTATAAAATAAGTTTCCCTATTCAGGAGACCCTAGTGCAGTAGCGTAGCTACCCATTTTCGGGCCCGAAGGCAAGGAACATGTTCGGGCCCCTACTTAATTAATGAAAATCGCAAAAACAGGAGACAGCCAAAGTCGCCGGGCCCCTAAAGGTCCCGGGGCCGGAGGCAATTGCCTGCCTACATAGTAGCTACACCACTACCCTGGTGTCAAATAAATTTGATGAATTTGAGGTATTGCTCAAAACTTCAAAGGCAGATATTGTGGGGATTTCAGAGACGTGGTGTCACACAGATATAAGGAATGCAGAACTGGAATTTGGGGAGTACAATGTCTACAGAAGGGATAGACAGGATAGGAAGGGAGGAGGGGTTATGCTATTAGTTAAGAAATACATAAAATCCAAGGAAGTGAAGCCAGTCGACATTGCTGGACAGTGCAGTGTCAAGTCAGTTTGGTGTGACATAAGCATTGGGAGATCGAAATGAGAGTAGGAGTGTGCTATAGGCGTAATGACTCTGATGAGAAAACAAGAAATTGTACAGGGAAATAGAGTGGGCCAGTAAATCAGAGAGTCTTATAATGGGGGATTTTAATTTCCCAGATATTGACTGGAATTTTGGGGCTGATCACTCACACACTAGCAAGGCTTTTGTGGATTTATTGGATGATTGTTTTCTACATCAGCATGTTCGGGAGGCAACTAGAGGGAGTAATACTCTTGATTTGATTATCAGTAGTGATTCTTCATGCATTAAGAATCTGCAGGTAAATGAACCACTAAGTGGCAGTGATCACAGTGTGCTGAAGTGGAATTTACTCAAAGAGGTAACTACCATTAGGGGTAAAGGGAAAGGTTATTGCTTTCGTAAAGGCACCTACGATGGACTGAGACAGTATTTAAATTCTATACAGTGGGACCAACTGATGATGTTACCAACAGCAAATTCAAAATGGGACGCATTCAAAGAACTTAACTTGGAAGCTACTAGGCTTTACATACCAACTAAGAAATATTGTTCAAGGTTTAGGCCTAAGTGGATGTCAGATGAACTAATGAGACATATGGCAGAGAAGAAAAATGCATGGGATACATACAAATTAACACGTGACACAGAAGCCTATGATAGATACAAGTTGATCTATAACCAAGTTACAAAGGAGGTTAGGCAGGCGAAGGCAGATTACGAGAAATCCTTGGCAAGGGATGCAAAGAAAAACAGCAAAGAGTTCTTTACTTATGTAAACTCTAGAAGGAAGAGGATGAATCAGATTGGTCCACTTGATATCGATGGGTCAACTGTTGATGATCCTGCTTGGGTAGCTAACAAACTAAAGAATATTTTGCATCGACATTCACACATGAGGAATTATTCAGCGAGGGGAATGCAGGAGGTATATTCAACGCTGGCAGTAAGCTAGAGAATCTTGTAATAACTGAGAGTAAAGTGGAGGAGAAATTGTTGAAGATAAATACAAGAAAGGCACCTGGGGTGGATGGGATCTATCCAGTTATATTAAAGGAGGCAGCAAAGGAAGTAAACAAACCCTTAGCCATAATTATGAGAGCTTCCTTGGACTCAGGGGAAATACCCATGGACTGGAGATGTGCAAATGTGACCCCAATTCACAAAGGAGGATCAAAGGCGACACAAGTAATTATAGACCTGTTAGTTTAACTTCTGTTCCCAGAAAATTAATGGAGGCACTGGTTAAAGAAGCACTGTAGGATCATCTAGACAAGACTTCAGTTATAGCTCAGACACAGCATGGTTTTGTTAAGGGGAAGTCTTGCCTGGCCAATTTGATTGGATACTATGATGCAGTCACAAAATAACTGGATGCAGGGAATAACTTTGATATTATATACTTGGATCTTAGAAAGGCTTTTGATACTGTTGCACATTAGCATTAGCATTAGTAGAGGCATTTGATGCAAGAAAGCAAGCTTATGCAGCATCAGCCAAAAAAAAAAAAACCACTTTTTTTTTTTTTGTTCACCCCTCTGTTCTTTCAATATACCTGTCCAGCTGAGCCTTAAACTTATTTAGGCTATCAACCTCCACTACACGGGATGGAAGTCTGTTCCACCAACTAACCACCCGCTGGCTAAAGGCAAATTTCCGCACGTCTATCCTACATCTGTCTTTCCTCAATTTGAATTTATGCCCTCTCAGGTGATTTTTCTGAGCTAGAGGAAGAATCCCATCAGCATAGAGCATGCTTAAACCATTCAAGGCTTTATACACCTCTATCAGATCACCTCGCTGGTGCCTAGTCTCCAGACACTGTAATTTGCAAAACTTAAGCCTTTCTTCGTAAGAGCACCCCTTTGTTCCATTCACTAATCTTGTGCCCTTCTCTGTACTCGTTCTAGCAGCTCTACATCCTTCTTGAAATGAGGCCTCCAGACCTGTATACAGTACTCTAGGTGTGGCCTGACCATTGCCTTATACAATGGAATAATCACCTCCTTATCCCTGCTGGAAAAATTCCTGTATATCATTGACAATACTCCATGAGCTACTCTTGCAGCCCGTCTGCACTGCTCAGAGAACTTCATATCTGCCTGCACAACCACCCCCAAGTCCCTTTCATTCTCTACCACTGTCAGTGTAGTACCACAGAGTTGATACGTTGCTCTGGGGTTGCTGTTTCCCATGTGTAGTACTTTACATTTGTCAATGTTAAACTCGATTTGCCACCTCTCAGCCCATCTGCTCAACCTTTCCAGATCCTGTTGCAGCAGCATAGTGTCAGTAGTGTCCTTGACAACCCTGCCAACCTTTATATCTTGGACATTAAGCTTGACATACCATCATCAATATCATTTATAAATACAGAAAACAATAATGGACCCAACACTGAACCCTGAGGGACTCCACTAATGACATTAGTCCACGATGAGCAGTGTCCATTGATTACCACTCTCTGTCTTCTCCCCCTCAACCACCCCTTTATCCATAGCAGCAATTTGCCTCCAATGTCACACTACTCCAATTTGTGTAGCAGTCTTCCATGTGCAACAGTATCAAAAGCCTTTCTAAGATCCAAGTATATAATATCAAAGTTATTCCCTGCATCCAGTTCTTTTGTGACTGCATCATAGTATCCAATCAAATTGGTCAGGCAAGACTTCCCCTTAACAAAACCATGCTGTGTCTGAGCTATAACTGAAGTCTTTTCTAAATGATCCTGCAGTGCTTCTTTAACCAGTGCCTCCATTAATTTTCCTGGAACAGAAGTTAAGCTCACAGGTCTATAATTACTTGTGTCAGCCTTTGATCCTCCTTTATGAATTGGGGTCACATTTACACTTTTCCAGTCTATGGGTATCTCCCCTGAGTCCAAGGAAGCTCTCATAATTATGGCTAATGGTTTGCTTACTTCCTTTGCTGCCTCCTTTAATATAACTGGATAGATCCCATCCACCCCGGGTGCCTTTCTTGTGTTTATTTTCAGCAGTTTCTCGTCCACTTTACTCCGAGTTATTTCAAGATTCTGTAGCTTACTGCTAGAATTGAATACACCTCTGGCATTCCCCTCGCTGAATAACTCCTCATGTGTGAATGTCGATGCAAAATATTCATTTAGTTTGTTAGCTACCTGAGCAGGATCATGAACAGTTGACCCATCAATATCAAGTGGACCAATCTGATTCATCCCCTTCCTTCTAGAGTTTACATAAGTAAAGAACTCTTTGCTGTTTTTCTTTGCATCCCTTGCCAAGGATTTCTCGTAATCTGCCTTCGCCTGCCTAACCTCCTTTGTAACTTGGTTGCATATCATCATAGGCTTCTGTGTCGTGTGTTAATTTGTAAGTATCCCATGCATTTTTCTTCTCTGCCATATGCCTCATTAGTTCATCTGACATCCATTTAGGCCTAAACCTTGAACAATATTTCTTAGTTGGTATGTAAAGTCTAGTAGCTTCCAAGATAAGTTCTTTAAATGCTTACCATTTTGCATTTGCTGTTGGTAACATCATCAGTTGGTCCCACTGTATAGAATTTAAATACTGTCTCAGTCCATCGTAGTCGCCTTTACGGAAGCAATAACCCTTCCCTTTACTCCTAATGGTAGTTACCTCTTTGAGTAGATCCCACTTCAGCACACTGTGATCACTGCCACCTAGTGGTTCATTTATCTGCAGATTCTTAATGCATGAAGAATCACTGCTGATAATCAAATCAAGAGTATTACTCCCTCTAGTTGCCTCCCGAACATGCTGATGTAGAAAACAATCATCCAATAAATTCACAAAAGCCCTGCTAGTGTGTGAGTGACCAGCCCCCAAATTCCAGTCAATATCTGGGAAATTAAAATCTCCCATTATAAGACTCTCTGATTTACTGGCCCACTCTATTTCCCTGTACAGTTCCTTATTATACTCATCAGAGTCATTAGGCCTATAGCACACTCCTACTCTCAATTTTGATCTCCCAATGCTTATGTCACACCAAACTGACTCTATACTGCACTGTCCAGCGATGTCGACTGGCTTCACTTCCTTGGTTTTTATGTGTTTCTTAACTAATAGCATAACCCCTCCCCCCTTCCTATCCTGTCTATCCTTTCTGTAGACTTTGTACTCCCCAAATTCCAGTTCTGCATCCCTTATTTCTGTGTGACACCACGTCTCTGATATCCCAACAATATCTGCCTTTGATGTTTTGAGTAATACCTCAAATTCATCAAATTTATTTACTGAACTCCTAGCATTGGTGTACACAGAAGTATACCTGCACCTGTTTCTATTCTTAGCTACCCTAACACAACCCATGTGTTTACTTGTACTGCAATGGCTCCCAGCAGTCTCTGAAATACCATGCATCTTGTTTTTCAGGCTTCTGCTCATTCTAATAGAAGCAGTGCAAGACTGCTGGAAGACTGTATGGAAGACTGCTGGAAGACACATGGAAGACTGCTGCACAAATTGGAGCAGTGTGGCATTGGAGGCAAATTGCTGCTATTGATAAAGTGGTGGTTGAGTGGGAGAAGACAGAGAATGGTAATCAATGAACACTGCTCATCGTGGACTAATGTTATTAGTGGAGTCCCTCAGGGTTCAGTATTGGGTCCATTATTGTTTTCTGTATTTATAAATGATATTGATGATGGCGTATCAAGCTTAATGTCCAAGTTTGTAGACGATACGAAGGTTAGCAGGGTTGTCAAGGACACTACTGACACTATGCTACTGCAACAGGATCTGGAAAGGTTGAGCAGATGGGCTGAGAGGTGGCAAATGAAGTTTAACATTGACAAATGTAAAGTACTACATATGGGAAACAGTAACCCCAGAGCAACGTATCAACTCTGTGGTACTACACTGACAGTGGTAGAGAATGAAAGGGATCTGGGGTGGTTGTGTAGGCAGATATGAAGTTTTCTGAGCAGTGCAGACGGGCTGCAAGAGTAGCTCATGGTGTATTGTCGATGATATATAGAAATTTTTCTAGCAGGGATAAGGAGGTGATTATTCCCTTGTATAAAGCAATGGTCAGGCCACACCTAGAGTACTGTATACAGGTTTGGAGGCCTCATTTCAAGAAAGATGTATTGATGCTGTAACGAGTACAGAGAAGGGCAATAAGATTGGTGAATGGAACAAAGGGGTGCTCTTACGAAGAAAGGCTTAAGTTTTGCAAATTACAGTGTCTGGAGACTAGGCACCAGCGAGGTGATCTGATTGAGGTGTATAAAGCATTGAATGGTTTGAGCATGCTCAATGCTGATGGGATTCTTCCTCTTGCTCAGAAAAATCACCTGAGAGGGCATAAATTCAAATTGAGGAAAGACAGATGTAGGATAGACGTGAGGAAATTTGCCTTTAGCCAGTGGGTGGTTGGTTGGTGGAACAGACTTCCATCCCTTGTTGTGGAAGTTGATAGCCTAAATAAGTTTAAGGCTCAGCTGGACAGGTATTTCGAACGAACAGAGGGGTGAAGTGGAAGTGGTTATTTTTTATTTTATTTTATTTATTTATTTTTTTTTTGTCTGATGCTGCATAAGCTTGCTTTCTTGCATCAAATGCCTCTACTAATTCTAATGCTAAATGCTAATGCTAACCTTTAGTAGCATCCACAATTAATTCCTTGAACGCTTCCTACTTAGAATTTACTGTTGGTAACATCGTCAGTTGATCCCACTGTACAGAATTTAAAAACTTTCTGAGACCACTGTACTCACCTTTATGGAAGCAAAAACCCTTTCCTTTATCCCTGATGGTAATTAAATCTTTAAGTAAATCCCACATCAGTACACTGTGATCACTGCCACCTAGTGGTTCCCTTTATCTGCAAATTCTTAATACACGAATGGTCACTGTTGTTAACCAGATCAAGAATATTAATCTCTCTGGTTGCCTCTCAAACACATTGCTGCAGAAAACAATCATCCAATAAATCCACAAAAGTCTGACTAGTGTGTGAGAGACCAACCCACAAGTTCCAGTCAATATCTGGGAAGTTAAAATCCCCCATTATAAGACATTCTGATTTACTAGCCCACTCTATTTCTCTGTCCAATTGTTCATTGTACTCATTCGAGTCATTAGGCCTATAATACAATGCCAGTAAAGACAGTATACTACTCCAACTGGATCTAGATAAGTTGGGCAAATGGGCTGAGAAGTGGCAACTGAAATTTAACATTGACAAATGCAAAGTACTGCATATGGGTAGCAATAACCCAAGAGAAACATACCAACTGTGTAGTACTACACTTAGGGAAGTGAAAAAGACCTGGGGGAAATTGTGCAGTTAAATATGAAGTTCGCTGAGCGGTGCAGACAGGCTTTTAGGGCATTTCATGGAGTCTTGTCAATGATATATAGGAATTTTGCTAGCAGGGACAGGGACGTGATTATCACGTTGTACAAAGGCAATGGTCAGGCCACACCTAGAGTACTGTGTATAGGTCTGTGGGCCTCATTTTAGGAAGGATGCAGAGCTAGAATGAGTACAAAGAAGGGAAACAAGATTGGTGAGGGGAACAAAGGGGGTACTCTTTCCAAGAAAGGCTTAAGTTCTGCAAATTGTAGCACCTGGAGAGTAAGCACCTGTGAGGTGATCTGATTGAGGTGTATAAGGCCTTGAATGGGTTGAGCAAGCTGAATGCTGATGGGATTCTTCCTTTTGCTCAGCTTAAGAACCTGAGAGGGCATAGATTCAAATTGAGGGAAGATAGCTGTAGAATAGATGTGTGCGAAAAAAATTTGCCTTTAGCCAGCTGGTAGTTGATTGGTGGAAAAGACTTCCATCTTTTGTTGTGGAGTTGATAGCCAAAATAAATTTAAGGCTGAGCTGGACAGGCATTTGGAACGAATGGAGTGATGAAATGGGCTGATGCTGCATAAGCTTGCTTTCTTGATCATATGCCTCTACTACTACTAATGTCTGAAATGCTATTCCAAACTACAATAATAATATTACTAATTAAAATCATGAACTTTTTATTTTGGTGCTCATTATAAGGGAGTTCAACTACATATCCACACTCATATGAAAATACACTTCATATAAAACAGATGTTAACTCTTTTAATAACATAACTGGCTAATAATCAGATTTATCAATGAATGGAAAACAATTGCTACTTACCTACGATATTTAAATTCTGCTTCATGGCTATATGCCTCTAGGATTTCAGAAAAAGACAAGCGTTTCTTTGCTCTCCATCTGTTAAATTTTAATTGTCAAATTTCTTATAAATATAATAGTGTATAAAATAAGTAAAAAAACACAAATAAAAAAAAGCCCCATGATAATAATTAGCAATTTTCATCTAATATCAAATAGAAAAATGGAAACGGAACAGAAAAAAATTGTATCTTTGCTTAACAAAAATAAAAATATTGATACTATCTTTACATTTAATTTTGGTTTTGAATTTTGCACGATGGCACTTAAAATAAAATTCTAGTTTGGAAATGGGCTATGACAAATAACTGAATGGGTGGCTGTCACCATACATCCTATGTGCAAAACAGAAGCAATAAAATCGCACAGTGCATCTACAGAGTCATTAAGAAAAAACGCAACAGTTATGTCTATGTATTTTTTTTTTATGTACTGGGCTGGCATTGGTGGGTCCGGTGTCATTAAATTACATGACATGGGATTTTTTTTACCTCCCATGCCTTATATATTTTTATTTCTGCTTTTTTTTTCAGTTAATGATGCATACCCATTGTATACTTTAGCAATATGATCTTTTAAGCAAGGTGGAGTACCTGCTTTTGTGCTGTATAAAGCTGCATTTGACCTCACTACACATTGTTTCTTGGATCCCAGTTTGGGAACTGTTACCACACAGCCAATTATGGATGAGATACCAAGCAAGAAGGAGTACACAGCACAAAATAAGAAAAAAATATGAATACCGAAGAAGCCCTAGCTTTTTTCAATTTTTTTTTTCTCTAGTTCAATCAACTTGGTTCTTGAGGTTGTCACAAACATTCTCTCAGATATGCCAGACAAGCTGTACTTGCTACCTGGGAGTCTAAAACACTGATGGAACTGATATACGGGTGACACCCAAGTCAAGTGGACCCAATTTCGGCGAAGTCCAAACGGTCTGTGACAGCCAATCCTCTGCTTGCACCTTCATGATGGTGGGACTGTTAGTAATCCTGGGTATAACCCCCACGCCCAAGCACACTATGGGCGACCACCCAGGTGTGAACCAATGTAAGCAGGAGTTTTGAGGTTATGATGGACATCATGGCGAGATCCAGTCTTCCTTACATTTCGAGGGTACAGCTCTAAAATAGTGTTCACTGGTCAGCCACTAGTTAGTACGCTGGACCGAACCTATTGGTAACTCTTTAGAAGGCTTCCGGATCAGCTAGTGTATAATCTTGCTACCTCTACTCTGCCAGATAGTGACTGGAGGGAATCCGAGTAGTGTGTATACGGGGGGCATTGTTGAGGCCACGTTATGTCAAGGATCTGGGTATATTCTTACCATGTGTATACCACATCCAAAAATTTCATTACTTCATATAGCATGTCCCCCCACCACTTTTTCTTGCTATTGAATACACCATGAATTGTCAAACTAATAGAGTAAGCTTATCTGCGAAAAGATCTAAACTTCCTAAACACTTCCTAGTTCATTTCACAAATATATGTGGTCTCAATTCTAATCTCAACAATGTCCATTTCCACTTGCAGTCTGCCAAACCCCCATGTACTTTTTCTGACAGAATCTCAGTTATCGGTTGATTCAACTACTGCTCATCTCAGTTGCCCAAATTATTCGCTGTATGATTCCTTTTGCCTAAAAAGGTGGTACTTGTGCATATGTCCATTCTGATATTCCCTGTCAGAGATTTGGTAATTTGGAATCTCCTCTTTTCGATTGTCTCTGGCTTAAAATCTCTATACCCATTCTGTGAAATTCATCTGTTTTCTCTATCTTTCTCCCAACTCCACTAATCACTTGGAGCTCTTTGACTTCCTCTCTTTGCAATTTGACTTTCTCCAATCCAACTTTCCTAACAGTGAAGTAATTTTCCTTGATGGTTAAATTCAATGGAAAAGTTTGATGAAACACAGGCAGTTGCCCTTGACATCTCAAAGGCTTACGATCATGTCTGGCATAAAGGTCTTCTAAATATGCTTCTATCTTATGGTTTGCCAACTGCTTTTTTATAATTGGTTATCCAGTTTTCTATCTGATCGCTCGCTGAGGGCGATGTTAGATGGCTCTCTGTCTTCTAACTTCTCTACTAATGCTAGTGTTCCCCAAGGTTCAGTTCTTTCCCCCACTCTTTTCCTCTTATATATTAATGACCTTCTTCCATTGACTGGAAATCCTATCCATAGTTTAGCCGATGATAGCACATTGCATTCCACTTTCCATTTTGAGAAATCTACCTGCTAAATCAGCTGAAGCTGATTGAATATCCGAATATCTGAAGTTCTCGAATATCCGCTACCAATTCCTCAAATGCCGATTTCCAAGTAATTCTCCAGTGGGGCAAAGACAACTTAGTCGATTTCAATCCTTCTAAAACTCAGCCTTGTCTTATATCTCGCCAAAAGGATTCTTCTGCTCCTATGCTTATCTTTTGTGACACTCCGATTTCTAGGCAAAATGATATATCTCTTTTGGGGATTACCCTGACTTCTAATCTCTCTTGGCACAAGCACATTACAAATATTGCTTTCTCTTCATCTGAAAAACTTGGTTTTCTCTTTCGCTCTCAGCGTTACTTTTCTTCCAAACAGCTGTTCACTCTGTACAAATTGCAAATCTGCTCTACCATGGAATATTGTTCCCACATCTGGGGCGGTGCCCCAAAAACCTCTCTCAGGCTTCTACATTCCGTTCAGAAGAGGGCAGTTAGGTTAATAAATTACTCATCTCTACTCTAACTGAGTCTGTACACTCGCTGTCTCATAGATGTACTGTTTCTGCTGCATGTCTTTTTCTACAGATACTTCAATGGGCACTGTACTTCTGAATTGGCTTCTATAATTCCTGCTCTCTCTTTCAGTCCGAACACATGCCGCCACCAGCCAGCATCCATTTATTGTCCATCTTCAAACTCCCAGACCCAACTTTTCATCTTCCTCGTTTATTCATTCAACTGTCGTTTTCTGGAACAACCTTCCTTCATATGTATTTTCTGAAAATTACAGTCTACAGAAGTTCAAATCTAACGTCAACAAATATCTTCCCTCGTCTTCTCAACTAGCAACCCAAGCATGGTAGTAAGTACTATAGGTTCTAATACTTCTGAGGTTTGGGGTTTTCATAAAAAAAAAAAAAAAAAAAAACTGTTATCTACATAAAGAAAATTGGGAAGGTTAATAATGATGTTATTCATTATTTTTACTGTGCTATCTGAAAAATCTCCTAGGATTGCAGATAAAATATGAATATATTATGGGCCAAACTCAGAAAATGCTAATACAGTCCACCTTCCAAAATAAATAAGTAAATATCTTTTCTGTTTACATTCCAAGAAGGGAAAATGGGTTTGAAGGAAATCACAAAACAAGACAGAGATTGCAAAAATAATGCTGTATTTTGTGGTATTACATGGATTTAAATATGCAGCATGCATAATGCTGGCATGCATACTGACTTTTTGCTACAGAAATTTGGCAAGTGGGAAGGTGACAAATAGGAAGTTTAATGAACAGATAACCAAGAATGGTTTAAGTTCTGACTTCCATAATTCATATTAAGAAAGAATTGCCTTTTTTGATATCGGGTTCTGCTACCCAACTATCCAGTTAATTCAACAGAATATCCAGTACTTAAGGAAAGTGGTGATTTTGATGTTGAAATATTTGTACTGACTGAATTTGCTGAGCTATTTCTGATGACTATTTTATAGAAGTATAACTTACAAACGAGTTAAAAGATAACGTTATTTTAAATTAACCTTGAGACGAACATTACGTGGAAATATATTAAGTGTTATGCAGTGAAACGTCTCCTAATGGACGCCTCTCGTTAACGGACATCTCTCTACAACGGACATTTTCAAATTCCCCAACTTACCTCTATTGGTTTAAACGTGTTTGCAGCTTCTGTCTAGCGGACGTTCCCTGTAACGGACGCGGAGAGGCAATCTGCACTGTTTCATTTAGATTAGCACTTAATTTGATCTCCCCATAACGGACAGCGGGCGAGCTTACGGCCCTTTTTCTAGGAACTTTTCTTCCACATATTGCCTCAATCGTGTGTTTATTTTCTATTTCCGATTCTCTGAATTTTATCAAGGTTTACATCGCGGTTCTAAACCCTTTTTCAAGAATTTTAAGGCACGTGTAAAACTTCTGATGAATTCGGTGTGTGCAGGGGAATATGGTTGGCCTTTCGTCTTTTCAGTTTCAGTTTTGTTCAGTGTCGTGTGAAGTGCACAATGTCTTCTCGTAAACATTTAACTTTAAAAGATAAAGTCGAACTCATTAATGCGTATGATCGGCAAAAAAATAGTGTTCGCAATCTCGCTGCAAAATTCAAAATCGGAAAGACGCAGGTAAGCGACATTCTAAAGAAAAAAATGAACTGCTCAAACAATTTTGGCAACACGGAAATGATCAGGTTCAAAAATCATTCCCGAAAACTGTTGGACTTCAAATTGACAATGTTACGTATGAGTGGTTTTGTCGCGAATGTGCTAAAAAAATTCCCATTAATGGGCCTATTATTTGGGAAAAGGCTTTGGAGGTTGCGAAATCTATGTGAGTAAATGAGTTCAAAGCTTCTGTGGGATGGCTAGACAAGTTCAAAACTTGGCATAAAATTTCTTGGAAAACCGTAAGTGGTGAAGGTGGATCTGTTGATACTGCGGTTGTAATAAATCTTCCAATTTTGTCACAGACAAATTGGAAGATTTATGTCGTGATTTTGAAGCTAAGGATATTTACAACTGTGATGAAACAGGGTTGTTTTTTAAAGCTCTTCCTGAAAAAACAATGAGTCTAAAAAACGAAAAGTGCCAGGACGGAAAAATTTCTAAGGAACGCTTGACTGTACTATTGTGTACAAATATGCTGGGAGACTTTGAAGAACCTCTTGTTATAGGAAAACCACAAAATCCTTGTTGTTTCAAGGGCATAAAGTTGAATCTTTTGAATGTTGACTGGAAGTCTAATACAAAAGCGTGGATGACACAAGATATCATGAGCGAATGGATAAGTCACTTTAACCAAAACATGATTCGTCAAAACAGAAAAATTATTCTTTTCATGGATAATGCTGCATCTCACCAGCACATTGAATTGTCCAACATTCAAATCGTTTTTCTGCCACCAAACATACCTGCAGAGTGTCAGCCCTTGGATCAAGGGATAATAAAAAATTTTAAACTTCACTACAGAAAACGTGTTTTAAGACATCTCATTGCAAACATGAACGATGTAACATGTGCGAGTGACCTTGCAAAGAAAATCAGCATCCTAGATGCGATTCAATGGATTTCCTCTTCAGTAAATGCAATTAGAAAACAAACTGTTGTGAACTGTTTTGTAAAGTCTGGCTTCTCAAACGCAAAAATTGAAGTTGTGAACAGCAATGTGGAGCACCAAGAAGAACAAGAACTTCAACATCTATTGATAATGTACGATACTTCCGCTACAAGTGACCGACCCTGGCTACAAAGATATAGACTCAACCCTCACTACAGAAGATGATGCTCTAGATATCAACGACATTATCATCGATATTTTTCAAGAAGTTCCTCATGAGGATGAAGAAATGGAAGGAGGTCATTCTGTCGAAGAACATATTAACGACGAACCACCGATGAAAATAAAAGAAGCGCTCATACAAATCAATCGTTTAAAAATGTAAAAATGTTTTTCGCCGCTGAAGAAGATACTGAAGGACTTTCAATGGTTTCTTCACTCCAAACAAATGTTGAAAACAAAATTATCAGCCGGAAGAAGGTGCAGAAGAAAATAAGTGATTACTGTATGTATTTTTCTTAAGATAAAGTCATAATATGCATAGCACAATTGTATGTATATTATTTACAAAAATATTGTGCAAAATCTGTATATATTTTAATTTAATTTTACATTAAACGTTTAATGATTTTTCTTTCTTTCTTTTTTTTTTTTCTCATTCAGACTTCTTGTTAGCGGACACTTCTCTCTAACAGACACATTTTTGTTCCCCATGGCTGTCCGTTAAAGGGAAGTTTCACTGTATATTGTACAGGCTTCCAAGTGTTATGTATGTATTATTTTATATATAAACTTTTAAATTAGTGTATTATGAAGGAATAAAAAATAAAAAAAAAAAAGGCTGAAGAAATTAAGAAATATCAGCAAACGTACTGCCATGCTCATGCTGTCATCTATATTTTGTTTATTTTCAGTTAATTATTTAGCTTCACTCTCCTGTTGGTAGTTTGGCTTCATGTCTGGTAAGCACTTAAGTTTTCCTCATTTTATTTATTTGTTTACTATATTAGCACCTCCACAGTGTGAATATATTGCTTTGGCGAGCTGACAATTTTTTGTCAGTCACTGTCCATTGCAATTATTGGCATTGCATCCAAAATGCAGTATTTTCCATGACTATTGTTGTCCTATGGCCCTCTGATGAGACTGAACTCAATGGTCTTATGTCTTCTATTTTTTGGCTTTGGCACTAGTTAAAGGATGCCAGTCTAGATTTGTTATTTATTAGCATACAATCTTGGCTTTATTTGCCTCTTTTTAATATGTTCCAAAAAATTTTAGATATACTGTATATTCCTTCCACTTTACTTTTTTTTTTTTTTTTTTTTTTTTAACTTCATCTTGGTTTAACTACTGACTTAGTTTTACTACTTGTTTCTTTGCTTTTTCCCAGTGCCTTTCCATCCTGCCTCCCTTCTTTTTTACTTCATAAACATCTTATTATATATATATATATACATTTGCATTCCATGCGATTAGTGAGGACCACACATTCAATGAAGCAAAAATACTTAGCATCCAACATGATTACACCAAATTATTAATTGCTGAGACAATTGAAATTAAATTACATCAAAATTCAGTCAATGTACATCACCCCTACCCCATCTCAGACTCACAGTCGTTGTTGTTGTTGTTGTTGTCGTTTGTTATTTGGTTTTTAGGAGCATTAGCAACTAAGGCCATATTGCTCCAGGAATATGCGGTGGTCATTCCCTGACCTTTCCACATCCTCCATATTTAGTGGTGACGGGCTCGAACCCCAGTCTAATCAAGAAGCGTGTGCTACACACTGCTGCTCCTTCCCACCTGGCTATGGAGGCGCTCGACTCACAGTCCTTCATGCGCATGCGCCAAGACAGCAACTAACCTCCATGCTATAAATTCTGTCACAAACCTCGTGGTTACACTTTCCTGTGATCATGACTCTAGTTGAAAAGCCCTGTCTGCTTCAGGGAAATAACAAAATTCTTTTAATTTCTTAATGTTTCAGAGGAAAGTTACAAAATTCTTTTAATTTTAATTTTTTAACATTTGTTTTTAAAGTGTTTAAAGAATGGACTTACTGTTTAAATTGGTTTCAAAGTATTCAAATTGTTTTTAAAGAATGGACTTATTGTCTTCTCTCACTCAAAGATTTGGGTTGGTGATTCAATGTATTTTGGGGTCAGGTTTGGGGTCCACAGGCCTTCGATTCCATGGTGCACTGGATCATTGATTTTATCTATGAGTGTGAGGAATCCATGTAAATTATTTGCATAGTTAAATCAGCAATGGAAAGTATTAGCACAGAAGTGTTCTACAGGACATCATAGAGGTAATTCCTCCTTTTCTTAACTAATTGATATATAACATAGAATGGATTGAGCCATTGCAGCTCTGACATCTATTAATATATATATCTGTACATCCTATCTGTTGAGTAGTTATATTTTTAATGAAACAATGGCTAATTTAAAATGACATTTTAAAAACTAATTCTTTAATTTTTCAATTATCTTAATTTCACTTTTTTCACTAACTTAGTTAGAAAACTGATTCCATGTGAGGCAGTGTCAATGTCTGTTAATTTCTCTTGTATATAATTTTATAGAATCCAAAATTCAGGTCTGAAGATGGACTTAAAAAAAAAATCCAAAATGCAGCTAATTTTATTTAATAACTGGAACCATTTGGGTCTAATTGTTGAATCTGTCCTTTCACATCAATAAACCAATCAAACATTTTGCTTAGTAAAGCATCTTTTATGAAATTTTCATCAGTCCTTTTTAAATTTTGCCAGAAACTGTTACAGGAGAAATATACAGGTAGAAATGAGTCACCTCACTCATTTTGATTTTGAAACACTTTTTTTTAGAATAATACTTTTCCACCATGTTTGGTTGATAATAAATCTTGATATATACAAGGTGAGTCAGAATTCTGTATACACACTTTAAAAATCCATAATTTGTGAATCTGATGATAAATTTAAATACTTTTTTTTTAAATTTAACAGCTGAATTTTAACATGTTTGGACATGTTAAAAGATTTAAAATAATTTTATTTTTTTAATAAATTAAATTCTTTTAAGATGTTCAAAATGTCCTCCTCCAGCATGCATGCATAAACATCTTTTATCAACACTCCCACATACAACAGGGCACAAATGAGTTGAAATTTTATGTTTCCTGCTATACCACCATCCACAGATTCTCCGATGTTTTTGGTTTTTGATTGTACACTTTGTCTTTCAGGTATCCTCTTGCAAAAAAAGTGTAAGGGACTGAGGTCTAGAGACCTTGGAAGGTATTCAAAAGCACTATCCTAGTAATCTATCCACTGTTCATGAAATTCCCTAGCCAAATAGTCAAGGAGTGCAGTATGAAATTGCAGAGGTGTGCCATCCTGTTAAAAAACACAGTATTGAAAACTTGCTTCTGTTATTGGGTACTACTGCATAATTCCTTAATATTTCAAGATCTCTCCCCAGTAACAGTGACATTGAATTTATTAATAGTGACATCCAATAATCCCATGAGAGGAGATTCCCATCCACACAGTTATCCTTGGCAAGTTAACATGTTTCTGTAAGGTAAGGTGAAGATTTTCACTGCCCCAGTAAACACAGTTGTGATGATTCAAATGTCCATTTAGTTTGAATATGGCTTCATATGACCAGACAGTTGCATCCTCGAAAGGGCTGATTCCATCCTTTTGATATGACAATACCAATCACAAAATTGTGTTCGTCAATCTGGATCATCTTTCTGTACTGCATGCAGTAATTGTAGTCTAAAAGGTTCAAATTTATTTCCTTTAAGATTTTTATAAAACTCAATTGACTCAAATGCAGTTCTTGTGAACACTGTTGTTGTTCATGATAGCTTCAATGTTTTTGATACTTTTTGATTTCCTTTTTCTTCCAGTGCTTGTCTTATTAATATTGTGTAAAGTTTCATGTTCCTAAAATTTATCACACAGACAAGTAGGTGCCCTTGTTCCATATTGTCTTTCCCATGCATGCATGCTGAACCTCAATGACATTTTCAAATTTCCAGTACCATTTAAAAATCACCTTTCTCTCATCAAAACTTAATTGCATGTTCTCTGGTTCTCCATTATTTCTATGGGTTTCAGCCTATCTGAAAAAAAAATAATAATACAAATTGGTCATCTAATCTTTGATTCGCCCCATTTTTGACTCACCTGGTATATAAATATGCCATACAGAAGTACAACATGAATCAGACGTCAGGACAACTTAAAAAACCTATAAAAGATAATTTTGTTATATTTATGTGATACAGAAACATATAAGGAATGTAAACCAAACTGGTTGATATGGTCTTGCATGCACCACTAAAGAAACAGGAGATCAATTAAAAAAAGACTATTCAAGATAACCAAGACAAACATTGTTTAACTTGTCCTGACTTTTGGTTCACACTGTATATAAACAAATGAAAATCTGACATTTACCTTTCAAGGTGAAATGAGTCTTCAATTTTGTCAGAAGCAATCCAGAGAATATCATTCAGTGAGGAATCAAATGAATAAAAACGTGCATTTTGTAGAGTTCTTTTCTCAGGTTCCTTTAAGAAGAAAATTTAAATAAAGCAAGCAGAATAAGAAACACTAAGAAAATAATGTCTTTTTAAAGAATTACAGAAAAACAGTTCTTGGTAACTATAGAATGTTTTGCTATGAAGATGTTGTTTTTTGTTGTTTGGTTTTTAGGAGCATTAGCAACTAAGGCCATATTGCTCCAGGAATATGCGGTAGTCATTCCCTTGACCTTTCCACATCCTCTGTATTTGGTGGTGACGGGCTAGAACCCTGGTCTAATCAAGAAGCATGTGCTATGCGCTGCTGCTCCTTCCCACCTGGCTACGGAGGCGCCAAGATAAAAGCAGTCATATCTCCAAGATTATTGTAGAAAAAGGAACACTAAATGTATCATGAAACTAATGCAGAAAATTAATGCTACAATTGGAGTTATACTTGGCAAGGTGAAATTCTACAATTGAGTACCAAACTAATCTATTAATCTAAATCAGGAGTTCACAAAGTGTAGCCTTCGAGCTTTTTGTATGTGGCCCATGGCTGCATACAAAGTTTTATGATCCTATGTATAAATGTAAAGAAAATCTTAGTTCAAATTTTATAGAATCATAAGACTTGTGTACTAACTACAGTGGAAGCCAGTTAATATGAAATGCGTGGGACTTTCACAAATATTTCAATGTTAACCGAATTTCGTGGTAAAATTTTTTTGATGGCTGATTCCAAGTAGGGAGAAAAACGGAGGGACTGGGCATGTAAGTTGGGGCTGGTTCACAGTACCTACCGATACCAAAAATCCCAACTATCACAGTTGCTATCAAAGACCTATCACCATAAAAATATCCAGAAATGCGAAAATATTGAATGGCTTTCTTATTTGAAAGTGCTTATATCTGTAAAAAAAACATTCTCTAGTATGAACATAAACAAGTCGAAATTAAGATAAAAATTAATGGATAGTCATTTCACATGTGTTTTACATATCCAACATCTTTAGAACCCAGGCTGATGAAAAAAATCTCAAACAAAAATCAATTCCACAAATCACATGCTACAAAACATTACACTTAAATTTTATACTTTTTTTTCTTTGTAACACTACAATTCATAAATATTTCTTTGTATTATGTTATTTTTAGCATTGTGTGCAAAATTTGGTGATAGAGTTTATTGGACATAACAAATAAAA
Organism: Mastigoproctus giganteus; assembly: GCF_048544385.1. Lineage (NCBI taxonomy): Eukaryota > Metazoa > Arthropoda > Arachnida > Uropygi > Thelyphonidae > Mastigoproctus > Mastigoproctus giganteus. The sequence goes on along the minus strand of NC_143581.1, from coordinate 22,087,061 downwards.
TGATTTTAGACCTGTGTATAAACAGTTACATACTTATTGTATATAAATATAAGAAAAGATCACTTAATGCAATCAAAAGGACTTTTTATAACTTTTTTGCTAACTTACTAAGTATGAAACATTCACCTTCTGTAGAAAACTGAAATAGCAGAATAGTAATTCAAGGTGAGAAGTGGATGCAATATTTCTGTTAAAGAAAACAGCTTTAGGTGAACAATGCAGGGGAGAGGATAATTAATAATAGGAAGAACTGAGAGGAAAATTTAACTGGGCTTGAATTCATAATGGCAAACCTTTCATTATCATAAGTTGGACTTACAGGATTGAAAATTGAAAACTTAAAATTAAAGTACTAATATATTTGTTATATATTCTTCAACAAGAAGGAAAGTTTGTTAACAATATATTTATATTCAGTACATTAATGAGATAAATAAACATGTACAGATAAATCCACAGCTCTGTCTATGTTGTTAGCAGAGGAACATCTGTTTAAGCATCTCTGATATCCATTTAACATTGAAAACCAATATTTGTTTAACATTGAAAACCAATATATTTTATAATTCAGAAATACAAATAGTTTTTCCTTATCTGTAAAATATTTAGAGAACCTTTTCCTTACCTGAATAAATATTTTACTAATATGGAAAATAACTTGAAATTATTGAAAAAATTATCGTCAGGGCATTTTCAGCCACCAAGACTTAGCAGGCAAGAAGAAATTATTATTTCTTTCATCTTTAAAAACATGCACCACATCCAACCTATAAAGCAAGGTGCACATTTGCTTTAGAGACTTTGTTTACTTTGCAACTAACTGAAAAACTATTTTAAGTTTAAGTTATAAATAAGTTATTTGCTATTTAACAGTAATGTTAATTTGTTCAGCTCAGCTGCTGCTGCTTGTAGTAAAAGTACTGATCAAAGCAGTAAATAGTTTGGTACTTACTATATTCTATTAACTAAAGAGTAAAACTAAATTAGAAAATAACATGGCAAGGTGATCAAGCTAAAAGTAATTTGGTTTGAATGATCGTTGTTATTTGGTTTTTAGGAGCATTAGCAACTAAGGCCATATTGCTCCAGGGATATGCAGTGGTCATTCCCTGACCTTTCTGCATCCTCCGTATTTGGTGGTCACGGGCTCAAACCCCAGTCTAATCAAGAAGCGTGTGCTACGCACTGCTGCTCCTGCCCATCTGGCTATGGAGGCACCGTTTGGATGATCATCCCAGTTATTTAATGACTTGGCAAAATGAACCAGTTAAACATTCTTTTATTAAACGGTAATAATGACTAATTAAATTTTAATGTAAAAATATGTCCTTTTAACTGCTATTAATTAAAAATGGAAAAAATAACATTGTGGATTTAAAAAAATGGACAAAATTAAAAAAGAGTTATAACAACTTTTTTAAAAAACATAATTATCTCATTCCAATGCTTATTTATTATACAGCAGAAAATTTTTCTTGCCAATGTATGGTCCCATAAATCATCTGGTGATATTCCTTTCAAAATCAAGAACTTAGTCCATGGAATGTTGCAGCATGTACCATCTGGGTGGGTCACTGGAAGCTAATTCCAAAATAAATAAATAAATAAAATGTTTGATATTTTTATCATGTTTCAGACATATATATTTTTATTATTCAGAATAGTACAAACATGATTTTCTAATTAGTGTCTGAATTTTTTAACTATAAAAAATTAATAGCAACAAAATAAAATTTAATTTTTTTAATATGAAGGTTGTTTGATTTAACATTCACCTGGAGGCAACAAGATATACAACATCAACCAACACTGAAAAACTTGTGTGAATTTTTGAAAAATGTAAAACTTTTAGTATTCTCAGTAGGTAAAAGCAATCCATTGCATCATTAATTATTTTTTCATTGGAGAATTATTTTTTCATTTAAGAAGTAATCGCAAAATAAATTCTTTGAAGCTCCATTTTGGGGTAAATATTTTGGCTCAGGAGAAAAGTATAAATTTTCCACAGAGCTGTTGGCTGTTGATCAAGAGACTGCTGCTCCTGCCCACCTGGCTACGGAGGTGCCAATTGGCACTGCTCTTCCTGGACTAATGTTATTATGAAGTTCCACAGGGTTCAGTGCTGGGTCCATTGTTGTTTTCAATGATTTTGATGAAGGCATATCAGGCTTAATGCCTAAGTTTTTTAGATGATACAAAGGTTGGCTGGGTGGTTAACGACAGTCATCAGGGTGAGCTACTGCAACAAAATCTAGGAAAATTGAGTCGATGAGCTGAGAAATGGTAGTTGAAGTTTAACATTGACAAATGCAAGGTACTGCTCATGGGTGGCAGTAACACCAGAGTAACTTATCAACTATATGGTACTACACTTAGTGTGGTGGAGAATGTAAAAGACGAGAGGGTAATTGTGCAGTCAGGCATGAAATTCTCTGAGCAGTGCAGACATGCTTCCAGGACAGCTCATGGTGCTTTTTTAGTGATATACAAAAACTTAGCTAGCAGGAGACAAGGAAGTGATTATCCCTTTGTATAGTACTCAAGTTGCAACCATGGTTAGGCCACATCTCGAGTACTATACCCAGGTCTGGAGGCCTCACTTTAGGAAGGATATAAATCTGATGGAATGGGTGCAGACAAGGGCAACCAGATTGGTGAAGGGAACATAAGGGTGCTCTTACCTAGAAAGGCTTCAGTTCTGTAAATTGCAGCATCTCGAAATCAGGCACGTGCAGCGAGATCTGACTGAGACGTTTAAAGCCTTGAATGGATTGAGTAAGCTGAATGTTAATGGTATTCTTTCAGTTGCGGAGACACACACAAGGAGGCATAAATTCAAGTTGAGGAAGGGTGGTTGCAGGATTGACGTGCAGAAGTTTGTCTTCAGCCAGCGGGTGGATGATTGTTGGAACAGGCTTTCATCTGTTGTTGTGCAAGTGGATGGGTTGAATAAATTCAAGATGGGCAAACTAGGCTTTTTTTTTTTTTTTTTTTTTTTTTTTTTGGCTGATGCTATATAAGCTTCTTTCTTGTATCATTTGCCATTACTACTACTACTAGTATCAGAATTAAGAATAAATTCCTAAAGTTCTCTATTTTCAGCATTTTTCCTGCTGTTTATCCAAAAAATGTGATTGGTGGCTTCTGCATGCCAATGTGACCAATGCTTTGTCTTTAAAAACACACCCACCAGAGGGTTATGAATCACTTGTCTACAGCTATTTCTAAAACTGGATTTTAATTTTTGGGCTGGCTGATATAAAAATTATAAAGATGTTGCTGATCAGTAATTAAAAACAATATTCAGCAACTTAAATCCATATAACTGAAAAATTGGGAAAATTATAAGATTGGGTGGTATAGAAAACTATGTATATCATGTATTTCAGAACTGATTCTGAAAGAAAGAAATATCACAGCTGAAACTATACAAGTGAAATTACTTTTGAATTTAGGTATTTCTATTTAATATTTGGTGTCTAGTTTGTTTAAAACAATTAAATATTTTAAAAAGTAGTGCAACAACAACTCTCTCAATGCTGTAAGTATTGTACTATTTTTGTGAACTATTTTTCTTTAATAGTTCACAAAATAGTTCACTTTTTCATATCTTCTGTTAATACTTTACAAAGGATAGTGTATATTATACAACCTGAATGACACAACAAATAGACGAGGTGTGGCAATAAAGTTCCCGGACTAGTGCAATATAAAAAACACAAAGTGAAGGAGCTCAAAAATGGTTTTATTTTTATTCAAAGTAATGACTACCTGATTTAATGCACATATTAGATAATTCTAAAAAGATTCTGAAAAGAATCAGCAAAGGCATCCAAAGAGATGATGTTCAGTTTGGCAGTTACATTTTCCTTTATGTCCTCAATGTGCTGAAATCTCTTTCCTTTAAGGACAGTTTTCACCTTGGGAAAGAGGAAGAAGTCTGCTGGCGCCAGATCAGGAGAGTAGGGTGTGCAGCTGATCTGTACAATGCCATGTTTCATTAGAAATGTCTTCACAACAAGTGCAGAATTAGCAGGGGCATTGTTGTGGAACAAGAGCAAGCTGCCTTTCTCTCAAAATTGCAGCCTCACCCAGGAAATGCACTTCAGTAGTCTTTGAAGCACCCGTACAAAGAACACAGCACTGCCTCACTCCTTTTCAGGTACAAATTTCAACACACTGTTTGACGAAAAACATGATCAGCATTCTCTTGATCCTGGATTTCTGTAAATGAAACCATTTCAACCTTGGTAATTGTTGTTGTTATTGTTATTTGGTTTTAGGAGCATTAGCAACTAAGGCCATATTGCTCCAGGGATATGCGGTGGTCATTCCCTGACCTTTTCGCATCCTCCGTATTTGGTGGTCACGGGCTCGAACCCCAGTCTAATCAAGAAGCATGTGCCATGCACTGCTGCTTCTACCCACCTGGCTACGGAGGCGGCTCAACCTTGGTAATGATTTTGAAGTCAACTGCATTCTTTGACACTTCATCTCTGGGTTGTACTGAAACACTCGACACGCATCTCACGTAAAAATACAATTGAGAAAATTAGGATTATCTTGACAAGTCTGGATGAAGTCTGCATGATGACACTCTTCATTGCTTCTGCTCATTAGTAAGACTGTGCTACACAAATTTTGCACAGACCTTCCTTTTCCCTAAATCTTCAAGCAAAATTTGATGAATCATCCCCTTATACATATCCAACTCATTAGCCATCATTCCGATGATTAAATGAAGATCTGTTTTCACAATTTCCTGAACTTTTGCAGCTCTGTCCTCATTTCAAGAGGTTTATAGACACCCACTTCTTGGGTCATTGCAAACATCCTCACATCCATCTTTGAACTACTTATACCATTAAAACACACTGCTATGATTTAACATTTCATCACCATAAACAGTTTTTAACATTTCATAAATTTCTGTTGCAGATTTTCCCAGTTTAAAGCAAAATTTGATATTTGTTCATTGCTGCACTGAAAAATCATGACATGGAATGTTAGCTTCTGGTTGTTACAAAACTAGTTGTTACTTGCAACCTGTCAGCCTATTTGACAATCTCTGCCACGATCTGTTGGAGGAAGTTTGAACTACAACATACCACTTCCGTTCATTTTCCAACTAATTGAACATGACCACAAAAGAACCAGTCTGGAAATTTTATTGCCACACCTCACATTTACTTTTCACTTCAATTAATCACAGAAAGAGAAAAAAAAACTCAGTTACTTTTAGAAAAAAATAGAATGTGGCTGAAATGTAATGCACTGCATACATTACCTAACTTATAATGGAAGTATGTTATCAGATGTTTAGACGTTACTTAGTAAGAAAAAGTTTGATCAATTCAACATTTTCAGCATATGCTTTGGTGGTCCCTGAAAAGCTTTTAAGATCAGTCACAACTGGCCCCCCAACCACAGAAATCTATTCATATAAATGAAAGTGTATTCCACATATTACTCTAGTAGTACAAAAAGTTGGATGAGACCAAATTTTCAACCTATGTTGGAATTTTTACCTCAATTTGTCCTTGGGAAAATTTCAGGTTCAGTCATGATTTCACAGCCCTCATTCCCTTTCCCCTCCCCTACAAAAATCAGCACAAATGAAAGTTTTTTCACATTAATTGACAAGAAAAATGCATATTGCTACCAAATTTTCAACATATATTCTATCAGCCCCTGGGATGGTTCTAAGTTCAATTCCAATTTCACTGCATTCTCTTCCCAGTTTCTCAAACATAAATATTACTACAAATTTGGAACAGCAGCTCTGATCCATTTCAAAATTCAATCCTTACTTAGAATATTTTAGGAATCTTTGTAACAAATTTTTATGTTGATGGGTTGACTTATTTTATTATTAATTATGAATTATTACTATTTAGTGATGAACCTGAAATGTAACACACCATGTATATTAACTTGTTTTGGAAATGATAATGGTATTGTTAGCACTGTAAATGTGAAATCTTATATCTGTAACCATTATTTTTGAGAACATTTTTATACCATCCCATTCAATTTTTTTTGAATCATCTGTCAACCTCTGAATTAAACTCTTTCAAAAAGGCTGTGCTCTAAATAAACAAATCTATCAACAAGAGTCTTTTAATTACTTATTTGACACTAATCGTTCTTCAAGGGAACATGAAAGTAGAATATGATAGTTTCTATAAACACTGCATGCAGTAGTTAGGTGGTATCATAAACACAGCAGAGGACTACTTCTAATGGTTTGGTGCTAAGTAAATAACTTTGCTGCTATGCATGGTTTCTGGTAGTTTCTTGTATGAGTGACTTCTGAATACTGAAAGAGTTCTAAAATAATGACATCTTTCACAAATGCTAGAAATTCAACATCTTTTATAAATAAATGCTATAAATGAAGTGCTAGAAATGGAGGAAAATGCTGATTGTTTTGTTAATAAAAAAAAAAAAAAAACTTGAAGGCATCCAAAGATCTCTGCAGTAAGACTATTAATCTACATGTAAAATGACAGTAAACTCCAAAGGGGATTCCATTTTGAGAAAAATGTTTCCAAGTCAGAAGTGTATTTCAAAAAACAGCTACTCAATGTCATGTATTGTTGGTCACTGGTTCTACATATCACATATATTATACGCATCAATTTAAAAGTTTTATATTATTATTATTATTCCAATCATAAACATTTAAAACAGAAAAAGAAATTCACTAACCACAGGGCTGTCATCAACACCAAATATTATGGCTATTTGCTTTAATTTTTGGTTTCCTGTTTTAAGAACATTTTGGAAACATAAAATAACTATTTTGTCTGGTACCTGGAGAAGGGTCTATAAAAGAAAAGAATATCAAATATTTAGTTGGATATAATCACAAAATTAACACACACACACACACACACACACACACACACACACACACACACACACACACACACACACACACACACACACACACACACACACACACACACATCTAAACGTGAATGTGAGGCACTCCTTCATAAATGGTCATACCCTTCTGTACATGAACAAAACAAAACCTGGCCTATGGCCAGGTTTTGTTTTGTTCATGTACAGAAGGGTATGACCCTAAAACCAGACCAAGTACATTCCTTTTAAAGTCAATGAAGAGCTATTGTATATTATAGATGTGTAGCTCTGACACAGTGAAAACAAGAAAACATGAAGAGCAGCTACAAGTTGTTCGATTCCTTATAGTAGAGGGTATAAACAACACGGCATATACTGAAGAATGCAGAGAGTTCACAGAGAACACAGTAATAGTAAACACTAATTGCATATTTTCATGCAGGATACAAAAGCCCAATTGATGATGCTTGGTCCTGGCAAGCAAACTGAACTACTGCAAAAGTAAAAATGTTAGTATAAGAAAATCAGTGAATACCCATTGACTAATTATTTGCAGCTGTGGATATAAGCCTTACATCTATACACACTATCCTGTACAAATATCTGCAGCACTGATCACTGTGTTCTTATTGCATACCAAAATGTCTGACAGAGATTAAAAAAATAACCAATAGTGTGTGGCATTGATATAACTACTTTGTCCCAGCCATGAAGGTAAAAGTTTCCTGTAACATATCATTACAGGAAAGAAACATGATGTCACCACTCTGACACCAAAAGAGAGCATTAAAGTTGCCAACAGGAAGACTTAGTCAGCTCTGCCAGAAAAAAAAAAAAAAAAAAGATCAAATCTAAATGAACATTTACCAAGTTGCTCCTCACCTCATTTTTTGACCATCATGGACCACTACTCATCCATTTGTAAACCATGACAAGATGCTCAACAGTATTGCAAAATGCAACAGTATTGCAAATACAAAGAAAAGACCAATGTCTCCTGGTAAATGGATTGCTATTACTTTCACACCTCAACACCAGTCTGGGTAAAAGGGCATGAAAGGGTGTCCCTTAACATTGGATTTTGGAGTATATAAGCCATCATAGTTATTTTGAATCAGTTTCCTTAAAAATCATTTTGTGAACAAGGCAATACAGATCTAGTGACTCAATGGAAAAAAATGGCTAAATTCCCATAGAAATTACTTTTCAATAAATGTATGTTTCTTAATAAACAAAAATGGCTCACTTCCACTTAGTTTTTCTTTATATGATAATAATATTCTTTATTAATAACAAGCAAAATGCAAAACTTTATACATAATCTTATTAACAGTGCACAGTAGAGTTTTGCATAAAATATTTTCAAAAATAGTCTTTTGCATAAATGCAGAAGTTAATACAGTCTAGTACAAGAGTAGTTTGAAAAATGTGTGGTTATATCTGTTATTCAGAGTCAGAGGTATCCTTAAGGCTGGAATCCATTTCTTTTTCAAAACAGTGTCATAACAGTCTGATACAGTGTTTCCAGTCATTAAATAACATTTTAAAGATGAACTGCAGGCCAATTTCTGACAGAATTTTAAATATAGCAACTATGGTATTTTTTACTTCCATGCATCTTGTAAATTTTTTCTCCCTTAAGTATTTTTCAAGCTCATAAAAGCCCAAAAATTACAGAAATCAAGGTATGGACTATAGGGTGAGTAGATATTCAAAAGGTGGTTTGCAAATGCTTAATAGTGTAATACTGCTTGGACAATATGAGGTCTTACATGATCCTGCAAAGGAAGCCAGTGTTTCTCCTTTGATTCAATCTTATTTATTTATTTTTTTAATGAATAAACCTACCTAAATGCACCAGCAATGACTTAGCATAATAATAACTATTTATGGTCTGATTTTCTGGAACAAAATGCTGTAGAACTATTTAGCAAATAGAATTCTTTTAAAAAAATAGAACCAACATCAATTTTTTTGGCAGATTGAGCAGACATAATTTTTTTAGTGCCAAGGAATCTATGCTACCAAACACTGGCCTGCTGCTTAATCTCTGGATTATAATGTCATATCCATTATTCATCACAAGTGACAATTAAGAATAAAAAATCTAGGTGAGTTTGTTCCACCTGCATTACAAATCACTGAAAATATCACTCATTTTTGTTTCTGCTGCTCTGTATGATCATGTAGAGTCTATCTGACACAAACAAAGGACATGTTTAATGCCACATTAACACAATGGAATACTGCTCAAAGGAAGTACTCAATTTTGTCACTAATCACAATGATAGTGTTCTGACTTCCTTTAACAAGTATTCAACCTTTGCAATGTTTACACCTGTTATAGCAGTACTCAGTCATCAGCTTCTTTTCTAGCCTTCACTGTAACTTTACCACTTTTAAAATGTTTCCACTACTTAAAATGCTGCAAATTTTATAAAAGCATTGGTGCTGTAGACTTCTTGAATCATCTCATATGATTAGTTTTCCCCAGTTTAACATAAAACTCTACTGGAATTCTTTTTTGAACAATAACAGAAACTTCTGCAGCCATCGCAGAAATTAGTACTTCAAAAAAGAATACATGACACAACAATTAAATCAGACATGATGAAGATTGCAGGTGGGCATATCAACTGAGTAATGATTACTCTATCACACTGCACAGTTTAAAAATTGATCATAATTATAGCAACAGAAGAGTGTTGTGTGTTCATGTATTTTTCAGTCTCTGCTCTCATAAAAATGAATATGCAGCAATTATATTATAAAAAAAGATTACTGATTGTTGCATAATTTATATATGGAGTCAGAACATGGATGCAGCTCCTTCACAATTACATCTTAATATTTCTCACCATGGCCCAAAGAGCTAGATGACTTTAATAAAAAATTCATCACAATATCTGGAAGGTACCTGTTAAAGTATTTTAATCTGATCAAGTTTGAGGAAATGTATGAAGTCTCTCTTATACTATATTTTGAAATTTGCAAGCCAACAGTCTCCAAGATGTTTATGAAGTTATGACTACCAATACAAATATATAATAACATATCATGTTATTCTTAGTATTCTTTGTAATTTTGATGAATGTATAATTTAGCCCTAAGCTAGGGATGAAACACAGAAATATGACACAAGCATATAATTCACTATCACAGGTGAAACAAAATGAGTAAGGGCACGAACTGTTACACACACACACACACACACACACACACACACACACACACACACACACACACACACACACACACACACACACACACACACACACCAGGAAATCCAATCCTCCCTGAAGAAATGTAAACTATTCACAATAAAACAAGAAGACTTTAGTGTCAATATCCATCATGGATTTTATCTATCTTTTTCAGTGGAAGTGGGAAAAGGAAGGAAATCAGAATAAGAATGACACAGAGTAAGACACACATAGAGGGACTGTTTAACTGTCAGACTAACGAGTGTAACCATTAAAAAATTTATATTTAAATTATAAAAATTGCATACACGTTGGGTTACAGGCATGTGTGACAGCTATTGTTGCAACAAGTGACTAATGGCTAATTTGCAATAGAAAGAAGAGTGAGAGATATTATTTATGACTGCCATTGGTGCAGTGAAATAATGGCTGTATTGTATGAAGGCTAGTAACGTGTTACCTTCATATAATAAGATTCACTGCTTACAGTTTTCTGATGTGTACTGGGAGTGGAGTACACATCAGAAAACTGGTCAGCAAGCAGAGCTGAAATTGATGGCAAGTTGTAGTTCATCTGTAGGTGTTCAGTATTAGAATGTTTCCCTTAAAGGAATTAAGTCATATACACTTAGTAGCTGTTTTATCAGGTACAGCTAACTTTATGATGAAAAGTGCTCCTTTAGTAACAGTATCATGTGTTAGTACTGGTGACTCCCGCTTAATGCTGATAATTCGTTCTGGAAAAACAGAGCGCTAAGTGAGCACCGTATTCCCATAAGGTAACATAAGTATTTGTGAGTTGTGGTCTATGCCATAGGATATTTCCTAATCAATAATAAACAATAGTGAAAAGATGCACTAATGTCGATCAAAATATTTAACATTCAAAAATTTGTAGATATAAAATATTCTGCATTACATACATATATAATTATGTGGTAAGTATCAAATTACGTATCAAAATTAAATTAAATATTACATTATGTATCAAAATTAAACTTAAAATTACAATTAAAATCATGAATTTATTAATTCGATGGTCCTGGGATGTCGAGTTTTCGTATCTTTGGTTGTACTTTGGCCCTCTTCCTGGTAAACTAAAGGGGATTTAAATTTAAAATCCCCAACAGCGTTACCACCTAACAATAAAGTCAACCGATCTTTTGCCACTTTGAAGTATGGAATGTTTTATTCTTTTTTCAATATGAAACTTCTTTTAGGCGTTCATTTCCAAAAAAGTCCTGTTTCATCTATGTTAAAAACTTGTTGAGAAGTGTAACACTCCTCTTCAATAATTTTAACAAGCTCTTTTTTGAAAGTTTCAGCTCCTTCTTGATCTGCTCTTGTGGCTTCTCCCTGGATTTTAAATCTATCGAACCAACCCTTACTAGCTTTAAATGGTTCCACATGTTTTTTTGAGGCAAGCTTTCTTCAGATCATCATATAGGCTGATCGCTTTTTCTTTAATAACATTTAACTTAATGGAATTCTGCATTCGATATTATCTTCAATAAAATTATTTAGAAGTCTCTCCACTTCAATCATAATAGCCAGCCTAGCCAATTTAGTTGCTTGCAGTGGAACAGCTATCTTTCCTGCTGCTAAAATTAATTCTTTATTTTTTATAATTGTTCTTACAGTTAAACCTGCCAGCCTAAATTATTGCACACATCCACTTGTCGTTGACCAGAATCAATTCACTTCAAAACATATAATTTTCAAATGCAGTCTTTTTCTTACCTTTGTGGTCTTCATACCATGTCCAGATGTTGTTGCATTTTCATTCTTATCTGCCATTATTAACTCTTTGAAAGTGTAACTGCATTGCATTAATTATGATACAATGTTCGAGTAAACTGTCCATTACAGAAAACGTCTAACAATGTACTGAGTGATGACCAGAATCCAGATAAATGCATATAATGCAAATATTACAAGCAATATACTTTATCATTTTTTAAAATGTTGATCTCAGAACCACGTAACAAGTTGCTGTAGCGCAATTAAATTAGCGTGGGAAAATTTCTCAAGTAGGTGTGGGAAACATTTTAATGCTATTTTGCTATTCATTATCAAACTATTTACATCAGATGAAACGTTTTCGTTAAACATGCCAAAAATTCAATCTGTACATTGGTAAAAGAGCATTATAGTGAGTCGTGACAGTGTTATTGTGAGATACAGGTTATAATATAAGAACAGCGTTATAGCGAATAAGCATAAAGCAAACCATGTTATAATGAGGGCATACTGTACCATGGAATAAAAAGCTGGTTGGTAGATAGGTAAGGATGCTGTATGTGTGCAGTTCCGTGGGATCAAAGTGAATTATGAAACACTGGTATGAGTATCTCAGAAACTACAACCTGCTAGTTTTCACATAGGACTGACCTTGAGTGTATTAAGATTGACCCAATAACCAAATAACATCCAGCCAACAATGAACCTGTAACTGGAAACAGTTCATTGATGTAAGAGACCAATGGAGGGGTAACAAGACTTGTGCAAGCCAAGGCAAAGGCTACAGACGGTCTAATCAACTCAGTAAAACAGCAATAATCAAAGAGGCATTTCATAATGCATAACTCATTATACCTTGACATGAATGGGGTATCACAGCCAATGACCAAATTGGAAATTCTGTCAGCAAAAACAAGAAGGCACAATTACAGTGGACTCAGGAACACTAACACTGGATAGCAGAAGAATGGAAGATGCCTGGTCTGATAAATCCCAGTTCCTGCTGTTTTGCGCTGATGGAGGGACCAGAATATGGTGAAAACAGCACGAGTCCATGAACCTATCCTGCCAGTTGTTAATGAGGCAGACAATGCTACCTATCACTGTTGCCAGGTAAACAACGGTGGAGTAATGGTGTGGGAAATATTTTCATGGTGCATAATGGGTCCCTTGGTATGAGTGGAGCAACATTTAAATGCTACAGGTTATCTGAAGATTGCTTCCAACCAGGCACATGAAAATGGATACATTGCACTTCGTGGCTGCATGCATCCATCTCTGAATGGGTTCTTCCAACAGGATAACATGGCGAGTCACAAGGCTGGAAATGTACAGAACTGATTCCAGAACATGAGAATGAATTCAGCTTACTGCAGTGGCTTCCCCAGTCACTAGATCTCAGTCCAACTAACCACCTATGAAAGTTCTTCAGAGTAGAGATTTGCAACAACTGTGGGTAATAGTTGAGTCAACATGGGCCAGCATCTCTGTGGCACACTTTTAATGCCTTGTTGAGTCCATGCCACAATGAATTCAAGCTTTTCTGAGGGCTAAAGAGGGACCTACTCATTAGGCTGGTGTACCTAAGAAAGTGGCCACTCGATGTATTATTTATACTTATAACTGTTATTAGTTAACAAGTTAGTTAGTAACACGATGATAAAAGAATGTGATCATCTTTTTTTTGTTGTTTTTCTGTGAAATATGTGTAGTTCAAAACATACACATATGTAATTATGTGTATAATTACATATGTGTATGTTTTGAACCTGCCTACAGACCAGTTTTCCAAGCATATTCCATTCTCAGCAAGCTCCCATATAACAGTGAAGCTAATAGTGTCAGCTTCCATAAAAATATAACTATCATCTCATGGCAGGTATCAAAGATAACTTCTTGGGCTCAAGTCAACGGCAAGCTTCAGAATAGTCCTTGAGATAAAATTATCTTGTTTAAGTACTCTTGTTATTTGACATTTATTTGAAATTTCAGAAGGGCTGATTTTTCTTTTTTTAGCATAGGGAAGTTTTAAGACAAACTATATAAAAAAAAAAAAAACAACATTTTTTGAAACCATAAAAATATGACTGATCTAATTGGTGTATCAGAGCAATGCAGCAACACTGGGCCTGGCTTTATCATTAATAAAGGCTTAGTTAACTGCTCAAGGGCATAATTTCAATGTTATTCAAATGACGGGTAATCAATGCCCTCCTATACTCCCACTTACTGAGTAAATGGCAAAACTATTAAAGCTGGCAGCTTATGAATTATCTCATTTATCTCAAAAAGCAGTAAATAAGTTTTATAGTTTCCACATGTGATGATAAACTAACAATAATACCGATATATAAACTTAGACACATACATTAGATGAGGTAGCAGCATGAACACCAGATAAAAAGCAGTTTGCCCCAATAACTAATTTCCCAACTTCTAACCGAGAATGGCATATTACTGTTCCTTGCCCAATAATACAGTCTTCTGTAGTGGACAATAATGAATTAATCAATAAATTCTCTTCAGGAAATGGAAAATTTTTATCCTAGAGAAAGAAATCAAGAAGAATAAAATTTAACAAAGGCAACAAAGTTGGCTATGTGCTATAAGATAATTAAATATAGTGTAAAAATTTATATAAAATATTATTAAAAGACTATTTTAAATGTATAAAAACTAAATTGAAGAATTTTTATGCTACACTTCATTAGATATGAATTCAGAAATTTAATAAAACTAACTGATATTGCATGTCATTAGCATGATTTTGCCTTTTAGTTGTGGTCCAGTCAATATGTAAATAGTTTTGTTATTTTATTTATATAATTTTCTTTTGTTACAGAAGAGATGAACAGCACTTAAACACACTTGGAGGTATAAATATTAGTTTTAGTAAATTTCTATCCTGATTAATGCAGTATAGTGTAAAAATTCTTCAAAAAATGTACATACAAGTTGTCTTTAAATTAAGAATTGATATTTCTGCTCTTCTGATATAATAAAAGGCAGGTCTAAGACCTTTTTTAATTCATAACCATTATGAAGTGAAAATTTTTTTTAAAAATTAACTTTTTTACCTGTTAAAAGTACATTAGAATGGTCTGCTACAGATTTTCAAGCAGAAGCATGTTCAGGATTCTAGCGGAAAAGACAAATAGGGGCCACCAAATGGGGGAGAGGGTTCTTCATTATATCTTGTGTGCCCAGACACATCGCTTACTACACATTCAGATGATATTCTAACTCTGGGTATCTTATTTCTGGGCACCTGATATTAAACATTTGAATTCAACAATCTACCAGAATACCGGACAATCCTAACCATACAGCCAACACGCTTGGTCTTTTTTCTCACAAACAACCATTCTAAATATACGGTCGAAGTGATTGGTCCTTTAGGGACTTCAGATCACAACTTGGTGATTGTCTCTTCTCCAATGGAGCCTTTGTCTCATAGCTATTCCCAACCTCGTGTTTTTTGGCATTACAAGAATGCAAAATGGGATGACCTGCCAGATTTCTTTTCTTCTTTTCCTTGGTCGGATTCAAAACTTCTGATGTCAACGTTTGCTCAGATCGTGTCAGTGTAATTACTCTTGTAGGAATAGAATCTTTTATTCCACATTCCACCTTAAAATCTTGTCCATTACCTAAACCTTGGTTTTCCAATAAACGTTGCATATCTTAATTGGCTTGTTTCCAATTCTTCACTTTCATTTTCTGCCTACACCAGAGCTCGCAACAATCGTAAAGCAGTTATTAATCAGTCCAAACAAGATTTTGAACAGGCTAAAAGTAGAAAATTTTCTTCTTACCCTAATGGCAGCCGAACATTCTCGTCTCTTGCCAAAGCTATTGGCTGCAACTTTTGCCCACCTCTGTCAAAAGCAGATGGTTCTATTATCACTTCAGCCAAGGATAAAGCTGACCTGCCAGCATCCCATTTTTCTTCCAATTCATGTATTGATGACCTCGGTAAAACACCTCCCACCATTCCCAGCACTCCCAATTCAATACCTTCTGCAGTCTTCCGTCAAAAGGATATCAGAAGGATTTTGACGAATCTTGACGCTAAAAAAGCTCAAGGTTCTGATGGTATTTCTCCACTTGTTCTCAAAACCTGCACTCCTGAATTTACTCCTGTTCTTTGCCATATTTTTTCACTTTCTTATTCCAAAGGTGTTTTTCCCTCTTCTTGCAAATTTGCTGATATCCAGCCAGTTCCTAAAAAGGGTGACAAATCCCTCCAATCTAATTATCGTTCCATTGCAATTACTTCTACTCTTCCTAAATTAATGGAAAAAGCAATTAACTGCCAAATCTTAAACTATCTAGAAACCTTCTGTCTAATCAACAATTGCCATATGGATTTCATCAGTGTTGATCCACTGGTGATATTCTGGCTTATGTTACCCATTTATGGACAAATTCAATGGAAAAGTTCGGTGAAACACAAGCAGTTGCTCTTGACATCTCAAAGGCTTTTGATTGTGTTTGGCATAAAGGTCTTCTAAACATTCTTCCATCTTATGGTTTGTCAACTGTTTTTTGTAATTGGTTATCCAGTTTTCTCTCTGAACGCTCACTGAGGGTGATGGTAGATGGCTCTGTCTTCTGACTTCTCCACTAATGCTGGTTTTCCCCAAGGTTCAGTTATTTCCCCCACTCTTTTCCTCTTGTATATTAATGACCTTCTTCCATTGACTAGAAATCCTATCCATAGGTTTGCCGATGTTAGCACATTGCATTCCATTCTCCATTTTGAGAAACCTGACCCTGCTCAATCAGCTTAAACTTCTCGAAAATCCACTACCAATTCCTTAAATGCCAATCTCCAAGTAATTCTTCAGTGGGGCAAAGACAACTTAGTTGATTTCAATCCTTCTAAAACTCAGCCTTGTCTTATATCTCGCAAAAGATATGACTCTTCTTCTGCTCCTATGCTTATCTTTGGTGACACTCCAATTTCTAGGCAAAATAATATATCTCTTTTGGGGATTACCCTGACTTCTAATCTCTCTTGGCACAAGCACATTACAAATATTCCTTTCTCTTCATCTGAAAAACTTGGTTTTCTCTTTGGTCTCGGTGCTACTTTTCTTCCAAACAGCTGTTCACTCTGTACAATTCACACATCCGCCCTACCATGGAATATTGTTCCCACGTGTGTTGCAGTGCTCCCAAAACCTCTCTCAGCCTTCTACATTCCATTCAGAAGAGGACAGTTAGTTTAATTAATGACTCATCTCTAACTGAGTCTCTCCATTCTCTGTCTCATAGATGTACTGTTTCTGCTGCATGCCTTTTTCTACAGATACTTCCATGGGCACTGTTCTTCTGAATTGGCTTCTATAATTCTTGCAGTCCGAACTCTTTCAGTCCGAACACATGCGCCACCAGTCAACATCTATTTATTGTCCATCTTCAAACTCACAGAACCAACTTTTCACCTTCCTCATTTACTCATTCAACTGCTGTTTTCTGGATCAACCTTCCTTCATACATATTTCCTGAAAAGTACAGTCTACAGAAGTTCAAGTCTATTGTCAACAAATTTCTTCTTTCATCTTCTCAATCCCCAACCCATGCATGGTACCAAGTACTATATGTTCTATTACCTCTCATGTTTGGAGTTTTCATAAAAAAAAAACAAAAAAAACAAGCATGTTGAAGTTGTTGTTGTTATTTGGTTTTTAGGAGCATTAGCAACTAAGGCCATATTGCTCCGGGGATATGCGGTGGTCATTCCCTGACCTTTACGCATCCTCCGTATTTGGTGGTTACGGACTCAAACCCCGGTCCAATCAAGAAGTGTGTGCACGCACTGCTGCTCCAGCCCACCTGGCTAAGGAGGCGCCAGCACGTTGAAGAAGTGGGATCAACTGATAATGTTACCAACGGTGAATTCTAAATAGGAAGCCTTCAGGACTCATTCTTGGAGGCTTCTATGCTTTTCGTACCAACTAAGAAATATTGTTCAAGGTTCAGGCCTAAATGAATGTCAGATAAATTAATGAGGCTCGTGGCAGAGAAGAAAAATACATGGGATGCATATAAATTATCAGGCAACACAGAAGCCTATGGCAGATATAAGCTAGTCTGTAATCAAGTCACAAAGGAGGTTAGGCAGATTACGAGAAATCTTTGGCAACGGATGCAAAGAAAAACAGAAAAAGTTCTTTACTTATGCAAACTCTAGAAGGAAGGGGATGAATCAGATTGGTCCACTTAACACAGATGGTTCGACTATTGATGATCCTGCTCAAGTAGCTGATAAACTGAATGAGTATTTTGCATCTACATTCACACATAAGGAGTTATTCAAGGAGGGGAATGCCAGACGTTTATCAAACTCTAACAGGGGACTAAGTGATTTTGCAATAACTGAGAGCAAAGTGGAGGAGAAATGGCAACTGTTGTAGAAGGAATCTATCCAGTTATATTGAAGGAGGCAGCAAGGGAAGTAAGCAAACTCTTAGCCATAATTATGAGAACATCCTTAGAGTCAGGGGGGGAATCCCCATGTACTGGAGATGTGCAAATGTATCCCTAGTTCACAAAAGGGGTGCAAAGGATGACACAAATAATTATAGACCTGTTAGTTTAACTTCTATTCTGGGGAAAATAATGGAGTCACTGGTTAAAGAGATGATACAGGATCACCTAGACAAGACTGCAGTAATAGTTCAGACATGGAATGGATTTGTTAAGGGGAAGTCTTGTCTGGCCAATTTGATTGGATACTACGATGTGGTCACAAAGGAACTGGATGCAAAAAATATAATTTTGATATCATATACTTGAATTTCAGGAAAGTTTTTGATACTGTTGCACATGGAAGACGGCTGTACAAATTGGAGCATTATGACATTAAGGGCAAGTTGCTGCAAGGGATAAATGGATGATTGAGTGGAAGATGGCGGAGATTGGTAATAAATGGAACTGCTCTACATGGACTAATGTTATTAGTGGAGTCCCTCAGGGTTCAGTGCAGGACCCATTGTTATTTTTTGTATTTATCAATGATATCGATTAAGGTATATCAGGCTTAATGTTCAAGTTTGCAGATGATACAAAGGTTGGCAGGGTTGTTAATGACAGTAAAAACAGTATACTAGTGCAACAGGATCTAGAAAAATTGGGCAGATGGGCTGAGAAGTGGCAACTGAAGTTTATCATTGACAAATGCAAATTAATGCATATGGGTAGCAGCAACCCAAGAGAAACATATCAACTGTGTGGTACTACACCAGGGAGGTGGAGAATGAAAAAGACCTGGGGGCAATTATGCAGCCAGATATGAAGTTCTCTGGGCAGTGCAGATGGGCTTTCCAGAGCAGGTCAGGGAGTTTTGTCAATGATATATAGGAATTTTGCTAGCAAAGACAAGGAGGTGATTATCTCTTTGTATAAGGCAATGGTCAGGCCACACCTTGAGTACTGTATAAAGGTCTGGAGGCTTCATTTTAGGAAGGACATAGAGTTGATAGAACAATTACAGAGAAGGGCAACAAGATCAGTTAAAAGACAAAAAGGAGTTGCAGAACTTAAGTTTTCCTTCACTTATGAAGAAAGGCTTAAGTTCTGCAAATCTGGAGACTAGGCCCTGTGAGGTGATCTGATCGAGGAGTATAAGGCCTTGAATAGTTTGAGCAGGCTCAGTGCTGATAGGATACTACTGAGGGGGCATAGATTCAAATTGAGGAAAGACAGTTGTAGAATAGATTTGTAGAAGTTTGCCTTTAACTAGCGGGTAGTTGATTGCTGAAACAGACTTCCATCCATTGTTGTGGAAGTGGATAGCCTAAATAAATTTAAGGCTGAACTAGACAAACATTTGGAGTGACCAAATGGGTGAAATGGGAAGGGGGTTTTTGTTTTGTTTTTTTGTCTGATGCTGTATAAGCTTGCTTTCTTGCATCATATGTCTCAACTAATGCTAAAAAGTGCTTCTTATTTTTTATGGACATGAACACCATCCAGTCAGACACAAAAGTCAAATGGCAGAACAATGAGTGCTGAGGCAGTTAAATATAATCTATTACCAGAATAATCATTCAACGAAATTCAAATCTTCAGCTACAGAGGCACAAAATACAGGAAATCAAATTAATTTCCTGCAAAATTATTTATGAAAGAAACAGGTGTATGATGATTATAAAATTCTTTATACACAAAATTTTACGATACGATTCCCGTTACAGGCATTCAGAGGAATCTAACAGTCTAATTTGACACATTATATTTACTTACATACAAATGCTAAAACATAGAAAAACTGCATAGAATATCCATAGAATACATACAACATCCATATAATACATAGAACAACAATATAATACATATAACATCCATCGAATATATAAATCACAGCGAATATATCACTTTCTCCAGCATAATATTAACCTAAATAGCTTTGAGTTATCGATAATTGAATTTGAACTGGATCTTCTGAGATACTGATAATATAGGGCTGTACCCTATATCAAAGCATCCTGTCAGACCAATTAAGCCAGAATGGACATCTTTCACTTAGAGTCACTTTTAGTTTTAATGACAGTTACAGGAATGGTGAAGGTAAGTGTAAAGTGTATTCGTGTCAAATGGCACCAGGCATTTCCCCCATCTCTGCATGGTTTTCTTTGTGGGTGTAACAGATCACTGTTAAGGCCAGAGATTTAAAAGTGTATGGAATTTGGAAATATTTGGTTGTGTATTGTTGTTCCTCTGGTCATTTAGCCGCTAGACCCCTGCTGGGGCCCAACGTTGGCTACACTCAGCCCCGTGGAGGCAGACCAGGTACACTAGTATTATAGTTATTTACTCTGGCAGGCCCTGTCACCTAATTTCCTGAGATTTCAGTGGCTAGGGCCTTAAAAATATATAATAATAATAATAATAATAATAATAATAATAACGTGATTTTAAGGGGTGGTTTGCCAATGAGGTTAAATTTCGGAATTGATGCATGATTTGGCTATTAGAATTTGGAAGTTTATTTAAGTTTTGTCATGTGGGGCGTACACTGTGATGTATAGAGAGAGAGAGAGAGAGAGAGAGAGAGAGTGGGGGAAAGACAGAAGTATGGTGTCAATAAGGAAGACAACCCCAGATGTCAGTGCAGCATGGGCTTGCCGCACCACAGGAGGAAGGTGGTGTTCAATCCCGAGTAGAACCATTTGGGGGCATTTGGATAGGCCTTGTCTATGTAGAGTATAAATTTCCGTGTGACTTCGCCCTTGGTTGTCTCTTGCCATCTCCTCTGCCAAGTTTCTTTCAGGTTTTCCATGATTTTCTGTTTTTCCGTTCGGTGGTTGTTTGTAGGATCCAGCGTAAAAGTGTCAAACGTGGTCGGTGTTCCCTTTGCCAGGTAATACATCAACCCACATCTCACCACCTCCAGGTCCAGAGGGAGAAGTCCTGCCAGGACTTGCAGTGTGCAAGTTTGCTAGTTTGATTGAGCTTCCCCTTACTTTTATCTGGAACGGTCATCTGATGTTGAGTGCTCCTCTCAGCAGAATTGAGTTCATTTTGGTCTAGCGCTCGCTGCCACCATTAGGACAAGATCATCTGCGAAAGCTTGTGCATTGGCATCATCCAAGTCGAGTGCCAGGAATTCATCAAAAACAATGTTCCACAAGAACATCCCTGCGGGCAGCCTCTGCAGACTGATCTTTCAATGGTGAAGGTTTGTGAAAATGGATTTTCTCTTTTTTGCCCTGTAGACCAAATCCCTGGACCACAGTCAAAATCAATGTCGGTGGAGTTCAGTGCACCGATGATGATGATGTTGGGAAACTGCCTCTTGAAGGTCAAGCTTCTGCAGGTTTGAGCAGAGCACTAGAGGGTTTCTGAGAGCTCTACCTGGGATTTTCCAGACCATGAATTCCCAAATGTTGATGAAGTCGTGAACTGATGATTGAGTGCCATTGTGAGCTTCCACACTATGCCGAGTGCTGGACTGGGGTGTAGCTTAAATTTTCACAGAGCTGTGATCTTAATGTCATATAGGGAAGGCGAGCCAATTTTTGGCCCACTTGAGGACCCTGAGAATTCTAGACCTGAAAGTGTCTTCAGGCTGGACAAAGGAGCTGAGGACCAGACTTCAATACCGAAACCAATGATTGAGTTGAAATAGTAGAAGAGAAATTTCCTGACTGTTTTTTATTATGCAATCTACAGAAGTTGAGTTTCATACCCCAGAAGGCCCATAGCACTTTCGAGCACAGTTACTGGATTTGATCCTTATAAGTCAGATTTTTGTCCATTATCACCCTTAAGAATTTAACTGAATGAGTGGCGATGAGAAGATGCTCTGCAATTGAGGGCTCCAGAGAGACTGCTGGATTGAGGTCTGCCTGTACTCTTGGTGAGAAGATGATATACTTTGATTTTTCTGTGTTTAGTTTTAACCCAAAAAAGGCAGCATATTTACAGCAGCAGGACAGATATCTGTTGAGGGTAGCAGACTTCAATAGATTCTTTGCCGGGTTTGGTGAGGTGTTAGCAGAGCTTGATAGGCAGCATACGACATTGCCAGCATTGACCATAAATGCAGGTATCGCAATCATTAGCGGAATAAATATCGCCAAAAATAGCACTGCTGAAAAACATCCACCTTGGGGTATGCCAACTTCCACCTGCTTGGTGATGCAGGGATTCCCTTGCCAAAAGGTGAGAAATCTCTTGGTGAGTAAACTTCTGAGGAGCTTAGTGACATTACCTGTGAAACTGTAGTAGTTCTCCAGGAAACACATGAGAGGATTAATCTGTATGGAGTCAATGGCAGCTTTCAGGTCTAGGAAGATAGCATGAAGAACAGAGCCTTGTTCCCAGGCCTGAAGGGTTTTCAAGTTTAGAGCCTATAGACATGTTACTGGTGATCTTTGTGAGAGTATCTAATTTAGATTTTCTTTGTATCTACTTTAGTATCTACTGGAACTATGCTATCTATTGGAACAACAGATAAGAGATAAAAAAAACTGGACCAAACTGAATGGAATAAAAAATCTGAACTGCAAATTTCCTTAAACATTTACAGGTGGTTTGATACCACTTTGATACAAATACACTAATAACTGAGCTTCTTGAAAAGGTCCAAAGATGGGCAATACATAGTGAGACTAAACCAGTGTCTCCATGATGGGGGGGGGGGGAGACTTCAAATAAGTGGGCTATAGAGTTTCATGAATAGCTACCTTAGTGGGGATATGACTGAAGTTTACGAGGCTCTAAGAAGCGATAAGTAAAATTAACGAAAATGAAATTTCCACGGTATTAAGCGATGCTAGAGCTAGGGATGTAAATTCAAACTATGGGGGGAGAGTTATAGGCTGGATTGCCAGAAATGTTCTTTAGCTGTTAATCATTAGAATAAGTTGCCTCCAAGGGCAACTGAGGCTGATGGCTTGGGGAAATTCAAAGGCCTGTGATACTGATATATATGGGAGAAAAACATACAAATAATGTTTTTTTTTTTTGTTTTTTTTTTTGTGGTTGATGCATCAAAACCATTTGCTTTTCTTATACTGCAAACAGCCTGCAGAGTTACCATAGTTTGGGGTTAGGGTCATTAAACGCAATAAATAAATAAAATAAAATAAATGTACTATGTGGCCAATAGCAGTACTAAATCAGAACTAGTTCAATGTGAGCAGGTAGGAACTATATCAAATACCAACCGGGCACAGAGTATAACAGATAGAGACTCAAAAGACACGGATAAGTGCAATGTCAACCAATGTAGTGGTTGACCTTGCATCACCCAGTTTTATTTTCAGGCAATAATTTTATCCAAAATTACAGCCTTGTGAATAAATCATTTCAGAAATACAATTATTTATGAAGCATGCAAAAGTTTCACATGAACAGCATCTCTCTCTCTCTCTCTCATTCTTATGATGATAAAAAATTTACATTCTTATCAACCAGTCTTAAGATATAATATTTTTATGTCTTAGTTTTTAAGTTTTGTATGTTCAAAAAGGAAAAGGTAATCTGAGTAAAATATTATGCTGAAAAAATAATCTCTTATAATCTTTTCTGTAATATATAAAAAAACTAAATACAATAATTAAAATATTTTAAGCAAAAATACAAAATATCATCGACATACCTTAACGATACTATGAACCATTCCAAATGGAATAACTGCTTGTAGGTTTTGAATATGATTTCTTGCAGACAGTTGATCAGACCAATAAAGATGCTGAAATCCTGGTAATATCACTATGAGTAAAAACAGGAAAAAAAAAGAAAAAACTCACTTCCTATATCTAGTGTCAAAAATATATTGTTTGCAAAAGCATGCAAATATGGTAAGTCTTCAAATTTTCTTACGTTTATCATTGCAGCACTTTATGTTTTTGTGGGAGAATTAGTTTAACTCACGCTTGTTGTGGAAGATTAGTCTTCTCTTAGTTTGCTACTTAGTGTATCACATTTTGGAGGAACTTCTTCACCACAAGCTGCTCTATTGCACTATGCACAGAAATATCCTCACTAATGAGGGCCGAAAATAGCTGAAATTATAGAATGGAGAATGGCATACATTTTAAATGAATAGCAATATACTTCTCCAATGGAGAAGTGCTTGTTATTTAAAGTGTGTAGCGCAGCCATACACAGGCCATACAATTCATGGTGAAGTAGCTCCACAACATGAGATAAATGTATTTAATAGTGAATTTAGTTTACTTAACTGCTTTTCCTTGTACAATTATATATTATGGTTTCCAATGCACAAGGTTTAGTCCTAAATTCACTAAACAATTAAAAGGGATGTAAATGAAATTCAGGTTTCATAGTAATCATAGGCACCTTAGTGCTGAACACTTGCCTCCATGAGAGTTCAGGCCGACAGGGCTAGCCAGGTGGGCAAAGTGCCTCCCTGGCAGCCCAAAGGTCGTGGGTTCGAATCCCACCTCAGGCTTGGATCAAAGTAAAATGCAAAATCTTTGGGAGGTGCATTATGGCCACAGAAGCCGATGCGCCAACAACTAACAAAAAAAAAAAAAAAAAAATGAGAGTTCAGCAGTAAAATATAGTTATGTTGCATTATACAGTTATGATGAATAACATAGTTCTTAGCATTAGTAGAGGCATATGATGCAAGAAAGCAAACTTATATTTTTATAAGTAGAAAGCAAGCTTATATTTTTTATATATGTTTCAAAAGTATAAAAACATTCTGTAAAAAAATTTTGTTAAGTGTTAAAAAATCTTTATTTATTTATTTACATGTATATAATCATCTTAAAGTTTGATTTTTTGCTAGAATTTGAAAAAAAACATGCCTATTTGTTTCACAGCTTGTAAAACTTTTTTAAGCAAACTAAGTTTGTTTGTTTGTTGTTTGTTTAGTTTTTAGGAGCATTAGCAACTAAGGCCATATTGCTCCAGGATATGCGGTGGTCATTCCCTGACCTTTCCGCATCCTCTGTATTTTGGTGGTGATGGGCTCGAACCCCGGTCTAATCAAGAAGCGTGTGCTACGCACTGCTGCTCCTTCCCACCTGGCTACAGAGGCGCCAGCAAACTAAGTGCTATTAACTCTAAAACTAAGCTTTGAAGGGGAAAAATATAAATAAATAAAAAAACCAGAATTACCCCCAAATCACCTCCCAAGTTCTACAGTAGATCAATAGAACATGCTACACAAATACTCTCCCTCCATCTCTCTCTCTCTCTCTCTCTCTCTCTTGATTTTTACTGTGATGAATCAGATCTCCAGATGCTTTTTAATGTAAGAAAAATAAATAAAATAACAATTACCCGAAGTTAAAGAATATCCTGAGAGTTCATTCCATACTATATTTCTAGCTATATGCATTTCTTTCTTTCTGTTTTTTGAGAAACCAGCTTTTATATTGTAGGTTTTACCACATTTTCCAGATAAGAACGTTTCTTTAGATACTGCACTGGCCATGGCTACCAAGATGTCAAAAAACAATGAAACCTATCAGAAAAATAGCCAGTTATGAACAACAATATTATTCATACAATTAAATTTTATTTAGAGAAACTTTCTGATAAAACAAATGCCAGCTAGTAGCATATTATGTACATTATTCTAAACAATAAATATGCCAAGTGAGTGCAGCATAAAATAATCAAGTGCTTCTTTTAACCGCAAATTAGAAATAAATATTTTATGTTATCTCTGTTTTATACTTTAGTCAATTCTTATAGCCTAACTACACAGAACAATTAGGTTAAGGAAAGGTGATAGCTCAAAATGACAGCCATACAGTCATACATAGTGGGTGTACTGTATGCTAATAAAATTTTTAATATGCCCAAACACAGGGTAGGCTTTCAGAGACTTTAGCAATTGACATATTTAACCTATAGAATAGATCCATGTGAATGCAACTCATTTATTCATTATTTCTTATGTATTTAATAGCTGACTACATTAAAATTTACCTATTAATTTTTAAGTTTTAAATTTTTTAAATTAATCTGTTCAATTACATCATAATTCTATCAGTGTCCAGCTTTTTGATGTTAATCAATCTTAAAATTTAGTATACAAATATGGTTAATAAATTAAAATTTTATGAAGTATATATATTTAAATATTTATTGTAACCCATACCTGAAGAGGTTCAGCACCACTGTCCATCCCCATATATGTACAGCTGTCCAGTGGAGAAGTGGCATTTAATGCTAGAAGGCTTTCAGTAACAGGAACAGATAAAAATACTACACCTGAAACCTTTAAAAAAATTAACAATAAATATCTACTAAGTTGCTAATTTAAAAAAGAAAAAAAAATTAAATATGATTTATCTCTTAATTTTGGCAGTCATATTTTAGAAAGCTTACACTCTATTTATTATAGACTTATAATAGGATAGGGTTTTTACCACCAAAGTTCAACCAGAAAAACTATGGAGCATATTTTTCATATAGGGTCTGAAAAAGTTCAATAGAAATGCCCAAGACAGTACTGCATACAATATGCAACATTAATTCATAGTTTTAGAGGCTAAATCAGTTATCCACCTGAATAAATCCATATGAATTATATGATCATTTATGTTCAATTATAATTAAGCATAATTATAAATAATTAAGAGTAAATAACATTCCTCCATAAATTTTGAAGTTTTATTATTAACCCTTTCAGGAGATATATGTTTTCATTTTTCATGTGTATACTCTGGGGAGTACATATGTAGATTTACATTTTGAAGGTCATGTCAAATAATGTGTTTCTTAACATACAAATGTTCTTAAAATATTTCCTCTACCACTGAAGTCAGACCAACCAGTCTGTAGTTTTTTTTTTGTTTTTTTTAGGAGCATTAGCAACTAAGGCCATATTGCTCAGGGGATATGCGGTGGTCATTTCCTGACCGTTCTGCATCCTCTGTATTTGGTGGTCACGGGCTCGAACCCCGGTCTGATCAAGAAGCGTGTGCTACGCACTGCTGCTCTTGCCCACCTGGCTACGGAGGCGCCCCAGTCTGTAGTCACCAACTTCACTCTTAGAACTAACTGCCTTTATGTATTGATGACATGTTGGCACTTTTAATAATGGTATATCTAAATATACATGCATTGATAATAGATGGAAGCACAAAAACAGATTTTTAAATTTAAGGAAATAATTGAATGTTAGCCTCAGTTGTCTGATTTGGACTTACTGAAGAAATCCTTTGGAACATTCTTCAAATCCAAAATTTGATGAAACTGAACATCAAAAAATGTAAGGACAAGAATGAATTTTTTGCAAATATGATTTTTTTAATTTTTTATGAATTTGTTTTTTTCAATCTTTTTTTTTAATTCTCTTTGATTTTTGACAACAATGTCACTATTTCATGAAAAAATTCACACCATAGTATCCACCACTTTGGAGAGAGTTTTTTTGGGGAAACTCACTCATGAAAGGTTTGATTTAAATGTTAGGAAAGACTGAAATAGAAAATACAAAATAAAATCTAGATTTTTTTTCTAAATACAATTAAAAATAATTGTATATATTAAAAAACATATGGTGTAAATAACAACTATACTTCTACAATACTATATGCTATGAGTTATTAATACTGTTCTTTAAAATTTAATTATACATTTGATCTCAATACTTACTACAGGTACTTTTCCATCTTCATTACAATATTGGCTGATTATATTCATAGGTCCACAATAAATAATATCAAGAACTTTTCCCTTAAAGAGATCAAATTTCACATAAAAAGTCAGTTCAAAATTTCTTAAGTAAACAATCTAATACACTCACAGATTGTGTAAGCACATATACATACCTCTGAGTCTATAAGAACAGTACCATGACTAGTTGCATACTTCACAGTGGCAGGAATACAAACCATAACAGCATCACCTGCATTTTCCCATGGAATATGTATTTCTGCAAACAGAAAATCAGTGTACTACTTTTTTTTCTTTAATAATGCAAATTAAAACTCTGTTATATAAGCTGTGTAAATAAGAATATATGTATGTATGTGTATGTAAAACAATGCACTAATTTTTTTTTGTTAATTTATATATTATATTATTATTATTAACTATATGGTGCATGGAAGCCTCAGGCTTATGCTGCACCAGCCAAAAAAAAAAATTTCTGAATTACCCTGAGAGAGAGAGAGAACAAGAGTCAGAAGTAGAAGGGGAATCACCAAGAAAGAGAAAAATGATGATATCCAGCTCAGGACCCTGGGTGTGCCAAGCCCATACTCACCAGATATGAGCCCCTGGGGTTACGATCTGCCAAAGCATGCACACAGGACAAAATTAGCTATAACTTCAAGTGCTACATATCATTAAGGGATAGTCAGGGCTGGTCCTTTGGTAAACTCATCATGGAGTAAAATATTTTTAAATAAACTAGATTATTATTATTATTTGCATCAGCATGTCAAAGAAAATGCTAGGTGTAAGAAAAGTTTAGACATGATCATTGCACAAAAACCAAATGATATTTTATAGCTCACATTACAGGGACCATTAGCAGGAAGTAATCATGCACTCCTTATTTGGAATATGAAGTGCTTACAGCTGTTAAAGGTAAAGGAATGGAGGTTTAATTTTGGGAAGGTGCACTATGGCAGTTTAAGATGCTACGTGGCCTCTCTCAACTAGGCAGATAGCAGAGGGAGGGTGAATACATAATATGGAACACCTTTAAAGCAATAATCACATAAGCCATGAATTCATGTAAACCATTAAGAAAATATAGCAAGGAAGATTATATAGGAAGATGCCAAGAAGATGAATACAGATCTGGCCAGTCAATTAGAGCAGAAAAATATGGCATGGGAAAGTTACAGAATGATGAAAAGTACTGTTGCCTATAACAACTACAAGCTGACAGAAAATAACTACAGTAAACGTTACATTGGCAAAGGCTGTATGAGAAATGACTATCTAAGGGAGCAAAAAACATTTTTCGTGCACGTTGTCCAATCTGATTTTTCTTCTTCCTTGTTTCACAAAACAGAAAACAAATCAAAAAACAAAAAAAGAATAAAACAAAAGAAGAAAACAAATAAGATCAGACTCTTGTTGCATAATGGAAGTGAAAAAGTCTTTGATACTTCAAATGATGTTGCAGGTATTTCACATTGACCTTATACAAGAGAGATCCTTCATAGTGAGGAGTGGCCTGAGCAGCACGAAACTGGTGATAATGAAATTACATGTGCTGGTTTATTATAAAAAAATTTTTAGTCTAAAGGCAAGTAAGATTCCTGGAGTTGGCATATACCCAGCAACTTTTGAAGAAGGCAGCAAGAAAGTGCACTGAAACCATTAAGGTTAATTGTGAGGGTATCATGGGACTCAGGATAGATTCCTCTGGATTGGAGAAGTGAAAGTGTATCACCAATATATAAATATGATTCTAAGAATGAAGTGGGTAACTACAGACTGGTTGAGCAGTCAGACTTCAGTGGTAAAGAAAATGATGGAGGCAATGGTAAACAGTATAATACAGAGATATTCAGACAGAAATAAAATTCTGAAGAAGAGATAACAGTTTTATCAAGGGAAAATCATGTTTAACTAACCTGGTTAGCTATTTAGACACAGAGATGGATATAGGAAATAATTTCAACATTGTTTACTTGGATTTTAGCAAAGCATTTGACTTAATCCTGCTTGAGTGGTTGCTGTATAAGCTAGAACATGTTCGGATCAGGGGTAAGAGAGTTTTCATTAATGGCTACTCATCAGATTGGTCCATCATCAGAAGTAGGGTCTCCTAAAAACTGGTTCTGGGCCCACTGTTGTTTCTTAAATGACATCAGCAAAGGGATAGAGGGCATAATATCAAAATTTGCAGATAATGTGAAGATCTGGTGAGTAGTTAATGAGTCAGTGCAAAGCAGCACTTCTTCAGGATGACTTGGATAGACTTCAAGTATAGTCAGAACAATCCCAAAACAATGTATACATTTGGCAGGGACGAATTAAAATATTAAAGGAAGAAAGAGATTTGAGAGTTATAATAATATGGTCAGACATGAATTTCTCCAAACAATGCAGACAGGGGGCAAAGGTGAACAACATCTTATCAATGATTTATGGAACATTTGTTTGTAAAGATAGGAAGTCATAAACCCACTATATAAGACAACTGTAAAACTGCACTCAGAATACTGTGTCCAGGTATGGAGACTGCACCTAAAATAAACATCAATCAAAGTCTTTCCTCATATAGTTGCCCTTTTGCCATTCTCACCATGCAAGTTAGCCATCTTTGAACCCTTCAAGTAATAACATATAGGGAGGCCGGGGCTGAGTATGAGAAAGCACTGGCTAAGAATCGAGATGAGTTTTTCATGTATGCGAATACAAAGAAGAAG
Source organism: Mastigoproctus giganteus (assembly GCF_048544385.1). Classification (NCBI taxonomy): domain Eukaryota; kingdom Metazoa; phylum Arthropoda; class Arachnida; order Uropygi; family Thelyphonidae; genus Mastigoproctus; species Mastigoproctus giganteus. Next base: position 22,056,409 of record NC_143581.1, on the reverse strand, counting down.
CAAATGAATCAGTCAGACCCTTGTCTGATTCATTCATTTTCTATTTTTCAGATGAGGTGCGGTATTGCAATTGCCTTATACAGTAATTATGAACTCCCTATCTTTAAAGGATATTGTTTGATAACTCATTGACAGGATGCTATGGGATTCCTGGCTGCCTATTTACACTGTTCAAAAAATTTCATATCATAACTCCCAGATTCCTTTCTTTGTCTACTGTTTTTAATTCAATCCCATCAAGTTATAAGTTAATTTTGGATTGCTATTCCCAAAGTGTAAGACCTTGCATTTTGCTGCAATAAAACACAGCTACCACTTTTCTGACCATTCTTAAAGTCTCTTCAAGATATCCTGAAGGGGCACTGCTTGGGACTGATAATTAATGATTTTCCAAAATTTACATCATCTGCAAATTTTGACATTATGCCCTCTGTCCCTTTGTTGATGTTGTTCATAAAAATCAGAAACAATAGTGATCTAAAACCAATACTTGGGGAAGTAACTTCAGATGCCAATCTGAAGAATATCCATTAATCACAACCCTCTGCCTTCAGCCCTGCTAATTCATCTAATCATTTTTCTAATCATTGCTAATCATTCTAATCCATCTTAGAATCTTTCAAGTAATCCCAACACATTCTAGTTTATATATAAACTCTTACAAAGGAGTAAGTCAAAAATCTTGCTAAAATCCAAATAAACTATGTCAAAATTGTTCCCTACATCTAGCTCATGGGTCAAAATAGTTTACCAGGTTAGTTAAACATGATTTCTCCTTAACAAAACCATGTCAAAATTTGTGTCCTTCAGAATGCATTTCTATCTAAATGTCCCTGGATTGAACTCTTAATCATTGCCTTCAATATTTTCTCTACCATTGAAGTCAGACCAACCAGTCTGCAGTCACCAACTTCACTCTTAGAACTGCCTTTATGTATTGATGACATGTTGGCACTTTTCCAATGCAAAGGAATCTTTCTCTCTTTCAAGTAATGATGCCCTCAATGGTTCAATACACTCTCTGACCACCTCCCTCAAAATTACTGGGTATATGTGATCAACTCCAGGAGCCTTACTTGCCTTTAGGTTTGAAATTTTTTTAAATAAATAGTCATCCATAATTTCTAAGTCACTAATTTTTTATGTTGTAGCCTCACTTGCATAGCTTCTCCTCGGCACAAAGGGTCTTTCATCGGTAAAGACCGATGCAAAGTACCTATTCAATTCTACAGTAACATCAGCAGCATTATCTGTGACATTTCCTCACCCAGTACACAAGGGTCTGACTGATTCATTTTCTTCTTCTTTGTATTCATATACATGAAAAACTTGTCTTGATTCTTTGCTCTATTAGCCAGTGCTTTCTTATACTCAGCCTTGACCTCCCTAACCTTAGCTGTGGTACTATTAAAAGTCAATTTGTAGCTGTTGTAGGCTTCAGTACTTTTCATCACTCTGAACTTTCCTATGCTATCTTTTTCTGCTCTATTAGAGTGACCAGCTCTGTATTCATCCATCTCGGCATCTTTCTCAAGCTATATTTTCTTAATGGTATATATGCATTCATGGCTTCTATGGTTATTGCTTTAAAGGTATTACATAATTCCACTGTATTCTTCTTCCCTCTGCAATCTGCCCAATTAATAGATGCCACATAGTGCCTTAAACTGTCATAGTCCCCTTTTCTGAAATTAAGACCCATGCCTTCACCTTTAACTACTGCAACATCTTTCTTCATTCTTCAAACTAACGACTGCATGACTACTGCCTTCCTATGGTTCCTGTACTCTAAACCCTATGATGACATCGATTCATGAGTTATTAGTATTAGTAATGGCCATATGGTGCAAGGAAGTCTAAGGCTTATGCTGCACCACCCAAAAAAAAAAAAAAAAAAAAAGAAAGAAAGAATGAGTAAAATAATAAAAAATTAAATAAAATAAATAATTAATAAATAATAAAAGAAAAGGAAATAGACAACCTATGCATTTCCCTTCTCCCATAGGAAACTATCCAGCTGACCTTTGAATTTCCCCAGACTGTCAGCTTCTACCACCCATGTAAGTAACTTATTCCAGTAATTTATAACTCGCTGACTAAAATAAAACTTCCTGCAATCCAGTCTAAAATTCTCCCCCCCCCATTTACAGCCCTAGTTCTTGAATTTACAGCCCTAGTTCTAGAATCATTTGTAACCATGAAAATTTCATCCTCATTCATTTTACTTTTGCCTCTCAGAGCCTTAAACACCTCAGTCAAGTCTCCTCTAAAGTGCCTAGTTTCCAAACTCTGCAACCCACATATTCAAAGTCTTTCTTCATATGGACATCCATCTGCGATCTCACCAGGCGAGTTACCCGTCTTTGGACCCTTTCAAGAAGCACAATGTCTTTCTTTAGGTGCAGTCTCCATACACGAACACAGTATTCCAAGTGTGGTCTAACAATAGCCTTGTATAATGGGATTATTACGTCCTTATCTCTACTAGCAATTGTTCAATAAATCATTGACAGGACACCATGGGCCTTCCTTGCAACCTGTCTACAATGCTCAGAGAACTTCATGTCTGACTGTATCATGACTCCCAAGTCCCTTTCTTCCACTACTGACTTTAGTTCAACTCTACCAAGTGTATAAGTTATTTTGGAGTTACTGTTCCCCAGGTGTAAGACATCACTTTGCTGGATTAAAGCAAAGCTGCCACTTTTCTGACCATCCCTGAAGTCTATCTAGGTCACGCTGAAAAGCTCTGCTTAGCAGTGATCATTAACTACCTTTACCAATCTGATGCTAATGATGAGGTCTAGAATATTGTTATCCTATTATTTTCTCTAACATGCTGGTATGAATAATAATCATCTAGTTATTAAGGAAAATAAGTATATATAAAAAAATACTGAGATTTTCAAACTAGAACTCACCTTTTGATTCTGATAATATAAGCATATCAGTACTACATACCCAAACACCTGGTGGAGAGTTCATCCATACCTTAAACATTAAAAAAATAATTAATTGGCATAGTAAAATAAATTAATAAAAATTACTTACACTAAGAATATTTACAACATACCACATTACATCCTGGAAATTCTTATTAACATCATTCAACTAAAGGTATCCAGCACTAGATGATTCAGAACCCTCTATTAACAAGGAATTTTATTGGGCTAAAGGGCTGCCAACATATGTTTCTGAAGATTGCCAAAGCTAGCTATGTCGATGCATATATTTCTGAAGATTTCTAAAGCCAGCTATGTCATGCTCAGGAAGTAATTCAGTCACATATATTGTGCTCCACTTTTCTGCAGAAATGAAAAGAATGTACCAATTAAGCAGATATTCACCAGATGTTTGAGACAGCTTGTAAGGCGCAGAAGTGAGAAAGTGGGGGGGACGACCTGATAGCATCTGTGGTGGGAGTGTGGCAGTATCAGATGGTGTTGTGAAGTGTAGAAGAGAAATAAAGAACTAAAGCTTCTTTTTTCTGGAAACCAGTAAAGTTTGCATTGTATGGTTTAAATTGATCAAGAACACCTACAGTATTTATAAGGTAAATTTAAGTAAGTGAACAGTTAAGATGATAATGTCAGAATGAGTATGACGTGAATATGGTGATTAAAAGAGTGAAATATTGTTATCTTGGTGGCTTTTTTTAGATTATATATATTTCTTATTCCTTTTTATTACTACGTAAGTAGTAGTAAAAATAGGAAGTGTGGTAGGAAGAAAAACAGAACAGGAAATAATTGATTTGAAATTAAGTGACAAATTAAATGCTCAGGTCTGTCTATGAGGTTCTAGGTACACCAAGATATACATTAGGTATAATGTTCTAATATCTCAAGAATTATGATATCTGATAACCTTTCGGTCCTGTAGGTGCCAGTTATCACAACTTTTACTGTTTTTATTACAATGACCTGACACAACATGACAATCGCACAACTACAGCTGCAAGAAGCAATTTCACTTCCTTTTGTAGTCGTTTCTCATTTCACATTTGGTGACTAATCCTAATTTTAACTGTACAATGTGTGTGTTCACAGGATTATTTGCATGTTGTGTGGATAGAAAAATCCACAATAACACACAGGTGGAAAAACCTTGCTCCTCCACACCTGAGATTGGCTAACTACAGCTCTGATTGAAGAGGTTCAAGAAATTTTTCAGTTGTAGAACAGACTTTTCCAAACAGGAAGCAGGTGGCAATGCATCATGCTGACTGCCATCAAGAACATTTGTTATAATACATTACAACATATAATCTTTATCCACATATGCAGCATATGTAATACAACTGGTCTTAAAAAAATTAAAATTAATATAAGGGACTAAAAACACATATATGTACACAACAGCTATTCACATTGGTTAAGCATATTAAGTGATAAAACTTATAATAAAACTTCTGTGATTTAAATCAAAAGTCAAGCATTTTATATAAGATAAAAATATAAGACATTTTATAAAAAAACAAATGGAAAACAGTCTCGTTACAAGTTTCTCAACCCTACATATACACCACCCTAACTTTAATATCCAGACACCTGCATATCTAAAAATAACCTTTATTTAGAGGAGAAATAATAAAGTGCCAAAATTTAAGCCTTTATGAGAGTTTAGTCCCTGTGGAATACTCTCCACCAGTTCACTGTAAATGTTCTCCAACATTTTCCACAATTCAGCCTTCAAAATAGTGACCAGTTCAGTTCTGTTTTTTGGGAAGTCTCTCCTCATATGAACACAACAATCCGATTCATTTCAGAGAAACTCTATAGAATTGAAGTCAGAGTTCTGGGCTGGCCAGTCCAACTTTACAATGCTCATTTCCACAAACCAATCTGTCACCAGTCAGGCAGTATGACAGGAGCATTGTCTTGCTAATATAAGTAATGGCCTTCTCCGATGTGCTGCCACAATGCACATAATGTATTACTGTCCAGGACATCTAAACAGACCTCAGCATTTGTAGTTTTGTCAAAAATAACCAATTGGCTAGGCCAAATCATTAAAAACAGGCCAAGACCATTACACTGCCTTCACCACAGTTCCTGTGATAATAGTCCACAGGCAGCTTTTTCCAGGCATCTACCACACCCAGGCACAACTGTCAGATTCATAACCCATGTACCGTGACTCATCACTCTAATTCATCATTACTAACTCTTTGCAAATTTCCCAATCATTTTCACTGTATCTGCTGATTCTTAGGTTAAAAAAAAAAAAAAATTTGATAAGAGTTACTAACTCTTTGCAAATCATTAATTGAAAAAAATAATAATAATAAAGTTAGTCTTCACTTTGCTTTGTACTACATGATATTACCAAGTAGTATTTTTGTAAAGTTTATAAAATTACTCATGGTTTTATATTCTTTAAAATGAGTTCAACTAATGAAAAGAAATGGAAAAATTGGTGATAAAAGCACAGACAGTACAAGGAATTGAAAATAATTAATTAATAAAAGATTTTCACAAATTTCATATTATTTAAAATTCTTACCGGTCCCATAATTTGTAAGAGGGATTCGATATTATTCATAATTCCACTAGCTTTTAAAATTGCTGTATCATCTTCTGTCTTTCCAAACTGCTCAATTGGTAAGCTAATAAATGTTTTGCCACAGGAATCATACAAATAGTTCCATCCCTAAAGAGAAAGAATACCTTATTCATTTATGAATCCTAATCAACAGTTTTATTAGCATTCAACAATCAGTGGATTTTAGTGAACTTTTAAAATTATTATTTGATTGAATAAAAAATTAAGGCAACTAAAAGTCTTTACTCACTTCAATGTAAATCTTATCAATCCATTACAATCAAAAATAATAACTTCCATTATTTTTGGTGATACAATACAAGAGCATTTTTTTCTGAGGTCATATTATAAATTAGCTCTCCACTCTAATATCTATACACTTAAAATCAAAATTTGTATGCTTTACCAGCATTTGATTTCACTCATGGAGAGATTTAGTCGAAGTGGGAAAAGAAAGTCTCCCATCAAAATCAAACACAGATAAAGCATGCAGATTTTGATTTGATTTCAACTACTGTATTGAAATACTCCTGGGATCCTATAGCACTTTAAATTAGCTGTACAGTAATAACTTTACATACTAAATTACTGTGACTTTAAACACTATGATTTTCTTAACAAAACCAATTAGTCTTTCTACATTCCAGTTATGTTATGTGCTTAGCTGTAATAACTAACAGTAAGTATTTCAAAGAAAGTGTGATTGACCTTTTCATGACTATGTATATATACGATTTTCACGTGTGGGTTCTCTGTAATATATACAGTATATGGGTTTTTCAAAGTCGTTTAAAATAATGGGTCCATTTATGTACAAACAATCTTGAAATCTTCCAGTAAATGTATTATCTTTTATTTGTGTTTCCAAGTATCTGTAGACAAAGATTATAGTATATGGCAGCAGTACCTTTGAAAATTGGAAGAGGTGGAGGAAATCACACCTATTGGCCATTTTTTTGTCTCATTTGAGTTTGCAAAAAATCAGATTCTCTGGAATTCAGATCCAGCAAATATTTTATGATTTTTTTCCCACAACTTGTATAGATTTTTTTAAAAATCCTGATGTATAAAGTGTAGATAGTTTTAATTTTTACAATTAAAAAAATTTTTAAATGAAGAAACTCACTCCACAGTCAGCTTCAATGGAAAACTCACTGTGCTACGGCTAGACATGGGCAAACAGGAACTTGCCCCAGTTGCATGTTTGTTAGGGTTGCAAAAATGAAATAAAATTTCAGTTGTAGTAGTATTGGTAGATGTAAGAAAGCAAGCTTATATAGTATCAGCCAAAAAGAAAGCAAGCACGCACACACACACACACGCACACGCACGCACACACGCACACCCCTCCAAGAATTTGTCTAGTTCTTCCTTGAATCTTTTAAAATCACTCACTTCCACAACAGATTGAAGCCTATTCCAACAATCAACCACTTGAATTTATGCCCCCTCATATGTATAGACTCAGCATGAAGAAGAAGAATGCCATTCAAATTCAGCTTACTCAATCCATTCGAGGCCTTAAACACCTCAATTAGTTTCCCTGCAGGTGCCTAGTCTCCAGATGTAATTTACAGAAATAAAGCCTTTCTAGGTAAGAGCATGCTTTTATTACATTAACCAAATTAGTTGCCTTCTATGCACCCATTCTAGCAGATCTACATATTTGTTAAAGTGATGCCTTTATACAGACCTGTATAAAATACTCAAGATATGGCCTAATCATGGCCTTGTACAAAGGGATAATCACCTTGAGAGAGAGTGAATAGTGTAATTGAAAGTGGAGGCAGTAAAATTCGAGCTCCAAGAAATATGTTTTGCCATTTTATTTACTTGATTGTCATATTATACATACTTTATAAGTAGCTTTATAGACCTAGTTATGCTAATTATTTTTATTTTAAATTTAGATAGAGATTTTGTAGGTTACTACTTAATATATGTAAAGCCTTGTTTTGTTCGAACCTTGCTGAAATTGTTATAGTATAGAGTGAGTGGTAGGGAATTCAAAATTTTAATTGTGGTAAATAGGTAGCTAACATAAAACTAGATAGCATAGTATGTATCACTGCATTTAGAAATCTATTAGATAGTGTAGTATTGATAATTAATTAATTAAATTGATTAATCTTATTAATTTTCATTGAATTCAATTAGATATCATGCCCCAGACTACAGCAGCAAAGCAATGAGCACAAAGTAGCAGGAATGCTGTGGCTTAGGGGAGAACTGAGGGGGGTAGTTCTCCAATGCATCACAGCCCCAAAAAATGTGTGGCTTGTGAAATGTTTATGGATCATTATGGAACAGGACATAATCTAGCCAAGGAGGATGTCTTTGTGTGTGTGTGTGTGTGTGCTAGGTGCACAGAGTGTCAAGAAATTAGGTGCCAACTCAGCATTCTGATGGTGCCAACTCAGCATTCTTTTATTACATTAACCAAATTAGTTGCCTTCTATGCACCCATTCTAGCAGATCTACATACTTGTTAAAGTGATGCCTTTATACAGACCTGTATAAAATACTCAAGATACAGCCTAATCATGGCCTTGTACAAAGGGATAATCACCTTGAGAGAGAGGGAATAGTGTAATTGAAAGTGGAGGCAGTAAAATTCAAGCTCCGAGAAATATGTTTTGCCATTTTATTTACTTGATTGTCATATTATGTGAGTTTGAAGAGTTAGGTAGATGCCCTCGAACGTTTTAAAGTGGGGGACCCATCAAGCTCTCAGCTGCCCAACTCAATACCAGAGCTCCCTCTTGTGCATCAGGTTACACAGTGGCAATCTCCAAGGCAGAATGCACTAGTCCCTCAGGAGATAGTTATTGTCGATGACTCAATTGTCAGGGAGATGGATAATATATTGTGTAAAAAGGATAGATGGAATAGGACTAGGATATGTCTGCCGGGGGCAAAAGCTGATAATGCTGTAGAGCAGATATCATCTTTTAAGGGCACAAAGGGTGATACTGTTGTACACGTTGGCACTAATGACATTAAGAGTAGGAGATCTGCAGACTTACTTAACAAGTATAGGTCAATGTTGAAAACAGTCATCAGTTAGGGTTAAATTTGAAAGTGTCTGCAATTCTACAAAGACACTATAGGAAGGAGTACATGATGAGAGCCTTGTCAATCAATTCGGCCCTGGAGAGACTGTGCAAGGCTCATGGGGTAGAATTTTTCTCAGCATGGTCTGTGGTCGTTAACAGGAGAGACTGCTTCTACAAGGAGTGCAAGAATATTTGCTGGTGCTATCAAGGCAGTGTTAGGTGGGTCGGAAAACTGCTAGCATTCACACATGAGGAGTTATTCAGCGAGGGGAATGCCAGAGGTGTATTCAACTCTAGCAGTAAGCTACAGAATCTTGAAATAACTGGGAGTAAAGTGGAGGAGAAACTGTTGAAGATAAACACAAGAAAGGCACCCGGGGTGGATGGGATCTATCCAGTTATATTAAAGGAGGCAGCAAAGGAAGTAAGCAAACTGTTAGCCATAATTATGAGAGCTTCCTTGGACTCAGGGGAGGTACCCATAGACTGAAAATGTGCAAATGTGACCCCAATTCACAAAGGAGGATCAAAAGCTGACACAAGTAATTATAGACCTGTGAGCTTAACTTCTGTTCCAGGAAAATTAATGGAGGCACTGGTTAAAGAAGCACTGCAGGATCATTTAGACAAGACTTCAGTTATAGCTCGGACACAGCATGGTTTTGTTAAGGGGAAGTCTTGCCTGACCAATTTCATTGGATACTATGATGCAGTCACAAAAGAACTGGATGCAGGGAATAGCTTTGATATTATATACTTGGATCTTAGAAAGGCTTTTGATACTGTTGCACATGGAAGACTGCTACACAAATTGGAGCAGTGTGACATTGGAGGCAAATTGCTGCTATGGATAAAGGGGTGGTTGGGGGGGAGAAGACAGAGAGTGGTAATCAATGGACACTGCTCATCGTAGACTAATGTTATTAGTGGAGTCCCTCAGGGCTCAGTGTTGGGTCCATTATTGTTTTCTGTATTTATAAATGATATTGATGATGGTATATCAAGCTTAATGCCCAAGTTTGCAGATGATACAAAGGTTGGCAGGGTTGTCAAGGACACTACTGACACTATGCTACTGCAACAGGATCTGGAAAGGTTGAGCAGATGGGCTGAGAGGTGGCAAATGAAGTTTAACATTGACAAATGTAAAGTACTACACATGGGAAACAGCAACCCCAGAGCAACGTATCAACTCTGTGGTACTACACTGACAGTGGTAGAGAATGAAAGGGTCTTGGGGGTGGTTGTGCAGGCAGATATGAAGTTCTCTGAGCAGTGCAGACGGCTGCAAGAGTAGCTCATGGAGTATTGTCAATGATATACAGGAATTTTTCCAGCAGGGATAAGGAAGTGATTATTCCCTTGTATAAGGCAATGGTCAGGCCACACCTAGAGTACTGTATACAGGTCTGGAGGCCTCATTTCAAGAAGGATGTAGAGCTGCTGGAACGAGTACAGAGAAGGGCAACAAGATTAGTGAATGGAAGAAAGGCTTAAGTTTTGCAAATTACAGTGTCTGGAGACTAGGCACCAGCGAGGTGATCTGATAGAGGTGTATAAAGCCTTGAATGGTTTGAGCATGCTCAATGCTGATGGGATTCTTCCTCTAGCTCAGAATAATCACCTGAGAGGGCATAAATTCAAATTGAGGAAAGACAGATGTAGGATAGACGTGCGGAAATTTGCCTTTAGCCAGCGGGTGGTTGGTTGGTAGAACAGACTTCCATCCCTCGTAGTGGAAGTTGATAGCCTAAATAAGTTTAAGGCTCAGCTGAACAGGTATTTTGAACGAACAGAGGGGTGAAGTGGAAGTGGGGTTTTTTTTTTTTTTTTTGGCTGATGCTGCATAAGCTTGCTTTCTTGCATCAAATGCCTCTACTAATGCTAATGCTAATGCTAAAGGAGATTAACAGGCTAAAAGATTAACATTCGCCACAGGCAGTGGTGCAAGTGATTATTCTTGCACTGCCTCTATTAGATTGGAGGGTGGGGTGCTGGGGTTTTCAGGGACAGGTGGGAGTCATCATGGAACAAATAAATACATGGGCTATGTTAGGGTAACTAAGAATAAGAATAGGTGCATGCATATTGGATGTACACCAATGCTAGGAGTATAGTAAATAAATTTGATGAATTTGAAGTGCTGGTCAAGACATCAAAGGTGGATACTGTTGGGATATCAGAGATATGGTGTCACACTGATATAAGCAGTGCAGAATTGAAATTTCAGGAACACAATGTGTACAGAAAGAATAGACAGAATAGGAAGGGAGGAGGGGGTTATGCTGTTAGTTAAGAAACAAAATCTAAGGAAGTGCATTCAGTTTACATAGATGGTCAGTGCAATGATGAGTTAATTTAGTGTGATGTAAGCACTGATAAAGCAAAAATGAGAGTAGGAGTGTGTTATAGGCCTAATGACTTTGATGAGTACAACAAACAACTGTACAGAGAAACAGAGTGGACCAGAAAATCAGATTGTCTAATTATGGGGAATTTTAAATTCCCAGATATTGACTGGAACCAGTGGGTTGGTCACTCGCACACTAGCAAGACTTTTGTTATTTATTGGATGATTATTTTTTACAGCAACAGGTTAGAGGGGCAACCAGAGAGAGTAATACTCTTGATCTGGATATCAGCAGTGATTATTTGTGCATTAAGAATTTACAGATAAAGGAACCACAGTGGTGGCAGTGATCATAGTGTACTCATGTGGGATTTACTTAAAGATATTACTACCATTAGGAGTAAAGGGAAGGGTTTTTACTTCTGTAAAAGGTGACTACAGTGGGACCAACAGATGATGTTACCAGTAGCAAATTCTACAGGGGAAGCATTCAAGGAAGTAATCGTGAAAGCTACAAGACTTTTCATACCAATTAAGAAATACTGTTCAAATTTTACGCCTAAATTATGTCAGATGAACTAATGAGACTCAAGGCAGACAAGAAAATGCATCGGATGCATATAAAATATCAGGCAACACAGAACCCTATGACAGATAGGCAGTTTACGAGAAATCTTTGGCAAAGGATGCTAAGGAAAACAGAAAAGATATCTTTAGTTATATAAACTCTATAAGGAAGGAGATGAATCAGATTGGTCGACTTGATATCAATGGTTCTGTATCCATTGTTTCTATCCATTGTATCAATGTTTTTCTGTATTTATAAATGATATTGATGATGGTATATCAAGCTTAATGTCCAAGTTTTCAGACGATACGAAGGTTGGCAGGGGTGTTAATGACAGTACACTGCTAAAACAGGATCTAGAAAAGTTGAGCAGATGGGCTGAGAGGTGGCAAATAGTAGTAGTAGTAGTAGTAGCAGCAGTAGTGTGGCATGTGATGCAAGAAAGCAAATGTATGAGCTTATGCAGCATCAGCCAAAAAAAAAAAAAAAATCACACCATTCCCTCCAAATGCCTGTCCAGTTCCTCCTTAAATTTATTCAACCTATCAACTTCCACAATGACAGATGGAAGTTTGTTCCAGCAATTAACCACCTGCTGGCTAAAGGCAAATTTCCGCACATCTATTCTACATCTGTCCTTTCTTAATTTGAATTTATGCCCCCTTAGGTTCGTAATCTGAACAAGTGGAAGGATCCCATCAGAATTCAGCGTGCTGAACCCATTCAAGGCCTTATACACCTCAATCAGATCACCACGCAGGTGCCTAGTCTCCAGCCACTGCAATTTGCAGAACTTAAGCCTCTCTTGATAAGAGGATCCCTTCATTCCCCTCACCAGTCTTGTTGCCCTTCTCTGTACACGCTCAAGTAAATCTACATCCTTCCTAAAATGAGGCCTCCAGACCTGTACGCAGTACTCAAGGCGTGGCCTGACCATTGCCTTATACAGAGGGATAATCACCTCCTTTTCCCTGCTAGCAAAATTCCTATATATCATTGACAAAACCCCATCACCTGCCCTGGCAGCCTGCCTGCATTGCTCAGAAAACTTCATATCTGCCTGCACAATTACTCCCAGGTCTTTTTCATTTTCTACCACCTTAAGTGTAGTACCACACAGTTGGTATGTTTCTCTGGGGTTACTTCTACCCATATGCAGTACTTTGCATTTGTCAAGGTTAAACTTCAGTTGCCACTTCTTAGCCCATCTGCCCAAATTATCTAGATCCTGTTGCAGTAGCACACTGCCATTACTGTCATTAACAACCCTGCCAACCTTTGTATCATCTGCAAACTTCGACACTAAGCCTGATATACCTTCATCAATATCATTGATAAATATACAAACAACAGTGGACCCAACACTGAATCCTGTGGGACTCCACTAATAACATTAGTCCACGAAGAGCAGCACCCATTGATTACCTCCCTCTGTCTTCTCCCACTTAACCATCCTTTTATCCATTGTAGCAACTTACCCTTAATACCATTCTGCTCCAAATTGTACAATAGTCTTCCATGTGCAACAGTGTCAAAAGCTTTCCTGAAATCCAAATATATGATATCAAAATTATTTTTTGCATCCAGTTCCTTTGTAACCACATTATAATATCCTATCAAATTTGTCAGAAAAGACTTTCCCTTAACAAACCCATGCTGTGTTTGAATTATTGCTACAGTCTTGTCTAGATGATCCTGCAATGCATCTTTAACCAGTGACTCCATTATTTTACCTGGAACAGAAGTTAAACTAACTGGTCTGTAATTACTCGTGTCACCCTTCGATCCCCCCTTTGTGAATTGGGGGATAAATTTGCACATCTCCAGTCTGTGGGAACCTCCTCTGAGTCCAAGGATGCTCTCATAATTATGGCTAAGGGTTTGCTTAGTTGCTTTGCCGCCTCCTTTAATATAACTGGATAGATCCCATTCACCCCAGGTGCTTTTCTTATGTTTAACTTCAACAATTTCTCCTCCACTTTGCTCTCAGTTATTACAAAATCATTAAGTATCCTGCTACAATTTTATAACCTTCTGCCATTTTCAAACCTTAATAATTCCTCATGTGTGAATGTAGATGCAAAATACTCATTCAGTTTGTTTGCTATCTGAGCAGGATCATCAACAGTCAAACCACTGATGTCAAGTGGACCAATCAGATTCATCCCCTTCCTTTTAAACATAAGAAGGGCACCTGGGGTGGATGGGATCTATCCAGTTATATTAGAGATGGCAAAGGAAGTAACCAAACCCTTAGTCATAATTATGAGAGCATCCTTGGACTCGGTGGAAGTCCCCATGGACTAGAGCTGTGCAAATGTATCCCCAATTCACAAAGGGGGATCTAAGGGTGACATGAGTAATTACAGACTAGTTGATTTAAATTCTGCTCTGGGGAAAATAATAGATTCACAGGTTAAAGAAGCATTGCAGGATTATCTAGACAAGACTGCAGTTATAGTTTAGATACAGCATTGATTTGTTAAGTGGAAGTTTGGTGTTGGGTCTACTGTCGTTTTGTATATTTTTCACTGATATTGATGAAGGTATATCAGGCTTAGCATCGAAGTTTGCAGATGATATAAAGGTTGGCAGGGTTGTTAATGACAGTAATGGCAGTATGCTACTGCAACAGGATCTAGAAAATTTGGGCAGATAGGCTGAGAAGTGGCAAATGCAAAGTACTGCATATCAGTAGAAGTAACCTCTGAAAAACATACCAACTGTGTGGTACTACACTTAGGGTGGTAGAAAATGAAAAAGACCTGGGAGTAAATGTGCAGTCAGATATGAAATTTTCTGATCAGTGCAGACAGGCTGCCAGAGCAGGTCAGGGAGTATTGTCAATGATATACAGGAATTTTGCTAGTAGGGAAATGGAGGTGATTATCCCTTTGTATAAGGCAATGGTCAGGCCACACCTTGAGTACTGTGCACAGGTTTGGAGGCCTCGTTTTAGTTGGGATGCTTGAGTGAGTACAGAGAAAGGCAATAAGATTGGTGAGGGCAATGAAAAGGTGGTCTTACCAAGAAAGGCTTAAGTTCTGCAAACTGCAGTGTCTGGAGAGTAGACATCTGTGAGGTGATCTGATTTAGGTGTATAAGGTCTTCAATGGGTTGAGCAGGCTCAAATCTGATGGTATCCTTCCTCTTCCTCAGATTACGAACCTGAGGGGGTATAAATTCAAATTGAGGAAAGACAGTTATAGAACAGATGTGCGAAAATTTGCCTTTACCCAGCAGGTAATTTATTGCTGGAACAAATTTCCATCTGTTGTTGTGGAAGTTGATAACTTAAAGAAATTCAGGGAGGAACTGTACAAACGTTTAGAGAGAATGGATGTGTGAATTTTTTTTTTTTTTTTTTTTTGGATGATGTTACATAGGCTTGCTTTCTTGCATCACAAACCTCTACTACCTCTTTAACCCTACTAGCAAAGTTTCTGCATATCACTGACAATATATAAGCTGTCCCCATAAGCTGTCCTGGAAGCATGTCTGCAGTGCTCAGAGAAGAGTGCCCTCTTATCTTTTTCATTTTTTACTAAACTGAGTGTAGTTCCACAGTTGATGTTACTCTGAGATTACTACTAAACTGGTGTGCAAAACTTAAGGGACAACACTATTTCTAAAGGTTACAACCAAAAAATCTTTACTTAAGGTACTCTTTACTGATGAGAGCAGATTCAGTCTCAGCAGCGTTTCTGGACATCAGCTAATCTGACGAGAGGTTGACACGCGGTATCACCCCACAAACATCACTGAAAGGGATCGATATGGCAGTTGAGGTGTTCTTGCCTGGTGAGGCGTTATCTTGGATGGATTCGATGCACACAACTCCAGATACTGGAAGGCGGTACTGTAACCGGTGCACACTACTGTACTGAGGTAATCCTTCCCCACATGCATCTGCTCCGAGGTGCTATTGCCTCCGAGTTAGTATTTATGGATGATAATGCCACACCCCACCGCACTGCACCTGTTGATATGCTTTTGGAAAGTGAGGACATTGTTCGTATGGATTTGCCTGCCTGTTCCACCGATCTAAATCCCATCGAACACATATGGAATGCTCTGGGGAGACACCTAGTGGCACGTCCACACCCACCAGAAAATGTTCACCAGCTGAAGATGGCACTGACAGGAATGGACGATGTTACCACAAGAACTTATCAACAACATTGTTCTAAGTATGGACAGGCAGTGCAAAGCCTGCATTGACATTAGGGGTGGCCATATCTCCTACTGAGGACCACCTCTTTCCTTTGTTCCATCTTTGGTAGTGATGCATCTGTATCATGTAAAAACTATGTAAGTGAATCCGGTGAAGCCAATGGCTTCACCGGATTCACTTACATAGTCTTTAATTATTCTTCTTTCTTTTATTTCGATGACAACCAAGGATTGGATGTGTACACTTCTGTTTCCTTGCGCCCATTTAACTCAGTCAACTTTTACCTACTTCCCTCCCTTTTAATTTTTCAATTCAACTTAAACATTAACGACGCTACCTAAGTAAACCATCGCAGATTAATTTCAAGGTGAGTACCGCTTTTTAAGCTTTCGCTATTCTTTTCTAGTCTATTAACACGGTACTTGAAGATTTCTAAAAATTTCGTATTGCCTGATATACCTTCGTCAGTACCATTGATAAATATTATTCAATATTTACATTCAAAATTACACAACAATGGACCCAGCAGTGAACCCTGAGGAACCACACTAATAATATTAGTCCATGAAGAACAGTACCTATTGAGAACCACTCTCTGTCTTCTTCCACTTAACCATCCCTTTATCCATAGCAGTAACTTCCCTTAATGCCACATTGCTCCAGTTTGTACAACAGTCTTTTATGTGCAACAGTATCAAAAGCTCTCCTGAAATCCAAGTATATGATGTCAAAACTATTTTTTGCATCCAGTTTCTTGGTCACTGCATCATTGCAACCTATCAGATTGGTTAGACACTCTTGACAAATCCATGCCACCCCTTGACAAATCCATGCCATCATTGCAGAATAACTGCATGCCAGCCCAAATGGTCTTGCTTTATTTAACCAATGATTCCATTATTTTGACTGGAACAGATATTAAGCAGATCTGTAATTACTCATGTCTCCTTTTGATCCTCCTTTATGAATTGAGAATATATTTGCACTTCTCCAGTTCATAGGGACCTCTCCTTAATCCAAGGATGCTCTCATAATTATGTCTCAGAATCTGCTTACCTCCTGTGCTGCCTTGCTTAATATAACTGGACAGCTTCCATCTGCCCCAGGTTCTTTTTTATGTCTATCCTCAACAATCTCTCCTCCACTTTCCTTTCAGTTATTACGAAGCCATTTAGTTCCCCATTGGAGTTTAATAAACTTCTGACATCCCTTCCCATAAAGAATTCCTCATGTCTGAATGACATCAAGTGGCCCAATGTGATTCAACCTCTTCCTTCTACTGTTAATATTGTATAAGCATTGAAGTCTTTGCTGCTTTTCTTGACATTCTTCATCAGAGACTTCTCATAATCTACCTCAGCTTGTCTAACCTCCTTTGTGACTTGATTACAGACTAATTTATATCTACCATAGGCTTCTGTATCACCTGATAATTTATACGCATCTCATGCACTTTTATTCTCTACCCAGACATCTCAATAGTTTATCTGATATCCATTTAGACCTTGAACAATATTTTTTTGCTAGTACTTAAAACCTATTAGCTTCTTTGATTACTTCCCTGAATGCTTACCATTTAGAATTTGCTGTTATTAACACCATCATTTTGTCCCACTCATTAGAAATTAAAAACTGTCTGAGACCACTGTAGTCAGCCTTATGAAAGCAAAAGCCTTTCTCTTTACCTTTGACAGTAGTTATGTCTTTAATTAAATTCCACAATACTACACTATGATTGCTGCCACCCAGTGGGTCTTTTACCTGCAGATTCTTAATGTATGTAGAATCACTGCTGATAACCAGATCAAGAGTACTGCTCCCTCTTGTTGTCTCTCTAACATGCTACTGTAGAAAACAGTCATCAAAGAAATCTACAAACATCTTGCTAGTGTGTGAGTGACCAAGCCACAAATTCCAGTCAACATCTGGAAAGTTAAAATCCCCCATTATAAGACATTCTGATTTACTGGTCCACTCTATTTCACTGTATAGCTGTTTGGTATACTCATCACAGTCATTAGGCTTACAACACACTCCTACTCTAAATTTTGTTTTCTAAGTGCTTATACACACCAGACTGACTCAACATTGCACTGGTCACCCGTGTTGACTGGATGCACTACCTTAGATTTAATATGCTTCTTAACTAAGAGCCTAACCCCTCTACTCCTCCTGTTCTGCCTTTCCTTCCTGTATACACTGTATTCCCCATATTCAATTTCAGCATCACTTATGTATAAGTGACTTGCTTTAAGCATACTTCCTTGCATCACTAATACTAACTTGAAAACAAAAAAAAATTATGAAAAAACAACTTACCTGATGCAATATAAGAATATGGGCATCGGATAAAACATCTGCTGTTACAACCTGAAAAAAACATTACTCAAACCATTAAAATCAATAAATACTGGTACAAAAAATATATATATATATATATATATATCAGCAAAAAAGTAATAAAATCAAACACCTTCAGTTATCAGCTAATCAATTCAATTCAATCAAAATATAAAAATATTTATACTTAATACTTATAAAAATTATACTTAATTTGTGACTGATTTTTTTTTTTGTCTGATGCTGTATAAACTTACTTCCTTGAATTATTTTGCCACTAATACTACTATTAATAATAATACAAATACCAATGGGATCAAGCAATGATACCCTCAGCTTCCCCCACCATGGGATAGAAAAATAGCCCAGCATGACATTAAGTCAATATTGTGCTACTCACAACATAACAGCTTCAAGTATGAGATGTACATAAACACCTTCACCACATTTCTCGCCATTGTATGAATTATGTATGAGGCCTCGAAACCATATACAATCTCACCTGTAAGGAATATAGTTGAACTTCATCAAATGAAGGATTTTAATGATGTGATTCCAGACATGTTGGGTAATAACTAATCTGCCAAAACTGGCAATGGATATAGCTTCAGCAATATTCATTGACTGTGTCATATACTCACATATATTTGATTTATCTATCCTAAAATGATAACTAGATAAAATGACAGCACTGTCACATCCTACAATAAGGGAGAGATTTGATGATGTGACTCTCAAAATACTGGGTAATGGTAGAATGGGCTCATCCATTCCATCAATCTATTGAAAATACAAAGAAAACAACTTTTCTGACATTAATCAAGTAAAATAGGTTTCTCAGTTGGATGGATTCACCAAATGGGAAACTCATTATACAGTCAGTCCTCGTATAGTACAATAGTTGTGTTCCTAGAAACCCTCATGCAATGCAAAATCATGCAATATAAACAACAAGCCCTATGGGAAAAATAGGGTTAGGTGCCAACCACTCAAGATTGAACACACATTTGTAACCAAAACATTACCAAACACAATAAATAATCGTAATAAAATACTTATGTATTTTATTACGACTATTACGTAATAAAATATTGCTAATGCTTTTGCTTCTATCGTAAGCAAACTTGTACTTTGTTTGATTTTCTATCCAAACAGATGACAGCCGTTCCATCTCTTCCAATTCTTTGTGTCTTAATCTAATGGATTTTAATTACAATTTGAGTTTTTCCTTCTATGAAAGTTGTTTTTATTTTCTCTGCATTCTTTGTAATTCTCGGCGTTGCCTCATTTAGGTCTGTAGCACGTGCAATATCACATGGTCTTTCATTTCGCTCAAAGCGTTTCACAATTTCATATTTTTTCTCTATCGACAGAGGCGGACTGGCCATAAGCCTTACCGGGGAAACCCCGGTGGGCCGGAGGCCGGTGTGATTTTGGCCATAAACACTAGTATGAGGCCACTACAAATTTTCCCGGGTAAGAATTTTTGACCCAGTCCGCCTCTGTTTATCGATATTGCTTTTATTTTTCTCTCTGAATCTGCAGTGTCTTCACCAGGAATAAAGCACAATTACAAAACGAGGTTTTTTTTGATATGGTAGTTGTTGGCGCATCGGCTTCTGTGGCCATATTGCACCTCCCAAGGTTTTTGCAGTACTTTGATCCAAGCCCGAGGCGGGAATCGAACCCGCGACCTTTGGGTTGCCGGGCAGGTACTTTACCCACTCGGCTAGCCCGGTCGGCTACAAAACGAGGAGGCACGTTTGATACACATAAACAAAGCTGCGCACGTGTAGCAACTGAATAAACAACACCGTAAAGGCAGAGATACACTATTAACACTTCACATTTTACTAAAGCACATTTCTAGGGGTTACTACCATAAAACAATAAAAACAATTTACAGTTGCGTTTCTTTGTGTTGTGTTGGTTTTTATGTTATTATGGTGAAATGTGTTTCCCCTTCACTGATATAAAACACATAAATACATTCAGAATCTTCTCTTCATTCCTATCGTGTTGCGTTCAATTGGGGTGATTCCGCGTTCGACTGTCATTTCTTGTAAACACAAAGGCTAATTGTGTTATATAAGATATCGTTCCACTATTTATAAATTGTGTCTGATTGAATTCGTGTAGTGTAAACACGTGTTATACGAGGACTGACTGTACTTGATTGATGAAAAAAAAAATAAAAATTTTAATATTAAAAATGGAAAATAATCATTCAGTAATATTAATTATATAGTAAAAAAAAAGTAAAAGTAAACTGCAGCCATTATCAACCCACTGCACGATGGAAGCTTCCTCAACAATTCATGTTGAGGGAAATGAATCATAATCTGCCACGCTGGTCCAGTGGGGGTTGGCAAATCGACCATATTTAGCAGTCAGGGGCTTGAACCCCGGTCTGCTCAAAGAGCGTGTGCTACTGCACTCTCACCCTTGACCGCTATAACCTCTCTTAATTCTTAGAGTGAATGGGATAAATCTTAAGCTTTGAAATTACAATTAATTATTAATTACCTTATTATTTATTAATTTTATTTTATTAATTATTAATAACTAATCAGAAAATCATGGTGAAAAATTTATATACTGTTTGTTTGTTTGTTTGTTTGTTATTTGGTTTTTAGGAGCATTAGCAACTAAGGCCATATTGCTCCAGGATATGCGGTGGTCATTCCCTGACCTTTCCACATCCACCATATTTGGTGGTGACGGGCTCGAACCCTGGTCTAATCAAGAAGCGTATGCTATGTACTGCTGCTCCTTCCCACCTGGCTACGGAGGCACTTATATACTGTACACCGATGAGTCAAAACATTATGGCTACCTACCTAATATGATGTCGGTCCTCCACGTGCAGCCAAAACAGCTCGTACCCGATGAGGAATGGATGCTACAAGATTTCTAAATGTGTCTTGTGGTATCTGGTACCAACATGTAACCAGCAGATCCTTTAACTCCGGTAAGATCCGTGGTTGAGATGCTGCAGATCGGAGTTGCTGTTCCAACACAAACCACAGATGTTCGATGGGATTGATGTCTAGAGAATTTGGAGGCCAGAGCAATACCTGGAGGTCTTCCTCATGTTCCGCGAACCAGTATCGAACAATCCAGGTGGTGTGGTCGGCGCATTATTATGCTGAAAGACAGCACCACCAGAGGGGAAGACCGTTGCCATGAAAGGGTGAACCTGGTCAGCAATGATGTTTAGGTAGGTGGTAGACATCAGAGTGCCCGGCACATGGATGACTGGACCCAGGGTATCCCAGCAGAACATTTCTCAAAGCATGACACTGCCGCCACCGGCTGATTTTTGTCCCACGGTGCATCCAGGCACCATTAATTCCCCAGGTAAACGACACACACACACATACCCAGCCATCCACATGGTGAAACAGGAAATGTGATTCATCAGACCAGACGACCTTCTTCCAATCACTCAAGGTTCAGTTTCGATGCTCGCATGCCCATTATAGGCGCTGTCACTAGTGAACCATGGTTAGCATGGGCACTCGGAGTAGCCTGCAGCTATGCAGCCCCATTTTCAGCAGGGCTAGATGTACTGTGTGTTGTGACACATTACTTTCATCACCAGCATTCCAATTACCAGCGCCTTGAGCCACAGTGGCCCTTCTGTTTTTTTTTTTTTATGAGAACCCCAAACACGAGAGGTATTATAACCTATAGTACTTAGTACCGTGCTTGGGTTGGAGGTTGAGAAGACGAAAGAAGATATTTGTTGATATTGGACTTGAACTTCTGTAGATTGTAATTTTCAGGAAATATGTATGAAGGAAGGTTGTTCCAGAAAACGGCAGTTGAATGAATAAATGAGGAAGATGAAAAGTTGGTTCTGTGGGTTTGAAGTTGGACAGTAAATGGATGTTGGCTGGTGGCGGCACGTGTTCGGACTGTTTTGAAAGAGAGAGCGGGAATTATAGAAGCCAATTCAGAAGAACAGTGCCCATGGAAGTATCTGTAGAAGAGCATGCAGCAGAAACAGTGCGTCTATGAGACAGCGAGTGGAGAGACTCTGTTAGAGATGAATCATTAATTAACCTAACTGCCCTCTTCTGAATGGAATCAAGAAGCCTGAGAGAGGTTTTGGGGGCACCACCCCAGATGTGGGAACAATATTCCATGGCAGGGCGGATTTGCGATTTATACAGAGTGAGCAGCTGTTTGGGAGAAAAGTAACGCCGAGAGCGAAAGAGAAAACCAAGTTTTTTAGATGCAGAGGAAGCAATATTTGTAATGTGCTTGTGCCAAGAGAGATTAGAAGTCAGGGTAATCCCCAAAAGAGATATATCATTTTGCCTAGAAATCGCAATGTCACTAAACATAAGCATAGGAGCAGAAGAATCCTTTTTGTGAGATATAAGACAAGATTGAGTTTTAGAAGGGTTGAAATCAACTAAGTTGTCTTTGCCCCACTGGAGAATTACCTGAAGATAGGCATTTAAGGAATTGGCAGCAGATTTTCGAGAACTTGAAGCTGATTGAACTGGACAAGGTTTCTCAAAATGGAAAGTTGAATGCAATGTGCTATCATCGGCAAAACTATGGATAGGATTTCCAGTCAATGGAAGAAGGTCATTGATATACAAGAGGAAAAGAGTGGGGGAAAGAACTGAACCTTGGGGGACACCGGCATTAGTGGAGAAGTTAGAAGAAAGAGAGCCATCTACCATCACCCTCAGTGAGCGATCAGAGAGAAAACTGGATAACCAATTACTAAAAACAGTTGGCAAACCATAAGATGGAAGCTTGTTTAGAAGACCTTTATGCCAAACACGATCAAAAGCCTTTGAGATGTCAAGAGCAACTACTTGTGTTTCACCGAACCTTTCCATTGAATTAGTCCATAAATGGGTAACATAAGCCAGAATATCACCAGTGGATCGACACTGACGGAATCCATACTGGCGATCGTTGATCAAACGGAAGGTTTCTAGGTAGTTTAAGAGTTGGCGGTTAATTGATTTCTCTATTACTTTAGAAAGAGTAGAAGTAATTGCAATGGGACGATAATTGGATGGGAGGGATTTGTCACCCTTTTTAGGAACTGGCTGGATATGAGCAAATTTCCAAGCAGAAGGATAAACACCTTTGGAATAAGAAAGTGAAAAAAGGCGGCAAGGAATAGGAGTAAGTTCAGGAGCACAGGTTTTGAGAACAAGTGGAGAAATACCATCGGAACCTGGAGCTTTCTTAGCATCAAGATTCGTCAAAATCCTTCTGACGGAAGACCACAGGAGGCATTGAATGGAGCGTGTTAGGAATGGTGGGAGGTGTTTTACCAAGATCATTAATACATGAGCTCAAAGAAAAATGGGATGCTAGCAGGTCAGCTTTATCCTTGGCTGAAGTGACAACAGAACCATCTGGTTTGGACAGAGGTGGGAGCAGAGATGGGCAAAAGTTGCGGCAAATAGCTTTGGCAAGAGACCAGAATGCTCGGCTACCATTAGGGCAAGAAGCAAGTTTTCTACTCTTAGCCTGTTCAAACTCTAGTTTGGACTGATTAATAACTGCTTTACAATTGTTACGAGCTTTGGTGTAGGCAGAAAATGAAACTGAAGAATTAGAAACAAGCCAATTACGATATGCAACGTTCTTCTCTTGGACAGCCTTAGCACATTTATTGGAAAACCAAGGTTTAGATAAAGGACGAGATTTTAAAGTGGAGTGTGGGATAAAGGATTCCATTCCTGCAAGAATAATTTCACTGACACGATCTGAGCAAACGTTGACATCAGAAGTTTTGAAACAGTAATCAGACCAAGGAAAAGAAGAAAAGAAGTCTCGCAGGTCATCCCATTTTGCATTCTTGTAATGCCAAACAATACGAGGTTGGGAATAGCCATGAGATAAAGGTTCCATTGGAGAAGAGGCAATCACCAAGTTGTGATCTGAAGTGCCTAAAGGACCTCTCACTTCAACCTTGTACTTAGAAGGGTTGTTTGTGAGAAAAAGATCAAGCGTATTGGCTGTATGATTAGGATTGTCTGGTATTCTTGTAGGTAAATGAACAATCTGTGCTAGGTCATTAGTAATTGCAAAAGCCTCAGCATCTCGACCTGCTGGGTCGGTGTGACTAGAAAACTGAAGCCAGCTGGAGTTGTGAACGTTAAAATCACCAAGGAAAATTACCTCACTGTTAGGAAAGTTGGACTGGAGAAAGTCAAGTTGCAAAGAGAGGAAGTCAAAGAGCTCCAAGTGATTAGTGGAGTTTGGAGAACGGTAGAGACAACAGATGAATTTTACACAATGAGGTAGAGAGATTTTAAGCCAGAGAAGATCAAAGAGAGGAGATTCCAAATTGCCAAGTCTCTGACAGGGAATATCAGAACGGACATATGCACAAGTACCTCCTTTGAGGCGAAAGGAATCATACAGCAAATAATTTGGACATCTGAGATGAGCAGTAGTTGAATCAACTGATAACTGAGATTCAGTCAGAAAAAGTACATGGGGTTTGGAAGACTGCAAGTGGAAATGGACATCGTTGAGATTAGAATTGAGACCACGTATATTTGTGAAATGAATTAGGAAGTCCTTGGGAGGTTTAGATCTTTTCGCAGATAAGCTTGCTCTATTATTTTGACAATTCATGGTGTATTCAATAGTAAGAAAAAGTGGGTGGGAAATGCTGTATGAAGTAATGAAATTTTTGGATATGGCGTACATGTGGTAAGAATATACCCAGATCCTTGACATAACGTGGCCTCGACAATGCTCCCCGCATACACACTACTCGGACTCCCTCCAGTCACTATCTGGCAGAGTAGAGGTAGCAAGATTATACACTAGCTGATCCGGAAGCTTCCTAGAGAGTTACCAATAGGTTCAGTCCGGTGTACTAACTAGCGGCCGGCCTGCGAACACCGTTTTAGAGCTGTACCCTCGAAATGTAAGGAATATTGGATCTCGCCACGACATTCATCATAACCTCAAAAATCATCAATCATACTGCATGATGGAAGAGATAGGGAAGGGTTGGCCGGAACTTAGCTCTAGAGACTAAACATGGGTTCCACCACTTCAAGCCTCCAATAAGCAAAGTGGTGGTATTTCACCGGTTGATGAGAGTCATCTACCACCTAGTACTGCCTGGTAACATAGAGGGGCGGCATTCCTCTATGTGGTGTGGGCGCCACACCTCGACCCCTGCTTACGTTGGTTCACACCTGGGTTGTCACCCACCATGTACTTGTGCATGAAGGTTATACCCAGGATTACTAACAGTCCCACCATCGTGAAGGTGCAAGCAGAGGATTTGGCTGTCATAGACCGTCCGGACTTCGCCGAAATTGGGTCCACTTTGACTAGAGTGTCACCCGAATATCAGTTCCATCAGCGTTTTAGACTCCCAGGTAGTAAGAACAGCTTGTCTGGCATATCTGAGAGAATGT
The DNA here is from genome assembly GCF_048544385.1 of Mastigoproctus giganteus. Taxonomy (NCBI): domain Eukaryota; kingdom Metazoa; phylum Arthropoda; class Arachnida; order Uropygi; family Thelyphonidae; genus Mastigoproctus; species Mastigoproctus giganteus. The sequence goes on along the minus strand of NC_143581.1, from coordinate 22,030,953 downwards.
CTGTGACAACCTCAAGGACTGTTGCCATATACCATCTGGGAGAGCCTTAGCTCACCTCGAGCATCAATGAGCCATGGTCATCCAACACCTCGCCACCGGTTTGTGGGTTTTTCCTCCTCGGACCACTTTCAGTAGGTACTAACCACAGCTGACTGTGAGCATCCCACCAGCCATGCCATTTCAGATATGCTCTGACCCAGTCATCTGGCCATCAAACTAGCTCAAGTCCACTGCCTTCCCATCTGAAGTACAAGGGTAACACTGATTAACGGAGCTCAGTATCGAGTGTATTTTATACTGCGTCCGGACCTGTGCACGCACCATAGTTCACCTGCAGTTGCTTCGATTTGCATAACGACTTGCTGGTCATAATTTGTTGGCTCATCAGTGTATATAGTGTGTGTGTGTGTGTGTGTGTGTGTGTGTGTGTGTGTGTGTGTGTGTGTGTGTGTGTGTGTGTGTGTGTGTGTGCGCGCGCGTGTGCGCGTGCGCATGCGTGCGTGCATGTTCGTGCACGTGTGCATGCGTGTGTAAAACAAGTTATTAATGTTATACTTTGCATCACTCGGATGCAGTCAATTAGTAAAAACTGCTCAATAAACCTTTACTGCTGATCGTATAAAATTTGGTAAAAATCAGATTTCTCTGGGCAAGAAACTTGGAGCGAACAAAGCAAATGCTGAATTTGGTATCAATCCAGCTCTTCTTATTGAGCAATGTCCAAATATTTGAAACATGCTTCCACTTTTTTTATATATACAGGGTGTCTCAAAAATATTGGTACAAATGTTTAGGGGAGGTAGGTAACATCTAAAGGAATGTGAATCGTATAGGAACCCATAACCGGAAACATCACGGGAAAGTAGTAGCAGAGGCACAAGAAGCAGAAATGACACAAGATAGTAATTAGTGGCAAACATTTATTTGACATAATATTAACAATGGAGTACGAGATGGATGCATTTCATGATGTTACAACAGATGCTCGGAGGTTCCACCATGAGATGCGATGCATGTGTGACACCAACACAGCATGGATTGGTGGACACGGTTGAACATACCTGGAGTTTCTTTGACAGTAGCAGCAGCGCAGACTAGTCTTGCCACGAGAGCCATTTCCGTCTCCACAGGCAATTCATACACAACTGAGGGTCCCACACAGAAAGAAATCGAGGCTCGATAAATCAGGTGAGCGTGGGGACCAGGCAACGAGCCCACCATGGCCAATCCATAGACGCCCAAAACACCTGTTCAAATGGTCACGAACACACCTTCAATAATGGGCTTGGTTTTTGGGTTTTTTTTAGCAACTAAGGCCATATTGCTCCGGGGATATGCGGTGGTCATTCTCTGACCTTTCTGCACCCTCCGTATTTTGGTGGCTCACGGGCTCAAACCCCGGTCTAATCAAGAAGCGTGTGCTACACACTGCTGCTCCTGCCCACCTGGCTACGGAGGCGCCCCTTCACGTTGAAACCAAATGTTGCATCTCACATTTGCTGGAACATCGTCAAGTAACCCTGGTAGAATTTGTTCAAGAAAGATCCAATAGTTAGCGGAGTTCATGTGGGATGGTAACAGATATGGGCCGACTAAGCAGTCACCGACCATACCTGCCCACACATTTATTGCAAAGCGATGTTGTGCTGCATGGGGGTGCACACCGTGTGGGCCCTCTGCTAATCCATATACTAGGTGCATGTCTGCCAGCTCACAGTTCATATAACATTGCATGCTCTTCGTGTGGTGACTACTGCTTGAATGAGTAAACCAGGAATTTTCCCTCTTGCAAACTGATGAACAGCGCTGTGTACCGACTTACGGTGACGTTTCCGGTTATGGGTTCCTATGCGATTCACATTCCTTTAGATGTTACCTACCTCCCCTAAACGTTTGTACCAATATTTTTGAGACACCCTGTATAGAAAAACTCAAGATTATATTAAACTGCCAAATTTCTATTTTTTTAATTATAAAAGAAAGAATATTTATATAAAAGAAATTTTTTATAAATATTCTTTTAATTATAAAGAATTTTAATTATAAAGAAATTCAGAGCATATCCGAGTGTGAAATATTTTCACACTATTCCAAATTTCTAAATAAAATAACCAAATATAAAATTTCATTAAAATCCTACACTGGTAGTTGAGTTGTTATATGGTGGTAAAGATAATAACTGATTTGGTAAAGATAATAGCTGCTCTAGGTCTTTGCAAATGCACCTAAACAAAATAAAAAAAAAAATTAAATAATTACAGGTAACCCTCGTATAACATGGTAGTTAGGTTCCTATAAAATCTCGTGTAGTGCGAAACTGTGTTATACAAGATTAAAAATCAGTACAAAAAGGAGTGGTGGGTTACATTCCAAAAACTAACAAAAGTACACCATTTTTTTATAACTATAGGAATTTCTAACATTCCTGCTGGTGCACACACTGCTATGCAAGATTCTTCCACCGAGGTTCTCCTCTAGTGGTCTGCTAACCCTTAGGGATAGGAGTAAAAAAAGAGAGAGAGAGAAAAGAAGAAGAGAAAAAATTTATTATTTATTTATTTCTAATTATTTTACTTTATTTTTTTATCTATAATTATTTTTATTTTATTATTATTATTTTTTATTTCTATATTGGGACCTCCCTCCCTCAGAGTCCCAGCTTTTCCTCTTCCCTTTGCCCCATTTCATTTCTTGAGTTCTCTCCTTCCTTGCTCTGCTGGAGGGGACTGGACTCCCACAGGCATCCCTATACTGATCTGGTTGGATCCTTGTGCCGTGGATGGATGCTGGAATGCTTCTTCCTGGTGACAGGGCCTTCTAGTAACTGAGAGGCCAGATGAACAACATGAACAACACTATATCCATTGTACATGCACTACTCACATGCTCATCTGACCTTGGCAGATTTTGTTGCTTCACAGTGGCACTTTTTAGCAGTTTTTTGGGGGACCACTGGCACTGCTGATAGATATATACATGTCCACTGACTATCGTAAACTTAATTTTTATTAAAAATATAATAACTGAACAAACGTCTTACAAACTATAATACATATATGTCAGATAATGAATGTTCATTTACTTTTATTCTTCTTCACAGCTGTTAAGCACAATCAAATGTTTTCTCTGTTGCAGAATATCTTCACCGTCTGAACTTTCTTCTTCAGCATCCAGATTTCGTGTATCTTCTGCTCTCTTTAAAAAATCAGTAATCTGGGTTTGATTGCTTTTCCTTGATAGATTATTTTTTGTGATATGGAGCTAAGCATTTTTGATTTTTAAGCTCTCTTTTGAACTTTATGCTCCTTTCAGACAAAGGATCTGCATTCAAAAAATAAGATGCTAATTACTCGGCTAAATTTATGCCTTCCCATATGCTTTTTAGTGTAAAATTTGGAACTTCAGAATTTTCATCTGTGCTATTATCCTCTGTGATTTGGATTACCTCCAATGACATTTCCACCAAATCCCCTTCACCAGCCTCTTTTTCCCCAGCCAGTTCTTAAACATCTACAGTAGTCATATCATCAAAACATCAGTAATATCATCAATATCAGCAAGTTCTATTTGATTCCGTTTTCTGCTGGTTCGACCCTATTTCCTGAATGAACTGACTCTGGCCATACATATTTCCAACACACATTTAATGTTGACGGTTTTACTTCTTTGAGTGATAAAGCTATGATTCCGATACAGTCCACAACTGCAAAATGTCTTTTGAGCAGTGCTTTTTTTATAGGCATAATTTAGGTCGGGGATTTAATTCACAATAAAGAAATTATTCTGATACTGTTCTTAAGACCAAAGTTTAGTAATACATACCCAAAAAATTTATACAATATCAAATAAAAATGAAAATAACCTTACGAAAACCTTAAAGGTCACAAACTGCATGCTTTGACGTCACAATTTTTATGTGCTCAAACAAGCACAAGTTCAATAGCACAGAACCTAACACGGGGATGTCTCAATTTTTTTTTTTTTTTGCATAGCCACTTGCAAGTCAACAGCGGGGATTCACAAGAAAGAATGGAAATGTTGAAAAATTACAACACAGTAGGGTTTTCCCAGCACAAAAGCTCAAAAATACTGTGTTATGTGAGGTTTGCAGCAATTCTATATTCCATGTTAGAGCAAAACCATGTTATTTAAGTACCATGTTGTGCGACAATTGCCACAATTTATCAATCATGTTAGAGCGAAACTGTGTTGTAGAAGTACCATGTTATATGGGGATTGCCTGTATTCTAAGATTAAAGCAAACAGAACATATTATCTCAATAACGATGTTTACTGTAAAATTTTTCTTTGCACTAAGGTGCTCAGTAACCACCAGAAGAGCATTTAATGTAGCAGCACCACTTCCAATTCTTTTAGCAGGATCCTCCACAGTAAGCACGGTTGTTTCTTTTTGAATACCACCTTTTCTTTGTAAATATTCAAGTTCTACAGAAAAAGGTAAGTAATTGTTGAAAGAAACACAAATATCAACAGCCTTGAAAAAAATGACAACTTTTTCTTTAAATTTCAGAATTTCAGCAAAATGCTAAAATTTAAAAAATAATAATAATAATGATAATGTATAATACAAGAACTATATGAGCTAAGTAAATAAAGAATAAAATTGATAAGTGTAATTAAATTAAATTATACATTTTTTTTTTAATTCAAACCATCAGATAATCTTCACAGCACAATTTTCCTGTATTGAATGCTTGTATAGGCCATAATGCACTGGAATGGCATTCTGGTAGATAAGTTGTAACATTACTAAAAATATTGAGGTGGCCATTGCCAATTATATGTTTGGACAAATTTGTAATTAATTGTGGCATCTGAATGTCAAAAACAACAAAAATGGATGTATAATGTTTGCTTGTGTTGGATAAATGCATGAAAAAAATATATATTTAATCATATTTTTGTTGCAAAATATCTGGCAACAAAAAGTGTTATTAATATCTTCCAACTGAAGGAATGCTGTTAGTATTAAATGCAGCAAATGATGCAAGGATGCAGACTTATATGGCATCAGCCAAAAAAAGAAAATAAAAGAAACAAGAAAGAAAAATAAACAATACACACTTAATTTATCTATTCCCTCTAATAATTTGTATAATTCTTCCTTAAATTTATTCAAACTACCCACCTCCACAACACCAGATGGATGTTTGTTCCAACAGTCACTCAACCTCTGACTTAAAGTTTAAAAAATGTTTGCACATCTATCCTATAACTATCCATTTTCAATTTAAATTTGTCCCCTATGTATGTTATCTGAGCAAAAGTTAGGACACTATATGCATTTAATTTACTACACAGGTGCCTAGTTTCCAGATGCTGCTGATTGTTGATCGTTAGACAGATGCAGGTAGTGAAGGCAAACTGTTCCAATGATCAACTCGCTGGCTAAAAAAAACTTCCCATGATCAAATCTAAACTTCTTCCCTGTAATTTAAATTTATAACCACAAGTTCTGGAATTCTCTATAATAGTGAAAATTCTGCCTTTGTTCGTTTTACTAACCCCTCTCAGTGACTTATAAACCTCAATCAGGTCACCTCTGAGGTGCCTGGTTGCCAAGCTCTGTAACCCACATATTCAGTCTTTCCTCGTATTGCCTGGTTGCCAAGCTCTGTAACCCACATATTCAGTCTTTCCTCGTATTGCCTGGTTGCCAAGCTCTGTAACCCACATATTCAGTCTTTCCTCGTATTGTTGCCCATTTACTAATCTCACCATGTGAGTTTCCCATCTTTGGACCCTTTCAAGAAGCACAATGTCTTTTTTCAGAGGTCTCCATGCTTGAACACAGTATTCCAAAGGTGTTCTTACGATTTCCTTATACAGTGGGACTATGACCCCCCATAGCTCTACAGGATAATGTTCGATAAATCATCGATAGGACACCATGGGCTTTCCTGGCTGCTTGTTTACACTGCTCAGAACACTTTGTATCTGCCTGTATTATAACTCCCAGATCCCTTTCTTCTTCTACTGTTTTCAATTCAACTCCATCAAGTGTATAATTTATTTTAGAGTTGCTATTCCCCAAGTGTAAAACCTTGCATTCTGTTGCATTAAAACATGGCTGCCACTTTTCTGACCATTCTTGCAGCTTGTTCAAGTCAATCCTGAAGGAGCACTGCTTGGTACTGATCATTAACGACTCTGCCAATCTTTATGTCATCTGCAAATTTTGACATCAAGCCTTCTATTCCATTGTTGATGTCATTTATGAAAATCAGAAACAACAGTCGTCCAAAGGAATCTCTCCTAAGTTCACAATCTTCTGGTCTATAGATGCCCCACAATAACTTCAATGGTTCAATACGCTCCCTGGAATGTACTAAACCATTCAAGTTCAAAATGATTGGGTATATGCCATAAATGCCAGAATAGTTTTTACCTTTATGCTTGAAAGGTTTTCTAATAAACAGTCATAGATAATTTCAAAATCCATAATTTTATATGACTCAGCTTCACATGTACAACTTCTTTTCAGCATGAAGGGAATTTACTTTCTTCAGTAAAGACAGATGAAAATTACCTGTTCGATTCATCCGCAACATCAGTTGAGTTATCTAAGACTTTCCGACACTCAGTGCACCAGAATCCAATCTGATTCACTTTTTTCTTCCTTAAATTTACATACATGAAAAATTCCTTCTCACCATGCTTTGCTCTCTTGACCAGTGCTTTCTCGTACATAGCCTTGCCATCTCTAACTTTATCTGTGGTACTATTACAAATCAATTTTAGCATTAGTAGAGGCATATGATGCAAGAAAGCAAGCTTATGCAGCATCAGCAAAAAAAAAAAAAAAAAAAAAAAACTTCCACTTCGCCCCTCTATTCGTTCGAAATACCTGTCCGGCTGAGCCTTAAATTTATTTAGGCTATCAACTTCCACAACAAGGGATGGAAGTCTGTTCCACCAACCAACTACCCGCTGGCTAAAGGCAAATTTCCGCATCTATTCTACATCTGTCTTTCCTCAATTTGAATTTATGCCCTCTCAGGTCATTATTCTGAGCAAGAGGAAGAATCCCATCAGTATTGAGCATGCTCAAACCATTCAAGGCTTTATCCACCTCTATCAGATCACCTCGCCGGTGCCTAGTCTCCAGACACTGTAATTTGCAAAACTTAAGCCTTTCTTCGTAAGAGCAACCCTTTGTTCCATTCACTAATCTTGTTGCCCTTCTCTGTACTCGTTCCAGCAGCTCTACATCCTTCTTGAAATGAGGCCTCCAGACCTGTATACAGTACTCAAGGTGTGTCCTGACCATTGCCTTATACAAGGGAATAATCACCTCCTTATCCCTGCTAGAAAAATTCCTGCATATCATTGATAAGACACCATGAGCTACTCTTGCAGCCCGTCTGCACTGCCCAGAGAACTTCGCATCTGCCTGCACAATTACCCCCAGGTCCTTTTCATTCTCTACCACTGTCAGTGTAGTACCACAGAGTTCATACGTTGCTCTGGGGCTACTGTTTCCCCATATGTAGTACTTTACATTTGCCAATGTTAAACTTCATTTCCACCTCTCAGCCCATCTATTCAACCTTTCCAGATCCTGTTGCAGCAGCATAGCATCAGTAGTGTCCTGAACAACCCTGCCAACCTTTGTATCGTCTGCAAACTTGGACATTATGCTTGATATACCATCATCAATATTATTTATAAATACAGAAAACAATAATAGACCCAACACTGAACCCTGAGGGACTCCACTAATAATATTAGTCCACGATGAGCAGTGTCCATTGATTACCACTCTCTGTCTTCTCCCCCTCAACCATCCCTTTATCCATAGCAGCAATTTGCCTCCAATGCCACACTGCTCCAATTTGTGCAGCAGTCTTCCAGGTGCAACAGTATCAAAAGCCTTTCTAAGATCCAAGTATATAATATCAAAGTTATTCCCTGCATCCAGTTCTTTTGTGACTGCATCATAGTATCCAATCAAACTGGTCAGGCAAGACTTCCCCTTAACAAAACCATGCTGTGTCCGAGCTATAACTGAAATCTTGTCTAGATCATCCAGCAGTGCTTCTTTAACCAGTGCCTCCATTAATTTTCCTAGAACAGAAGTTAAACTCACAGGTCTATAATTACTTGTGTCAGCCTTTGATCCTCCTTTATGAATTGGGGGTCACATTTGCACATCTCCAGTCTATGGGTACCTCCCCTGGGTCCAAGGAAGCTCTCATAATTATGGCTAAGGTTTTGCTTACTTCCTTTGCTGCCTCCTTTAATATAACTGGATAAATCCCATCCACCCCAGGTGCCTTTCTTATGTTTATCTTCAACAATTTCTCCTCCACTTTACTCTCAGTTATTACGAGATTATCTAGCTTACTGCCAGAGTTGAATACACCTCTGGCATTCCCCTCGCTGAATAACTCCTCATGTGTGAATGTCGATGCAAAATATTCATTTAGTTTGTTAGCTACCTGAGCAGGATCATCAACAGTTGAACCATCGATATCAAGTGGACCAATCTGATTCATCCCCTTCCTTCTAGAGTTTACATAAGTAAAGAACTCTTTGCTGTTTTTCTTTGCATCCCTTGCCAAAGATTTCTCATAATCTGCCTTCGCCTGCCTAACTTCCTTTGTAACTTGGTTACAGATCAACTTGTATCTATCATAGGCTTCTGTGTCACATGTTAATTTATATGTATCCCATGCATTTTTCTTCTCTGCCCTATGTCTCATTAGTTCATCTGACATCCATTTAGGCCTAAACCTTGAAAAATATTTCTTTTGTAGCTGTTGTAAGCTTCAATACTATTCATTGCTCTTTAACTGTCCCATGTTAAGTTTTTTCTGTTCTATTTGACTTGATGGCTCTGAATTTATCCATTTCAAGATCCTCCTCCTGCAATATTTTCTTAAAGATATGCATTCATTCATGGCTTCACTAATTTTTGGTTTGCTTTAAAATTAGCATTAAGATTTGCATTAGTAAAGGCATATGATGCAAGAAAGCAAGCTTATACAGCATTAGTAAAGGCATATGATGCAAGCTTATACAGCATTAGTAAAGGCATATGATGCAAGCTTATACAGCATTAGTAAAGGCATATGATGCAAGAAAGCAAGCTTATACAGCATTAGTAAAGGCATATGATGCAAGAAAGCAACCTTATATAGCATTAGTAAATGCATATGATGCAAGAAAGCAAGCTTATACAGCATCAGCCAAAAAAAAAAAAAAAAAAAGCCCTTCTCATTTCACCCATTCACTAGTTCCAAATGTTTGTCTAGTTCTCCCTTGAATCTATTTAAGCTATCAACTTCTACATTGACAGATGGAAGTTTGTTCCAGAAATCAACCACCAACAGGCTAAAGGCAAACTTCAACACATCTATCCTACAACTGTCTTTCCTCAATTTGAATTTATGCCCTCAGGCGATTATTCTGAGCAAGAGGAACAATTCCATCAGCATTGAGCATGCACAAACCATTCAAGATCTTAAACTACCTTAATGAGATCACCTCACAGGTGCCTAGTCTCCAGACACTGTAATTTCCAAAACTTAAGCCTTTCTTCATAAGAGCACCCCTTTGTTCCATTCACTAATCTTGTTGCCCTTCTCTGTACTCGTTCCAGCAGCTCTACATCCTTCTTAAAATGAGGCCTCCAGATCTGAATACAGTACTCAAGGTATGGCCTGACCATTGCCTTATAAAAGAGGATAATCATCTCCTTATCCTGACTAGCAAAATTCCTATACATCACTGACAAGACACCATCAGCTACTCTATTATACTCATCAGAGTCATTAGGCATATAATACACTTCTACACTCAATTTTTCTTTCCCAGTGATTTTGTCACACCAAACTGACTCAACACTGCTCTGTCCACCCATATCGACTAGCTGTACTTCCTTGGATTTTGTGTTTCTTAACTAAAAGCATAACCCCTCCTCCCTTCCTTTCCTATCTATCCTTCCTGTACACATTCTACTCCCCAAATTCCATTTCTGCATTCCTTATATCTGTGTGACACAACATCTCTGATATCCCAACAATATCTGCCTTTGATGTTTTGACAAACACTTCAAATTCATCAAATTTATTTACCAAACTCCTAACATTGGTGTACACACAAGTATACATGCACCTGTTCCTGTTCTTAGCTACTTTAGCACAGCCCATGTATTTACTTGTTCCACAATGACTCCCAGCAGTCTCTGAAATCCCCCACATCTTGTTTTCCAGGCTGCTGCTCATTCCAATAGAAGCAGTTCAAGAATCACTCTCACCTCTGCCGGCGGCTACTGTTAATCTATTAGTCCGTGTATCCCCCCCCCCAAGCTAGCAGTTTTGTGACCCACCTAACACTGCCTCAATAGCATTAGCAAATATTCTTGCACCCTTTCTATTTAAGCGTATCCCATCCCTGTATAAGCAGTCTCTCCTGTTAACAAGCACAGACCAGGCTGAGAAAAATTCTACCCTTGAGCCTTGCACAATCTCTCCAGGGCTGACTGATCGACAAGGCTCTCATCATATATTCCCTCTTATCGTGTCTGGGCAGAATTGCAGACACTTTCAAATTCAACCCTAACTCAGCTCTTTTTCAACATTGGCCTGTACTTGTTAAGTAATTCTGCCGATCTCCTACTCTTAATATCATTAGTGCCAATGCGTACAACAATATCACCTTTTGTACCCTTAAAAGATATCTGTTCCACAATTTCGTCAACCTTTGCCCCTGGTCCTGTTCCACCTATTCTTTTTGCACAATATATTCCCCATTTCCCTGAAAATAGAGTCACCGACAACAACTAGTTCTTGTGGGACCAGCGCATTCTGCCTTGGGGGTTGCCTCTGTTGTGTGATGTTCAAGTGCAACAGAGGGGTTGCCTCTGTTGTGTGATGTTCAAGTGCAACAGAGGGGTTGCCTCTGTTGTGGCGCCTCCGTAGCCAGGTGGGCAGGAGCAGCAGTGCATAGCACACGCTTCTTGATCAGAGCGGGGTTCGAGCCCGTGACCACCAAATACAGAGGATGCGGAAAGGTCAGGAAATGACCACCGCATATCCCCGGAGTAATATGGCCTTAGTTGATAATGCTCCTAAAAACCAAATAACAACAACAGCCTCTGTTGTGTGATGTTCTGGGCATTGATATGGACAGCTGAGAGCCTGATGGGCATCTACCCTGTCTTTCAAGCTCTCAAAGGCCAATAACATCACTGAGTTGGCACCTGATTTCCTCACACTCCTTACATTGTACACACACAAATGCGTTCCCCTTGGCAATATCATGTCTCATTCCTGATTACTCCACAAACATCAAACAAGCAGTACATTTCAAAAGGCTGTGATTCAGAGGACAACCACCCTCCTTAGTTCTCCCCTGAACCACAGCACTCCCATTAGCTTGAGCCCTTTGCTTTGTTGCTCTGGTCTGAGTCATGAGTATTTACCCTCACTCTGCAATCCACCCAATTAATAGATGCCACATAGCACCTTAAATTGTCAAGTCCCCTTTGACAGTTTAACTTCATGAGTAATGACGAGGTCAACAATATTCTCACCCCATTATCTCTGGCATGCTGGTACAAATAATAATCATCTAGTTTATTTAGAAATTTTTTTTCCCAAGGTGAGTTACCCTCCCACTTATTCCAATCATTCTGGGGCAGATTGAAGTCACCCATAATAAGACATTTGCACTTGCTTGCCCATTCATTTGCAGGTAAAGACTCTCTTCATATTCTTCATAATCTTCTGGTCTGTAGATTACTCCCTCTCTCATTATGCCTTTGCTTCCACTAACTCACATCACACAGATTCTATGCTTCAGCCTCTGCAAAAGCTTTTTTCGCACTCAGGCTGTTTTTGATAAAAAGCATGACACCACCACCCCTTCTATCTTCCCTGTCTTTCTTGAATACATTATACATACCATAGTGGAACTCGTCATCCCCGATTTCTGGGCAGCAACACATTTCTGTTAGCCCTATTATGTCAGCATTAGAACCAAGATTTCAAATTCAGCCATTTTATTGACAACACTCCTGACATACTGTAGACACAGTTAAGACTAAGTAGTCTTTCCTTGTGTTGAAACAATCTGAATTCCCCCTTAAGGATTGACTCAATCCCAGATAATATGTGTGCTGAGATGGAAGAAACTTGAGGTGTTGTCACACCATGGCTGAGTTACTTGGTCTTGGTCAAGGGTTGTACAATTTTTTCTCCCTGAAACTGATTTTTCATCCTGTGAAATACACAACCAATGAAGCCACATTACTTGCTTCACTGCTGTCTCTCTTATGCAAAGGGCTGTGTTCAAATCCTATTGATAACTAGAGAAACAACATATATTCATCTTACAAACCAGCTTCAAGTTGACTATATGGAAGGTTTAAATGTGTGGCTATTACATGTAATGACAAATTACTGATACAGCAAATAATAATTGAGCAATTCTGAAACTTTACATATTCCATGCCATGACTTATTCTGTTTGTTTATGGTGGCTTGTACACTTTTAAATCTGTTCCTGCTTTTTATATGTCTTGTTCATATTATTCACTACTTTTGGAAGAATGTTCAAATATTTCTGGTATTATATATACTTCATACTACAATATTATGTAGTACATTTCATAAATTAATGCCAAAGTAGCAATAATCTGTAAAAAATATAATAAGATTAATTACAAGCAACTTTAATTTTTTTTAGAAATATCATTTTTACCTTTTGCAATGGCTGATGCCCAAGATGATGTTGGGCAGGTCACTACTATACAAGTCCAGTGATAACCCATTTTCCATCAGCTCAAAAAACTTAACAGTAATGCCTGCATAGAAAACTACAACATATTAAATTCTGGTATTATAATTAAAGTAAAAATAATGTATTTTTTAAATAAAACAAAACTTTCAAGTAGCATATAGTCATTCAAAAATATAAAAGAATTTCATTTAAGAAATTCAGTAACATAATATAATGATGAAAGACTGTGCATGTTCCCTGTGAATACAGAGGGGGAGTTGGTCTCCACCAGCAGGTATATTCTTCACTTAGTAATTTATTATGTTTCTTAAATGTGGTGTAATGTATATTATTATTATTATTATTATTATTATTAGCCATATAGTGCAAGGAAGCCTGAGGCTTATGCTGCACCAGCCAAAAAAAAATTTTTTCTGAATTACCCAGAGAGAGAGAGAGAGAGAAATAGAAGGGAATCACCAAGAAAAAGAAGAATGATGATATCCAGCTCAGGACCCTGGGTGTGCCAAGCCCATACTCACCAGATGTATATGAAAATATCAGAAGCCTATGGAATCAATTAGGAATTCAAGTTATCTTGGAAAGAAATAATAATATTAACATAATAATAATAATTTTAACTCTAAATTTTATCTTTAACACAGAATGATGAATTCTATAAAGAGTAGCATTTTTATGCACTTCCTATAAAAAGCTGGTAAACTGAACATACATGGAATTGCTTCTTCTATTGAGAAAAATGAATGAATGGGACTTTTAGTAATTCGAAAACATGATTTTTTAGAAAGTTCTTCCAGAACTGGCAAGAACAGTGGAATAAGTGTGCATGTGCTGAACATGCCTAACTCAGATAAAAGAGCCCTGCATATTAACCTCTATATGTACATTTTGATTTTCACAGATTCAGTCTTAGATTACTTAGAGGTGATTCCCTTAAATTGGAGGAGTGCCACTGTAACACCAATCCATAGAAGTGTCCTAAGAATGGAGTAGTCAGTCTGAGTTCAGTGGCAGGGAAAATCATAAGAGAAGATGATTACAAATAGTATAGGGCTATCTAGGTAGAAATAATATTCTGAAGAGAACAGAGCATGATTTTATAAAAGGAAAATCTCTTGTTTAACTAAACTGATAAACTACTATGGCAGTGCCAGGCATGAGTTGAGTGCAGTAAATAATGCTAACATTGTTTATTTGGACTTTAGCAAAGAAATTGACTCACTCCCATATGAGAGACTGCTATATTAGTTATCAGAATCACAAGTACAATCCTAAGATGGATTATGAACAACTACATTTTGGTTTTCACAGATTCAGTCTTATTACTTAGAGGTGATTCCCTTAGATTGGAGGAGTGTCACAGTAACACTTTACAAGACAATAGTCAGGCCACACCTTGAGTACTGTGTACAGGTCTGGAGGCCCCATTTTAGGAAGGATGTAGAGTGGATAAAACGAGTACAAAGAAGGGCAACAAGATTGGTGAGGGGGACAAAGGAGTGCTCTTACCAAGATAGGCTTAAGTTCTGCAAATTGCAGTGCCTGGAGGCTAGGCACATGTGAGGTGTATAAGGCCTTGAACGGGTTGAGCAAACTCAATGCTAATGGGATTCTTCCTCTTGCTCAGATTAAGAACATGAGGAGGCACAGATTCAAATTGAGAAAAGGCAGTTGTAGAATAGATGTGTGGAAATTTGCCTTTAGCCAGCGGGTAGTTGATTGCTGGAACAGACTTCCATCTGTTGTTTGGAAGTTGATAACTTAAATAAATTTAAGACTGAGTTGGACAGGCATTTGCAGTGAATAGATGGGTGAAATGAAGTTTTTTTTTTTTTTTTTTGGCTGCATAAGCTTGCTTTCTTGCATCGCATGCCTCAACTAATGCTAATGTTAATGTGAGGAGGCAAAGGGTTGTAAATTAATTATCTTCAGAGCATACTATAACTTGAGGTGAGGGTCCCTCAGGAATCAGAGCCGTTACTTTTGTAGATGATGTGAAGGCTGAGAGGGTGGTTAACAATAATTTCCAGGTAATTCTCCTTCAAGATGACTTAGACAGACTTCAGGGATGATCAGACAAATGACAACTATGCATTAATGCAGCAAAATGCAGGATCCAAAATAACTTACATACTTAGAGGAGTTCAATTAAAAACAGTACCAGAAGAACGAAATTTTGGAATTGTGAAAAGCAGACATGAAGATTTTCATGCAGTGCAGAAAGGTGGCAAGGAGGACTCATGATGTCCTGTGGATAATTTATTGAATGTCTACTCATGTCTCTTCTCACTCCTCTTTTGATTGAGATACATCTTTTCTTTCAGATCATATACACCTTTCTTTAATATTCTGAAGCTTCAAACTGTCTTTCCTCACCAAAACGAGAGAGACAACCAACTTAAATTCTTCCTCAAGTTTCTTAATCTTCTTTTTGTTATTTTTCCATGACATCTACTTCCAAACTATCTTCTGGGTCTGGCTTTCAATCTCCTTTAAGGAGACTGAAAGCCAATCTGATTCATCCCCTTCCTTCTAGAGTTTACATAAGTAATTTTTTGAATGTCTCTTTGCACACAAAGAAAAACAGCAAAGAGCTTTTTGCTGTTTTTCTTTGTGTCCTTTGCCAAAGATTTCTCGTAATCTGCCTTCGCCTACCTAACCTCCTTTGTGACTTGATTACAGACTAGCTTATATCTGCAGTAGGCTTCTGTGTCACCTGATATGCATCTGTGTCCCTGATATGCATCCCATGGCTTCTGTGTCACCTGATATGCACCACATGGCTTCTGTGTCACCTGATATGCACCCCATGGCTTCTGTGTCACCTGATATGTATCCCATGCATTTTTATTTTTTGCCACGAGCCTCATTAATTCATCCGACATCCATTTAGGCCTGAACCTTGAACAGTATTTCTTAGTTGGTAAGAAAAGCCTAGTAGCCTCCAAGATTAAGTCCCTGAAGGCTTCCCATCTAGAATTCACCATTGGTAACATCATCAGTTGATCCCACTGTATAGAATTCAAAAACTGCCTGAGACCACTGTAGCCACCTTTATGAAAACAAAAATCCTTCCTGAGCAAGAATCACTTTTGCCTCTGCCTGCAGCTACCGTTAATCTTTTAGTCTGTGAATCCTCCAATCTAGCAGTTTTCTGATCCACCTAACACTGCCTAATATTCAATAACAACCTCAAATTTGTTGAAAGGTCAGTGTAACTGATATAGTAACTTAATCTAGTAATGCCGCATGAACAGCCTGAATAAAAAGGAACAAGGGAAGTGGGAAAGGATTTTTCTGCAAAAGAATGGAACGTTTCTATACATATGTGAAAAGATTTGAGAGAGAGCTCTGTATCCCCAACCTTAATCCTACAGAAACTGGTACTTCATAAAAAAATTTGGAATGAAAACTCCTACAGTGATAATCAGTCTTGCTGATCTATATCAGGGACCACCAATTTAAAGGTGGTGTGCCAAGTTGACTTGCTACAGGGAGCTTAAATGACAGTTGTGAATTCTGTTTAAAATTGGGAAGAGGAAGGTCTAGGTTTAAGAAAACAATGGGGGTAATTCCAAATTCATGCAACCCAAACATCATTAATTGAAATTGATTATTTTACTATAAGATTACACAATCAAGTAATCATAATAATGATAATATAAGTAATTATAAAAAATATAATCAGGATTTTTTTTTCAAAATTCAGCTTTGATGTTCACTATACACCCAGGGTCTTGAGCTGGATATCATCATTCTTCTCTTTTTTGGTGATTCCCTCCTACTTCTCTCTCTCTCTCTTAGGGTACTCAAATATATTTTTTTTGGCTGGCGCAGCAAAAGCTTCAGGCTTCATTGCACCATATGGCTAATAATAATAATAATATGATTTTGAACAAAAGTTAGTGTTACCACAAGTACTGTTTTTGTAAGCATTTATATGATTACCAAAACGGATAAATTAGCTCTTCCATTTTGAACAATGCAAATTTTGAATCACCCTGCTAATGAAAATGTATTTTGTGACAATTCAGAATTAAATTGGAATATAGGTGTGCCTGTCTGTCTTTGTTGCAATCTCATGGCAATACACTACTGGAATCATTAAATTAAATTTTTCATGATTGTTTCAGAAAAAAATTTATTTAATGCTGGAATTCTGCTGGATTCATTGGAGAAGGAGAGAAAAATAGTAAAAGAAAATGGGAAGGTCTCCAGATTTACCAGAGTCCAAAGTGACACACCTTGTAATTTAATTTTTTCTTCTTATAATGCAGAGCGTTATAAGAAGAAAAATCCTACCCAGGGGCATATAAATATCTATGTTATCAAAGTTATAGGATGTTTCAAAACATTTGGACCATCCTTTCAGGATTGGTTCAGGACCTGAAAACAATGAAAAATAATACCTGGATTTTAAATAATTACCGTGAAGAACAAGCAGTCGCATACCTAGCAAAATGTTTATTCATACTAAGTATATTTGCTTATTCTTATTTATTTTTTATATTTTTATAATTTTTTTAACCATTGAAAACTCTATAGCCATTTTTTTTTATTTAAATGCCACAACTCTACCACTGTTCAGAATCAGATGCATGTTTATATAAACTTTTTCATTGTTTTTTGGTCCTGACTAAATGCTGAAAGTATGAGCCTGCATGTTATATATGTTGATATAACATCCTGTACATAATTTTTATAATTATAAGAGCTATAGAACCAAACATTTTTAAAATTAAATATATATATATATATATATATATATATATATATATATATATATATGGGCATAAAGAGTAAATTAAATAAGAGATGATTACACAGAAAGAGTGGTATAAAAACTGGGGGTTCTAATAAAAAAAATGAGGTCCCTTCCTCCAAATACAAGGTGGCTGGTCACTGATAAAAATTTGCAAAATTTTTTTACAAGCTCAATTTTCTTATAAATTTACTGTATACTGAAAACAATATTTAACATAAATTTTACTATTATTCACACCACTAATAATAGTAGTATAACAAGAATTGGGGGGGGGGGGGCACAGAGTTGCCATACGTCTAGCTTTCTAAATAAAAAAATAAACAAATTCTAGTGAACAAATGTTTATGGCAATTTTGTCACAATCCTCTAAGTTAGGCTTATTCAAAGTTTCTGTGTAAACCACAGTCTGTACAGCACACACTGTTAAATGTATGATAAGGTTTGTGTTGTAGCAGGGGTTCTCAAGTTATTGGTTGTGATCCTCCCCAGGGGCATACCAGACTTAAAGGGGTAGTCACATTTTATAAAATTTTGCCTTAGGTTTTAAATGATTTTTTTTTTTTTTTATTTCCAATGAAACAGTTTTATTTTAAAAAGTTGTAAGGCTCTGTTATTATTAAAAGTAAATGGTACATTCATTTCTTGTCAAATTTTAATTCAAATGAAATCATTAGTTTTATTTATAGAGCCATAGAAATTCGTTTATCATTTTAGCCTGTAATTACACTCTGTGGACACAGAGTTGCATTACTCAGATACTCTGTGTCTGTGGCTATAGCAGTTTGGAAACCCCCCCTGAAGTACTCGATAGTTAGTGTTTTATTATTTATTGTATGCTCATATACAATGAAAAAAAAAAAAAAAAAAAGGCTGACACGATCAGCATCGCAAACACAGAATCGTATGGCAAAGAATAACCAGGCGTTAAAAGAGTGACGAGGGTCAGGATTACGCGTGCTGTACCACAGAGTAGTATCTTACTTCTCTGTGTAGTGTAGTGTTCTGAATAGGTGCGATACTGAAGTATCAAATAAGGGAAAAGACAACTTTATCAAACACCTTATAACTGAAAAACACAAACTGATAATTAGAAATGCATAAAGTTCGCAAAACATAATTTTTTTAAATTATTATATATTTACAAAATATCTTTTTATAAAAAAGTTGGTTTTTTTAATAATTGTTATGCTATACTGTAATCCCAAAATCCGCAATTCATGTGGCAACCCTAGGAATATAACTGAAAATATTCTTTCAAAAAAACAACTATATTTTCATATGAGAGATGTTACTATTTCTAAATTCAATTTTATTTTTTGTCTGTGGGTAGGGTGCAAAAACGCACACGAAAATTGTACCTAACTGAAAATCAACAGTCGGAGCCTGTATTCTTGCCTACACACAGTACTTGCAACGCAGTGAGCAGATTTCATTAGGGATAAACTTTTAACATCTTTTGGTCGAAAACACAGTAGAACAGGAATAGTTTTGTAATTGTGAGAATTAATTAATACATTGTGAAAATGGTGTGCTTACTCTTTCTTTATAAAGTAATTTTTTGCATTTGGATCCTGTGTAGCAAAATACTAAATCAAATAGTATATAACATTACTATGTTATATACTCTTTTTTAACATTTTTTAATTACTATCGTTCAGGTCTTACTTTTTCTCTGTTTTTATTTTATTTATTTTTATTATTATTATTTTTTTTTTTACAGGAAATTTGTACTTTTCAGTGTAAGTCCGATCCGTTCAGTCTGAGTCTGAAGCGAATTAATATGGACAAACTCATAATCTACAAAAATAAATAAATAAAATAAAAGATACATGAAAGAAATCTAAGAGACCAAACTTAGCCTGACGCAGTAGGTGAGCATCCTCTGGCCAGAGGGGAAAAGGAAAGGGAGGAAAGAGCCGAACAAATTCACGGTTTAAATAAAGAATAAATAATGGGTGGATAACGTCAGGGGCTCACATCTGGTGAGTATTGGGCTTGGCACACCCAGGGTCCTGAGCTGGATATTATCATCTCTCTCTCTCTCTCTCTCTCTCTCTCTCTCTTAGAGGATAACTCAGAAATATTTTTCGGCTGGTGCAGCATAAGCCTCAGGCTTCCTTGCACCATACCGCCAATAATAATAATAATAATAGAAATTTTGGAGGAAAAGAGTAACGTCAAGATGTGTACTACAAACGACTAAACTAAACT
The DNA here is from genome assembly GCF_048544385.1 of Mastigoproctus giganteus. NCBI lineage: Eukaryota > Metazoa > Arthropoda > Arachnida > Uropygi > Thelyphonidae > Mastigoproctus > Mastigoproctus giganteus. Next base: position 22,011,209 of record NC_143581.1, on the reverse strand, counting down.
ATTATATTAGGGTTTCTATTATATTGTATTGTGTCTATAAATTGCATGTTCTCTTGTCGATTTGCCTGTTTTGCTGAACGAAAACACCTCAATTTCTGTGGAAGAAACCTTGCTATCTACGCCTGAGACCGACTAACTCAGCCACGGAGTGAAAAAAGCCCAGTAAAGTTCCTCGCATCATCGAAGGGATTCGAAGCCGGGCCTTTTCTACCCGGTGCGGGGAAGACGGTGACGATACCACTGTGCTACCAGCGCAGACGAACACATACGACTCAGACACATAATAGACAGAAAATACAAAGAGGCTAAAATAAGTTGGCTGGACAAGAAGGTGAACGAAGCAATGAAGCTGACCACCGCCACAACGCTAAAAAAAAAAAAAAAAAAAAAAAATACAACAAACAATCAAAAATATCTTCAGACCTTTATCTCACATCCAATGATCAAAGACTACTCAGGTAATGTAACAGGGAATATAGAAAACATTAGCGAAGCGTGGACAGCACATTTCACCCAGATACTCAACTGTTCATAGACTGCTGTCTTTTCCCCCCACTCATATGGACTGGGAGGGAATTTTTTTGTATGCAAAATTCTCCAGAAGGAAACCTACACGGAAATACTCCAAATGAAGGAAAATAAGCCACAGTTCCAATACTTATAGCCTTGTGGAAACAAATGGTGAACAAACAACAGCGTTTTCGCCAAACTTTTCAAAATCAACCTAGGAAAAAAAAAAAAAAAAAAAATTGAGATACCAGATGAATGGAGAAAAGAAATCGTTATCCCAACTATAGTATAGGAGATCGACAACTGTGCTCAAGCTTTAGACCTTTCTGCCTCTTCAACCATGTATATTAGAATTCTACAAAACAGGCTAAATAAATGATATAAAAGGATCACGTGAAAAGAACATATAAGCTTCAGAAGTGAAATGAGAACAGATGATGCGATCTTCGTGTTCCTTGGGACAGAAACAAAACCTCTATTGCTGCTTCATAGACAAACAAGCCTTTGACTTCGCGAACATAAATCGTTAACCCAGGGGCTCACGTCTGGTGAGTATGTAGTAGTAGTAGTAGTAGTAGTGGCACTTGATGCAAGAAAGCAAGTGTAGGAGCTTATGCAGCATCAGCCAAAAAAAAAAAAAAAAAAAATCACACCATACCCTCCAATTGCCTGTCCAGTTCCTCCTTAAATTTATTTAACCTATCAACTTCCACAACGACAGATGGAAGTTTGTTCCAGCAATTAACCACCCGCTGGCTAAAGGCAAATTTCCGCACATCTATTCTACATCTATGCTTTCTTAATTTGAACTTATGTCCCCGTAGGTTCGTATTCTGAACAAGTGGGAGGATCCCATCAGAATTCAGCGTGCTCAACCCATTCAAGGCCTTATAGACCTCAATCAGATCACCGCGCAGGTGCCTAGTCTCCAGCCACTGCAATTTGCAGAACTTAAGCCTCTCTTGGTAAGAGGATCCCTTCATTCCCCTCACCAATCGTGTTGCTCTTCTCTGTACACGCTCAAGCAAATCTACATCCTTCCTAAAATGAGGCCTCCAGACCTGTACGCAGTACTCAAGGCGTGGCCTGACCATTGCCTTATACAGAGGGACAATCACCTCCTTTTCTCTGCTAGCAAAATTCCTATATATCATTGACAAAACCCCATGACCTGCCCTAGCAGCCTGTCTACATTGCATGTAGACAGGCTGTATGGACTTAACACACCCAGGGTTCTGAGCTGCATATTATCATTCTTCTCTTTTTTGATGATTCCCTTCTCTCTCTCTCTCTCTCTCTCTCTCTCTCTCTCTCTCTCTCTCTCTCTCTCTCTCTCTCTCTCTCTCTCTCTCTCTCTCTCTCTCTCTCTCTAAGGGAAACTCAAAATAAATTTTTTGGCTGGTGCAGCATAAGCCTCAGGCTTCCTTGCACCGTATGACTAATAATAATAATAATAATAATAATAATAATAATAATAATAATAATACAATACAACACAATACAATACAATTTTATTTAATAATAATAGTAATAATCATTTAATAAAGGCCCTAGACAATAATGATATTGACTCCACAGCGCTAAACTTTCTAACTGAATTTTATATAGAGACACTAATGCAGTAGTAAAGCTTAGAATCATTGATCCTCACTTTTCCTGCTCACTCACTCACTTTTCCTGCCTTTTCGACATCATCCTATGGAATATTACAAAAGAAAGAATAGACACTAATGCAGTAGTAAAGCTTAGAATCATTGATCCTCACTTTTCTTGCTCACTCACTCACTTTTCCTGCCTTTTCGACATCATCCTATGGAATATTACAAAAGAAAGAATAGAGGATCTGCGTAGAATAACGATCAATGGAATGAACATAAACCACACAAAATATACAGAGGACAGTAGCTGTAGCAGAAAACCTAACCAATCTGGTAATACAGTACAATGGTTTGGGGAAGGCGGTATCGACACCGTCTTCCCCACACCGGGTGGAAAAGGCCCAGGTTCGAATCCCGTCGATGACGCGAGGAACTTTAATGGGTTCTTTTTACTCCGTGGCTGGGTTAGTCGGTCGCAGGCGTAAATGGCAAGGTTTTTTTCCCCAGAAATCGAGTTTTTTTATTTTCATCCAACAAAACAGGCAAATCGACCAGAGAACACACGCAGTTTACACACACAATACATATATTATTATTATTATTGTAAACGAATTCTCTTGATAAATAAAATTGTATTGTATTGTATTTTATTGTAAACAAATTCTCTTGATAAAATAAAATTGTATTGTATTATTATTATTATTTATTGTAAACAAATTCAAATGATAAATAAATTTATATTGTAAATAAAAGAGAAAAGAGAGAAAGAGAAGAATGAAAGAGAAGAAAGATGATGTCCAGCTCAGGACCCTGGGTGTGCCAAGCCCATACTCACCGGATGTAAGCCCCCGGGGTTAAATATGGGAAGACATAATCATTTACAGGTGACCCTAATATATCATAATTTTGTATTCAATGTTTGTGGGTAACATATCCTTTATTATTTCATGCCATGTGGAAAAGACCCAGGTTCGAATGCCGTTAAATTATCATTAGCAGTAGCAAATGATGCAAGAAACTAGCATCATCCGAAAAAAAATAATAAATAAATACCGACACTTCCCATTTCGCCATATTCATTTCTTCCAATAGTTTGTTTATTTCTTCCTTGAATTTTTTTAAGCTATCAACCTCCACCACAATAGATGAAAGTTTGTTCCAGGAATCAACCACTCGCTGGCAAAAGACAAACTTCTGTACATCTAATATGCAACCGCCTTTACTAAATTTGAATTTGTGTTCCCTCATGTGTGTAGTCTCAGCAAGAGGAAGGACAGAATGGATGAATGGACTGAGCTCGCTCAATTCATTCAAAGCCGTAAACACCTCAGTCAGATCACTCACAGGCTGCGGCGGGCTAAGGAAAAATCAGGCCCTAGGCAAGATTCTCATTTTGGCTCCACCTAGGTTGCCACCTTTCAGAAATTGTAATGGAGTTCACAGTTGAATGGATTAAAAAAGGTCTTCTATTACTAAATATAAAAATACATTTGAACTCTATTATTGAAGTTGCCAACTCAAATCAAACAGTTCATACCAACGTACAACAGAGGCACTGATTAAGTAAACTGAATATCGCCATTCTTCTTTTTCTTGGTGATTCCCTTCTCTCTCTCTCTCTCTCTCTCTGGGTAATTCGGAAATTTTTTTTTTTTTTTTGGCTGGTGCAGCATAAGCCTTAGGCTTCCTTGTACCATATGGCTAATAATAATAATAACTAAATCTACTTAATGCATGTACGACTAGCGCTATCTGGTGAATCATCGTGTACACCGCGCCAGGTGTTGTATACACGATGATTCACCAGATGGCGCGGCGTGTAAAGATTGATTGATCGGCACGAAACATTATAAATTTATTTAAAATAAATTAATGAAAAAATGTATAATAAAACCGTTTTACGGGCCACAAAAAATTACGGGCCCCAAGCAGTTGCCTAGTTTGCGTAAGCCAAAGTCCACTCCTGCTCGCAGGTACTTGGTCCCCAGACGCTGCAATTTGCAGAACTGAAACCTTTCTTGGTAATAGCACGCCTTTGTTCCACTCAACGATCTCGTTGCCCTTCTCTGCACTCGTTCCAGCAGCTCTACATCCTAAAATGATTCCTCCGGACCTGCATGCAATACTCAAAATAAGATACGCCACTTCTCATTTGTTCTGGTGCCACATTAGGGTGCCACGATTAATTACGAATATGTTGAAATTGATAATTGTCTAACTCGAAATTGATAATTATTATCCATCTTAATTTTTGTTCAACTCTGCTAAATGCAACAAGTTGCATTTGGCAGCAGTTAAATAAAATTAAATTTATTATATTTAGCAGAGATTTTTATGTATGATACTAGAAGTGTTTGAAATTTAAATTTTATTATTTGGTTATACCTCGTTTAATTTACGTTTTGATTTTAATTGCTCTCTCTCTCTCTCTGTGTACTTAATTTTAATCAGCAAACTCAGCAGCAAGTGCGCTCTGGTGCGTTCCAGCCCAATTTCAGTAGCTACGTGAAAACAGATGAGAATTTGGCATGTAATACACGATATGGTGCTGTCCTGCTCTCATTCCCCTAGTGATATGCATAAGATAATACATACAGAAAAAGCTTAATTAATTGCCATGTTCACCTACTTCAAAGATTGACCTGGTTATGATACCTTTGGATGCAATGGGGGGGGGGGGACCGGTCGCTTAAAAAAATGAAGTTTACTCATCTATACTATTGATATTTTAAGGAGTCCTTATGTGCTGTGATATCTGTGAAAAAAAAAATTAAGCTAAGCTATACCTATGATCTAGTCAACTATACTATATAACAGCTCATCGCCTTTTTCTTTTCTTCTTTTTTTTTTTTTTTTTTTTTGTATTCATCAGACACTAATGGGGTACACAGGACTATGAAAAAGGGGATGACCAAATGCAGAGCATCCGGGTCCGACACACCCCTAAATGCTTGTTAATACATAGTTTATACATAGGTTTCAAGCACCTGGGTCGCCGAATACCATTGCACAGTTCTGCTAGTACATGTGTCATGAAATGGAATAAAAAAATAAAGTTTACAAAATTTTAATTTATACTATCGTAACAAGACTCACTCAACCAAATCTCTATTACCTCGGTGTCAGGTGGAGACAGGGACACTCAGCAGAGAGGGCGTTGAACAGTGTTTTTGCATATGAATGGTGTGGTATATGCAGGTCATCGTATATTTTTACATATAGATTTGTTACTGGGAGTTTAGCAAATCTCCTGAAATTTTAAGTTCACCGTTTGGTGACTGTGATCTGTTTGTACGGTTTCCTTTTGATCAGCTGCACTTGATCACGTGAGCATTTGCAGTTATCATTGATCGCAAAACGCATTGTTGGTGTTAGAACGTTAGGAAGTTAATTTCCCCCCCAATTTTTTTAAACCGGTTACATAAAGGTAAGGGAGCATATATATATGTATTTTTTATATCATGTCGTAAGTGTGTTCGTATAAGGTTATGCATTGAAGTGCTTATTTCTATATCGTTTATTTTTGATTTTTAAATTTGCCAATCAATCAGTGAATTGTGCAATTAGGTAATCTATAAACAGATGGTAACTAATCGATCTGTTTATAGATCGGACATGAGTAATACAGTATTTGAAATAATATTATTTCTATATTTTAGATGTTTGATTTTTTCTTTGTTTGCTTTTGTGCAGAAAAAAAATAAAATAAAATTATTATTATCATCATTATGAGTGACTTGACTTGGTTTCTCTTAAATTACTTTTACTTGAGGTAAAGACTCCAGTAAAATATTATGCTTTTTGTATTCTAGCAGTTTGAGTATTTTTTTTGTTTGTTTTTGTACAGAAAAAATAAAATTAAGAGAAATATAGTCAGGTTCATGACGTCACTCTTCTTGAGCTCTTTAAGGTTTTTTCCTCCGTTAGTTTCTTTTCGCAATTACAGCATCGATCGGACATACAAAACATCTTTTGTAAACATAGACTTGGATAGTAAGGGGTTAAAGAGTTTTAACTCGTTACTATCGAAGTAACCAGTTAGTTACTTTTGATAAATTAGTTTAGAAATAACACTTTGCATTTTGTAAATTTTCCTTGAGACAAATAAATCTAAGCGAAAAATTGATTAAAAAAAAAAATATTCGTTTTCAGACAGGTAATCTCGAATTTCCTGCAAGTGAATATCTTGATTTGGGCACTGTTTAAATAAGATGCAAACAGCGATTAGCAAGGTTCCATAACGTATGTAACTGATGCGTGTATAATTAATTATTATATTTATATATATCTGTGTATTATTTTGAGTGTATAAATAATTATTATAATTATTTATACCGACAAAAATATAATATAAAGACATAGATACAGAAAACACCCAAAAACCAGTAATAAAATGTCTGAAAGATGAAATGCAAAATATTAATGATACAAATTCATACAATAATATAAATTTATATAATACTATAATCAATTAAAGAAAGTAATCCATTATCATAATAATGAAATCAGAATTAATAAAGTTTATTAATTCTGCTTTTTTACCCTCATACAACAAAACATGTACATATTCCCATCTGACACACACATCTATACAGTAAACAACTGTTACAGTGCACCCAGGAACTATAGAACATTATATGCAGAATTATCCTTTTTGGGGACTATTTTTCATAAATATTTTGATAGATATCAATTTTTTTTTTTTTTTAGTATTCATGAAGAAGTGGTTGTATGTAAGTTGAAAAGCTACCCATTTAATCATGGTGCCAGAAAAAAATATTAAAGTAATGATACAAATTCATACAGTAATATAAATTTGTATAATAATACAAGGGGTTCCCGAAAAGTAAGGTAACACATTTTATTTTCTTAATAATGGTGAAAGGGAATGAGATGAAATGCGGTGGACAGATAGACCCGTTAATAATGTTCAAAAAGATTGCCAGTGCAGTGTTGCAGTACTGTCGCCTCATGGCAGATTCCAGTTGCAAAATGGCAGCTACCATGTGAGTGTGGTCCAAAACAGTGTTTGTGAAGTTATTCACTTTTTGCAAGCAAAACGGTCTTCACCAAGTGACATTCACCGTGAACTGGTTGCTGTGTATGGCTAAAAAGTGATGACAAAGAAGCAGGTGTGTTTTTGGTGCAATGAATTTAAAGCGAACCCTGTTGACATTGAAGATCGACATCGGGCGGGCGGGCCCTCATCGAGTAAGACAGAAGACAACTTTTCGCACATTAATGGCATTGTTCTTTAAAACAGGCAAGTGAAACTGCGTGAAATTGCACAAATAGGGAACATGAGCAAGTTGACTGTTCGTGAAATTGTTCACAATGTCCTTGACTTTTGAAAGGTGTGCTGCTGCTGGGTGCCCTGACAGTTGTCAGGGGAGGACAAAGCAAAATGCATGGGGATGTGTCTGGAGTACCTGTTGTGATACAGCGATGAAGGAGAGAATTTTCTTGTCGCATAGTCACAGCAGATGAAACGTGGGTTCATCACTTTAACCTGGAAAGAAAACTCCATGACCTGGAAACATCCACAATCTCCTGTGCGCAAAAAATTCAAAATTGTTCCCATTGTCCAAAAAGTCATGGCCACAGTATTCTGGGATCGCCAAGGTGTTCTGTTCATGGATTTCTTTCCGAAGAGAAGAACAATCAATGCCCAGCTTTACTGTGCAACGTTAGAAAAACTGAAAGCCAACATTCGCAAAAAAGGATTCTTCTGCTCCTATGCTTATCTTTAGTGACACTCCGATTTCTAGGCAAAATGATATATCTCTTTTGGGGATTACCCTGACTTCTAATCTCTCTTGGCACAAGCACATTACAAATATTGCTTCCTCTGCATCTAAAAAAACTTGGTTTTCTCTTTTGCTCTCGGCGTTACTTTTCTTCCAAACAGCTGCTCACTCTGTATAAATCACAAATCTGCCCTACCATGGAATATTGTTCCCACATCTGGGGTGGTGCCCCCAAAACCTCTCTCAGGCTTCTTGATTCCATTCAGAAGAGGGCAGTTAGATTAATTAATGATTCATCTCTAACAGAGTCTCTCCACTCGCTTTCTCATAGACGTACTGTTTCTGCTGCATGCCTCTTCTACAGATACTTCCATGGGCACTGTTCTTCTGAATTGGCTTCTATAATTCCTGCTCTCTCTTTCAAGACAGTCCGAACACGTGCCGCCACCAGCCAACATCCATTTACTGTCCAACTTCAAACCCACAGAACCAACTTTTCATCTTCCTCATTATTCATTCAACTGTCGTTTTCTGGAACAACCTTCCTTCATACATATTTCCTGAAAATTACAATCTACAGAAGTTCAAGTCCAATGTCAACAAATATCTTCTTTCGTCTTCTCAACCTCCAACCCAAGCACGGTACTAAGTACTATAGGTTCTAATACCTCTCGTGTTTGGGGTTCACATAAAAAAAAAAAAAAAAAAAAAAAATTCGACGCAAGCGACCAGAACTCCTGACAGGCAAGGTGATTTTGTTGCATGACAACGCAACTCCACACACTTCCCACACCACTCGTGAGTGGTTGCGCCGTAATCATTGGAAAACTGTCACATCCCCCCCTACAGCCCAGACTTAGCACCTTCAGACTTCCATTTGTTCAGCCCTCTGAAAAACACCTTTCAGCATCAGCCAAAAAAAAAAAAAAAAAACTTCCCATTTCACCCACCCATTCACTCCAAAACTTTATCTATTTCTGCCTTAAATTTATTTAAACTGTCAACTTCCACAATGACAGATGAAAGCTTGTTCCAGTAATCAACCACCCACTGGCTAAAGGCAAATTTCTGCACGTATATTCTATAACTGTCTTTCCTCAATTTGAATTTATGCCCCCTCAGGTGCATAATCTGAGCAAGAGAAAGAATTCCATCAGCATTCAGCTTGCTCACACCATTCAAGGCCTTCTACACCTCAATCAGATCACCTTGCAGGTGCCTAGTCTCCGAACACCGCAATTTGCAGAACTTAAGCCTTTCTTGGTAAGAGAAATGCTTTGTTCCACTCGCCAATCTTATTGCCCTCCTCTGTACTCATTTCAGCAGTTCTACATACTTCCTAAAATGAAGCTTCCAGACCTGTATGCAGTTTGATGCAATTAAAAAGAGTAATCTATTTTCATAATAATAATTACGATTAGATGTTGAAAATTAACATGGTGTAACCAATTATTGATTTTTAGGAAATTATAAACAGTTATACCATGTTGAAGCAATAGTTGCAACTGCAACCAGTGTACAGATAATAGCATACAGAGATAGGTTAATAGTATCATTAGTTATTGCTGTTGGACATACTTCCCTCTATTTCTAGATAGATCCAATTACTTTAATTCTTCTAATAGAACAGACATATCAACAACAAAAAAAAAAAAAAAAAATAGGCCTTAAATATGGTATCCAATAACTAAGAAACAACTCACAGAATGCAAATTACATGTTGACTGCCAAACAAAATTCAAATCTGCAACACATTCAAATCTGCAATGAAAAAGACCTGGGAGTAATTGTGCAGTTAGATATGAAGTTTTCTGGGCAATGCAGACACAGGCTGCCAGGGCAGGTCATGGGGTTTTATCAATGATATATAGGAATTTTGCTAGAAGGGAAAAGGAGGTGATTGTCCCTCTGTATAAGGTAATGGTCAGGCCACGCCTTGAGTACTGCGTACAGGTCTGGAGGCCCCATTTTAGGAAGGATGTAGATTTGCTTGAGCGTGTACAGAGAAGGGCAACAAGATTGATGAGGGTTATGAAGAGATCCTCTTACCAAGAGAGGCTTAAGTTCTGCAAATTGCAGTGGTTGGAGACTAGGCACCTGCACAGTGATCTGATTGAGGTGTATAAGGCCTTGAATGGGTTCAGCACGCTGAATTCTGATGGGATTCTTCCACTTGTTCAGATTACGAACCTAAGGGGGCATAAATTCAAATTGAGAAATGACAGATGTAGAATAGATGTGCGTAAATTTGCCTTTAGCCAGCGGGTGGTTAATTGCTGGAACAAACTTCCATCTGTTGTTGTGGAAGTTGATAGGTTAAATAAATTTAAGGAGGAACTGGACAGGCATTTGGAGGGAATGGTGTGATTCCCTCCCCAGCTGATGCTTCATAAGCTCATACACTTGCTGTCTTGCATCGCATGCCACTATTACATCTAACAACAAACCTTGTAAATTTAAATAGAAAACTGAAAATTAAATGCAAAACTAGATTAAGATTTACTCTTTTTGAGCCTTTTATATTTATTTCTATTATTTTTTTTAGATGAAAGTACTGAAGTATACATTGATTTCTAAAAGTATATATATTCATGGCTAAATCTTTGGTCAAATATGTTTATATGCACTTGTTCTGGAACTTAGGTTGGTGGCACATGAAATGTATGAAAAATTAAGAGGGCTCAAGGTATAAAAGTTTGTGAATCTTATACAGTGGGATAATCACTTCCTCTTTCCTAGGTCTCTTTTATTCTCCACCATCGTGGGGGTGGTAACACTTAATTGGTGTGTTATTCTAGGATTACTGCTGCCCATATGCCATACCTTGCATTTACTGATGCTAAACCTCAACTGCCATTTCTCAGACCATATGCCTAATTTATCTAAGTCTTGCTGCACTAGTGTGCCTTAATTCTTGTTATTAACCACCCTGCCAACCTTTATATCATCTTATTTTTTGTATTTCTTCATATTTCACATTCTTTGTATTTGTTATTTCTTTCTGTATTTGTTATTTTCTTTTCTATTAAAACCAGTGGCACTTATCTGGTTCAGAACCATTTATAAATGTATAAAAATGCTATTTGTATAATACTTTACTGTATCTTAAAGAATAATCAAATCAAAATTAGTTATTGAAAAAAGCAGAGTGACATCACTGAATAAAATGAATTTTGACCGATAGGAATCTGATGAAATTTTATTTAGTTCTTTCGACTTTGTTGATTAGATATTGTTGATCAGTTGACCAGATATTGCAGTTAATGTAAAAACTGTATATGCAGGTTTTAACCAATATATCCATGTAAAATAACACTACTTTGCACCACTATATTAGTGCAAAACAAAATTTTGATTCTAGATGCTAATTTCTTATGAATAGCATAAGTTCAGATCAGGGTACAGTATTTTTTCCTTTTAGAGTGTTTTATGTAAGTTTATTAATAACGTTTCCATTGTAGCATCTTTATTATTTGAAAATTTTAAGTTGCTTTTTTTTTTTCTTTTCTTTTTTTTAACACATTGTAACTGCTTTTTTTAGCAGCCATTATTTATCCAGAATTGCAATTATCAATACTGTACAGTTTTTGTGACCGCATATGGGCTTGATCTTGCAACATGCAAATTTGCATCTGCATACATTACCCTAGAACCACAGCCAATCCTAGCTGTTAGTTTTAGGCAGATTCTATAATGCAGTTTGTACTTCCTGTTTTCAGGAAGGGAGAATAAAAGCAAACATTTGATTGAATCATTCGGAATGATTACTATATATTTTACCTATAGGTACTTTTGTTTTTACCTGGAAATTCATAATTAATCATGTATTCACTGTATAAGTTAACCCCTTATTTTACAGTTATCTTTTGTATTTTGCATAGTGGTATATTTCAGTGAAATCTGCATGAAGAATCACTGTCTTATTTTGATTTCAATTAGTTCTGTTCTTTCTTTTAAAAGTTGTAATAACTGATTACATTACTGTACAGTACATAAACCTTGTTTTGGCTAGAGATTAAAACATAAACTGCAGAGAGATGCCTGATGCGTAGGTTTATAACCTTGTGGAAAATTCATAACACTTAAGGTTGCCTTCATGGCCATGGGGTGCACAGTGAGAAAGAATGGATGGTGGGCTGGTAGATACTTGTATAGCTGGTCACAAAACCAAAAACTACAGGTGTATATCGGAACTCACTTGGAACTCTTTGAAACTTGACTTTCTCCAGTCCAACTTTCCTAACAGTGAGGTAATTTTCCTTGGTGATTTTAATGTTCACAACTCCAGCTGGGTTCCGTTTTCTAGTCACACCGACCGAGCTGGCCGAGATGCTGAGGCTTTTGCAATTACTAATGACCTTACACAGATTGTTCATTTACCTACAAGAATACCGGACAATCCTAATCATACAGCCACTATGTTTGATCTTTTTCTCACAAAAAACCCTTCTAAGTACACAGTCGAAGTGAGATGTCCTTTAGGCACTTCAGATCACAACTTGGTGATTGTCTCTTCTCCAATGGAACCTTTATCTCATGGCTATTCCCAACCTCGTGTTGTTTGGCATTACAAGAATGCAAAATGGGCTGACCTGCGAGACTTTTCTTCTTTTCCTTGCTCGGATTACTGTTTCAAAACTTCTGATGTCAAAGTTTGCTCAGATCGTGTGAGTGAAATTATTCTTGCAGGAATGGAATCCTTTATCCCACACTCCACTTTAAAATCTCGTCCTTTATCTAAACCTTGGTTTTCCAATAAATGTGCTAAGGCTGTTCAAGAGAACAACGTTGCATATCGTAATTGGCTTGTTTCTAATTCTCCAGTTTCATTTTCTCTCTACACCAAATCTTGCAACAATTGTAAAGCAGTTATTAATCAGTCCAAACTAGAGTTTGAACAGACTAAGAGTAGAAAACTTGCTTCTTTGCCCTAATGGTAGCTGAGCATTCTGGTCTCTTGCCAAAGCTATTGGCCGCAACTTTTGCCCATCTCTGCTCCCACCTCTGTCCAAACTAGATGGTTCTGTTGTCAAAACAGCCAAGGATAAAGCTAACCTGCTAGCATCCCATTTTTCTTCCAGCTCATGTATTAATAATCTTGGTAAAACACCTCCCGCCATTCCCAACACGCTCCATTCAATGCCTCCTAAGGTCTTCCGTCAGAAGGATTTTGACAAATCTTGATGCTAAGAAAGCTCCAGGTTCCGATGGTATTTCTCCACTTGTTCTCAAAACCTGTGCTCCTGAACTTACTCCTATTCTTTGCTGCCTTTTTTCACTTTCTTATTCCAAAGGTGTTTTTCCTTCTGCTTGGAAAAGGTCGATGAAACACAAGCAGTTGCTCTTGACATCTCAAAGGCTTTTGATAGTGTTTGGCAAAAGGTCTTCTAAACAAGTTTCCATCTTATGGCTTGCCAACTGTTTTTAGTAATTGGTTATCCAGTTTTCTCTCTGATCGCTCACTGAGGGTGATGGTAGATGGCTCTCTGTCTTCTAACTTCTCCACTAATGCCGGTGTCCCCCAAGGTTCAGTTCTTTCCCTCACTCTTTTCCTCTTGTATATTAATGACCTTCTTCCATTGACTCATAGTTTTGCCGATGATAGCACATTGCATTCAACTTTCCATTTTGAGAAACCTTGTCCTGCTCAATCAGCTTCAACTTCTCGAAAATCTGCTACCAATTCCTTAAATGCCGATCTTCAAGTAATTCTCCAGTGGGGAAAGACAACTTAGTTGATTTCAATCCTTCCAAAACTCAGCCTTGTCTTATATCTCGCAAAAAGGATTCTTCTGCTCCTATGCTTATCTTTGGTGACACTCCGATTTCTAGGCAAAATGATATATCTCTTTTGGGGATTACCCGACTTCTAATCTCTCTTGGCACAAGCATATTACAAATATTGCTTCCTCTGCATCTAAAAAACTTGGCTTTCTCTTTCGCTATTACTTTTCTTCCAAACAGCTGCTCACTCTGTATAAATCGTAAATCCACCCTACCATGGAATATTGTACCCACATCTGGGGTGGTGCCCCCAAAACCTCTCTCAAGCTTCTTGATTCCATTCTGAAGAGGGCAGTTAGGTTAATTAATGATTCATCTCTAACAGAGTCTCTCCACTCGCTGTCTCATAGACGTACTGTTTCTGCTGCATGCCTCTTCTACAGATACTTCCATGGGCACTGTTCTTCTGAATTGGCTTCTATAATTCCCGCTCTCTCTCTCTCTCTCTTTCAAAACAGTCCGAACACGTGCCACCACCAGCCAACATCCATTTACTGTCCAACTTCAAACTCACAGAACCAACTTTTCATCTTTCTCGTTTATTCATTCAACTGCCGTTTTCTGGAACAACCTTCCTTCATACGTATTTCCTGAAAATTACAGTCTGCAGAAGTTCAAGTCTAATGTCAACCAATATCTTCTTTCGTCTTCCAAACCTCCAACCCAAGCAGTAGTAGTAATAGTAGTAGTGGCACATGATGCAAGAAAGCAAGTGTAGGAGCTTATGCAGCATCAGCCAAAAAAAAAAAAAAAAAAATCACACCATTCCCTCCAAATGCCTGTCCAGTTCCTCCTTAAATTTATTTAACCTATCAACTTCTACAATGACAGATGGAAGTTTGTTCCAGCAATTAACCACCCGCTGGCTAAAGGCAAATTTCCGCATATCTATTCTACATCTGTCCTTTCTTAATTTGAACTTATGTTCCCGTAGGTTGGTAATCTGAACAAGTGGAAGGATCCCATCAGAATTCAGCATGCTCAACCCATTCAAGGCCGTATAGACCTCAATCAGATCACCGCGCAGGTGCCTAGTCTCCAGCCACTGCAATTTGCAGAACTTAAGCCTCTCTTGGTAAGAGAATCCCTTCATTCCCCTCACCAATCGTGTTGCTCTTCTCTGTACACGCTCAAGCAAATCTACATCCTTCCTAAAATGAGGCCTCCAGACCTGTACGCAGTACTCAAGGCATGGCCTGACCATTGCCTTATACAGAGGGACAATCACCTCCTTTTCCCTGCTAGCAAAATTCCTATATATCATTGACAAAACCCCATGACCCGCCCTAGCAGCCTGTCTGCACTGCTCAGAAAACTTCATATCTGACTGCACAATTACTCCCAGGTCTTTTTCATTTTCTACCACCTTAAGTGTAGTACCACACAGTTGGTACGTTTCTCTGGGGTTACTTCTACCCATATGCAGTACTTTGCATTTGTCAAGGTTGAACTTCAGTTGCCACTTCTTAGCCCATCTGCCCAAATTATCTAGATCCTGTTGCAGTAGCACACTGCCATTAACAACCCTGCCAACCTTTGTGTCATCTGCAAACTTCGACATTAAGCCTGATATACCTTCATCAATATCATTGATAAATACACAAAACAACAGTGGACCCAACACCGAACCCTGTGGGACTCCACTAATAACATTAGTCCACGAAGAGCAGCACCCATTGATTACCACCCTCTGTCTTCTCCCACTTAACCATCCTTTTATCCATTGTAGCAACTTACCCTTAATACCATTCTGCTCCAATTTGTACAGTAGTCTTCCATGCGCAACAGTGTCAAAAGCTTTCCTGAAATCCAAGTATATGATATCAAAATTATTTTTTGCATCCAGTTCCTTTGTGACCACATCATAATAACCAATCAAATTTGTCAGACAAGACTTTCCCTTAACAAACCCATGCTGTGTTTGAATTATTGCTGCAGTCTTGTCTAGATGATCCTGCAATGCATCTTTAACCAGCGACTCCATTATTTTACCCGGAACAGAAGTTAAACTAACTGGTCTGTAATTACTCGTGTCACCCTTCGATCCACCTTTGTGAATTGGGGACACATTTGCACATCTCCAGTCCGTGGGAACCTCTCCTGAGTCCAAGGATGCTCTCATAATTATGGCTAAGGGTTTGCTTAGTTGCTTTGCCGCCTCCTTTAAAATAACTGGATAGATCCCATCCACCCCAGGTGCCTTTCTTATGTTTAACTTCAACAATTTCTCCTCCACTTTGCTCTCAGTTATTACAAAATCATTAAGCACACTGCTACAATTTGATAACCTTCTTCCATTTTCAAATTGTAATAATTCCTCACGTGTGAATGTAGATGCAAAATACTCATTCAGTTTGTTTGCTATCTGAGCAGGATCATCAACAGTCGAACCATCGATGTCAAGTGGACCAATCATATTCATCCCCTTCCTTTTAGAGTTTATATAAGTAAAGAAATCCTTGCTGTTTTTCTTAGCATCTTTTGCCAAAGATTTCTCGTAATCCGCCTTCGCCTGCCGAACCTCCTTTGTGACCTGATTACAGACTAGCTTATATCTGCCACAGGCTTCTGAGTCACCTGATAATTTATATGCATCCCATGCATTTTTCTTCTTTGTCACGAGTCTCATTAGTTCATTTGATAACCATTTAGGCCTAAACCTTGAACGATATTTCTTAATCGGTATATAAAGTCTAGTTGCTTCCACGATTAATTCGTGGAAGCACAGTACTATAGGTTCTAATACCTCTTGTGTTTGGGGTCCACACATTAAAAAAAAAAATACTGTGTATTCTGTGGTTGATTTGCTTATTGCTGGGGGGAAATGAATTTCTGGTAAGATGAAGGCCATAGAATCCATAACTGAACTAATTCATCCATGGAGTAAAAATAGTAACCCATAACGGCTTCTTGCATTCCCAACGGACGTATCACTGAACTCTGGTCATTGATGGGGGGCTGGCAAAGGCACTAAATTAGTTTAGTATTTGCAGTGACAATTAGCAGATAACTGGATTAATTATTGAATAAAGTTTCAAATATATTTATTCTATTCTGTTCTGATTCAAGCAACATTTGCATGTGATCAACCTTGTTCCATTTTCTATAGTAGCTTCAAAAAATGGCATCAAAATTTTGACTGAAGATCTCCCTCAAGAAAAGTTTGCATAGAAAATTTTTGAAAAGTTTGCATAGAAATTGTCTACAATAAAGTAAGTGAATTCTAGCAAAGGGTGTTTACTGATAATTGAATTAAAGTTAATTTAAAGCACTATACCCAAAGGGATGGTACTGTTCTTATTAATTTTTTGCTTTTAATTATATTCTTTTACTGAATAACACACAGGATGCTCTGACCCTGCTTGCTTCACCTGCCAGAACTTGACTCCACAAAACAATTACTATAGTGAATGCATTTTGAATCTTGATGAATGATATACATGAATTTTCTAGTTAGTAGTGGTTAATTGAATAATAATTAAATGATAAACTGAAAAAATTAAAAAATTTAATTAAAAATAATAAAAATGTATTAACCTAATTTCTTCTTCTTCTTGGCTACATAGCTGAAAACTTGGTTCTATACAATATTGTAAATCGTATTCGTCTCTGCAATGTCTTTGGTAACTCTAATTTCAGTTTTGATGCCAACCATCAAGGCAGAGCCACACAGTTGAATATGAGGTATGGCAATAAAGTTCCCAAAGTGGTGCAATAAAAAGAACACAAAGTGAAGGAACTCAAAAAAGGGTTTTACTGCTAGGAGAAAGGGGGATAAATGTCTGGTCACCGACGATTGAATGCGTTTATTACACAGTTCCAAAAAGTTTCTGAAAAGAGTCAGTGAAGACATCCAAGGAGACATCCTATGTTCAAGTCAGTGATTATGCTTTTCTTTGTCCTCAATATCCTGAAATCTATTTCCTTTGAGGGAAGTTTTCACTTTGAAAAAGAGGAAAAAATCCATTGGTACTAGATCAGGGGGAGTAGGGTGGTTGGTTGACCTATACAATGCCATGTTTCATCAGAAATGTCTTCACAAGTGTGGGATGGGTGGGGGACATGGTTGGACAACAAGAACCAACTGCCTTTCTCTTGAAATTGTTGCCTCATCCAGGAAATGCACTTAAATATTCTTTGAAGCACCTGTACATATAATACAAATTGATTCTCCCTTTCAGGAACAAATTCCTTGCAAATCACACTTTTTTTGTTAAAAAAAACATGATCAGCATCATCTTGATCCTGGACTTCTGTAAACAAAACTTTTTGGGCCTTGGTAATGATTTTTTAGGTCTACTGCATGCTCTGATGCTTCATCTCTAGGTCATACTGAAACACCCCACACTCATCTCCATTGATAATACTATCCAGGAAATCAGCATTGTTTTGATAAGTCTGGATGAAGACTTCGCATGATGACACTTTGTTGCTTCTGCTTATCCATGAGGCTGTGTGGTACAAATTTTGCATAGACTTTCCTTTTCCCTAAATCTTCGTGCAGAATTTGAATTGTCTCCATATTTTTCATATTCAGCTCATCAGCCATCATTCTGGGGGTCAAACAGTGATCTCTTAACATAATTTCCTGAACTTCTGCAACTCTGTCCTCATTTCAAGAAGTTGAAAGATGCCCACTTCTTGGGTCATTTTGAACATTCTTGCATTGTCTGAACTGTTTATCACCATAAACAGTTTTTAACATTTCATATATTCTGTTGAAGATTTTCGAGTTTAAAGCAAAATTTGATAATTGTTCATTGCTCCATCACAAAATCGTGAAAAAATGCTACTAATGAAACCGGTTGTTACTTGCAATCTGTCAGTCTATTCAGACTTCAAACTGTTTATTTTCAAACTCATCAAACATGACTGCAACAACACCAGTCCAGGAACTTTATTGCCACATCTCATATGCCAAAATATTGGTATATTCTGATTCTATGCAATGGCCAATATGATTGTATTTTTGTTCCCCAATATTCATTGATAGCCATAATTTTTTTGTTGTGAACGAAATGTAAATCATGGCCATCTTTCATTTTCATTAATATGTGACAAGTAATGAGAATATTGCTTGGTTCATTCTGGTTAAACTCAAACACGAAATGATCATTTTGTTGACTTTTTGAATAATCAACTAAGTCCAATTACAGAGAATTCATCACTAGAGATTCTTTATATCAGTAGCAGTTCACATGTAGCTGCGAGAGGAGTTTCTGGATTGTTCACTTGATATCACCTGTGTCATTCACAATTAACTTTTTTTTTGTTCATTATTCATTTTTCACAAAAAAAAAAAATA
The DNA here is from genome assembly GCF_048544385.1 of Mastigoproctus giganteus. Lineage (NCBI taxonomy): Eukaryota > Metazoa > Arthropoda > Arachnida > Uropygi > Thelyphonidae > Mastigoproctus > Mastigoproctus giganteus. The sequence continues at coordinate 21,992,265 of NC_143581.1, read as the reverse complement.
AAAGAAGAAGAAGATTTAGCTGATCTACAGTGTATGCACAGAACAACTACAAGTAAATTTTTTTGAAAATTTTTGCCAATCTATTGGAAAGTTAGGATTAAATATTAAAAACTTGGTAAGAGCCACAACTGACAGTGCAAAAAATATGATTGGTAAAAACATTGGGCTTTTTCTTCTTCTTCTTGGTCCTTAGCTGGCAGCTGGGGGAGGCGGTTGGCCACGCAACCAGTATGCTGCTGTAGGTGCCGCAGGGTTTCGGACTTGCTCTGTGATGTTCTTCCATACTTTACGATCCATGGCGTCAGTCCTGGCCTGGTTAAGGTCGAGACGTCGGCTCTTCAAGTCATTTTCCACTTGCTTGGCCCACGTTTTCCTAGGCGCGGTCCGTTGGATGCTCCATTGGGTGGGTCGTTGTCTCCAAAGGAGTGTGGATGGTATTCTGTTCGTGCCCATTCTACATACGTGGCCAAACCATCTAAGCCTTCGCTTCTGGATTTGGTCGGCAATGGTTGGTTGCTGTTGGTATCTGGCGCGGATGGTATCATTAGTGATGCGGTCACGAAGTGAGATGCCCAAAATTTGCTGCAGGCATCGCATTTGGAGTGTGTTTTGGAGTGTGCCTCAAGTGTGTTTAAATCTAGCTTGAGACAAATCCATGTTTCTGATCCGTAAAGGAGAATGGGCAGGATCAAAGTCCGGAAGAGTCGGATTTTAGTATTTGAGGAAATGTTGGTCCTCTTCCACAGACACCATTTGAGCGAGGCGAACGCAGTGGCCGCCTGTCCAATTCTGCTGTGGATTTTCATGGTGGATGCAACTTTCTTCTCCTGGACCAGCGACCCAAGGTATTTAAAGTCCTGCACTTGCTCGATCTGGACGCCTTCGAGATAGATGGTGGCTTGCGACCCATCCGAATTCCAATAGGAGCAACCTCCTATTGGAATTCACTGCATCAAGAAGCTCTCTGTGGGAAAGTACTGGATCTCCAACTCATTATGAATGTAGTTATTTCAACTGTAAATTGTATAAGATCACATGCCTTAATCACTATATGTTTCAAAAGTTTCTTTCAGAAATTGAAGCTGAATATGAAGATGTAATTTTACATAGTGCAGTGAGATGGCTTAGTCATGGCAATGTGTTATATCGTTTCTTTAAACTGTATCATGAAATTGATATTTTTATGGCAGAAAAAAAGAAACCAATAAAACAACTATCAAATATGGAGTGGCTGTGTGATCTTGAAATTCTTACAGACATTTCTAGTCATTCAAATGCTCTTAATTTAAAACTACAAGGGAAAGGAAAATTGGTCTCTGATTTATATGGTGACATCATTTCAGAATAGGTTGTTATTATTTAAATCCCAAATTGAGCAAGACAATTTAGTCCACTTCGAATGTTGTACTGAACTAAAAGAGAAACACATATTTCTAAACAATTGTTGCCTCTTGTTATTACAATTACTTTTTGACGAGTTTGAAAGTTGATTTGCTGATATAAGATCCCAGAAAAAAAAGACATAAGCTTGTTTGAGAATCTGTGTTTGTTTGAGAATCTGGCTGAAAACTACAATCCCAGCTTGCAACTTGAAATTATTGATATTCAAGCCAAAACATAGTTCAAAAATTAGTACAGTATATGGACTGTGAAAATAAACTACTTGATTTCTAAAAGGATCTCCCATCTGAAGATTTTCTTCATGCTTGATGTCAAATAAATATTAAAAAAGAAACAGAATAACAGATGAATAGATGATTCCATAAAAGCTGTATTGGGTTTAACTCAGGCGATTAGGGTGGCCATGCCATAATTTGCAATCTGTTGTTTAGTTACTAGAAATCTTTGTTCTGTATCAAGAATTGGCATCACAAATTTTGAACAATTTTCTAAAAATATCCAGCCTCGGTCATCTCATTTAAATGTTAAGTTTTGCTCAGTGAATGTTATTGTGTATTGTACTTAATAAAATTTTCAAATATTTTCAATTTTAGGTGTATCATTATTTTATTTATTCATCCTTAATATTGAAAAGTAGCAATTCTTTTGAGGTTGTAAATTTTCTAAAGTGAGCATTTAAAAGCCAAAAGTAAGATATTTAAAAGCCAAAAGTAAGATATTTAAAAAAAATAATAATAATAAAGTATTTTTTTATAAAAACGAAAGTAAGTCATATTTTTATAATTTTAATGAAATATTAAAATATAAATTACTGATATAATTTGTTGCACATATGTGTTTGAAATTTAAATTTTTTATATATATAGCCTGAAAAGAAAAGGCAGTAACACAAAAATAGAAACTTCCCTTTACATATAACGAGATATGGAAAATGTATCACAAACTTTTCTCAAATCACTCGGTGTGGACCGTAAAACAAATCTAACTTTGTATGTGGCCCCCGTATGGGAAAATGTTGGACACCACTGAAATGGAACAAGGATATAAAAATGAGTAGACTATGTGCAACAGAAATGCTGTAGGCATACAGTATAAGACTGGACATTAATGCAAGAGCACTTCTTATACCATGTAGTGCACTTTCACTAAATCTAGCAGTTAATGACACTGCTAAAATTTAATAATGAAACTAGAATTTTTTTCTATGGTTTAACAGATGGCTTTTTTCTTAGTTCTACTCTCTGTCAGTGTAGTACCCAGGTTTTTCCTTGATGGGAAGTAAAGGTGACAAAAGAGGCACTTTTACTCTGTTTGTAATTAGCATTAGTAGAGGCATATGATGAAAGAAAGCGAGCTTATGCAGCATCAGCCAAAAAAAAAAAACGCTCCCATTTCACCCCTCCGTTCGTTCCAAATACCTGTCCAGCTCAGCCTTAAATTTATTTAGGCTATCAACTTCCACAACAAAGGATGGAAGTCTGTTCCACCAACCAACTACCTGCTGGCTAAAGGCAAACTTCTGCACATCTATCCTACATCTGTCTTTCCTCAATTTGAATTTATGCCCTCTCAGGTAATTATTCTGAGCAAGAGGAAGAATCCCATCGGCATTGAGCATGCTCAAATCATTCAACGCTTTATACACCTCAATCAGATCACTTTGCAGGTGCCTAGTCTCCAGACACTGTAATTTGCAAAACTTAAGCCTTTCTTTGTAAGAGCAACACTTTGTTCCATTCACTAATCTTGTTGCCCTTCTCTGTACTCATTCTAACAGCTCTACATCCTTCTTAAAATGAAGCCTCCAGACCTGTATACAGTACTCAAGGTGTGTCCTGACCATTGCCTTATACAAGGGGATAATCACCTCCTTATCCCTGCTAGAAAAATTCCTGTATATCATTGACAAGACACTATGAGCTACTCTTGCAGACTGTCTGCACTGCTCTGAAAACTTCATATCTGCCTGCACAAATACCACCAGGTCCTTTTCATTCTCTACCACTGTCAGTGTAGTAACACAGAGTTGATACATCACTCTGGGGTTACTGCTTCCCATATGTAGTACTTTACATTTGTCAATGTTAAACTTCATTTGCCACCTCTCAGCCCATCTGCTCAACCTTTCTAGATCCTGTTGCAGAAGTGTACTGTCATTAGTGTCCTTAACAACCCTGCCAATCTTCGTATCATCTGAAACTTGAACATTAAGCTTGATATACTATCATCAATATCATTTATAAATACAGACAACAACAACAATAGACCCAACACTCAACCCTGAGGGACTCCACTAATAACATTAATCCACAAATATGGCCTATTTCTCTGTCAAGAAATTGTACACCCTTCCATAGGTGACATTTAAGGCAAAAATGTTGCAGGGGACAGCATTTGCTCCCCCTACACCCCTCCAGGTATGCTACTGCTCTATGTATTTTGATATTGCATATTCCTATAACCTCTGCATGCAACATGATGAAAGTTAAACTTATCCAAATTAATTTTCAAATCACTGCAGTTTATGATACATTAGTTGAGATAGAAACTGATCATACAGAAGAATAAATATCAAGATATGAAACATACTTTGCTACAAGGATAACAGATTTTTGTGTTCTCTCCTTCTTTATTATAGGGAGGTCTCAAATATTTTGAGAATTGTTCTCAGGTTCAAGGCACAGCATGTCACTTGCCAGCATTTTCACAAAACTAGCTCCATTGATAACACGATTGCTGGCACAGAAAACCATGATCAGTAAAACATAATGGTAGCATTTATAAATCAAAAAGAATGTGATACACTTTGCCAAGAACAAATGAATACCCTTGCTGTGAATTGCAAGTCAAAACTAGCAACATTGTTATTGCTCCACTGGCAGTGTATTTAATGTGTCAGGAACAGGCTGAGTAAATCTACCTGCTAAATGCGCAGCAAGGGTTTCCAGGGAAGTATTTTTTTTTTAACATGCAGCAAGAATGGGGATGTCTAGCTGTTATGATTAGTGAAAGCCAACAAGTTCCAACATCAGCTGCATAAGATCTATAGCAAAGTTTTCCATATCAATAAAAAGGGTTGCTACTTGATCCATTTTTCTTTCACATACACTTCAGCCAAATTTCTGAAGCCAGCTTTGTGTCAGACTATGTTGGTGGCTTTATCTGTTTTTATCCTATTTTATCCGTATTTTGTAATAAAAGTTTCTGCTGTCTGTATAGTCAGTATTAGAAAGAATTTTTCATAATTAATTTACCCAACTTGAAGACTTTTTTCATATGCTGAGTCGTATTATTTATGAATGTCATTGAAACAAAGTTTACATGAATAGGGGCTCACATCTGGTGAGTATGGGCTTGGAAAATCCAGGGTCCTGAGCTGGACGTCATCACCATTCTTCTCTTTCTTGGTGATTCCTTCCTTCCTTTCTCTCTCTCTCTCTCTCTCTCTCTCTCTCTCTCTCTCTCTCTCTCTCAGGAATTTTTTTTGGCTGATGCAGCATAATCCTCAAGCTTCCTTGCACCATATAGCTAATAATAATAATTCATAGTCCAGTGTGAATAGAAATAACAGCATTTATTGTGGAATGGAATTAAAACTAAAATTTGATATATATTTTTTTTAAGTGTAGAAGTATCAAAAGCTGTAGTATTCTCAAGATTAAATAATATACAATTAAAAGACAGTTAATGTAGGTAAGGAATCCAAGCATAATTATGAAAAAGAGTTAAAATAAAGTCTTTGTCTCATTGGAGAATCACTGGAGATAACCATATAAAGAATTAGTGATGAATACTCAGTTGTAGTGTGCTCTTTGTGCAGAACAGCATTTCTAAAATTGAAGAATGAAATGTGTTCCATCACTAGCAGTATTGTGTATAGGATTTCTAGTCAGTGGAAGAAGATCATTAACCCTTTGCAGTCCAGTGTCTCCTCTCATGCACCATCATAAAATTGCTCTTCTGGTTCATTGTCAAGAAAACAAATAATTATGCCCATCAACCTTTCTGTTTTGCCAATTTTATAGCTGGTTTTCTTGCTCTTTTAGTGTAATTATTGAAGTACCTTCTATTTATACTTCATATAAACACTGAAAAACTAATTGAATATTTACATTCAATTTTAACAGATGGTGGCTGTAGCGTTTCTTTTTTTTTTTTTTTAAGTGTTCACTGTATATTTACTATCTGCCAGAAACAGTGTTTAGTCATGGTGTTGTGAACAACTTAAAGGTCTTTCTGATTCAGAATTTGATTTACTTTTGTCCAGTAGTGACAATGGTGTGATTTTCAATTCTGACGATATCTTGTAGCACTGATGAAGAAATTGATGACCCGTCAACCAGTACTGTGACCAAGCAAGGTAAATGTTTCATTCAAACATTTTCCATTACTGTTTCGAAATGTGGATTTCGTTTCAGCAATGCAAGTATTCCAAAAACTAAACTTTTTATATATATATATATATATATATATATATATATATATATATATATATATATATATATATATATATATATATATATATATATATATATATATATGTGTGTGTATATATATATATATATATATGTGTGTGTATATATATATATTTTTTTTTTTTTTGTTAGAAGAAATTTAGAATTAAACGAATAATTATGCCAATGGAATGCTTTCAGATAAGCTACTTCCAGATTGTTCCATTTGGTGTGAATGGGTTTTGGTTTCAATAAATGAACAAAGCTTTTTTTGTATGATTATTAACGCGGGTCTAAATTAGGGGTCGTCAACCTTTTAATTCCTACTGCCCACTTTTGTATCTTTGTTGAAAGTAAAATTTCCTTACCGTCCACAAGTATACTTCGAAAAGTGTCCAGTGAATTATCTATATTCAAAGTTTAGAGATGGAATTCAAAAGTAAATTGCAAAGGCATATTTTAAAAAGTCAAACTTGCGAAGTGGTTAGTAATGTATTCGATACATGGAGGAAGAACAAAATTTGTAACAACGAACAAAAACCCCCACCGCCAACCATGAAAGCTTGAATCGCCCACTAGTGGGTGGTAGGACCAGGTTGACGACCACTGGTCTAAATGAAAAAACTTCTATAAAGGAAGAAAGTGGAAGTGGTGGAAGAAAAGAAATAGTTTGGTATTATGAAATATGCCTCAGAAAACCAGGATTTCATCTTGTTGAATGTTTCAAGAAATACCATGCACACTGAAATCATATAAATAATAAAATGTCTGAAACATTTTTTTGTTTTTCAATCACTTTTATATAATAACTCATGTAAACTCGAAAATAAATTTGAAGAGCTCATATTCAGTATTCATTTTTTTTTTTTTTTCTGTTCTCGTTCTGGACCTGAATGGAAGACAGCAGAAATAACGTTGGACCTCAAAGAGTTAATATATAGAATGAAAAGAGTGAGAAGAAAGAACAGAACCTTAGGGAATATCACATTTAACTAAGAAGTTAGAAAATACCTACCATCACCTGCTGTGAACAGATGGAGAGAAAACTGTCTGCTCAATTGCAAACAAGAGGCAAACTATGGCGCCTCCGTAGCCAGGTGGGAAGGAGCAGCAGTGCATAGCACACGCTTCTTGATTAGACCGGGGTTCGAGCCCGTCACCCCAAATACGGAGAATGCGGAAAGGTCAGGGAATGACCACCGCATATCCCGCAGCAATATGGCCTTAGTTGCTAATGCTCCTAAAAACCAAATAACAAACAAATAATAAATAACATCATAATTTGAGTTGCCCTGTTGTGTGCAAAAGAGATTTTTCCTTTTCAGTATACTCTGATTAAGCTGTAGTTAGATAGCAATATATAAAGTTTTTAAATTATTCTAAAAATTAAATGTCAGTTTTAGCCAATAACCTAATTAATGTTCTTCCCTTTGTAAAATATTCCTAGATTGAACTGCAATGAACTGCAAACCTAAGATTGGTCAAAAGGTGTTAGTCCTTTGGGATTCAAAAGTATCAGAAGATGACTTGAAGAATACAGTAAAAGATTTAAGGGAACAAGTTGGAGATAATGGTTTAGTTGCACTTGAAAATATGGAAAGATTGTCAATTTGTAAGTATAGGATTTTTTATTGATAAATTTTTGTTGTCTTCCATTATGATATAAGGGTAGCTCAAAAAGTTTTTCCCTGCATTTTTTTTTTTTTTTCATTATAAAAAAAAAAAAAAAAATGCTAAAAGTTTATTTACAGTGGCACTACTTTCTCCTTTTCAGACTAAAGAATTTTAAAAACATTCTGCTAGTGCTAGAATAATCTATTTTTAAAATAAAGTTTGACAGTTTACTATGACATTTTTTAACTGTAGAGAAAGAACACTACAGAATGTTCACAAACATTAGAAAAACATCTATGGGAATAGCACTGCTAGACAAACATATTTGAGTGTGAAGTGAAGCATCAACACAAGGAAAAGCTTAAATTTCATGATAAACTAGTGACGCAGTACTCAGGCCACGCCTTGAGTACTGCGTACAGGTCTGGAGGCCTCATTTTAGGAAGGATGTAGATTTACTTGAGCGTGTACAGAGAAGGGCAACAAGATTGGTGAGGGGAATGAAGGGATCCTCTTATCAAGAGAGGCTTAAGTTCTGCAAATTGCAGTGGCTGGAGACTAGGCACCTGCGCGGTGATCTGATTGAGGTGTATAAGGCCTTGAATGGGTTCAACACGCTGAATTCTGATGGGATCCTTCCACTTGTTCAGATTATGAACCTAAGGGGGCATAAATTCAAATTAAGAAAGGACAGATGTAGAATAGATGTGCGGAAATTTGCCTTTAGCCAGCGGGTGGTTAATTGCTGGAACAAACTTCCATCTGTCGTTGTGGAAGTTGATAGGTTGAATAAATTTAAGGAGGAACTGGACAGGCATTTGGAGGGAATGGTGTGATTTTTTTTTTTTTTTTTTTTTTGGCTGATGCTGCATAAGCTCATACATTTGCTTTCTTGCATCACATGCCACTACTACTACTACATTTGCCTAACCTTGGCAATAATGCTGAATAATGTGCAGTATAAAAATGATACCTAATTGGGATTGGCATATTACATATGGGGAGCTATCACTAGGAATTTGTGAAAGAGGTACAAATGCAATAATGAACTTCCTGGGATATTCAAGGGTTTTTTTTTGTTTTTTTTTTTCACAGCTTATATCATGACAGCAGACACTAAATTTTTAATATCAGAGGGATTGCTTCTAATTGCTTGTATGATGTAAATCAGATAAAGATGCCTTCCTTTCATGGACTATCACTTCTGATGAAACATGAATATGCAACTTTTGAGCCAGAAACCAAGTGACATTCCATGGAATTGCATTATCCACATGCAAGAAGTTGGAGATAGTTAAGTAATTATAGTTATGCCAGTTTTCAGCTTTTTAAATAAATTCTTGTTGAGAAAAAAAAAAAAAATTGTGGGATAAAACTTTTGAGTGACTTATGTATTTAATGTTTCAAATGTTAATGTGTGAAGTAGGCAACCTCTGGCTTTGTCATTCACTAGTGTGAATACCTCTTAATGCATTTTCATGTAATGCTCAAAATACTGGATGCTTTCACCAGAATACTAAGGTAATATATGTCAAAGGTGTTAAAAATGCTTATTTAATTAATTTCAATTTGACTTTTATTATTTATTATACAATCAAGCAGTGATCAATATAGTTTTTTCATAGTCATAGATTTTAGTCATAATACCCGCCAACCAGTTTTTTCAGGTTGGCGGGTATTATGACTAAAAATTTGTCCGTGTGTGTGTGATATATATGAAGTGTAGCAATAAAGTGAAGGAGCTTAAAAAATTGTTTTAATTTTATTCAAAGTAATCCTCACCTGATTGAATGCACTTATTACACCATTCTAAAAGTTTCTGAAGAGTCAGTGAAGGTATCCAAAGACATGATGTTCAGTTCTGCAGTTATGCTTTTTTTTTTGTCCAAAACATCCTGAAATCTTTTTCCTTTGAGGGAAGTTTTCATCTTGGGAAAGAAGTCTGCTAGTGCTAGATTAGGAGAATAGGGTGGTTGGGTGATCCACACAATGCCAAGTTTCTTCAGAAATATCTTCACAACAAGTGCAGAATGGGTGGGGGCATTGTCGTGCAACAGGAACCAGTCATTTTTCTCTTGAAATTGTAGCTTCACCCAGGAAATGGATAGTCTTTGAAGCACCTGTACATAGAATGTAGCATTGACTCTTTCTCCTTCAGGTACAAATTCCTTGTGAATCACACCCTGCTCCCCTGGACAAAATGATCAGCATCGTCCTGATTCTGGACTTCTGTAATCTATACTTTTTTGGGGGGCTTTGGTGATAATTTTGAAGTCTGTGATGCTGTGATGCTTAGTCTCTGGGTTGTACTGAAACATAGCCAGTGTTGCTGATGCACCATAAAACTCTTAAACAAACAAACAACATACTAAAACAGCCAACACTCATCTCCAGCGACAACACAATTGAGGAAATTAGTATCATTTTTGACAAGTCTGGATGCAGTCTTCGTATGAACACTTCATCGTTTCTGCTCATCCATGAGGCTGTACAGCACAAATTTTGCACAGGTCTTTCTTTTCCCTAAATCTTCATGCAGAATTTGATGAATCATCTCCTTATTCATATCCAATTCATCAGCCATCATTCTGAGGGTTAAACAATGATCTCTTGCCGCAGTTTCTCAAACTTTTGCTACACTGTCCTTGTTTCTCGAATTTGAGGAATACCCACTTCTTTGGTCATCTTGAACATCCTTACGCCTGTCTTTGTACTGTTTATACCATTGAAACACACTGGTATGACTTCATGTTTCATCACCATAAACAGTTTTTAACTTTTCATATGATTCTGTTGCAGATTTTTCCAGTTTAAAGCAAAATTTGATATTCGTTTGTTGCTCCATTGTAAAATCGTGACATGGAACATTAACATTACTAACAAAACTGGTTGTTACTTGCAACCTGTCAGCCAACTATTTGCACCACCATCTGTTGAAGAAGTTTGAATTCCAACATACAACTTCTGTTTATTTTATAAATCACTGCACATGACTGCAACAGCACTAGCCCAGGAACTTTATTCCCACACCTCATATATATTTTGAGAAAGATGAAAAACCTGAAATACCTTGTGGTGAGAGGACTTTACCTTGAGATCAGCTGATTAAAGTCCCCAGTGAAATAATCTTTCAGAAATAGAAAAACATTCAGTAGAAAGAAAATCAGCAAAGATTATTTATATGAACTCTAGAAAGAAGGGGATTAAGGGAGGTAGTGAAGGAAATAGGCAAAGCCATAATTATGACAGCATCCTTAGATTCAGGGGAGATCCTTGCAAACTGGAAATGTGTGAATGTTTCCCCAATTCATAAAGGGGATCAAAGGGTGACATGAGTAATTACAGACCTGTTAGTTTAACTTCTGTTCCAGAGAAAATAATAGTCACTGGAAAGAAGGAATGCAGGATCATTTGGACAAGGCTGCAATTATACTTCAGACGCAGCATGGCTTTGTTAAGGATTGTTTCTTGTTTGACCAATTTCATAGGATACTATGATGTGGTCACAAAGGAACTGAATACAAAAAATAATTTTGATATCATATACTTATATTTCAGGAAAGCTCTTGATACTGTTGCACATAAAAGCATGCTATACAAATTGGAGCAGTATGGCATCAAAGGCAAGTTGATGCTATGGATAAAGTGATGGTTGAGAGGGCGAAGACAGAATGGTAAATTAATGGACAGTGCTCTTCGTGGACTAAGGTTATTAGTGGAGTCCCCAGAGTTTGGCGTCGGGACCATTGTTGTTTTCTATATTTATCAATGATATCGATGAAGGTATATCAGGCTTAATGTCCAAGTTTGCAGATGATACAAAGGTTGGCAGGGTTGTTAATGACAGTATGCTACTGCAACAGTATCTTGAAAAGTTAGGTCGATGGGCTGAGAAATGGCAATTGAAGTTTAACATTGATAAATGCAAAGGCCTGCATGTTGTTGTTGTTTGGTTTTTAGGAGCATTAGCAACTAAGGCCATATTGCTCCAGGGATATGCAGTGGTCATTCCCTGACCTTTCCGTATTTGGTGGTCACTGGCTCTAACCCCGGTCTAATCAAGAAGCGTGTGCTACACACTGCTGCTCCTGCCCACCTGGCTACGGAGGCGCCTAAAGGACTGCATATGGGTAGCAGTAACCTCAGAGTAACATACCAACTGTGTGGTACTGCACTGAGGGTAGTGGGAAATGAAAAACACCTAGGAATAATTGTGCAGTCAGATATGAAGTTCTCTGAGCAGTGTAAACAGGCTGCAAGATTTTCTCATGGGATCTTGTCAGTGATATACAGGAATTTTTCTAGTAGGGATAAGGAGGTGATTATCCCATTGTACAAGGCAATGGTCAAGCCACACCTTGAGTACTGTATACAGGTCTGGAGGCCTCATTTTAGGAAGGATGTGGAGTTGCTGGAATGAGTACAGAGAAGGGCAACAAGATTAGTGAATGGAACAAAGGGTTGCTCTTATGAAGAAAGGCTTAAGTTTTTCAAATTACAGTTTCTGGCGGCTAGGCACCTGTGAGGTGATCTGATTGAGTTGAATAAGTCCTTGAATGGTTTGAGCAAGCTCAGTGTTGGTAGGATTCTTCCTCTGGCCAGGATTAATCACTCGAGGGGACACAAATTCAAATTGAGGAAAGACAGTTGTAGAATAGAATGTTGTAGAATATGTGCAGAAATTTCCTTTAGCCAGCGGGTAGTTGATTTCTGGAACAAACTTCCATCTGTCATTGTAGAAGTGAACAGCTTAAATAAATTCAAGAAAAACTAAAACTATTGGAGGAAATGAATAAGTGAAATGGGCAGTGTCTGTTTTTTTTTTTTTTTTTTTGACTGATGCTGTATAAGCTTGCTTTCTTGCATCATTTGCCACTGCTAATTAGAACACACACACACAAGAGAGAAAGAGGGGGGGGGCAGGAATAAGTTCAAATATAAGACATCACTAACAAAGAGAACAGTGGATCACTCTTTTCCTCTTAATATTTATATAGAAACAAAGTAAGCCAAGATAGGGCTTTTTGCATAACTATAATAAAATGATAGTTAATCTGCCAGATGTGGTTAGTGAGCTTAATAGCTATTTAGTTTCAGTGTTCACAGTAGAAAACCCTTTTTGGTATAAAGAATATTACTGTAGGATAAGTGATATTAGTATTAAAAGGGAGAGTCTAAGAGAAAAACTGCTGAGCTTGAAAACTATGTAAGGTTCTAGCTACTGATGGTATTTATCTAGTCATACTGGAAGAGGCTGCAAAGGAGAATGACATGCCATTAAAGTTAAAAAAAAAAAAAAAAATGGCATGCTCTTGTCTTGTCAATTCACGAAAGGGTGTTAAGACTGATATGGGTAGCTATAGACCAGTAAGGTTGACCTTGGTGGTGGTGGAAAAGGTCATAGTCTGTAGTCAACGGTACATTATAGCATCATCTTGAAAAGTATAATATCCTAAATGGACAACAACGTGGCTTTGTAAAAAAAAAAGTCTTGCTTAACCAAGCTGGTAACTACACAATGTTCAAAATCTAGATATGAACTTTCTTTTTTTTTTTTTTTTTTTTTGTTTTTTTAAACTGATTTTTTTCAGTGTCATGCAAAACTTATTTTTTGAGTATAAGGTCATACAAATTTATGATATAAAGCAGCTGCTGACCAGTAAACTGAGTCCAATTTATCAAATATATTTCTAAAGCCACGTAGTCTTGCTAGAAGTGTATTAAATACCTGAGTTGCAACACTTCACTGGATCAGACCAGCACACAGTCACCTCAACAACACATTGGCAGAAGTATGTTACCGCTACTTTCACTTAAATTGCAATACCAATGGAAATGCATATAGACAAAGCTATTTATCTAGCAACCTGAAAGCTGGCTGTCTTTTCTCTGGTGTATATATATATATATATATATATATATATATATATATTTTTTTTTTTTTTTTTAATTTTTTTTTTTTTTCTGATCACTACTAGATGCCGATCAACAGCACAAGGTGAAGTATGGTACAGGGGGTGATCATTTAATTTGCAGATTGGTGGTGCAAGATCTTATCTTAATCATCTGAATCTTCTGTGGATTTCTACTTCTCGAAATACTCTACATTGAACTTTACACACTTTCACCACTGTTGTACCCATGCATTAAATTCTTCTTGCAAGCCATTTTTCGAAACTGAGAATTGCTGCCATTGTGGCTCTTTGAACATCATTATATCAGACACAAAATGCCTTTCAGATAGGGAAACAGGAAGAAATCACACGGGGCTAAGTCTAGTGAATAAGGGGGATGCGGCAGAACCTTGGCACCTATGGCAATGATCACTACCTGCACAATATCAGCCGTATGGGGCATTGTCTTGATGGAGAAACCATTTCACATTGGAAAGCTCAGTTACACAAGAACATTGCTGTCCTACCAAGGCACTCATTACCATATGCTTAAGTTATCTCTTTAACTGTATCCAATGTATTTAAGCCCCATCTGACACAATGATGAATTGCATATCACTGTTCAGTATGTACGACATGATACTTGCTTCAAAATGTTCGTTGGTGCCTCCGTAGCCAGGTGGGAAGGAGCAGCAGTGCGTAGCACACGCTTCTTGATTAGACCAGGATTCGAGCCCGTCACCACCAAATACGGAGGATGCGGAAAGGTCAGGGAATGACCACTGCGTATCCCGGAGCAATATGGCCCTAGTTGCTAATGCTCCTAAAAACCAAACAGCAACAGTTCAAAATGATCGTCAGTGACACGTGGCAAAAAAAAAAAAACTCTTCATGCAACACTAGCTGAAGTACTGGCATGCACGCACACAGTCTGCTCAGTAGCAATCAGGGAGAGTGCTTCTTGTAGCAGTTATGGAAAGTTCACGCTGTAAACATTTTGCACCAGTCCACAAATTAAATGATCATCCCTCATATATGAAGCATTAAGGGGGAGACAAAATAAATTGTGATTTTCACATTAAAATGGAATGAAAAAACCAGGAGTCATAAGTCCCCCACTATGTAGTTGAGGTTGACAATCTTATGTTAATTAAGATCAGCTGAATTTATCTTATGGTGATGGGAAGATTATGATAAGAACAGATTTCTTCTGTTTTGTTATAGGGACAATTTTTTTTTTTTTACCTCCTTTGATTCATTAAAATTCTAGCTTCATTGCATCTTTTTTGCCTTTACTGATTATTCAAGGTAACTATTTGAATTAATCATTCAAAAGTAATATTTTAATTAAAAAGTCTGTCAAGAATATTAATTGCTATATTTTATTTTTAGCCACCCATGCTGGTTCTTCTTTTGACATTATCTTTTGTGGAGTACTCTCTCCATCTGCATTTATTCATCCAACAGATCTGCTGGCTGAAGTAGCTAGAATTCTGAAGCCAGGAGGAAGGCTTATTCTTAGGGAGCCAATAACAACACATGGTATGTGAGTGATATCTCATTAGACATGTTTTATATATATTGTATTTCTTTCTTAAACACCTTTCTGATATTGTAATGATGGCTCTAATATTGGAGAGATTAACTTTATATATTTGAAATATCTGGTACATAAATATCTCATTTAAATTTAATTAAATTTAAAATTTTAGGAGATGATTATCTGTTAATATTTAATTGGTTGTAAATACAGTTAAACTCCTCTCTATCAAACTTCTCTATAATAAAATTTTATCTGAAGCAAAATTCTGATGAATCGGGAATTTCAAAAAAAAATTTTAAAAATTGCTTGTAATTTTAACTCTGTATCATGAAATGATTCCCACAGGTTTTTATTATTTTAAGTATGACTGTTATTAATTTTAGATGATCATGATGAAATAAGGACAATATCAAAATTGGCATCAGCCCTAAAACTTTCTGGATTTATTGACATTTCTGAAGTAAGTTAAGTTCTTTAAGAATATTAATATCAATAATAATATCTTATCAATTATTAATCTTAATAATATTAGTATGTTTATTGGTGCTTTAAGTAAATGCTATAATCTTATGAAATACACGAGCAATAGAATATCTTACAATCTCCATAGAAGCTTGCCCTTAAAAACACTGCTTTTGAACAGAAACATCACTGAAAGACTATTTGTTTAAAATACAATATTCCACTACAAACAGTTTGTTTTGAGACTTAGTCTCATTTACCCCAGGGGCTCACATCTGGTGAGTATGGGCTTGGCAAACCCAGGGTCCTGAGCTGGACATCATCATTCTTCTCTATCTTGGTGATTCCCTTCTACTTCTGACTCTCTCTCTCTCTCTCTCTCTCTCACTCAGGGTAACGCAGGTTTGTTTGTTTTTTTTTTGGCTGGTGCAGCATAAGCCTCAGGCTTCCTTATGACTAATAATAATCATAATCAATCATAATGCATGTGTGACAACTTATGAATGAAGAAGCAGTTCTGTCTGAATTCTTTTAAGTCTGTGTATCACCCCCTGATGAGAGAGTAGTATATCTCAAAACATGATTCCATAGCAGTGTTTTATATTTTAAAGGTACAGTAAAATATTCTTTCAACAGAGTTATTTGTTTATAAGTAATGTTTTTTATGCAAATTATGTGAATAACCACAGTTGTTCTTTTGTTTATTAATCATGAAACCATAGCATTTACTTATGGCTTTCAGCTACCAAGCAGCACAATAAGATAATTAATTTATTAAATTTATTTCTAAGCCCATATGTCTCTTACTGTATTAAATACTTGAAGTTTTTCAAGAAAGTTTAAACTGGCCTCTCAGTGTTACTCCTTGTTGTGTATTTTTACCTTCAAAATGTAGTTTGAAATAAATGCTGTTTGATGAACAGGGGAAAAAGAGAAATAAAAAATGTAAAATAAGGGAGAAAGTTAATTATGGAAAAACAATGGGGAGAAGAAAATGGAATGGATAACCAATAAGAAGGCAGAGAGAGGGAGGGGAGATTGCAAGGATAACAGAAAAATACAACAAAAGGAAAAAGTAAAGGATGAATGGAAAAATGAGGGAGGGCTTTGTCTTGAAAAAGCAGAAGGCATCTTAACTGACATTCATAAAAAAAAATCATTCATCATGGTATAGTCATGGCTGTATCACTAATGATTTTTTATGAATGTTATTTAGGATACCATCTGCTTTTCCAGGTAACAGAATATTAAAAAAATAATAATACAATTAGTTTCCAAAATTCCTACTTTTATCCAACTCTAAACCTTTAACTTTTATGCACAGGTTTAGAGTTAAATAAAAGTAGGAATTTTGGAAACTAATTGTATTATTTTTTTTAATGTTCTGTTACCTGGAAAAGCAGATGGTATCCTAAATAACATTCATAAAAAATCATTAGTGATACAGTCATGGCTGTATCATGATGAATGATTTTTTTTTTTTCATATATATCATTGCCCTCTATAATATGTATACATATCATACATATTAGTATGTTTTCATGTTATAGAGGGCTATGAAAAAGGCTAAAGCAAAATCTTGAGAAGATTTTGGGAAGGATATGGAGAAAATAAATATCAAGAAAATGCAAAAATGTTTGTTTAGTTAAAAATCCCAGAATAGGGCAGGGGTTGAGGAAACCATAACTTTTTTTATTGTTGTTATTGGCGCATCAGCTTCTGTGGCCATAATGCACCTTTCAAAGTTTTTGCATTTTACTCTGATCCAAGCCCAAGGCAGGATTCGAATCCGTGACCTTTGGGTTGCCAGGCAGGCACTTTACCCACCTGGCTAGCCCGGTCGGCTGAAACCATAACTGAAGTAATCAAAAATTATAATGTTAAAACAGATGAGAAGGATATTTTATATGAATGGAGCAAATACTTTAATTTGCAAAACAAAGAAGCTAAAGATATCACTGAAGAAGAGGAAAAGATTAAAATGGAGGAAACATGATTACCATCTCTGTTGTTGAGGCCATGATGGGGAAAAAAAAATTGTGCAAAATATCAAGTATGGATAGGCAGCAGGTGTAGATTTTTATACTTCAAATTGTGAAAGCTGGATGGAAAATAATGTCACGGTAGTTACATTGCAATACCTAGGGGTTGTTTTTGGACGAATAAACTTCTGGAAGATTGGAACAAAGCTTTAATAATTACCCCAATATAAAAAATTAGGAATTAAAGCTGAATGTAGAAATGACAGTGGAATTCGACTCCTTAGTGTGCCAGGCAAAATCTATGCAAATATTTTTCAGAAGAGGGTCAGTATTCTCAGGTGTAACCTTGGAGGAAGAACACTCAGATTTTAGACTGAATAGGGGATGCCAAGAGCAAATATTTGCAGTAAAGCAAATTAAAGAAAATACATAGGAACATAAAGCTTATATTTAAAATTTGTTGAGCTGCAAAAAGCACATGACAGAGTACCTAGAAATCTGCCCTTAGAAAAATAATTTGAGGATAATCTTTTAACCTAGCAGTGTTATATAATCAAGAATTTGAGTCATTGAAGGAACAAGTGCTTGCCCTAGAAACAAATGTAATTGGGAGCTCATCAGGGACTCAAGTATCTCGTGACCTGCCAAGTAATGCACCCCTGATTATGATTCCAGAAAATAATAGTAGAGTGTAGACTGCTCTGGTCATAGATGATCTGGTTTTATTGGGAGACTTTGTTGTCAAGGAAATGGGTATCATTTTTTATATAATAAAGATAGCTTGTCCAGAACCAGAATCTGTTTGCCAGGAGCAACAATTGATTATGTTGCCAACAGATTGTGAGATTTTAGGAGGTAAAGATAGCATTATTATTCATGTGGGGACTAATGATATTAAATGTACACAACCTGACCATCTTTTGGATAAATATAGGATTATGCTGAAAAAAAATGCCATTAGTTAGGTCAGAATGTGTATGTGTCTGCAATTCTGCCCAGACACAATAGGAGAGATTATATGCTGAAAGCCTTATGGATTAACTCAAGACTTGAGGGAATCCGCAAGGCTCTTGGTGGGGAAGGGAGATTTTATCAGCATTGACCACATTTGTAGGTAGAAGGAATCTATTTGTAGAGATGGTATTCATTTGAACAAAGGTGGTGTAAGGATTTTTGTCAGTATCATTGAGAATACCATAAGGGTTCAGGGAAATTGCTAGTTAGGGGGACAGGAGTAATTTAGATCTGCATTTATCTGATGATATGGGTCAAAATAATGCTTGCGCTCACTTCAATAATTCTTGTTTGTTGCCACAACAGTCGATGTTGATAAGATGCTCTGAGGATAGCAACATTTCAAATGAGGGAGAAGATGAAGCTTAGGACACAAACCTAAATAACTTCAAGCAGTGTGTCAGGGTAATAGACTTTAGACAATTACTTAATCTTAACTGTGTTGCCAATAAAATGGCTGAATAGTTGTCCTGCTTAGGATAACTGCTGACATAATAGGGCTAACAGAAACGTGGTAGCACCCCGAAATTGGGGAAGATGAGTTCCGCTATGGTATGTATAATGTATTTAGGGAAGATAGAAGGGGCGAAGGGGACATGCTTCTTATCAAAAGCAGAGTCTGAGCACAAAAAAAAAAAGGTTTTGCTGAGTCTGAAGTTATATTTGCCAGCATAGAATCTGTGTGATGTGAGTTAGTTGGAAACAAAGGTACAATGAGAGTGGGAGTAATCCACAGATTGGAAAGAGTGATAAGAGTCTCTACATGCAGAAGGAATTAGCAGGCAAGCATGAATGTCTTATTAAGAGTAACTTTAATCTGATCCAGATTAAGTGAAATAAGAGGAAGGGAAACTCACTGTGGGGAAGAATTTTTTTAAAATAAACTAGATTTATTATTTGTACCAGCACGTTAGAGAAGGTACTAGGGGTGAGTATATTCTTGGTCTCATCATTACTAACGAATTAGATAACATCACAGGACTTAAAGTACAGAAAATGATCATACAATTGTTAGTTGGAAGATGAAGAAAGATGTTGGAGTAGGTAAAGGCATGGCTTTTAACTTCAGAGGAGAGGACTTTTGCAGTTTATGGTGCTTTATCGCATATATTAATTTGACTGATTGCCGAGTGAAGGCGAATATGTTTGAATTTTAGAATACTTTAAAGTAAAAATCACAGAAGACATGAATACATACGTACCATTAAGAAAATATTGCAGGAAGAGGAGGATGCCAAAATGAATGACTGCAGAGTCATGGCTGCTCAAATAGAGCAGAAAAGGATAGCGTGAGATAATTACAGAGTGATGAAAAGTACTGAAGCCTACAACAAGTACAAGTTGATCTGTAATAGTACCACAAATAAGGTTAGGGAGGCCACGGCTGCATATGAGAAAACATATGTTACTACTGATAAACAAGATAATGTCAACTCTGCACAGATTGACTGTGCAGAATTCTTCTTTTACAGAGGATTTGGACCTGGAAGGGCCCCTTGAGGCTTCTGTCGCATATGCTACAAAGACTTTATGAGAAAGCATTGGTTAAGAGAGCAAAGCATGGGGATAAGGAATTTTTCATGTATGTGGATACAATGAAGAAGGAGAAAGTTATCAGATTGTACACTGGGTGTGGGGAAAGTTTTAGATAACCCAGCTGATGCTGTGGATGAATTGAATAGGTATTTAGCATTGGTCCTGACGAAAGATCCTTTATGGTGAGAAGAGGCTATACGAGTGAAGCTGAGCCATATAAAATTAGTTATTTCGTAATTACAGATGGCTATTTATTAGAAAAACTTTTATGCATAAAGGCAAGTAAGGCTCCCCGAGTTGATAGCATATACCTGGTAGTTTTGAAGGAGACTGCCAGGGAGCATATGAACAATTGATGTTAATTATGAGGGCATCTTTGGACTCAGGGATGATTCCTTTGGATTGGAGAAGTGTCAGCATATCACCAATACATAAAGGCAGTTCTCAGAGTGAAGTTGGTAACTACTGACCAGTTAGTCTGACTTCAGTGGTAGAGAAAATTAGAGGCAATGATTAAGAGTACAATTCAGAGAAATTTAGATAGATATTGAATTCTGAAGAACACACAACATGGTTTTGTTAAGGGAAAATCATGTTTAACTAACTTAGTAGGCTATTTTGACAGTTACTCATGAGCTGGGTGTAAGGAACAATTCAACATAGTTTATTTGGATTTTAGTCAAAGAATTTGACTCAGTCCCTCATGAGAGGTAACTATGTAATCTGGAACAGGTTGTGATTATTGGAAAGATTCTAAGATGGATTGCTCAGTGGCTCCAGGTAAAAAAGCAGAGAGCTGTGATTAATAGATATTGTTCAGATTGGTGTAACATCAGGAGTGGGCCCACCAAGGATCACTTGGACCACTGTTGTTTCTCATTTTCATAAATGACATTGACAAAGGAATTTGGAATACTCTGTTCATGTATGGAGACTTCATTTGAAAAAAGACATTGAGCTTCTTGAAAGGGTCCAAAGACAGGCAACGCGAATGGTGAGATCAACAAATGGATGACCATATGAGGATAGACTGATTATGTGGGCTACAGAGCTTGGCAACCAGACACCTCAGAGGTGATCTGATTGAGGTTTATAAGGCTCTAAGAGGGATTAGTAAAGTGAATGAAGGTAGAATTTTCACTGTTATAATGAATTCCAGAACTAGGGACCATAAATTCAAATTACAGTGGTTGAGGTTTAGATTAGATTGTGGGAAGTTTTCTTTTAGCCAGAAAGTCATTTATTGTTGG
Source organism: Mastigoproctus giganteus (assembly GCF_048544385.1). Lineage (NCBI taxonomy): Eukaryota > Metazoa > Arthropoda > Arachnida > Uropygi > Thelyphonidae > Mastigoproctus > Mastigoproctus giganteus. The sequence goes on along the minus strand of NC_143581.1, from coordinate 21,971,115 downwards.
AACAATAATTGCCCTTTTCAGGTAGTTGAGGCCGACAGTTTGAATAAATTGAGTAGTCAACTGGATAGTTACCTATATGAGGAAGAAACAAATACATATAATTTGTATTTTCTTATCTACTTGATGGGTTTTTTTTTTTCTCTGTCTTCTGTGCTTGCTTCCTTGCACTATATGGCAAATACTATTTATCTGTGGGAATTTGTGTGCAAGTCGACTCTATGCTCATTGTGTGCATCACAAGTGGGTTACATACCAATACAGATACAAGCTTACCCACCACACTAATTCTGAAAGGTAAGTTGTTGGACTTCTAGTGCTTCTGAATACTGAGATATAAGCGATTGCATATTGAGCAAATTGTGTGCAGGCAGACAAGCATTTAAACTTTTTATTATTTTTTGTTACAGTCTGCTTATTTTAGACTGAAAAGTTTAGAAAGATTTTCCATTTGTTGATCACAATTTATTATTGAAAACAATAAAACAAAATATTTTATAATGTTCCTCACCCTTCCTCCTAACAATACCTAGATTCCTATTTTCTGAAATTATTTCCTATGTATGAATGATTAATATATTTTTATTGATTGCATGCCATGCATTCCCGCATGGCTTGCAGCTTATATAAAACCTGTTTTATTTTTCAGTTATTCTAGTTGGATACAATGCAAATAAACAAATCTCAATATATTTAAAAATGTTTGCAGCGTGCGCACACCCCACGTGTGCACGAGTGAGGCTTTTTTGTACTGAAAAAAAATTGTCATTTTCAAAAAGAACATTATTGTGAGACAAAAAAAAATTCAGCTGACAATGAATATCCATACCGATTTCAATTCATAATCTGCTTCTTCAAAAATCGTATGATTTTTACATCAGTATATAAAAAAAAAAAACTCTTTGATGCCTAACAAGAGCTTAATTGCATGTATTATTGCAGCAGTGCTTGTGTGTATATCCAAAAAGATGTTCCAATACTGTGTATCTCATACTGCATTTCTTTAAAAGATGTCATAGAACTCACTATTTAAATATTGAATTTGTTAGTAGATTAATGTTTAATGTTTTATATGTAAGATGAGGTAACATAAACACATTATGTTATTCTTAATATTGCTTTAAACTGATTGTCTTAGAAAATCAGAAACTCTTTAAATTATAAACTCATTACTTAAGTTTATTTTTTTAATAGCCACATTCAATATCTTTAGAAGAAACTCGCCTTCAAGAATTAAAAAATGAACTGCAGTTTGATGGCATTATTTCTGTTATGGAAATACAGGCTTTTAAACCAAACTTTGAGGTTGGTTCAGCCATGCAGCTTAGAATTCATGAAAAGGAAGGTTAGTACTGCTGTTAGTTCCAGTTAGTAATAAATGCATGTTTTTTCTAAATTAGTTATTTTGAAGACTAAATGCTCAAGGCATAATACATTATGGGTTGAAATTAACTATATAATATCGGTTTAAATACACCATAGTTTACCCATAAGTTTAACTACATATGTAGTGTAACAGCATCGTCTAGATTTTATCTTATATTGTGGCTACCTTCACAACAAGATACCAGGTATTGCACTACTTCAAATAAATAATGCTTCTTTAGTAGAGGAGACTACTGTTATTTATTCTCAGTGGGCACCACCACCTAGATGCATTTTGGAGCTTGTTGGCTCACTCATCAGTGGGCGGGCAGGTACCCTGGTAATGCAGACATGCCATTGCGGTTGCGAAGTTAATTCCACAATATGAGAGATGCCAAATGATGAAGGTAATGATAATATTTTGAAGACTAAATACTCGAGGCATAATACGTTGTGGGTTGAAATTGACTATATAATATCGATGTAAATATACCATGGTGTATTTACACCGATATTATATAGTTAATTCGTAAATACACTATGGTGTGTTTACACCGATATTATATAGTTGATTTCAACCCATAATGTATTGGCGCCTCTGTAGCCAGGTGGGCAGGAGCAGCAGTGCGTAGCACACGCTTCTTGAGTAGACCGGGGTTCGAGCCCGTGAGCCACCAAATACAGAGGATGCAGAAAGGTCAGGGAATGACCACCGCATATCTCCGGAGCAATATGGCCTTAGTTGCTAATGCTCCTAAAAACCAAATAACAAAACAAAACCATAACGTATTATGCCTTGAGCATTTAGTCTTCAAAATATCATCATTACCTTCACCATTTGGCATCTCTCATATTGTGGAATTAACTTCGCAACCGCAATGTCATGTCTGCATTACCAGGGTACCTGCCCGCCCACTGATGAGTGAGCTAACAAGCTCTGAAACACATCTGGGTGGTGGTGCCCACTGAGAATAAATAACAGTAGTCTCCTCTACTAGACAAGTGTGTTATTTGTTTGAATTAGTGCAATAGCTGGTATCTCGTTGTGTGAAGGTAGCCACAATATGAGATAAAATCTAAATGATGGGTAAACTATGGTGTATTTACACTGATATTATATAGTTTGAATATGACATACAGGTTAGTGCAAATGCATCACTTTAGTGTGCAGCAACCTACCAAAATGGTTAAAAATTGGCATCATTTAAGTATATTTCGTATTGTGAATACCTTCACGAATTGCCATGATATTGTGCTACCTCAAATAAGTAATGCTTCACCAATGGAGATGAATATTGTTACCTGTTCTTAGCAGATACAATCGAGAATAAGTAATAATAGTCTTCTCCATTGGTGAAGTGTTACTTATTGGAGGTTAGTACAATATCATGGGAACTTGTAAAGGTATTCACAATGAGATGTACTTAAATGATGCCAATTTTTAACCACTTTAGTAGGTTTCTGCATACTAAAATGTTTGCACTAACTTGTTTGCACTAACGATGGACTAAATAAACATAAATTGTTTGCACTAACGATGGACTCACCATAGTAAACTCTTATGCAACATGAGGCATTTAGCCCTAAAATGCTTTCAGTTATTTTGAATATTTAAATAAGATGCATAAAATTCTGAACTTGCTTAAGCTTGCATATTAAAACCCAAATATGAATTAAAAATAGCAATCATGTATGTAGTCCTTTGGCTCTCTGCATGGATTTCTTTGGAATAATAAATGGCCTAAATGAATGCAAACCATCCTATAACCATCCTCCCAATTACCTAGCCCAACTTTTATCCTGATCTCCAGCCTTGCATCTGAAGTATAATGCATGCATTCTTGATCATTGGAATAAACACTTGTTTTTGGGATTTCAAAATAAATTCCTTATATGTAACAAAATGAATCTGAATTATTAAGACACTTTCACTACATTATATTCAACCTTAAACAGCTAACTTTTTTTTAAACACAGTAGTGAGCAACTAAAGATCAAAAGTAATAGGTGAGAAGTCAGTGAGGTATGACAGGACTTTTTTCTTTTTTTTAAACAATTGTTGAATGACAAGACTATTTTCTGACCACTGTTAGAGTAACATTTGACATTATATTAACCAATAACTATATGCACACTTAACACTTCAAGTTGACTCTTTGTGAAATGTAAAATAGTTGTACAGTGGATTCTGGTTATTTGAGACACATCAAGATAGTGCACCTTGGCCTGATTAAGCGGCTGCCTCAGTTATGCAAAGTTTCATGTAAATAGTTAAAAATGCGGTGGATCCCCGCTTTACGATTGATTCTCTGTACAATCAAATCACGTTACGATGGACTCACCATAGTAAAGTACATTCGCTATACAATATATAGTAAGTGCTGGTCATTGTGATCATGTTTGTGAATTGAATTTTAATTCTATTAAACAGTGATTCTAATAAGCAAAAATAGGAGGAATATTATCCATAGGCTATAAAAGTAAAGATATAAAGCACAAATTTACACTTTAATACCTTACCAATTAAAAAATTAAATGATATGTGAAAATCAGAAGAATATTTTCCACAGGTTAACAAAATAAAAATAAATTTGCGCCTATGTGCATAGCTTAATTAATAGGTACTGTAATATGTACTACTAACTAGTTGATATTTGCGTTCACTGGCATGGTGAAACCCGTGTTTAGTCTCTAGAGCAAAGTTTCCGGCATCCCCCTCCCCCCATACTTCTCCTTCAACCCATGCACAGTACTAAGAACTAAGATTTGGGTGGGGGGGTTAAAATTTAAAACAGTAAAATAGATAAGCAAGCAATCAATAACTAAGGACACAGCACATACAAATTGTAACTAACACGATATGCGCAAGTGAGAACGGAGTAACAAGTTACAAAGCTTAAAAAATAGGAATGAAGAGAAGATTCTGAAAATTTTTGTTTTTTATATGATTGAAGATTTCATGGAAGGAGAAACACATTTCATCATAATGACGTAAAAATCCACAGAATTCCAGGTGTCGGTATTATTGCAATTTCAATAAGATCGAGTTTACTATCCATTTATAATAGATTGCACTAACAGAAAAGCCCAATAAACCGGAAACTGCCAATTGTTTTATGGTTGTGACCTCCAGAAATCTGACCGGACCACATGGTATGGTCGGAGATAATCGTAGGGTAATCTTGAGTGCAGTAATCTCCTGCCCCGATTAAATGGCATGTTGTCCCAATTAAACAAAAAACCCTGGCTATTTTCTTGATTAGGTTCTGTTCTTAAGATTTGTCCCAAATAAATGGCTGCCCCAATTAACTGGTGGCCCAAATAACCGGAATCCACTGTATTTTAATTTGAAAAAATCACAAATGTTATTTTCAATAATCAGTCACCCACCATTTTTTTTAAAAATATTGGATGACTGATAATTAGAGCAGAAACACACTAAAATCATCTATCCTTTGACTAAAGAGAAAAATCACTATTGTATAGTGTAATATATATTCATAAGAAAATACCCATGTCTTTCTTCGCATACCCCACTTCACTTGTCAAAAGTTAACTTGATATAATTTTTACACATTAATTTATCTAAGTGAAGAACAGATATTTCCGTCCTACTTATTCAAGGCGCCTCCGTAGCCAGGTGGGAAGGAGCAGCAATGCGTAGCACACGCTTCTTGATTAGACTCGGGGTTCGAGCCCGTCACCACCAAATACGGAGGATGCGGAAAGGTCAGGGAATGACCACTGCATATTCCCGGAGCAATATGGCCTTAGTTGCTAATGCTCCTAAAAACCAAATAACAAACAAATAATCTACTTGTTCATTAGAAAATCCATTTCCAATATCCACATGCCTCCCATTACAGACAGATAAAATAGCTCATAACTTGCCAAGTTATGTGGTATGACAAATCTCTAAGAGCTGTAGCACATCTGTGAATGCATTAAAAGTGTACTCTGAAAAAGACAGATGACGTAAGTGACCTTCCAAGAAGCATGATTACAGGTACTCATGCAACCCAACATTGTTATGGGTGATAGTGGCATTCACCCACATAATGGTACAGACAGTGTCAGGGCCTTCAGTTAGTGGCTACTGAGGGGGGCAACAGTGAGAAGACCAAACCATTGAGACCACTGCTCCATAGAAACCATTTTCAGCGATATTGGAAATCATCACAAGGGTTTATTTGCATTTGACCATAAGGGTTGTTGATTGATGGAGCACTGGAAACAAATGTGGCCAAATGAATCGTGGCTTGCGTTGTTTAGCACTGTTAGACACACAAGAGTGTGGAGGAAGCTACACAAATCAGTAGATCCCTAATTCATCCTGTGCAAGTTATTGGTGGTGGTTTGTGTTTGGAACAGTTTTTGAAGTATGGTACAGTTCTGCTCTTTTTTATTCTGGAGAGTATGTTTGTACATTCTTGTGAAGTAGCATTTATTTCATAATGCTAGATGGCAGTGAACTGTTCCATGATGATAATACCAGCTCACAGTGCAAATTGTGTGAGAGTGGTAATTGAGCACAGCACTGATAATTGCTAGATATGAATCCATTGAGAATTGGTATACAAGGGCTAAGATGCTGATGCACTTTAACTGCTTCATGGATTATCCCGAGATATCTCGTTTTTAGTTTTAAAAGTTATTTGGAACTACACGAAAATATCTCAGGATACAATAATAAAAAAATAATACCTGAAGCTAACAATAATACCTCCAAATTTAGTACTGAAACATATTTTCTCTGGCATTTATCTGGCTAATTTTGCATTAGGCAGGTAAATCCCGAGTTTTCTCAGGATTTTCTTACGCCTGCAGCAAACGACTGGCTTTCATTTTACTTATATTGTACAGCAATGTCAGAACAGTAGCACGCGTTCCTGTGCTGCCAATAAGCAAAATATAATTTGCCATCCTAAATGCAGAATACTGAACCCACAAAAATAATTCACAAAAACAATAGCAAAAAATATTTCAGCGCCCTCTTGAACTGTTGCCCGTAAGTGATGCTTATCTCGCCTGTCCACTTGTGGCAGCCATGAGTCAGAATGTACTGTATTTCCCCATGTATAAGATGCACCTTAATTTTGGGGCCTGAAATTTGAAAAAAAATGTATTACAAAGTTATTGAACTCAAGTTTTATTCATCATAAAATTCAACTCATCACTGTCAAAACTCCCATCCATTAGCTTGTCCTCATCTGTGTCTGATGACAAATCACTGTCTTCATATATCCCTCAGTTCCATCTATGGCATTTGAAATGCCACACTTCTTAAATGACTTGACAACGATCTCAATCTTGATATTATCCCAGGATCTTTTCACCCAGGTACAAACTTCTCCTATAGCTGGTTTCTTCACTCTTCATGCTGGTGTCAAATTGTCCCCAGAAGACTTCATCCATTGGTTCCATTCGTCTCTCATATCAGCTTTGAAGGGTTTGTTAATGCTGACATCAAGTCGTTGGAGCTGGGATGTCAAGGTATGATGGCAAGTTTTGTTTTTTGCTCTGCAGAAATCTTTGTATTTTTTGTTATGTGTGCCCTGAACTGATCAAGCACCAATAGGGCAGGTTTGCATAAGAGCCCACCTGGTCTCCTGCTCCAAACTTTCTCAAACCAGATCTTCATCCCATCCTGATCCATCCAACCCTTGTCATGAACGTAGACAATCACTCCTCGAGGAATGTCTTCTTTTGGCATTGTTTTGCGTTTGAAAATCATCATAGGAGGCAGCATGGTTCTGTCGGCACAACAAGCTAGAACAACTGTATAATGGCTCTTTTCATGTCCACTTGTCTTCACAGTTACAGTTTTCACCCCCTTCTTATCAACAGTTCTGTCTGTTACTTGGGACATCAAATTGAAGGGGTACTTCGTCCATATTTGCAATCTGTCCCAACTCAAACTGATGTGTCTTCTGACATTGAATGACAAAACAATGAAATTCAAGGACCTTCTGCTCATAGCTTTCAGGCATCTTTTGGGCAAGTGTGGTGCGTGTACGCATGCTTAGTTCATTCCGTTTCATGAACCTGAAGCACCAATTGCGTTCTCCTTTGAAATCAGTAACTTCTTTTTCATCAGCAATTCTTCTTGCCTCATGCTGAACCATCTTTGTGGACACAGGAATTCCAATTGCCCTTTGGTCCTCAATCCATATCTTCAATTCCCTCTCTAAATCAGGCTATTTTGCTGACTTGCCTCTAATGGCCTTCTTCTGCCATGGCGTTTTCAGTAGGGTTTCTTCTTCCCGTAGCCAGTCTCGGATTGTTTTCTTAGTTGGAGGAGGACCAAACTTATGTTCAACAGCATGATTTCCATTCACTTTTTCAAACTAGATCACTTTTAACTTGAATTCAGCACTGTATGAAAATCTTTTCTGAGCCATTTCTGGGCAGAATGTGGAAAAACGTAACCTAATATACCAGTAACAAGTGCGAAACAATGAGCACAAAGACAATAAGCACGAAATGCAAGTAAAAAAAATCTACAACCACTGTATAAGACGCACCCAGTTTTTAGACCCCAAATTTTTCGAAAAAAGGTGTGTCTTATACATGGGGAAGTACGGTAGTTAGTTTGCAATTACTGCTTGTGGCGGGAGGTTACTGCTTGTGCGTTCCACTTGATTTTTTAAATTTATTTATATAATGAGTAATGAAGACTTTTTCTGTGCCTTTCTTTTAGCTCAAGTGCTAATTTATTTTAAAAAATCTGTATAATTTGCACACGTTTTGGCGTACACAAAATAATTCGTGATAGCCCAAATGGGTTAATTACTCCCATGTGGCGTACACGAGATAACTCGGGATAGCCCAAATGGGTTAATTACTCCCATGTATTTTCTATGAAAAAATTGATAAAAAACACCAAAAAACTATACGAGTATTCGCATGATGCATACTTTTAATCTGTAAAATAAAAAAAAGTCTATCCGTTATGGCACATTTTCCAGAAATATATGTTCCAGGAAGGGGTTAAAAACAAACCGCAACATTGAGAAATCATGGAATCTGAACACCTGGTGCACCTCATGTAGGTCTCAGCAGCCAGTGATTGATAACACCTAAGGATCATTATCAGGTGGCACCACAGACACCTACGTACACCTAATTTAGGCCGTGCAAGATTCATGCTGTCATTTCCACTAAAGGTGGGCCTATGTGCTATTAAGTATATTCTCTAATATTTCAGTAGAGCAGTGTATAATAACAAATAAGTGAGGAAAGGCTGACATATTTGCTGCATCATAATTTAGAGAGATATTCGGAGATACTTGGAGATATTCGGTCTCCAAGCTGAACCTTTTGACAATGGATAAGGATTTTGCCCTATACTTTATCAAATTATTTCAATTAAGCTTATTATAGTATGCCCTTTACATATTTTCTTTCCCTCTTGTTTGAATACCCATGGCCACGATGTAACATTATGAATGTTAGTCATTTTTCTCCACAGTGCAGCCCTATAGTGGAATTGCCTGGTGGAGGAGCATTGTGTATTCACAGTGGTCTTCCACTAGTCATTTTAATTGTTAAAAGTGAACAAGCTATATTATTGTTCAAGAATGTTAATGAAATTTAAATAAATTACTGTTATGAAAAAATTCTTTAATTTGTTTTCAAGCCTCAGCCAAGCTAGCTCAAGATATGTCAAAAATATGGAGTTTATCAGTATCCGATACTCTTGATGAAGATGTAGAACTTATAGATTCAGATCAACTTTTGGATGAGGATGACCTTGTAAAACCCAGTCCAGAATCTCTAAAAGGTAGGGTCTGTTTATGTAAAAGCTAAAGATAAAAATTTTTTAAACAAGAATTATCTTTTAAAAAATTAATCTATCTTTAATGATCACATTAAAAAAGCATTTATTTAGAGTTAAAGACTTTGTTGGCACTGAACTTCAAATTCCGTAGGTCATAATTTTAATGGAATATATATATATATATAAAATAAGGTTGTTTTTCCAGAGAGAGAGAGAGGGGATAAATAAAGAAGAGGAAAAGTTTAGTTTGGAAATTATCAGGTAAACTATAAATGCATATTGGCTACTTGATGTATATGTTTCAACCAATTTTGAAAGAAGAGAAGGAAGTTCATTTGCCAATTCAGAACAGTGCCCTTGGAAATATCTGTAGAAAAGGCAGCAGAAAGTGAACATAACGAGTGGGTTAAGTTTAAAAGTGAGGGATCATTGTTTTAACTGGTTGCCCTTTTTTGAATGATCTAAGAGTTGAAAAGGTTTTGGGATACCACCCTAGGTATGAGAAACAATTTCAATATTCTGTGGTAGAGCAGATTTGTAATTAAGGAAGAAAAGTAACATCGTGAGCAAAAGAGAGCCTAATTTTTGATGCAATGAATTTTTATTTCAAGAGGAGAAGGTCATATGCCAGAAAATCTTTTAGTTATCAGAATAAAAGCATAGAAATCAAGATTTTACAAACTGACATTTTACAAAAAAGTAATACTTTAGACTTGGATCTCTAATGAATAGAATTAGGATCATGTTTGGCAGCTGTGGTAAGTAGTAAAGTAAACGATTTTTTTGTCTCTTTATGTCTACATTACATAACAGACACATAATGTGATTGAATATGTACTCTTTTCAGATTTATGCCTTTATCTCAAGGTGTCAGATGCTGAAAAATTGACTTTGCACATGATTTTTCTCCCCACTTAACCTAATTACTTAAATGGTATTATTTTGTGTATAAAGACCACACGAACTTTCTAATGACATTATGTACATAGTGTTTGGGGGGGTGAGGTGCCACTGGTGGTTTCCCACAACTGCGCTAACATTACAGTGATGTTTTTTTATTTTTAATTTTCCCATTGCAACTTTAAAAAAAAAAAAAAAAAAAATTTCCCACTTCATAAACACACACTTTTAGCCTAGTAAAATTAAAAGGGAGAGAGTATACCTATGCCTTATTTTTCTGTCAGACTTTCACTGCCTTAATCTGTATCTGATTTTAAATTTCTTTTAGAAATTGATATAAAAATTGAAGACTGATCAAATTTATAGCCACGTCAAAATTAACTTTTGGCAATATCAGCATTCTGTATGCTGTTCTTACACAATTCGTGCCCTGTGGAGTGTGTGGCATTGTTTTCTGGTAACAGCCCATCACCATCCAGGTACAATGTTAGTATTATCTGTATAATATCGGTATATCTGTATAATAATTCAACAAACAGCTCTGTCACTTCCACATCACTAGACAATTGTTATTACATTAATTTTCATCCTCAGTATATCTTACATAACTATTGGTATGGTGTCCTTCTGCCGTAAAGTGAACATTATCTCTGCAATTTTCCTTAAGTATCCTAGTCTATAAGAATACAGAGTGCCTTTTTATTGCATTGGGGTTCTAAAGTTAGTTAATCTTGTTCCCCTGGGCCAAAATTTTGGAATACTAAACTCAACAATATCTTAGTTACAGGTTTTCACAGGTTGGGCCAACATATTCAATAAGGATGGGTCCTCCATTGCTTGACTTTATACTCGTGGTCCTTTTTGCTTCCTCTGCTTTCCTTTTATCTCCAACTTTTCTGTTCAGCTCATTCCGATCCCTTGATAACTATAACTGAACTGTATTTGAACCTTTCCCTTACTCCCACACACACCAAAAAGCCTTACTCTTAAAGAACAACAATTTTCCTGCCTCTCAATTCCTTATATACCAAATTATGTTCTCATTTCCCCTACCCCTGTTTTCTCTAATCCCCATTAATCCCGTCCTTGACCATCTAAAACCCTTCCTGTTCGTTTCGTCATATAATTCCTGGCTTGGCCATTTTCAGAAAAATGGTCTTTTCGAGGAAACGATCCTTGACCTTATGCACACCTACTTAAAAATTTATTGTCCGTTTCTATTCTGTTCAAATTGTTCGCGTATTCAAAATTTTATAAGTGCAAAAAAAAAAAAATCTTTTTTTTTTTTTTTTTTTCATTACTGGTAAACCACTTCCTTTCTTCGTGCATTTTTTTATAATTTTATTCAAATTGTTGTATTTTAAAATACAGTAAGTTCTTGCTATTTGTCGTGGTTATGTTCTAGAACTGCAACAAACAATGGAGCTTATCAACCTTGTATGTATTGCATGAAGGATATGTTCCAAAGATGTGTTAAAAAATTATGTGGGTAAAAAGTGCAAATGTTCTTTAGGATCACATTAGTTTCAATAAACTCTAAATATGTTACTAAGAAGAGAAGCAATTCACCCCTTGATCCTCTTCTCACTCCATATACATATTGCCCTCTTACTCACAATTCATGATCTTGAGTTCTTAACTCTTTTTCTCCTTAGTATAAACTGTGTAATATAAACTATAAATAAACAAAAGTAATTTAAGAAAAGGCCAATTTCTTTTTTATAAAGAACTGATTTCGGTCATTTAATGTTTTTCTTTCTTTGTAACAGTAAATTTCATTTAAAACAATTAAACCATCCACAACTAATATTAAAGCTTCTTTTGCACACTTTCACCAAATTCTTGCTATAAATGCATATGTAATGCCTTTGTTCATAATTATCCTTATACTATTTGGCATATGTTGTTGATTCATATCTTTAATCCGGATAACTTATAGTTTTTTCATTATTTCCATAACATTGTTTCTTTTTACTTTGGTTGCATCCTATGGGAGTAACGTTTTGTGTAACACTTCTAAATACTGTGCTTTTTTTTTTTTTTTTTTTTAAGCAGATGTTACCATGGTTGGAGGCATGGATAATCTCATGCATGTCCACCACACACATTCATCATCTTCAAACCTGTGAATAACGTTCAACTTTTGTTCTAACATCATGGTTTAGCCTTTTCTTTTCTAACAAAGCAGGTTGTTTAGATGTCATAATTAAACAGGGTATGGTTTTAATATGCATATGCATTAGAAAATTTATTAATTTCATTAATAATAGTAAGAAGTATATTAAAATATCTGAATATTTTTAGCATTTTTAAATTATCCTTTAAAATATTTATATACAGTAATTGAAGGAAACATTTAAGGTTGCAATTAAATTTATAAGAAATTGAGAAATTTTCACTAAATGCACAAAACACGGCTGATTTAACAGTGATACAACCCATTGTGAGCTCTCACAGATTGTGGTGTGCATATGTTATTGTGGTGATGAATGAACAAAATGAACTACTGGGCAACAAACAGCAAGGACTTACTGTATATCAATGGGAAATATAATGGCTAGCTTCCTTAACATATTTGAGAATAATTATTATTCATGAAATAAAATTCTACATTTATTATTATTTTTTTTTATTAAATATAGTTTCTTGTGATGGCCCTAAGAAAAGGAAAGCTTGTAAAAATTGCACTTGTGGGTTAGCAGAGGAATTGGAACAAGAGGCTCGTCAAACCAAAGCAGTATCTGCAACTTCAGCTTGTGGAAATGTAAAGAGTTTTTTGTTTTACTATGTCATATATATTTTTTTAAAGAATAAGATAGATAATTTTCCTCTGCATTTATAGTTTAAGAAGAACTTTAGAATGATAATTCAATTCCATAACAATGATCAGGGCTTCACAAATACTCATCTGTGAAAACCTTTCCAGTATAATTTGCTTGGAAAATTAAATGCACTAGGCATAATCCTTATGGGTTTTGATAATTAACTATATAATATCGGTGTAAATACACCATAGTTAACCCATAGATTTGAGCTACGATTGTAGCGTAGAAGGCATCGTTTTAATTGTATCTCATAATGTGGTTGCCTTCACAACAAGATAGCTACTATTGAATTACTTCAAATAAATAACGCTTTTCTAGTAGAGAAGGCTACTGTTATTTATTTTCAGCGTACCACCACCCAGACGATCGTTTCGAAGCTTTTTGGCTTCGTCATCAGTGGGTGGGTAGGTAATACAACAAGCCATCTCAGTTGCCACATTATGAGATACAATTAAAACGATGCCTTCTACGCTACAATCATAGCTCAAATCTATGGGTTAACTATGGTGTATTTACACCGATATTATATAGTTAATTATCAAAACCCATAAGGATTATGCCTAGTGCATTTAATTTTCCAAATACATTACCACCACACCCTTCTGGCATCTCTCATAATGTGGATATAACTTCGCAACTGAGATGGCTTGTTGTATTACCTACCCGCCCACTGATGACGAAGCCAAAAAGCTTCGAAACGATCGTCTGGGTGGTGGTACGCTGAAAATAAATAACAGTAGCCTTCTCTACTAGAGAAGCATTATTTATTTGAAGTAATTTAATAGTAGCTATCTTGTTGTGAAGGCAACCACATTATGAGATACAATTAAAACGATGCCTTCTACGCTACAATCGTAGTTCAAATCTATGGGTTAACTATGGTGTATTTACACCAATATTATATAGTATAATTTGCGTAAGTGACAAGTGGAAAAATATAATTTCAACTGGTTTTTGATTAGTAGATAAATTTGTTGCTTATTTTTGATGTTTCTTTGGTTACATTTACTTATGTCTGCACCTCTCCCTCATTACTGTACTACGATGAAAGAATCTGCATCAGTGTCTGAGCCTGAGTACATTAGTGAAATATGCAATAAATTTATAGATGCATTTAACACAGATCATAAATCATAGGAATTTATCCTTTAATAGCTTAATAATGAGCTTTGTATGTGCATCCATCATGCTATAAGAGGAACTGTAATTTTAACTTTTTAAATCACTTTTTTTTTTTTTTTTTTTGCTATTTAAGTTTTTGGAAAATTTAAATTTTAATGTTCAATCTTGAGGGGAATAGAAATAAAATACTAATTTCAACCAAAATACATTTAAAAAAAGTTGCAGCTAAAATCAGCTAAACATTTTTATCTTAATTTGTTTATTTTGGGTTTCCTTAATCTTTTTAAAGTGCAAAATGAAAGGTTTTTTTTTTTATTTGATTTACAGTATAATATGGTAGTAAGATTCACATCCACAAGTTTTTTTTTTTTTTATGAAAAACCCCAAACACGAAAGGTATCAAAACCTATAGTACTTAGTACTGTGTGTGGGTTGAAGGAGAAGTATGAGGGGAGGGGGATGCCAGAAACTTTGCTCTAGAGACTAAACATGGGTTTCACCACTTCAAGCCTCCAATAAGCAAAGTGGTGGTATTTCACCGGTTGATGAAAGTCATCTACCACGCTGTACTCCTAAAATGTAAGGAATTTTGGGTCTTATCTGCCATACAATTCTGTCATGGAGTATGATTACAGAGCAGAGAGAGAGAGAGAGAGAGAGAGAGAGAGAGAGAGAGAGAGACCACAGCTTCACACTAATGGCTAAACATGGTTTTAGTCCATTTCAGCCTATATTTTACATATACAGCAGAACCTCATAAATCTGACTATATTAAGACTTAATCTGTACTATTTTTTAAGTGTAATACTGTGCAGCTTTGTTTGTGTTAAAGCAACATTGCCACTTATACATGGCAGTTATAGTGTATTTCTCACTAGGGAAATACACTGTAACTTTCCTGAGCACCACAGAAAAAAAAAAAAGCATTAATATAATTACTTATTATTAATATAATTGTACAAATATAAACTTTGCCATAGTATCCACCAAGAAATGCACTGCAACTGAAGCGGTGTCAATTTATTTTTTTTTTATCAATGATGTTTTTTAAAATTCATTAATTTCTTAAATGTTCTTTCCATTATGAAGAAGAATTTATAGTGCATGCAACCAGTAAAACACACTGACCTTGTTATTATAGTTTCAGGACCATGTCATATTTGTGATATTTTATTTTTAAGGTGCTTATAGTATTACTGACAAAAAAAATTCAGATTATAGGTATTTGCATCTTTATTATAAGCTTTCCTCTGTGAATGTTTGAGTTTGTGTGAAGATTATTGTTAAATAAAAAAAATTCATGAGGGGTATTCATGGACACACTATAAACATTTTAAAATTTAAAATGAAGCATGCATACTATGTTCATGAATCTCCCAAGCCATGTATCCTTTAAATGTTTTAAGTAAGTTGTGATGGGTTGTGTATTCAATGATGGTCAGTTAGCATAGGCACATAAACAGTCACTATTCTGTAGGCTTATCTGCAATAGTGTCCACTGAATAGTGTGTTCAAAAACATTTCTCTGTGTGCCCTGGTTATAGTCTGCCATTAATTGAGTGATCGTGAACACAGTCTGTTGTTCCAGATAGCATGTATCAACTGCTGTTCACCTCCACTGTCAACCAGTGGTTGTTTCTCTCTTTGGACCATTCCTGCCACACCTTCACTACAGCAGCCCTCAAACAGTCAACAATGTCTGTGTTTGCTGAGCTACTGGTCCCTTCCTTCCAGCACTGCAAATAATTCCATGTTCAAACTCCTTTAGGTCCTTCCCTTTCCTCATTGCACGAGCTTGTTACTGACGAATTGACAGGCACTACTTATGGCATCTCTATATATGCTGTGCTTGTCTGTGACATCACTCCTAGGTGATGTGGGATGCATCCACTCATGGAGACGGGTTTTTCATAACATTTTAGCTTATTAGTATATCTTGATCTTGGCTAAAGTAATGATGCATTTTCAAAAAAAAAAAAAAAAAAAAAGAGAGAGCGAGCGAGCGAGCGAGCCATGGAATAGTTGGACCAGTGGTCCACATTACTGAAAATATTGAATATCTCATATAACTTCCTCTCTTCCAAGACAGAGACCAACATGTATTTCCTGTATTTAAACAATATTAAGTATATTGAAATTCTTGTTCATTGGCCTGTTTTGCATAATTTTCTGTGTTTTTCAGTGTTATCTTGGGGATGCTTTTCGTTGTGCCAGCTGTCCTTATCTTGGCATGCCAGCTTTTAAACCTGGAGAGAAGATAAGCTTGAATGAAAATCAGTTGAAAGCAGATGCTTAACTATTATTAGTTGTTATTATGAGTTAATTTTTATGAATATAAAAATGTAAATAAATGCCTGTAGTTTTTTGGCCCGTAAAGCTACAGTTTTGTATCAATCTTGTAATAGTATATAAACGCTTCTTTGTTTTTTTTTTTTTTTTTGTAAGTGTGATGCAGTTATTTTGTGAATTTGCTCAGTGCAATAAGGCACTATAGTGTTCCTTTCCAGGTTGTGTACTTTTTTAAATGAACATGCTACTTTATTTTCTGTGGACATTGCCCTCAAACTAGTCTTCAATTCATACACAGTAAACCATAGCATAAGATAGGACAATTTATTTTTTCTCAGATTTCTTCCTCAATTTAAATTAGTTACACAAAGATTAAATAGTTTACAAAAAACATTGGCCGCCATAGCCGAGTGGTCAAGTGCGCAGGTGCATAAGTACACATGCCTTGAGTGACAGTGGTTCAAGCCCATGACTGCTAAATATGGTGCTGTTTCTTGTATTCTGTCTATCTTGTGTAAACAGAAAACAAAAAACATTCAAGTATAATAATATTGCCAATTATTGCACTACAATGTGGAAAAGACATCCTAATATCTCTCCATGTTGTGATATAGACAAAAATCAAAACCAGAGATCTGGAAGAAATTACTACCCTCAAATGAATTCCATCACCCCACTTACAACATTCAGTACTCCTGTGGGAAGCACAGTTCGGTCACAGTCACTATCCTTCCACATCATGTGGAAAATGGCTCAATGGCTGAGCTCACTCCTGTGCATCAGGCAACACAGAGGCAATCTCCAAGGCAGAATGCACTGGTCCCAAAGGAACTAGTTATTGTTGGTGACTGCATTGTCAGGGAGACAGAATATATTATGCAAGAAGGATAGGTGGAACAGGACCAGGGTATGTCTGCCAGGGGCAAAAGTTGATGTTGTAGAGCAAATATCTTTTATGGCCACAAAAGGTGATATTGTTGTACATGTTGGAACTAATGACATTAAGCTGCTATGAGTAAGAGATCTGCAGATTTACTCAAGTACAGGTCAATGTTGAAAAAAAAGTCACGAATTAGGGTTAAATGTGAAAGTGTCAGCAATTCTGCCCAGACACAACAGGAGGGAGTATATGATGAGAGCCTTGTCAATCAATTTGGCCCTGGAGAGATTGCTCAAGGTGTAGACTTTTTTTTTTTTTTTTCAGCCTGGTCTGTGCTTGTTGACAGGAGAGACTGCTTCTACAGGGATGGGGTACACTTAAATAGAAAGGGTGCAAGGATATTTGCTGATGCTATCGAAGCAGTGTTAGGTGGGTCGGAAAACTGCTAGCTTGGGGGGATACACATACTAAAAGGTTAATAGTGGCTGCAGGCAGAGGCAAAAGTGATTCTTGCACTTCTTCTATCAGAATGGGCAGCAAACTGTAAAGCAAGGTAATGGAGATTTCCAGGACTGCTGGGAGTCATAGTGGAACAAGTAGTCTTGTTCCACTATGTCTAATACATGGGCTGTGTTAGGGTGGCTAGGAGCAGGAACAGGTGCATGTACACCAATGCTAGGAGTATAGTTAAATTTGATGAGCTTGAAGTGCTAGTCAAGACATCAAAGGCACATATTGTTGGGATATCAGAGACATGGTGTCACACAGATATAGGCAGTGCAGAGTTGGAATTTGGTGAGTACAATGTGTATGAGGATAGGAAGGGAGGAGGGGTTATGCTGTTAGTTAAGAAACACATAAAATCTAAGGAAGAGAATCAATTGGATGCAGGTGGACAATGCAGTGTTGAGTCTGTTTGGTGTGAAATAAGCACTAGGAAAGTAAAAATGAGAGTAGGTGTGTGTTATAGGCCTAATGAATCTGATGAGTATAATGAGCAATTGTGCACAGAAAGAGAGTGGGCCAGTAAATCAGAATGTCTTATAATGGGAGATTTTAACTTTCCAGATATTGACTTTTTCATCATCACTTGCACGCTAGCAAGACTTTTGTGCATTTATTGGATGACTGTTTTCTACAGCAACATGTTCGAGAGGCAACCAGAGGGAGTAATACTCTTGATCTGATTATCAGTAGTGATTCTTCATGCATTAAGAATCTGCAGAAAATCACTGGGCGACAGTGATCACGATGTATTGATGTGAGAATTATTTAAAGATGTAACTACCATCAAGGCTAAAGGGAAGGGCTTTTGCTTTCGTAAAGGTGACTACAGAGGTCTCAGACAGTTTTTAAATTCTGTACAGTGGGATCAACTGATGATGTTATCAACAGTGAATTCTAAATGGGAAGCCTTCAGAGACTTAATTTTGGAGGCTACAAGGCTTTTCATTCCAACTAAGAAATGCTGTTCAAAGTTTAAGCCTAAATGGATGTCAGATGAATTAATGAGGGTAGTGGCAGAGAAGAAGAATGTATAGGATGCATATAAAGTATCAGGCGACACAGAAGCCTATGGCAGGTATAAACCAGTCTGTAATCAAGTCAGAAAGGATGTTAGGCAGGCGATGGCAGATTATGAGAAATCTTTGGCAAAGGATGCAAAGAAAAACAGCAAAGAGTTCTTCACTTATGTAAACTCTAGAAGTAAGGGGATGAATCAGATTGGACTACTTAACATAGATGGGTTGACTATTGATGATCATGCTTAGGTAGCTGATAAACAATGAGGATTTTGCATCTACATTCACACATGAAGAGTTATTCAATGAGGGGAGTGCCAGAAGTTTAGCAGATGCTCACAGGGAGCTAAGTGATTTTGTAATAACAGAACAGAGTGGAGGAGAAATTGTTAAAGTTAAACATAAGGACGGCACCTGGGGTGGACTGGGTCTATCCAGTTATATTAGAGACAGCAAAGGACGTAAGCAGGCCCTTGACCATAATTATGAGAGCTTCCTTGGACTCAGGGGAGGTTCCCATGGACTGGAGGTGTGCAAATGTATCACCAATTCACAAAGGAGGTTCAAAAGGTGACATAAGTAACTACAGACCTGTTAGTTTAACTTGTGTTCTGGTGAAAATAATGGAATCACTGGTTAAAGAAGCATTGCAGGATCATCTAGAGAAGACTGCAGTAATAGTTAAAACAGCATGGATTTGTCAAAGGGAGGTCTTGTCTGACCAATTTGATTGCTTACTATGATGTGGTCACAAAGGAACTGAATACCAAAAATTATTTTGATATATATTTGGATTTCAGGAAAGCTTTTGATACTGTTTGTTTGTTATTTGGTTTTTAGGAGCATTAGCAGCTAAGGCCATATTGCTCCAGGATATGCGTTGGTCATTCCCTGACCTTTCCGCATCCTCTGTATTTGGTGGTGAGGGGCTCAAACCCCGGTCTAATCAAGAAGCATGTGCTACGCACTGCTGCTCCTTCCCACCTGGCTACGGAGGTGCCTTTTGATACTGTTGCATATGGAAGACTTCTGTACAAATTGGAGAGATATGGCATCAAGAATGAGCTGCTATGATTGATAAAGGGATGGTTGAGTGTGAGACAACAAAGAGTGGTAATCAATGGACACTGCTCCTCGTGGACAAATGTTATTAGTGGAGTTCCCCAGGGTTTGGTGTTGGGCCCATTGTTGTTTTGCTTATTTATCAATGATATTGATGAAGGTATATCAAGTTTAATGTCCAAGTTTGCAGATGATATAAAGGTTGACAGGGTTGGTAATGACAGTATGCTACTCCAACTGGATCTAGATAAGTTGGGAAAATGGGCTGAAAAACTGGAGTTTAACATTGACAAATGCAAAGTACTGCATATGGGTAACAATAACCGAAGAGAAATGTACCACCTGGGTGGTACTACACTCAGGGAAGTGGAAAGTGAAAAAGACCTGGGGGTAATTGTGCAGTCAAATATGAAGTTTGCTGAGCAGTGCAGATGGGCTGCCAGGGCAGGTCATGGAGTCTTGTCAATGATATATAGGAATTTTGCTTACAGGGACAAGGATGCAATTATCCCGTTATACAGGGCAATGGTCAGACCACACCTAGAGTACTGTATAATATCGGTGTTTAGATACACCATAGACACTCTTAAAAAACTACAAAGTAGTTGTTGGGGCATCATTTGCTCTTTCTCATATTGTGCTCTGCCTTCACGACGAGTTGCTATGATACTGCACTACCTCAAATAAGTAACGCTTCACTAATAGAGAAGACTATTGTTACTTATTCTCAGTGAGTACCACCACCAGACATGTTTCAAGGCTATTGGCCTATCATCAGTGGGTGGGCAGGTACCCTAGTATTGCAGACATGACGACCCAGTTGTGAAGTTAATCGCACAATATGAGAGATGCCAAAAGGTGTATAAGATAATATTTAAAATAATTAAATGCACTTGGCATAATACTTTAAGAGTTTAATATCTATATAATATCGGTGTTTAGATACACCATAGACACTCTTAAAAAACTATAAAGTAGTTGTTGGGGCATCATTTGCTCTTTCTAGAGTACTGTGTACAGGTCTGGAGGCCTCATTTTAGAAAGGATGTAGAGTTTCTAGAACAAGTACAAAGAAAGGCAACAAGATTGGTAAGGGGAACAAAGATGTGCTCTTACGAAGAAAGGCTTAAGTTCTGCAAATTGCAGCACCTGGAGAGTAGGCACCTGCGAGGTGATCTGATTGAGGTGTATAAGGCCTTGAATGGGTTGAGCAAGCTGAATGCTGATTGGATTCTTCCTCTTGCTCAGATTAAGACCCTAAGGGGGCACAGATTCAAATTGAGGAAAGAAGTTGTAGAATAAATGTGCAGAAATTTGCCTTTAGCCAGCAGCTAGTTGATTGGTGGAACAGACTTGTTGTGAAAGTGGATAGCCTAAATAAATTTAAGGATGAGCTGGACAGGCATTTGAAACAAATGGAGGGGTGAAATGGGAAGTTTTTTTTTGCTGATGCTGCATAAGCTTGCTTTCTTGTATCGTATGCCTCTACTAATGCTAAAATGCTTGGGTTCATATCAGGATCAGAGGAATTTTAATCGGTTTTTTTGCACACAGTGCTTTCTTGGATGAGGGTTACATCTCCCCACAAAAACTATTCATTTTTAAATACTTTAATTGAAAAAGTTACTTTTCTGTTATGGGACGGTTGCAAACATTTTAGCGACTAATTATGCAATCAAGGAATTTCTTCAAATAAAACTTAAGTTAATTTGGAATTTATTGGTTGAATGTTTGTATTTTTCTTGAAAAAAAAGTTCGTGTGCATTTAATTTTATTGAGAACGATAGTGCAATCTGCAAAACAAAGTTTTACTCCGTATATAACAGCAGTTTTATAGTGAATTGATGCATATAACAAATGTTTCAATTTCCTGCATTTTATTTCATCACTTTGTTGATTACTTTTATATTATTATGTATATATTTATATACATATATAATATAAAAGTAATCAACTGTACCAGTTCAACTGTTTATATATGTACACTACCAAAATTACAAGCCATCTCACATTTGGAAAAAAATGTTTCAATGAATAATGTGTAGCCCACCTTTGGTCCCAATAGCATCAACAATGACACCATTCCTCCTTCAATGCCAATTCATCTGTAGAAATGGGATGCATCTTGATCCAGAATTCCAGTCCATCCACAGTTCAATCCAATTCAGGGGTTGTCTAAGCCAACTAGGTCAGCTGTTGGACTTTGTTTTCCTTATAATAGATTTTTACGGTTCACTGTTCTGCACAGAATGAAACATTATTGGGCAATAGAGGACTGGGAGAGAATGTTGCTCATCTGGGATCCTAGTTCTTATTTCACACTGATAGGAGGCAAAAAACAGCATGGATCCATGAACCTATCCTACCAGATAACAGTAGTATTATGGATATTGCAAGACTTTTCACAAGCACTTTAAAGAAATGCTTCTAAATCACATTGTCTCATTTTGGTAATAAATTGGTCACACAAACAGCCCTCTCTGTTTGTGATTTACATTTATGGAGTTTCTTAAAATCCAAAGTCTACATAAACCATGCATGGACACTTAAGCAATTGAAACAAAGCATGAAAGAATACCACCAGGAACATTACAGGACAATGGATAATGTGAGAAAGTATGAGTAAAGAATTGTTTGCAATGGCAGTGGCCATTTAAGAGATACCATTTTCAACACAGAGGAGTGTAACATAAATGCTTTGATGTATATTATTAAACTGTAATGGCAATAAATGTCTTTCCTAATTTTCACAGTAGTTATTTCATTTTTTAGATGGGTAATTTTTGCTGACTATACTATGTGGTTCCAGCCAACCTTTGTCAACCCCACTGTATATAATACAAGAAAGCAAGCTTATACAGCCTCAGCCAAAAAAAAAAACCATTTCACCCATCTAGTCACTCCAAATGTTTGTCTAGTTCAGCCTTAAATTTATTTAAGCTATCAACTTTCACAACAGATGAAAGTCTGCTCCAGCAATCAACCACCTGCTGGCTAAAGGCAAACTTCTGCACATCTATTCTACAACTGTCTTTACTCAACTTGAATCTATGCCCCCTCAGGTTCTTAATCTGACCAAGCGGAAGTATCCCATCAGCACTGACGGGATTAGTCAAAGGGACCTGCTTTTCAACTCCGCATCTTAGTAAACGAGTATAGCACATGATGAAGTGTACAATTTTCTCATTGACCACCTTAAAATGCAACAGAAAGGACGTTGATTATAAAGTATGATGTCAAGAAACAGAAGAACACCTATTCCTAAGCAAGTGTTGCTTAAGCTGGATAATGGGAGGCTGATGGACATTGAGACACCACTTCAACATCATGGTCTTATTCTTGTCTGTTGAGATTTGCAGTTTATTGAAGTCTGCCGAATCTTTGGGGTGGAAATGACACGTTGGCCATATGCACAAGGGCCGATCTGGAGGCCCCCAACAAGAACAAGGTCATAAGTATATGATATAATTTTCATATGGAGGAAGAAACCAGACTCATCCATGACAATGTTGTAAACTGCTGGGTTTAGTTTGGAGCCTTGGAAACAGCTTCTTGTGACACTCCTGGAGATACTATGGTACTTGGTTCTTATTGCAAGTTGCCTGTACGAAAATCTGCAAGGCACTTGTAAAGTTCACCAGAACAGTTCTCCCTTCTGGCTCTCAAGAATATTTCTCCAGGCTTTTCATTTCTGACGATGTCAGGTCTCGTATACTGTCCCCAAAGGTTTTGAATCCCACTTTCAGGAGGCCCAATTCCTGTTGCAGAGCATAACACTGTTTCTTCTGAAAATCTTTTCAAATCACTGGTAGGCATACAGAAGCCGCAATTCCTTGCACCCACCAAGTGATACTGTTAGAGCAAAGTGACTCCATGGTGGCCTCCAGCTTACACTTAAACAGACCCTGCACAAAGTTAGCCTTCTGGAAAGCATTCATCTTGTCGATGTTTTTACGGAGATCGAACTGACCACAGTGGAACTGCAAGACTTGATTGAAGATGTTCCAATTCATAGAACTAATGGCATATTCAGTTATGTAGTGATTATAGTAGAGATTAGCAATGATTATTCATGCATTAAGAATTTACAGATAAAGGTACCACTAGGTGGCAGTGATCATAGTGTACTGATGTGGGATTTACTTAAAAATGTAACTACCATCAGGAGTAAAGGGAAGCGTTTTTGCTTTCATAAAGGTGACTACAGTGGTCTCAGAGATTTTTAAGTTCTATACAGTGGGACCAACTGATAATGTTACCAACAGCAAATTCTAAATGGGAAGCATTCAAGGAAGTAATGTTGGAAGCTACTAGGCTTTTTGTTCTAACTACGAAATACTGCCCAAATGGATGTCAGATGAACTAATGAGACTTGTGGCAGAGAAGAAAAATGCATGGGATGCATATAAATTGTCATGCGACACAGAAGCCTATGATAGATATAAGCTAGTCTATAATCAAGTCACACAAGAGGTTAGGCAAGCAAAGGCAGATTTTGAGAAATCCTTGGCAAAGGATGCAAAAGAAAAACAGCAAAGACTTCTTTATTATTATTATTAATAGCCATATGGTGCAAGGAAGCCTGAGGCTTGTGCTCCACCAGGAAAAAAAAAAGTTCCCAAGTTACCCTAAGAGAGAGAGAGAGTCAAAAGTAGAAGGGAATCACCAAGAAAGAGAAGAATGATGATATCCAGCTCGGGACCCTCGGTGTGCCAAGCCCATGCTCACCAGATGTGAGTCCCCAGGGTTAACTTATATAAACTCTAAAAGGAAGGGGATGAATCAGATTGGTCGACTTGATAACAGTGGTTTGACTGTGAATGATCATTCTCAGATAGCTGCCAAACTAAATGAGTATTTTGCATCTATCTACATACACACATGAGTTTTTAAGGAGAGGGCCAGATATTTATAAAACTCTAACAGGGAGTTAAATGATTTTGTAAAAACAGAGCAAATTGGAGGATAAATTGTTGAAGTTAAACAAGAAAGGCCTGGGTGGATGGAATCTATCCAGTTATATTATATTATCTATCCAGAGATGGCAAAGGAAGTAAGCAAACCCTTAGCCATAATTATGAGAGCATCCTTAGACTCAGGAGAAGTCCCCACAGACTGGAGATGTGCAAATGTATCTCTAATTCACAAAGGGGGATCACAGGGTGACACGAGTAATTATAGACCTGTTAGTTTGACTTCAGTTCCAGGGAAAATAATGGAGCCACGGATTAAAGAAGCATTGCAGGATCATCTAGACAAGACAGCAGTAATAATTCAGACACAGCATGGGTTTGTTAAGGAGAAGTCTGACCAATTGAATACTGTACTATCGGGTGCTCACAAAGGAACAAGATACAAAAAATAATTTTGATATCATATACAGTAAACGCTCGCCAATTCGAATTAACTGGGGAAAGAGATCATCCAGATTAGAGAAGCAAAAGACGGCCTTAAAAGAACAAAAACTTAGAACACAAATAAATGGAAAATTTAATAAATAAAATATAGGTAATGCTGATGAAAATAAATAAAAAAATATCACTGTAAAACCATTATTTAAAAACTAAAAAGACTACATATGGGTAAAGTATCTCCAGAGAAACGTACCAATTGTGTGGTGCTACACTCAGGGTGGTAGAGAATGAAAAAGACCTGGGGGTAATTGTGCAGTCATATGAAATTTTCTGAGCAGTGCAGACAAGCTGCCAGAGTACGTCATGGGGTCTTGTAAATGATATACAGGAATTTTGTGAGCAGGGACAATGAGGTGATTAACCCCTTGTATAAGGCAATGGTCCAGCCACACCTTGAGTACTGCATACAAGTCTGGAAGCCTCATTTTAGGAAGGATGTAGAATTGCTAGAACGAATACAGAGAAGGGCAACAAATATATTTATCAGGTGGCGCTGGCATATATTTATCAGGTGGCGTTGGCATTGCACTCCAACGCCATTTGATTATTGCTATGAATACCACTTAAATACAGCTTCTAGCAATACTTCTTTTGGTATTTTTAATGTCTCTATTTGAATCACTGCTTTTATCACTTCCCACATCGAATTTTAAAGAAAACATCTTTATACAGGGTGTCTCAAAAATTTTGGTACAAACGTTTAGGGGAGGTAGGTAACATCTAAAGGAATATGAATTGCATAGGAACCCATAACCGGAAACGTCACCGTAAGTCAGACGGCGCCTGTTCATCAGTTCGCGAGAGGGAAAATTTAGTTTACTCATTCAAGGAGTAGTCGCCGCACGAAGGGCATGCATCGATATACGAACTGTGATCTGGCAGACATGCACCTAGTGTATGGATTAGCAGAGGGCAATGGATGAGCCGCTCAACGAATTTATGGTGAATGCTTCCCAGACAGACAGACATGTACTGGACCACCGCTTGTTTGCATTGTTTGCGCGTGTGCATCAAAATTTGTGCGATTATGGGTCATTTAGAGGTAACAGGAGTAGTGCGAGCAGACGACGTTCGACGCGAGCTCCCGCCATAGAACAAAGTGTGTTGAATGCCTTCCAGAATAATCCTACTACCAGCACACGTGCCGTTGCCTCTCTCTTAGGAGTGTCTCGTTGCAGTGTGCAGCGTGTCTGGCACAACGATTCCTTACACCCCTTTCATCTCCAAAGGGTTCAGTTACTTCTCTCCCAAGATAATCGTGCACGTGTGACTTTTGCGCAGTGGTTTCTCCAAGAAAGTGTTCAAGACAAATTTTCCAGCCCATGTTTTGGTCACGGATGAGGCTTATTTCACTCAGGAAGGCTTATTCAATCAGGACAATGCTCATGTGTGGGCTCACGACAACCCACACGGTGTGCGCCCCGATGCGGCACAACATCGCTTCGCAATAAATGTGTGGGCAGGTATGGTCGGTGACTGCTTAGTCGGCACATACCTGTTACCGTCCCGCATGAACTCAGCTAAATATCGGATCTTTCTTGAACAAGTTCTACCAGGGTTACTTGACGATGTTCCAGCAAATGTGAGATGCAACATTTGGTTTCAACATGACGGGGCGCCTGCCCATTATGAATGGTGTGTTCATGACCATTTGAACAGACGTTTTGGGCATCAATGCATTGGCCGTGGTGGACCCGTTGCCTTGCTCCCATGCTCACCTGATTTATCGAGCCTTGATTTCCTGTGGGGGCCCTCAAATCTATCGTGTATGAATCGCCTGTGGAGATCGAAATGGATCTCGTGGTGAGACTCGTCTGCACTGCTGCTACTGTCAAAGAAACTCCAGGTGTGTTCGACGTTGTCTGCCAATCCATGCTGCGTCGGCGTCACACATGCATCGCTTCTCGTGGTGGAACCTTCGAGCATCTGTCGTAACATGAAATGCATCCATCTCGTACTCCATTGTTAATATTATGTCAAATAAATGTTTGCCACTAATTACTGTCTTGTGTCATTTCTGCTTCTTGTGCCTCTGCTACTACTTTCCTGTGACGTTTCCGGTTATGGGTTCCTATGCGATTCACATTCCTTTAGATGTTACCTACCTCCCCTAAACGTTTGTATCAATATTTTTGAGACATCCTGTAGATTCTTTTTTTTTTTTTTCCTAACAGTCTGTTTGCCAATACCAAATTCTTCAGCAATTTCTTTTCCAGGAACACAGTTCTCAAGTTGTTCTGTCACTTTGAGCTTGTTAATGATAGTTAAAGTAACATGTTTTCTTTTTATTGCACTTTTCAGATCTTTAGAACCCATAATTATGTACATACATACGTATAAAAAAGTACGCAAATGAAGTGATATAAGCAATAACATCTGTCCGACTCAGTGTAAACAACGATACTGAGCAACATGGAAAATAATGTAACGTACTGTCCATCTCTCTCTCTCTCTCTCTCTCTCTGCGAAGTCAGAGTGACTCATCTGCCTTCCTAAAGCCCGTGTCTTTCAAAGTACTCAACTGTGAACATAATTTTTCATATTTCGATCCGGATTAACTGTAACCGGATTAGCGAGGGTTTACTGTACTTGGATTTCAGGAAAGCTTTTGATACCGTTGCACATGGAAAACAACTGTACAAATTGGTATTAAGGGCAAGTTGCTATAATGGATAAAAGGGTGGTTGAGTGTGAGAATACAGAGGAATCAATGGACTCTGCCCTTCGTGGACTAATTTTATTAGTGGAGTCAACCAGGGTTCGGTGTTTGGCTCATTGTTGTTTTGTATATTTATCAATGATATTGATGAAGGTGTATCAGCCTTAATGTCAAAATTTGCCAGAAGGTACAAAGGTTGGCAGGGTTGGTAATGACAATATGCTACTGCATATTGTCATTACCAATTGCCATTGACAAATGCCATTACCAATTACCATTGACAAATGCAAAGTATTGCATATGGGTAAAGTATCTCCAGAGAAACGTACCAACTGTGTGGTATTACACTTAGGGTGGTAAAGAATGAAATACAGGAATTTTGAGAGCAGGGACAATGCAGTGATTAACCCTTTGTATACAGCAATAGTCAGTGTACTGCATACAGATCTGGAAGCCTTATTTTAGGAAGGATATAGAGTTGCTAGAGCCGAGTACAGAGAAGGGCAACAAGAGTAGTGAGGGAAACAAAGGGGTGCTCTTACAAAGAAAGGCTTAAGTTCTGCAAATTGCAGCGTCTGGAGATTATGCACCTGCGAGGTGATCTGCCAGGGGCAAAGGTTGATGACGTTGTAGAGCAGATATCATCTTTTAAGGGCACAAAAGGTGATATAGTTGTACACGTTGGCACTAATGATATTAAGAGTAGGAGACCAGCGGAATTACTTAACAAGTAGAGGTCACTGTTGAAAAAAAGCCGTGAAGTAGGGTTGAATTTGAAAGTGTCTGCAATTCTGCCCAGACACGATAGGAGGGAGTATATGATGAGAGCCTTGTCGATCAATTCGGCCCTGGAAAGATTGTGCAAGGCTGAAGGGGTAGAATTTTTTTCAGCCTGGACTGTACTTGTTAACAGGAGAGATTGCTTCTACAGGGATGGGATACACTTAAATAGAAAGGGTGCAAGAATATTTGCTGATGCTATCGAGGCAGTGTTAGGTGGGTCGGAAAACTGCTAGCTTGGGGGGAGACAAAGACTAATGGATTAACAGTAGCCACTGGCAGAGGTGAAAGAGATTCTTGCACTGCTTCTATTGGAATGAGCAGAAGCCTGAAAAACAAGATGCAGGATATTTCAGAGACTGCTGGAAGTCATTGCGTTACAAGTAAACACATGGGTTGTGTTAGGGTAGCTAAGAATAGAAACAGGTGCATGTATACTTGCGTGTACACTAATGCTAGGAGTTTAGTAAATAAATTTGATGAATTTGAGGTATTACTCAAAACATCAAAGGCAGATATTGTTGGGATATCAGAGACGTGGTGTCACACAGATATAAGGAATGCAGAACTGGAATTTGGGGAGTACAACGTCTACAGAAAGGATAGACAGGATAGGAAGGGAGGAGGGGTTATGCTATTAGTTAAAAAACACATAAAATCCAAGGAAGTGAAGCCAGTTGACATCGCTGGACAGTGAGTGTTGAGTCAGTTTGGTGTGACATAAGCATAGGTAAATCAAAATTGAGAGTAGGAGTGTGCTATAGGCCTAATGACTCTGATGAGTATAATAAGATACTGTACAGGGAAATAGAGTGGGCCAGTAAATCAGAGAGTCTTATAATGGGGGATTTTAATTTCCCAGATATTGACTGGAATTTGTGGGTTGGTCACTCACACACTAGCAAGGCTTTTGTGGATTTATTGGATGATTGTTTTCTACACCAGCATGTTCGGGAGGCAACTAGAGGGAGTAATACTCTTGATCTGATTATCAGTAGTGATTCTTCATGCATTAGGAATCTGCAGATAAATGAACCACTGGGTGGCAGTGATCACAGTGTGCTGAAGTGGGATTTACTCAAGGAGGTAACTACCATCAGAGGTAAAGGGAAGGGTTTTTGTTTTCGTAAAGGCGACTATGCTGGTCTGAGACAGTATTTAAATTCTATACAGTGGGACCAACTGATGATGTTACCAACAGCAAATTCAAAATGGGAAGCATTCAAGGAACTAATCTTGGAAGCTACCAGGCTTTACATACCAACCAAGGAATATTGTTCAAGGTTCAGGCCTAAATGGTTGTCAGATGAACTAATGAGACATATGGCAGAGAAGAAAAATGCATGGGATACATACAAATTAATGGGTGACGTGGAAGCCTATGATAAATATAAGTTGGTCTGTAACCAAGTCACAAAGGAGATTAGGCAGGCAAAGGCAGATTATGAGAAATCCTTGGCAAAGGATGCAAAGAAAAACAGAAAAGAGTTCTTTACCTATTTAAACTCAAGAAGGAAAGGGATGAATCAGATTGGTCCACTGGATGTTGATGGTTCAACAGTTGAGGATCCAGCTCAGGTGGCTAACAATCTAAACGAGTATTTTGCATCTACATTCACACATGAGGAGTTATTCAGGAAGGGGAATGTCGTAGGTGAAGTAAACATTGGCAGTGAGCTAGATGATTTTCTAATAACTGAGAGGAAAGTGGAGGAGAAATTGTTGAGGATAAACATAAAAAAGGCACCCGGGGTGGATGGGATCTATCCAGTTATATTAAAGGAGGCAGCAAAGGAAGTAAGCAAACCCCTAGCCATAATTATGAGAGCTTCTTTGGACTCAGGGGAGGTACCCATGGACTGGAGATGTGCAAATGTAACCCCAATTCACAAAGGAGGATCAAAGGCTGACACAAGTAATTATAGACCTGTTAGTTTAACTTCGGTTCCAGGAAAATTAATGGAGGCACTGGTTAAAGAAGCACTGCAGGATCATCTGGACAAGAATTCAGTTATAGCTCAGACACAGCATGGGTTTGTTAAGGGCAGGTCTTGTCTGACCAATTTGATTGGATACTATGATGTAGTCACAAAAGAACTGGATGCAGGGAATAACTTTGATATTATATATTTGGATCTTAGAAAGGCTTTTGATACTGTTGCGCATGGAAGACTGCTGCACAAATTGGAGAAGTGTGGCATTCGAGGCAAATTGCTGCTATGGATAAAGGGATGGTTGAGTGGCAGAAGACAGAGAGTGGTAATCAATGGACACTGCTCAACGTGGACTAATGTTATTAGTGGAGTTCCTCAGGGTTCAGTGTTGGGTCCATTGTTGTTTTCTGTATTTATAAATGATATTGATGATGGTGTATCAGGCTTAATGTCCAAGTTTGCAGACGATACAAAGGTTGGCAGGGTTGTTAAGGACACTACTGATACTATGCTGCTGCAACAGGATCTGGAAAGGTTGAGCAGATGGGCTGAGAGGTGGCAAATGAAGTTTAACATTGACAAATGTAAAGTACTACATATGGGAAACAGTAACCCCAGATCAACGTATCAACTCTGTGGTACTACACTGACAGTGGTAGAGAATGAAAAGGACCTGGGGGTAATTGTGCAGGCAGATATGAAGTTCTCTGAGCAGTGCAGACGAGCTGCAAGAGTAGCTCATGGTGTCTTGTCAATGATATACAGGAATTTTTCTAGCAGGGACAGGGATGTGATTATTCCCTTGTATAAGGCATTGGTCAGGCCACACCTTGAGTACTGTATACAGGTCTGGAGGCCTCATTTCAAGAAGGATGTAGAGCTGCTGGAACGAGTACAGAGAAGGGCAACAAGATTAGTGAATGGAACAAAGGGTTGCTCTTACGAAGAAAGGCTTAAGTTTTGCAAATTACAGAGCCTGGAGACTAGGCATCGCCGAGGTGATCTGATAGAGGTGTACAAGGCTTTGAATGGCTTGAGCATGCTCAATGCCGATGGAATTCTTCCTCTTGCTCAGAATAATCACCTGAGAGGGCATAAATTCAAATTGAGGAAGGACGGATGTCGGATAGATGTGCGGAAATTCGCCTTTAGCCAGCGGGCAGTTGGTTTGTGGAATAGACTTCCATCGCTTGTTGTTGAAGTTGATAGCCTAAACAAATTTAAGGCTCAGCTGGACAGGTATTTCGAACGAATTGAGGGGTGAAATGGGAGGAGTGGTTGTTTTTTTTTTTTTTTTTTTTTCTTTTTTTTTGGCTGATGCTGAATAAGCTTGCTTTCTTGCATCATATGCCTCTACTAATGCTAATGCTAATGCTAATCTGATTGAGGTGTATAAGGCCTTGAATGGATTGGGCAGGCTGAATACTGATGGGATTCTTCCTCTTGCTCAGATTACAAACCTGAGGGGGCATAAACTAAAACTGACGAAAGACAGTTGTCGAATGGATATGCGGAAATTTGCCTTTAGCCACGGGGAAGTTGATTGCCAGAAGAAACTCATGTGTTGTTATGGAAGTTGTTAGCTTAAATAAATTCAAGGCAGAACTAGACAAACATTTGGAACGAATGGATGGGTAAAATGGAAAGGTTTTTTATTATTATTTTTTTACCCGTTTCTTTATTATTATTATTATTATTATTATTATTATTATTATTAGCCGTGTGGTGCAAGGAAGGCTGGGGCTTATGCTGCATTAGAAAAAAAAAAAAAAAATTCTGAATTACCCCAAGAGAGAGAGCCAGGGGCTCACATCCGGTGCGTATGGACTTGGCACACCCAGGGTCCTGAGCTGGATATCATCATTCTTCTCTTTCTTGGTGATTCCCTTCTATTTCTCTCTCTCAGGGTAATTCAGAATTTTTTTTTTTTTTTGGTTGGTGCAGCAAGCATAAGCCCCAAGCTTCTTTGAACCATATGCCTAATAATAATCATAAAAATAATAATAATTATTCCTTGCACCCTTTGCTGAGCTGCTTGCAACCTTTCTGCTGTTCGGCCATTATGTTCTGGCTCTCCAAGTGGTCTGATATCTTCCTGGTTATGCAGCCGATCAGAATCTTGCATATCTTTGGGTGGCAGGTGATTGGCCTATATTTTGCCGGGTTTCTTGTATCTTCGTCTTTAGGCTTCAGATATGTGATTCCTTGAGTGAGAAACTTCGGGATTGTCTCTGGGTGCCTTATCATTCGGGTGAACTGCTCTGCCAGGTTCGTTGAAGTGAGCCTCTTGTACCAGTAGTTGTGGACGTTATCTATTACTGGAGTTCGCCAGTTGTGAGAGTTCTTGAACGCCTGTTTTACTTCTTCTTCCCGAATCTCCCACTCTCTCATTTCTTGTGCGTCCTTGGTTTTCTTGCGTTCTAGTTCTATCCAAGGAGCTCGGCTGTTATGTCTCTTCCCTGCTCCATATGTTTCCTCAAAACTCCTCAATCGTCTTCTGCTCGGGTGATCCATTTCTTTCTTTCCCGTCTTCTCCGAGACTCCTGTAGAAGCCTGTTTGGTCCTCATCGAAGATTCGGTTGTTTATTTTCCTCTGGGAACTCTCTTTGTATCGGCATAGTCTCTTGCTGAGTGCAAGGAGGTTCTGCTTCAATGTGTCCAAGTACTCTCCTATTCTCTGATTTTTCGTGTCATGTTTGCTGTGGATGCTGTC
Organism: Mastigoproctus giganteus; assembly: GCF_048544385.1. Classification (NCBI taxonomy): domain Eukaryota; kingdom Metazoa; phylum Arthropoda; class Arachnida; order Uropygi; family Thelyphonidae; genus Mastigoproctus; species Mastigoproctus giganteus. The sequence goes on along the minus strand of NC_143581.1, from coordinate 21,937,872 downwards.
TCTCTTGAGGATGCTCCTATTATTATTATTAGCCATATGGTGCAAGGAAGCCTGATGGTTATGCTGCACCAGCCAAAAAAAAAAAAAAAAATTACCGAGTTACCTTGACAGAGAGAGAGAGAGAGTCAAAAGTAGAAAGGAATCACGAAGAAAGAGAAGAATGATGATATCCAGCTCAGGACCCTGGGCTCACATCTGGTACTAGATCATACCAGATGTGAGCCCTTGGACAGAGGTCCGATAGGTATGCCCGCGAGAGAGGTACTGTTGTACATGGTGATAATTTGTTTATCTCAGCCTAACTTATTATCTAGACAGATTCGTAGGCACTTGGTGACATTGGCTATTTCAAGTTATTTTCTTTATACATTATTTTGAAATAAATAGCGGTTTGTTTTTCGTTCTAAAGACCGTATATTTGGATTTTTCTGGATTAAGTGCGAGCTGATTCTTTAAAGCTGACTTGCATTATAGAGAGTAAGGTAGAGATTTTGAATTGGAGGTGATTAGCGTCTTTATTTGTAATTAGAGTGAAAATATCATCAGTATAAACGACTGGTGAATAGATGGAAGATGAGGAAATCTATCGATAAAAATAATAAAAAGGATAGATCGAAATGAGGTACTTCCCTGGAAAAATTGCGAATATCTCTGAATAAGACTTTTTTTTTGACAAATGGATAATCGGTAGGATAATCTTCAAAGAGAACGTCAATGTTCCCTCTTGAGCTAAGATTGTTGAGCAGGTTATGATTTAGGAAATTGAAAGATTCCATAGTATCCATTTTTAAGACTATCAGTAATCTTGGAGCAAAAATCAACATTTCCAAGGAAGTAGGATACTTTCGAACGGTAGGCACACTGTTAATTGTGTATGCAGTGCCGGTGCCAGGCTGTTTTTCGCCCTGGGCAAGTCTCGTTTCTTGCACCCTCAACAAAATTTGCCAACTTCAATTTTCAAAACCAGGTGTCTTGGAGAAAAAATGAAAAGCAGAAAACTTGAGACTGCTAAATTTATTTTAAATTACAAGAATAAGTAAAACAACAATCTTTGATTATCTTTCTCAAATACAAAAGAAAATGTTTTAGCACACAAATCATTTTGAATAATCTTTTGAATTGGACATTTCGGGCACATCAAAATCTCACTTTGCATGCCTTTTCCTTTGCAAATTTTGTCACCAATTCCTTCAGGTCAAGTGCTGAAGCTTGGGCATGTTCAATTGATATTACCTTCAACCAGTACTGTAGCTAGAGCTTTTTCCGCCCCTCTCAATACACACCAAAAATACTACAAATGTCAAAACGACGTATAGGGAAATAAATTAAAACGCTATGTTTATTTTTGGTGTGTTATGTTAATATAAAAATATGTTATTTTTCCTGCTTTTCTGTTAGCAAAATCGTCGATGACATTGTCGAAATCTATTTCATCACTCAGTTGCTGTTCTGGCAGTATGGCAAGATTTCTTAAACGCAAGGTACTCATTGTAGATCTTAGGTAATTCTTAATCAATTTTAATTTAGAAAAACTCCTCTCACAACTAGCAACACTTACATAAATAAAAGAATCGTCGAAAAATAAAATTGTCTCACGTGAAAAGTGCCCCCCACTGCCTTCAACAATGATAAAATTCTTCAAAATATAAAATAAAAGTAAAATATTATCAGAAACTTATAAAATATGACAAAAGTTACACCAAAATTGCACAAACACGCTATTACTCATTCGATGACAACATAACGTAACGTATCTAGCTGTAAACAACACGTGTTGCCAACTATTAAGAAGAATAACAGATTTTTTCGTATCCAAAAATATCACTAAATTTCAAAAAGAAAAACAGAACAACATATAAAAAGGATAAAAAAAACAGTATAGAATTTTTTTATAAGACTTTATAATTAATTATAATTCCTAGCACTCTTGTGATATTTATCTTAAATTTAAAAATATAAATTGTCAGTTGCATTTTTTACATGGGTTAAAAAACTAATCTGTATAAAAATATGCCTTGCTCAAAGGTCAGTACTGCGCCCCTCTGAGGTATGCACCCTAGGAGGCTGAGGTATGCCTAGGTGGCCTAATGATAGCACCAGCGCTGATTATATGGGAATGAATTCAGTAAACAACATTAATATATCTCTTGAAATTTTAATTTGTTTTATTGAAAATATTGCAATTACATTGAATCCAGCAAAATATTTTTCTAATATTACGAAAATTATCCACAATGCTCAACAGTAGCAAGTACGGATATGACCTGAAAGAAGGAAGGAAAAACCTATACATCCTCACCCACCTGATGTACATGGATGACATCAAGCTCTACGCGGGAACTGAGAAGCACCTTCAGCAACTACTGCAGTTCACCGAAGAATTCAGCAATGATATTGGGATGGAATTTGGTCTAGACAAATGCAAGACCCACGGATTGCGTCAGGGAAAATTAGTCAACCGAAACTACCAGCTGCAGAGTGGTAAAGAGATCGAAGCCATGGCAGAGAAAGAGGTCTACAAATACTTGGGGATGATGCAGGCTCGGCAGTTACAGCACAAGGAAATTAAGGCCTGTCTGGCCGAAAAATACCATCAGAGACTCAGAAGTCTGCTGAAAGCAAAGCTGAACGGAGGGAACACAGTTAAAGTCATAAACACCTATGCAGTTCCAGTGCCAACATACTCCTTCGGTGTCATAGATTGGACTAACACCACGCTGGAGGTTATCATGAGAAAGACAAGGACAATGATGACTAAAAGCCACCAACACCACCCGAAATCAGCCGTGGAGAGATTGACAATTGCCCGAAAAGAAGGAGGAAGGGGCCTGATAGACCTCATTGAGCAACAGAAGAAGACAGCGATTGCTAACCTGAAGGACTACTTCCAGAAACACACAGCAGCACTCCACCAGGCCATAAGGAAGATAGACAAGCGGCATACTCTACTCAACCTAAGCGAGGAATCTCTTCCCGACCAGGAGGCACAAACGAAGCTAGAAAGGCGGGCAGAGAAGACATTCCACGGCAGACACTATAATGATTTCCATCAAGATCACATAGATAAAATTGCTTCCAATACATGGCTCAAGAGCGGGACGCTCTTCCCAGAGACTGAAGGATTCATGTTCGCCATCCAAGACCAGGTAATCAACACCAGGAACTATAGATAATACAGCGCCAAGGAGCCCGGAGTGTCCGATGACATGTCGACGATGCCACCTGGCCTCAGAAACGATCCAACACATCACCGCGGGATGCAAGGTGATCGCCCAGACTGAGTACACTCATAAACACGACCAGGTAGACAGGATAATACATCAGAAGCTAACAAAGAAATACCAGTTGATCGAAGAGTGTACCGTACTACAAGTACGAACCCCAAGCAGTACTAGAGACCCCAACCCATAACCTGTACTGGGACCGCGCCATAATAACGAATAGAACAATCCCGCACAACAGACCGGACAAAATCTTTGTGGACAAGAAGGAAAAGGCTAACTATCTGATTGACTCAGTGGTACCCAACACTAGCAAATTGCAGAAAATCCAAGGGGAAAAAAATTAGGAACTACACGAACCTTAAACAGGAGATCAAAGAGATGTGGCATATGCAACAAGTGACGACCATTCCGATCATCGTGTCAGCCATAGGTATGGTGCCAAAGATCCTACATAACTGCCTAGCAGCAATAGGTCTCCCAGCGAACACCTACAAGGAACTCCAGAAAGTTGCAATCCTGAACACCTGTAGGATAGTCAGAGAGTTCCTCGACAACAGTAACACCAGACATAACAACAACCACCCTGAGTACTTGGTAGCAATACCCATCATGAGGTGGAACCCCCAATCAGGGAGAAATAATAATAATAATCTTTATCTCTTTAATTCAGCCTCACCTCACCTATGGTATTATCTCATGGGATATCATCTGCCAAGAAAAGTTTGCAGGAATCAGTGGCGTAGCCAGGGAAGAGTCATCGTGTACATTTTGTAGCCCCTGATGCCGAAATATTTTATTATGGCACTTTTTAGCACTAGGCAATTGGCGCCTTTTTTTGTGAATATACCTGCTGACAAAAAATCCTGGCTACGCCACTGGTGGGAATCATCTCCATGCTCCACTGATGTGTCAGTTCAATTTTAGGTCATCTCTGGAATGCAACTATAAATTCAAAATACAAACAAATGAGACGAATCAATGTCTGACTGCTCCACAAAGCTATTTAATAAGTTGTATTTGTTTTCGATCAATCTGGATACACCAAACTTCCCTTCTCTATTCCGGTCATTTTTCCCAACAGTAGAGGAAGAAATAATTTACAACTTAAGAAATGAATTTACAACTTAATAATAAATAAAAAATATAATAAAAGAAATCACTAAATCAGTTCAAGGAACTGTTCATGGACTACATGAAATTGAGATACCTCTCGATTTTAATTATAAAAATGTTCATAATTTAATTGTAAGCGTTCTTGTAAACCACGTAACACGTAAATCACTTTAATCGTCCTCAGTTCCCAATACTCATATCAATCTTGTGAAAAGTGCCCGAGAATCATCTCACAAATATATTGAAATGTATATAAAAATTCTAATTATTTGTATTCGATCTCTTGTACATTCTCAGAACAAGTTTTTATCGTTATTTTATTTCTTTTCTCAGGGATCATCCACCCTCCAAAAAAAAAAAAAAAAAAAAAGCCTGTGGGTTACGTGTTCTCCATCTCTTTTACGTGTAACAGGGACTACAAATAAACTACGTATAAAACACTGAAATGAAGTTACATTAAACACATTCAGAATATTAAAAAAAAAACAAAAAAAAAACCCTTCTTTCCTTAACTTGTTCCTTGTTTGCAGCATTTTTTTCACACTACGTGTTCAACTACTCCGTAAAAATATGACACTAAGGCAGTGGTTTTCAACCGGGGTGCCGCAACAACATTCCAGGGGTGCCACTTAATTTGAGTTTAAGTTACTTAAACTTATTATTATTTTTTAATTTATATGTTTATTTCATTATAAAAAGGTGTACAGTATCTTTTTAATTTTGTGGTGATCTATAATTGATGTTTACTTAGTACCTCTGTATAAATAATAAAATTATTATATACTGTATATATATAATTTGTATTATGAAATGTAATTTTTATAATTATATTATTGTAATAAATATCATATAACATATATATTTTTTAATATTATATATATACAGAGAGAGAGAATCGGAGCTAACAGGCAGAAAATTGAGTAGGGGTGCCGCAAAATAAAATAAATTACTTAGGGGTGCCATTATTAAAAAAAGGTTGAAAACCACTGCACTAACGTGTAAAAGTTTACAGTTTTTCCGGCCATTAAAACTTTATTAGTAGTAGTCTTTGCTCAGCAATGCCATCTATAGTATTTTTCTGTTACTATTAATTTCTCGTTTGACTGAATTTATTTATTTTCTACGTCTCGCAGCCCCTTTTTTTTTTAATAGTTCAGAATTTATAATCGCAAACTGAAGCCATCATTTAGTATGGTTCATTCAAAAAATTTTGCTAATTTTAAAGTTATTTAAATTGTATGTTTGAAATATGTATCTATCATGTTTTGCATGATAGCCATTTTTCATATTTCTTTGCCATTATTTACGAGTGCGGATAGTTGCTCATATCGAAGAGTCGATACATATATTTTTTCTTAAAAGTGTGTAAATTTTCAAATTATGCGAATTTCCCGATGTTGCTTAAATTATCGGATTGTACTGTACAATACTTTAAAAATTGGCAGGAATATTTACTGCCAGTCGAACGGCTGGGCAGACTGCAATTGTATAAATAGTGCGCTTATGAATGAATAAATCAATCGCAGCTTTGTAAGCAATTCTCAATGTTCACATAATGTTTAAATAAAATTAGATAATCCTAAAGGATAGGAAAAAAACAAAAAAAATTCGCCCAACGTGGGGCTCGAACCCACGACCCCGAGATTAAGAGTCTCGTGCTCTACCGACTGAGCTAGCCGGGCAACTGAAATCTCGCACTTATTTATAGCTTATAAAGTATTGCATATACGATTTCAATTACAGTTGGAATATTAATTTTTTAGATATAAACATTTCGCCAAAATAAAACTGCAATTATTTAGTTATATCCTGAGGCATCAACAGTGAAGCATCAGGACATAAATACGGTTTAACTTTTCCGAATAAAAGTTATTCCAATCATATCGTTCAGGTTTACTTAAACCTATTGATTTTTTTTTTTTTAATCTCTACTATTAATTATTATTATTTTTAACAGCTTCTGAATTATGATGTTAAACAATCATCTACATATCTAAAATTCTTGGTGTCATATACGAACTGACCTGCAATGAGTTAACTAATAATAATGAATAAATAAAAGAAAAGAAAAAAAAAGTTTTCTTTAAAGAGTCGGCATCTGGTGTCAGCAATGGTAGATATTCCTACCCAAGAATTATTTTTTGAAAGGAGACATCCCTAACATAAAGTTACACAAGCGGTCTTAGTATATTATTATTATTAGCCAATATGATGCACGGAAGCCTGAGGCTTATGCTGTAGCAGCCAAAAAAATTTCCCGAGTTACCCTGAGAGATAAAGAGGGAGAGAAAGTCAGATGTAGAAAGAAATCACCAAGAAAGAGAAGAATGATGATATGCAGCTCAGGACCCTGGGTTTGCCAAGCCCATACTCACCAGATGTGAGCCCCTGGGGTTGAATAATATCGAATTATATTGTGAAATCCGAAAAAGAACATTATGGATGGAAATTAATTTTTATACTGAAGTGCCCTCCGATTATAACGCCGTCGCATATACCGCGGATTAGGATATAACGCTGGTGTTAGAATGTATCAATTCCTCAATATGAGAAATCTTAAAATTTTACTTTTTTTTTTTTTTTTTGTAAATACTGCAGTGATTTATGTAGTATTAATTTCATGATATTGCTATAATATGCTGTACTTGAGTATGGGCTTGGCACACCTAGGGTCCTAAGCTGGATATCATCATTCTTCTCTTTCTTGGTAATTCCCTTCTACTTCTCTCTCTTTCTCTCTCTGGGTAAATTGGGATTTTTTTTTTTTTTTTTTTTTTTGCTTGTGCAGCAAAAGCTCCGGCTTCCTTGCACCATATAGCTAATAATAATAATAATAATAATAATACTTCATTATTCGTATTCAATATACAAGCAATACGTATAGTAAAATTTCCAGTATTTGCGTGTTCATTTATTCTTTAATTCGCTTTATTATATTTTATTTATGTATTAAATTATAATACATAAATAAAAAAAATATTTTTTTTTTATGTATTATAATACATAAAAACGCACTGCGGTTCCTGCCCACGGAGGGCGCCTCCGTAGCCAGGTGGGCAGGAGCAGCAGTAGCACACGCTTCTTGATCAGACCGGGCTTCGAGCCCGTGACCACCAAATGCGGATATTTAACTAAACTTTAGCTATGAATATGCACGATTTTATAAATTAATATATACTGCAATACATTTACGGTAATCTAAAAAAAAAATAAAATTCAAAAATAGAAATTAAAAAAAACGCTTCGTACCTTTAATTTAATGGGATGTTTTTTCCATACTTCGTTAAAAAAAATTGCTTCATGAACCCCTCCCCCCCAAGCCAATAGTGTGGAGCGCCCCAGAATGGCGCGCTCCACACTTTGGAACCTCTGATATAGACGTATATATACGTATCTGTCACTGATATTTTCTACAAGAACCAGTAATACAGTAATAATTAAATTAAAGTTAATTAAAAATTAAAGTAATAATTAAAATAAAAGATAATAAACTTTAGAAATTATACATAGCGCTCGGGAGGGCGATATCTTTTATACCCCGGTAATGTCCTAATATTATATATTAGGTCATTCAAACCATGCGGGGTTTGAATGACCGTCCGTATGTTGTTAACTTTTTGGATATCACAATCGATTTGGAGAATAATATTAAAGAAGAAAAACAACGAATATGGAATAAATTAATGGATTTAGGGCAGACCAGATGGGAAAGTGGTGATGTTGGAGCTGTGAGGAGGAAATATATTCCCCAGGTGAACTATGCATTGTCAAAAACCGTGGCATCTTGGTTTGCGCCTTCTATGTATACTTCTTTTTTGTTAACAGGACATGGCTCACTTAAGGCCAAATTATATGAGAGAGAATTGGAGGCAGATCCTTTCTGTACATGTGGCGAACAGTAGACTTGGATGCATGTAATTTTTTTTTTTTATGTAGGGAGTGTGAAGACCAAAGGCAGACTTTGATGGCACATATTCCTGGCTTATCATTTGATACATTTACTTATTGCAAATCGTGACTATTTTAATTCATTTCAGAAGTTTTCAGCTGCTGTTTTTGCAAGAAGAACTATTCTTAGAACCTTTCTTTGAGAGGCAAACCTGGTGACTGGATTGTCTTCATGGAGTTTCACTATTGGTTTCTACCTCTGGCTAGCAGCTGGAGTGCTGGACCTGATTCATGGTGTTGGGTCTGGTGCTCTGTTAGTTGTCTTTTGTGCTGCGATCATGAATACTCCCTTCTGGATTTTGGGATGCTGGAACTGATTCGTTGCGTCGGGTCTGGTGCTCTAATCGTTCTATTATCCATGGCGTATAGTTGGAGATTTGCTGGACAGTACCTTTATGGGGTTTGGAGGTTCCAGTGCATGTAGAACAGCAAATGAGGAAATATTCAGTCGAACTGTGATTTTTGAAGTTTACAATTGTGCCATCCAGACTATTGATTATTAGTGTTGGTTTTTTGTTTTTCTTTTCCTGCTGGCTCCCTGGTATGGGCAACCCGGGGACGGGATTGCTGGCACTCACTGGTATTCCACTACCTCCAGTGGGTGCGGGATTTCATGCGCGAATTGCGCTACAGTAAAATCAGACCCGGGAAATTAAACATACTTTTCGAGGTCTGCTTTGTAACGATTACATATTCACAAGTTCTCAAGGTAGAGTTTGCCTGAGAGCTACCCTGCACACACACACACACACACACACACTTAATGATATGTACAGAGTATCTAATTATATGTAAATATATATTGTATATAAATCATGTATATACTTTGATGTACATAACCTTGAGACTGTATATTGTGCGTAATTAATAAATGAATGAATGTATAAACGGAGCACATTTAATTATATGAAACTTCATTAAAACTCCTTTATAGTTAAAACGAATATCTGCCATTCATTAAATTAATACTTTCAATTCATCTCTTAAGAAATTAAGAAATTTCTTAAGAGATGAATTGAATGGTTAATTAAGAAATTAATTATTTTAATTTATTAAAATATTATGATCCAAAAAAGTACTTCCCGTAGGTTAATATATGAGAATTTCGCATTCACTTTAAGTCAGGTAAGTTGGGTAAACCATTGAATATGGTTCGGTTGGTAAAAAGCAGGGAGGAAAGAAGGGATCAAAAATCACTGGTGGGGAGAGGAGGAATTTCTAGCTACGTGTCATCCTGGGACATGAATCATGAGGAGAATCAAGCACCGTGCAGTCACTGAGTACTTACATTTAAAGGGAATGTCGCATAAAGAAATTAATAAAGACATGCAACAAACATTCCTTCATACTCTACAGTCAAAAACTGGGTTGCAGAATTTAAGCAAGCGCGGACGAGACAGTGTTGAAGATACATCCCACAGTGGAGAGCTGTTACTCGTACCACGGTGTCGACATATGCAAATGTGGTTCCATTCATGACCTGATTATGCAAGACTGCAAAATAACGTTGAAGCACAATGAAACAGCATTCGACATCTCCCATTAGCCAACTCACAATATTGTGGTGAATGTTTTAGGAATGAAGCCGGTTTCTTTGAGGTGGGTCCCTAAAGCACTGAATGCAGATTAGAAACGGGAAAGAGTGAGGCATTGCCATGAGATTATGAGAGCTTCCTTGGACTCAGGGGAGGTACCCATAGACTGTAGATATGCAAATGTGACTCCAATTCACAAAGGAGGGTCAGAGGCTGACACAAGTAATTATAGACATGTGAGTTTAACTTCTGTTCCAGAAAAATTAATGGAGGCACTAGTTAAAGAAGCACTGCAGGATCATCTAGACAAGACTTCAATTATAGCTCAAACACAGCATGGGTCTTGCCTGACCGATTTGATTGGATACTATCATACAGTCACAAAAGAACTGGATGCAGGCAATAACTTTGATATTATATATTTGGATCTTAGAAAGGCTTTTGATACTGTTGCACATGGGAAGTCTGCTGCACAAATTGGGGCAGTGTGGCATTGGAGGAAACTTGCTGCTATGGATAAAGGGATGGTTGAGGGGGAGAAGACAGAGAGTGGTAATCAATGGACACTGCTCATCGTGGACTAATGTTATTAGTGGAGTCCCTCGGGGTTCAGTGTTGAGTCCATTATTGTTTTCTGTATTTATAAATGATATTGATGATGGTATATCAAGCTTAATGTCCAACTTTGCAGACGATACAAAGGTTAGCAGGGTTGTTAAGGGCACTACTGACGCCATGCTACTGCAACAGGATCTGGAAAGGTTGAGAACATGGGCTGAGAGGTGGCAAATGAAGTTTAACATTGACAAATGTAAAGTACTACATATGGGAAACAGCAACTCCAGAGCAACGTATCAACTCTGGGGTACTACACTGACAGAGGTAGAGAATGAAAAGGACCTGGGGGTAATTGTGCAGGCAGATATGAAGTTCTCTGAGCAGTGCAGACGGGCTGCAAGAGTAGCTCATGGTGTCTTGTCAATGATATACAGGAATTTTTCTAGCAGGGATAAGGAAGTGATTATTTCCTTGTATAAGGCAATGGTCAGACCACACCTTGAGTACTGTATACAGGTCTGGAGGCCTCACTTCAAGAAGGATGTAAAGTTGCTGAAACGAGTACAGAGAAGGGCAACAAGATTAGTGAATGGAACAAAAGGTTGCTCTTACGAAGAAAAGCTTTAAGTTTTGCAAATTACAGTGTCTGGAGACTGCGCACCGGCGAGGTTATCTGATAGAGGTGTATAAAGCCTTTAATGGTTTGAGCATGCTCAATGCTGATGGGATTCTTCCTCGCTTCCTCTTGCTCAGAATAATCACCTGAGAGGGCATAAATTCAAATGAGGAAAGACAGATGTAGGATAGATGTGCGGAAGTTTGCTTTTAGCCAGCGGGTAGTTGGTTGGTGGAACAGACTTCCATCCCTTGTTGTAGAAGTTGATAGCCTAAATAAATTTAAGGCTCAGATGGACAGGTATTTCGAACGAACGGAGGGGTGAAATGGAAGTGGCTTTTTTTTTTTTTTTTTTTTGGCTGATGCTGCATAAGCTTGCTTTCTTGCATCATATGCCTCTACTAATGGTAATGAGATTGTGCAGAATTTTGAAGCTAATGAAACTCAATTTGGGGGCACTATGAACGAAACATGGGTTCACCACTTCAACCCTGAAACAAAAGAACAATCGGAAAAGTGGAAGCAGCCTTCTTCCGTTCCTGAAATGTTTCGAAGTCGTTTGGAAAGTCATGGCATCCTTCTTCTGGGATGCAGTGGCAATCATGGTTGATTTCCTGGAATGAGGTGCCACTACCAACGCCGAGTATTATGGTGCCACTACCAATGGGTAGAGCGTGCTCAACCCATTCAAGGCCTTATACACCTCAATCAGATCACCGCGCAGGTGCCTAGTCTCCAATCACTGCAATTTGTAGAACTTAAGCCTCTCTTGGTAAGAGGATCCGTTCATTCCCCTCAACAATCTTGTTGCCCTTCTCTGTACACGCTCAAGAAAATCTACATCCTTCCTAAAATGAGACCTCCAGACCTGTACGCAGTACCCAAGGCGTGGCCTGACCATTGCCTTATACAGAGGGATAATCACCTCCTTTTCCCTGCTAGCAAAATTCCTATATATCATTGACAAAACCCCATGACATGCCTGGCAGCCTGTCTGCATTGCTCAGAAAACTTCATATCTGCCTGCACAATTACTCCCAGGTCTTTTTCATTTTCTACCACCTTAAGTGTAGTACCACACAGTTGGTACGTTTCTCTGGGGTTACTTCTACCCATATGCAGTACTCTGCATTTGTCAAGGTTAAACTTCAGTTGCAACTTCTTAGCCCACCTGCCCAAATTATCTAGATCCTGTTGCAGTAGCACACTGCCATTACTATCATTAACAACTCTGCCAACGTTTGTATCATCTGCAAACTTCGAAACTAAGCCTGCTATACCGTCATCAATATCATTGATAAATATACAAAACAACAGAGGACCCAACACCGAACCCTGTGGGACTCCACTAATAACATTAGTCCACGAAGAGCAGCACCCATTAATTACCATCCTCTGTCTTCTACCACTCAACCATCCTTTTATCCATTGTAGCAACTTACCCTTAATACCCTTCTGCTCCAATTTGTACAATAGTCTTCCATGCGCAACAGTGTCAAAAGCTTTCCTGAAATCCAAATATATGATATAAAAATTATTTTTTGCATCCAGTTCCTTTGTAACAACATCATAATATCCTATTAAATTTGTCAGACAAGACTTTCTCTTAACAAAACCATGCTATGTCTGAATTATTGCCGCAGTCTTGTCTAGATGATCTTGCAATGTATCTTTAACCACTGACTCCATTATTTTACCCGGAACAGAAGTTAAACTAACTGGTCTATAATTACTCATGTCACCCTTCGATCTCCCTTTGTGAATTGCGGATACATTTGCACATCTCCAGTACTTGGGGACCTCCCCTGAGTCCAACGATGCTCTCATAATTATGGCTAAGGGTTTGCTTAGTTGCTTTGGCCCCTCCTTTAATATAACTGGATAGATCCCATCCACCCCAGGTGCCTTTCTTATGTTTAACTTCAATAATTTTTCCTCCACTTTGCTCTCAGTTATTACAAAATCATTAAGCACGCTGCTACAATTTGATAACCTTCTTCCATTTTCAAACCTTAATAACTCCTCATGTGTGAATGTAGATGCAAAATACTCATTCAGTTTGTTTGCTATCTAAGCAGGATCGTCAACAGATCGATGTCAAGTGGACCAATCAGATTCATCCCCTTCCTTTTAGAGTTTATATAAGTAAAGAAATCCTTGCTGTTTTTCTTAGCATCTTTTGCCAAAGATTTCTCGTAATCTGCCTTCGCCTGCCTAACCTCTTTTGTGAACTGATTACAGACTAGCTTATATCTGCCATAGGCTTCTGAGTCGCTTGATAATTTATATGCATTCCATGCATTTTTCTTCTCTGTCACGAGTCGCATTAGTTCATTTGATAACCATTTAGGCCTAAACCTTGAACAATATTTCTTAATAGGTATGAAACTTTTAATAGTATTCACGATTAATTCCTTGAATGCTTTCCACTTAGAATTTACTGTTCGTAATATCGTCAGTTGATCCCACTGTACAGAATCTAAAAACTGTCTGAGACCACTGTACTCACCTTTACGGAAGCAAAAACCTTTTCTTTTACCCCTGATGATAATTATATCTTTAAGTAAATCCCACATCAGTACACTGTGATCACTCCCACGTAGTGGTTCCTTTATCTGCAAATTCTTAATACACGAATGATCACTGCTGATAACCAATCAAGAGTATTACCCTCTCTGGTTGCCTCTCGAACATGCTGCTGCCGAAAACAATCGTCCAATAAATCCACAAAAGTCTGACTAGTGTGTGAGTGCCCAACCCACAAGTTCCAGTCAATATCTGGGAAGTTAAAATCCCCCATTATAAGACATTCCGATTTACTAGCCCACTCTATTTCTCTGTACAATTGTTCATTGTACTCATTCGAGTCATTAGGCCTATAACACACTCCTACTCTTATTTTTGCTTTCGCAGTGCTTATGTCACACCAAACTGACTGAAACAGTGCACTGTTCATCTGTATCAACTGGATGCACTTCTTTTGATTTTATGTTTTTCTTAATTAACAGCATAACACCTCCTCCCTTCCTATCCTGTCTATCCTTTCTGAACACACTGTACTCCCCAAATTCCAGTTCTGCATTCCTTATATCTATGTGACACCACGTCTCTGCTATACCAGCAATATCTGCCTTTGATGTCTTGACCAACACTTTAAATTCATAAAATATATTTACTATACTTCTAGCATTGGTATATATGCAAGTATACATGTACCTCTCCTTATTATTAGTTACCCTAACACATCCCATATACCCACGTGTTTCACGATGACTGCCATCAGTCCCTGAAACCCCCAGCACCCCTCGCTCCAGGTCGCTACTTATTCTGATAGAAGTTGTGCAAGAATCACCTTCACCTCTACCTGTGGCTACTTTTAACCTTTTAGTCTGTGAATCCCCCAAGCTAGCAGTTTTCCGACCCACCTAACACTGCCTCGATACCATCAGCAAATATTCTTGCACCCTTTCTATTTAAGTGTATCCCATCCCTGTAGAAGCAGTCTCTCCTGTTAACAAGCACAGACCACGCTGAAAAAAAATTCTACCCCTTGAGCCTTGCACATTCCCTCCAGGGCCGAATTGATTGACAAGGCTCTCATCATGTATTCCCTCCTATCGACACTCTCTGCACCTGGCACACACACACACAAAGACATCCTCCTTGGCTAGATCATGTTCTGTTCCAGAGAGTTCGGCAAACATTTCTCAAGTTGCACATTTTTTTAGGCTGTGATGCGTTGGAGAATTGCCCCCCCTCAGTTCTCCCCCGAGTCACAGCACTCCTGCCACTTTGTGCCCGTTGCTTTGCTGCTCTGGGGCATGATATTTTAAATTAATAAGATCAATAAATTTAATTAATTAATTGTCAATACTACACTATCTAATATAATCCTAACTGCAGTTATGCGTATTACGCTATATAATTATACGTTAGAACTGCCTAGTTACCACAATTAAAAATTTGAATTCCCCACTACTCTATACAAAAACAATGGCTGCAAGATTCGAACGAAATAACGGTTTTACGTATATTAAGTAGTAATCTACAAAAACTCTTTATCTAAATTAAAAATAAAAATAACCAGCGTAACTATAACTATAAGACTACGAATAAAGTACAATATAGAATAACAATTAGGTAAATAAAAAGGCAAAACACTTATTGCTTTTTCGGAGCCTGTAATTCACAGCTGTAATGTATGTCTTTGGCATAAAATATATACATCAAGTAAACATTCCTTATTCAAAATCAAATGCGCGCGACCTATGCCCAGATAATATTTAAGCAAAGAAATGGAATTTTATTCACAATTCGACATTCTTTTTGCACTCACTTTCCTATTTCAGTCGTGCGTACGTTATGCGCGCATCTTGGCTTTGATCTGCACTGAAACTACTGCAATATTATTTATTTTCTTAGCTTTTCATTTGTATATGGAAATTATACGTTACAAATAATCACGCTGAGCATCTTTTATAAAAAAAAATTACATTTCATTTGCAATCAAAAATTAAATGTAATTCTCTTATATAAAAATATTATAGGTTTCTACAGTTTAAGGTAAATCCAAGTAAAATGCTAACTCGACAAGCATTTTAATTTGCAGCATTTTAAAATCTAGTTTTATTGTGAGTATTTATCTATTTAATTATTTTTCTGAAAGTTCAATCCTAATTTTTGGAGCCGATATGCTTTCCGACAAGTCTCAAAAGACCACCAACACTTGAATTGCCATGGTTATCCAATAGGGATGTCAACCGTCCCGATTTGCAAATACAAATCCCGCATCCCGCTTTATGTCAAGAGGGGCAGAGAAAAATTATTATTTTTAAATAATAAAAATAAAACAAGATATTCTGGGATTACTGGAAGAATCTTTAAATTTATTCACACTACCCACTTCCACAACACCAGATAGAAATTTGTACCAAGAATCAATCACTCCATGACTGAAAGAAAATTTTCTCACATCCATCCCACAGCGATCCTTTTTCAATTTATGTCCCCTTACGTGTTGTTCCAGAAATAGTAACGATTCCATCAGCATTTAGTTTATCCAGTCCATTTAAACAATCCTTAAATCTACAAAAAAAAATTGTTTAAAGCCTTAAACAACCAGGCTCTCCTCGCAGTATAGTGTATAGTTTCCAGGCGCTGCAATTTGCAGAAGTGAAATCTTTTAAGATATGAGTATCCTTTCATGTCCTTGACTAATTTTGTTGCTCTTCTTTGCAGGCGTACCAACAGATCCGCATCCTTCTTAACATGAAACTTTGAGACTATGAGGCTTAACCAATGCCTTATACGACGGAATCTATCCCTTCTTATCCCTACTGGCAAAATCGGTATCGAGGAGGTTTCAGTATTCTGTGGGCATAGGTAAGGATCACTATGGTCACAGGCAAGGATCACAGCAGCATGGTCTGATGATGGGTAACGGTAAGATACCCGAAACGTCACTTTAGTGTATAGTAATTTAGGCTAACAGCCTAATAAACTAAATTATTAATTTCACGTGGTATAAGAGTGGTATTAATATAATAATAACCTGAAAGGATCACTATCTTAAATAATCTTTTTATGAGCGTATTTGAAGACTTAGCCTTAGACAATTTCCCTCTAAAACCAATATACTGAATAAATTGATAACATTTTAACCAAATGGTTAAAATGTTAATTCTTCTAATCCCACATGGATTAGAAGAATTAAACAACAAGAATTACAAGATTCTTGTGTACAACCAGATTACATGAACCAATTACCAGATTTACAAGAATTAACACCATGAAAAATATGGTAAAAACACACTTCCCAGCTTCACTCCTAACAAAGACCCTTTCCACTAAATACCCAGTGTATAATTTACAATGCAAAGACTGCCAAAAATCGTATATTGGGCAAATTGGTAAAAAATTATTCAAAAGAATTAAAGAACATAAATATGACAGCCCACTGGTTAATAATCAAATCAGACTCTGCATTCCACACCTGATGCGAGAATCATCAATGGGATTTCAAGAACACCTCTGTTCTAACTACAAAGAATCCTTCATTATTGGCATAACCAACAAGATTAACCTAAAAACAATGGCATACAAATAGACATTCACTCACCACATGCATATCAAAAGCAGAGTATCAGAACAGATAAAAAATTAATATAGAAAGCATAATAACTATGCCTAGAAAAAAGAATCCCCCAGGTCCCACTTCTAATGCAATTTGGGTCCTACCCACACAATTAAGACGCTCACAAACGGGATCGTGTCAATTCGTTGCAAGACAGTTCTTTGTAGGAGAGTTCAGTGCACGAGACAATTTGGTAAATGACATTTCGCTGTATGTGGCAATTTGGTGAAAGATAATTGGTGGCTACCACAATTCGGTGTATGACGAAACAAGACAGAAAATGTAAACTTTTAATATGCTATAGTTTTTACTGAAAGAAGTTAGTAGTAGGCTAGTACAAAAAAAAAAAAAAAAATCATACCCATATATTTATTTTGTCTGTAAACTGCGTGTGTTCTCTGGTCGATTTGCTGGACGAAAAAAATATACCAGGGATGGGGTGATTGCTACAAATGATCCTGAAATTGCGACGAACTTCTTCTTTGAGCATATCCTAAATAGTTATGAAAAATGCGCGTCATACATCAGGATCCCAGGGAATAAAAAGACCACTAGGCCAAGACGGAAATTATGCCCATTTATCTCAAACAAAATTTGTAACATGCTAAAGAAAAGGGACAAACTTGCAAGAATTGCTAGAGAAACAGGAAAGAAGGCGGCTAAAAACAAATACACAACGTACAGAAACAAAGTCACCGACAGTATTAGGTCGGAGAAAAGGAAATACTATAGTTCCCAACTTAAAGGCGTCATTACAAGCAAGGAAAAGTGGACAGTCTTGGACAAGCTACTACCTGGAAGGAAAAGGAAATCACAGAGCTACGTTGGAGATGTAGTTGAGAACGAGGTACTCATTTCAGATGACCAGGAAAAAGCCGCAGCCTTCTGTAATCACTTTATCTCAAGTGTGAATAACCTTTTTAAAGAATAAGTTGACCCTAGAGATAATGCAACGAGAGAATCTGTCAGGCACTCAATGAGGTGCTCTTTTTTTCTCGCTCCGCTCTCAGATAAAGAGATTTCAGAAGCAGGACATCAATTAAAAGAAAAGAGAGCCCCTGGCTTTGATGAAATATCTCCTGCTCTGCTGAAAAAAGTCCTTAACTGAATTCTTACACCACTGAAGTATATTTACAATTTTTCCTTTCAATCTGGTAAATTCCCGTCTCAATTCAAAAAAGCAGTCATTGTTCCTGTTCCTAAGGGGAAAGATTGTAACTCTATCAACAATTTTCGTCCAATAGCTCTACTCTCAGTTTTTGCCAAATTATTCGAAAAAATTCTTCACGGCAGACTCATGGGCTTCCTGGAAGTCAATCGGCTTATCCATCAACAACAGTACGCTTATCGTTCAAAAAGATCCACTGACCTGGCAATTGTTGACTTCTGCTCTAGGATCACGGACTGTCTTGAAAAGGGTCACTATGCAATAGCACTTTTTCTAGACCTATCAAAAGCTTTTGACTGCATAAATCATAATATCCTACTCAACAAGCTCAACAATCTTGGCTTGAGAGGAAAATCAACCTTCTCCTTGAAGACTACCTTACTGATAGGCCATTTGTCGTTAAAACAAACCAGTCTTTTTCAGACATTTATTTCTCCAGGGGAGTACCCTGGAGAAATAAGAAATGGCCCACCTCTCGGACCAATCCTATTTGTTCTTTACATTAATGAATTTCTCTCTCATCTTCCATCTTCCCACCTAGTAGCGTATGCTGACGACATTTCCATTCTAATCACTGATAAAGACCCTAACCAACTTCAATGCAAGATCTCTGCCCTGCTCTCTGAAATGCATAGTTGGCTACAAAAGAATCAGCTTATACTAAACCCAGAAAAATCCAAATATATAGTGTTTAGGACGAAAAATAAACCGCTAAATATTGATTTAGAAATAACGTACAAAGGAAAACAACTCAAAAGGTTGAATGATACCAAGTTTCTAGGAATCTGGCTAGATGACAAGCTGAGTTGGGATAAACAAATGATCACTTTACGAAAGAAGACTTCGTCACTAGCAGGAATATTCGCCCGAGCCTCTGCCTGGTACCTCCTTCCCTTCTCAGACTAGTATTCCTTTCCTTAATACAGCCTCACTTCACATATGGAATCATCTCATGGGGTACGACCAGTCAAGATAACCTTGCGAGAATCAATTCGATTGTCAATCGATGTGTTCGTTCAATTTTGGGCCTTCCCTGGAATGCATCGGTGACTTCGAGATATAAGGAAGCGAGACTCTTAAGCATCTGCCAACTGATACAAAAAGCTGAGGCGGTCTTTTGTCTACAATGCTTTGAAAACACCAAACTTTCCCCCTCTCTTCAGATCCTTTTTATAACAATAGAAGAAGAAGGAATAAGATATAATTTAAGAAACGAAGCGAACCTGAAGGTTCCGCTTTTTAGAAAAGCCATAGGTCAGAAAAATATAAAATACAGAGGCGCAAAAACCTGGAATAATCTTCCTGAAAATATCAAAAATGCCATTTCACTAAACAGGTTCAAGAAGCTCCTAACTGAACACATCACCAGGGATGTCTGATCTAAATCACCTTCCACTCAACTCCTGAACTTTCCACAATGCATACTAGTTTGTAAATTATGTAAAAAAGTTAAACGAATAGCTGTCAAAAAGCTTGTAACACTCTACGCAATTATTTCATAATTTTTTTCTTTCATACTTGTTATTGTAAAAGTACTCACAATGTAATTATAAGTACCGTTGTTAACCACGCGACATATGTGGTTGGTTTACGAAGTCTCTGTAATGGAATGTAGAAACATGTCCGATTCATGATGTATCTGTTAAATAACTCCTGTATAATTTCAGGTCTGGTTTTATTGTTATCTTTTTCAAAGGGAACACCCCCTAAAAAGCCTCTGGCTTACGTGTTCTCCCTCCCTTCTTGCTGTTATCTCCCAACAATTGTAACACAAAATAGGGATAAATAAATTATCAATTTATACATGCGATCATGTATCACCATACATGCGATCAGCGAGAGTGAGGTAATATTAACTTTAAAGTCATTTATTCTGTGTGAGTTATATACACTAGTGGACAAAATTTTAGATATAAATATCAAAAATACAACATTTAACAATATAATTGATGTGGAAGGCTTTTTTTTTTTTTATTTATTTATTATGTTTGCGGCCCTGACCAAACTGTGGCAAACTCTGTTCCGTACTACAAGGTACGTCGGAAAAGTTTTAAGACCGATTTTTTTTAAACGATACTACTAGCTCCATACATTGGCCACTGTTGAAACTATTCACTATCAAGTCTGACCTGGTTCTGTGCCAAGTTTCATCGTTGTGCACAAAGGCGTTCTACTGGAAAGTCCTGTTTAAGTTGGCCCAGTAAAATCATGTCTTCGTGGATTCAAGGACCCAGAAAAGAGTGGCGATAAAATTTTGTTTTAAAGCTGGAAAAGTGCAACCGAAACAGTTGCAATGGCGAATGCAGCACTATCACGATCCAACATTTTTGTTCAGAACAGTGGTCGCCCATCCCAGTTTCGTACAGAATCGACAATTCAAAAAGTTCGGCAACTGTTAATGGAAGATCGTCGCCTGTCACTCCAAATTACAGTAGACTAGCTCCATATCAGCAAGGATATCGTGCGTTCGATTAATGTCGAAGATTTGAAAAAGGAACGGTGTTCACACTTCGTACCGCATGCATCGAGGGCGGAACAGAAGGAGAAACGAGTTGCTGCGTGCATCGAAATTTGACTGAGATAGCATACAGTGATCCAGAATTAAAAAAAAAAAACAAAAAAAACTATAGCTGCTGATAAAACCTGGCGCTTTGAGTATGAACCCGAAATAAAAAGACAATCAGCTACATGGGTTGGAGAAAATTTGCTGAGGCCAAAGAAACTTCGGCTCCAAAAGTCTCGAACAAAAACGATGTTGGTGATTTTTTTTTTTTTTTTTTTTTAATTGGCAAGTAGTTGTGCACAAAGAATTTGTACCATAAGGGCAGACAGTCAAATCTGAATTATAGAAGAGTGATGGGCAGACTACTGAAAAGAATTCGACGTGTTAATCCAGACGTGGCAAAGTCAGGTGAGTGGTTCTTGTTTCACGACAATGCACCTTCACACAGCGCGACCATCGTCAAGCAGTTTCTCGCACGTAGGGATTTCGCACCTGCTGATTATTTTCTGTTCCCCAAAGTGAAATCCCACCTGAAGGGCCATCATTTTGACAGCGTTTCAGACATCTAAACCAGCCTGAAAAGGGAGTTAAACAGGGTTCCACAAGATCAGTTACATACAGCCATCCAGAAGCTGTACGACCATTTGAAGAGGTATATCGAGTAACGAGGGATATACCTTGAAGATTAAATGATAATTATTTTCCTTGCCATTATGATTTTTTATGAATGTAGTCCTAAAACTTTTCAGACACACTTTGCATTGTCTAAATAAGTAGATAATCATGATAACAATGAGTGCAAAAACATGATAAATAAGACGGTCAAGTGGGACACCCAAAAATTTATGATTGTATGATTTCCAAGTGTCTTAAGGTGGCCCTGGAGAAAACCTTCTCGTGCAGCTTGCAAACCAGTATGCAATATTGAATACGTGATCAGACAATCTTTTTACACAATGTTACCAAAACACTTATGAAAAAATATCATATTGCTATTAGTAATGGCAAAATGATGCTAAGAAACAAAGCGCTTATGCTCACTTAAATTGATTCCTTTTCACCCTGCTTAATTTTCCCATTCTTTCTAATAATTCTTTCAAATCTTTTTAAAATTTATTTAAACTAGCTACTTCTGTATTACTAGGTGGAAGTTAATTCCAACAATCAATTACTCTCTTGATGAATGCAATTTTCCGTACCTCTATTCTACAACCATCCTTTTTCAATTTATATTCCCTGTGTCTGTGTTTTCATGATCTGAGAAAGGGAAAAGATGCCACCAGCATATACTTTAGTTAACCCTTTTTAAAGTCCTATGAACTTCAGTTAGATAACTACGTAAGTACTCAATTTCCACTAGGTGTTTGAGGTAGTCTAGCTCCACATTTAACCATACTTGCATTAGGATATTTGTCAGCTGCTGTATTGTGGTTGGTAGAGAACTGCGAAGTCGAATTTCCTTTCCAATATATCCCAGACATTCTCAATTGGATTAAGATCTGAAAGATTAGGCGGCTGATGTTGGAAAGGAAGATGTTGGAAATCTTGGAAATTCCTCGAACCATTCGTGTGCAATTTTTACACGGTGGATAGTTGCGTTGTCGTCTTGAAAGAATCCATCGCAGTCTGGATGAAAATGAAGCATTGCAAGTGTGAAGTTTATCTGAAACGACAGAAAGATATTCATAGAGGCAACACGAACTTCTAATGGTATAAGCGGATCCTGTCTCTATCAAGAGAACACACCCCATACCATGATACTACCTCCAGCTGCTTGAGTGTTGGACCAGAGACAGTCTGGATGCGTGGCTTCATGAAGTTCACGCCACACTTTGACCATTGGTACAAAAAAGTGTAAATTCAGACTCGTCAGACCACATGATCTTTTTCCACTGATCCACAGTCCAGTCTTGCCGTCAACTCCAACTTTACTCCAGTCAAAGCTTTCGATTTTTTACAAAAAGAAGTGACTTTAACAGGCACAAGACTACCAAATCCCAGATTCTTCAACTCCAGCCGCATAGTTCAGTTGGAAACGAGTCTTTCCTTGCCTAAATTGAATTTTTCAGTCATTTTCTGTACACTGCACCTTCTATTCTGATGCACAGTTCTCTTTAAATTCCCGCGGTCTTGTCCTTAGAGTGTCAACTTTCTGTTGCATTCTCCTTTTGTTTTCCACTCATTGTACACTTTTGAGATGGTTGCTTTCGACACAAAGACGCAGTTTTTTTGTTTTTTTTTTTTTCAATTTTGGCTCCTGTTAAACGTGCACCAACAATAACAGCTTTCTGAAAATCAGGAAGATCACCTGTTTTCCCCATGACCGGATAGACTTAAGAAGCCCCAGAAAAGCGCACAGTATTTATCTGATACCAAAGAACTTGTGGTCATATCATGTAACCACTGACATTTGCATACCTTACGTTTAATTATCTGTTGAGGCCAATTACAAAAGGTTTCTAATTTTTTGGTCATTGAGTGTAGATTTGTTACTACAAGGTGACTACTTGTATTTATTATTTAATATTATATTGTTTAATACATTTAAAATGATTATGCAACAGCTTATAAGTATATATTTTTACACATTTTCCTTCATTATGAGCCTGCGCCTTCAATTTTTTAAAAAAGTAACTTTCTATGAATATGTAATAAATACATAAAATAATGTAATAATAGTTAATAAATACATAAATAAAATATATGAAAACATCAATTATATATAATGTAATTTAAAATGCACAGAAAAAATCATTATTCATAAAATAAACATGTATTCATAATATAATGGCCATAAATATGTATTCTTCCGCGGTGATTTGTATGCGCAATCGATCTGCGCAGTTGGTAAGGTTAAGAGTATGAAAAGGGGTAATAAACTTAACAATTGAGCTGGGAAGGGCGAAGTATGATCTCAAAAATATTTTACGTGAAGGGTGAGGTTTAACTGCATTTATGATGATATTTAAAGAAATCACTAAGGAGATGAGCAGAAACAAAGTGGCTTTGAGCTACAGATCTATATACATGTATGGCGCACTTCCTCACAGGAAGTGCGAAAAATGACGCTAGCAGAATATATTTGATCCAGGTGAAAAGAGGTGGAATGAATGGATAGAATGATGGCGACATTCGATATGTTATTGACTTTACCTTAGCCACGATGTAGTGACGTCTTTAGATAACGAGGCTGTTTGCAAATATCGATTTTTGTTTCATGAGTTATCCGCAATAACTGCGCCAGTGCTTATTCCACATCTGTTTATGTAAAGTCGGCTACAGGAGAGCTTTACATAATAACAACGATCATTTTTATTTACTTATTTTGTGTTACAGCTCTGTTAATATATAATCGTCACTACAAATGATTCCGTTTTCACTATCGATTTTATTATCGATACTGAGAACACAGTCTTCGTTAAGCGTTATGTTTTTCGAATACGGTATTTATGATAAAACTGTTGGGCTTCCCCTCAGATTGCCATTTTTTTTTTTAAATTTTATTTATTAATTAAAGCGGTCCCAGCCAAACCTTTGGCAACCCCGCTGTCAATTTAGCACTCTAATATATCCCCTCTTCTGTTTGCCCAACTACAGGGAGGGAAAAACTGCCACGACCAAAACAGATATACAGTGTATATGAAAAAACTTAAGATAATCAAAATACATAAAAAATAAATATAATGAAATATCAGACAAAGTCCAAACTTCATCGCAAAGAGCTACATCTGTTCAGAGTCTGTTGGAAAGCCAGCAGCGCAAGGAGCTGCCGAGAACAGAACTGCAAGCACAAGGAGCTGGAGTTGCAGTGGATATTGCAGACTCATGCCTCCATCAAAGCAAGGCCTTTCAGAACGATTGCACAGAACTTTAGGTAATCCAGCAAGAGAGCTTTAGGTATTCCAGATGCAGAAGAGTCTTTCGCCTAATAAAAATAGCAGTTGCAAAGGCCTGGAAAGCCAAGAAGTTTTCTTGGTTATCGAGTAGAATCGTCTCGCAGCCTTCTGCCATAAGATTGAGATTACTCACCCGAGATACTAATTCAGGTGGTAGATCGCTGTATTCCTTACAGTTCTATATAATATGTTCCCATGATTCCCTTTCGCCACAATGGCAACTAGATCTTTCAGTGATTCCTAAATCGTGCAACTTTGCTTAATCGAACCATGACCGGTCAATAGGAACATAGCTCAGCTTGCCAGGAAGTTTACGATTAAAATTCATTTTTATGATTAAAATATTAAAATTAAGTGTATTTATAAATTTTCATTCATTATTGAGCCTACGCATTTTTAGGAAATATATTTTCCATAATATGTAGTTAAATAAATAAAATATATTAAAACATCAATTATGTGCATTGTAATATAAAATAAAATATAATGTAGTGTAAAATTTTACACTAAGGTAAAATGGTATAATTAGTAATATATTATAGAGAATTACCAAAAATTGTTGTAAACGATGTAATTAATCCTACGCAAAAATAAAATAAATATATGAATAAATAATTCATATATTTATATGAATTTTATATTAATCCGGTTAATTATAAATGTGTACCATTTTAAAATGGGTTCTTTTTAAATAAATTACAAACTTATTAATTAATAAGAATTAAGTGTTTAATTTTATCGTTCAAATCTCAAGTACAGGGCAATTTACAATTAAGGCCGCAGTAGCCGACTGTTCAAGAGCGCGGGTGCATAAGTACACGCGCCTTGAGTGACCGGGGCTCAAGCCTGTGACTGCTAAATACGGTGCTGTTTCTTGTATTCTGTCTATCTTGTGAACTCATTTGGTCATCCCGGGGAATAAATAGAAAATTTATTTTTTTAAGAACGGAATACTTCAATTCGTTGGATTTTAGGTGCATCGGTGACTTAGATCATATTGCGCCATTGTGTATTATGTTTAAGTGTGTTCACAAATCGATTTGCATGTTATGCGGGCTGAAAAACCTAAAGTAAGGTAATATTGAACTTACCAATTATTTACTTCTGGTTTTACCGATAATCACAAGGACTTCCTCCAAATACCCAAAATTTCTACCAAGTTTTGATATTTGGGAACAGAAAGAAGTCAAATGTAACCAAATCGGGTAGCATAAAGAATGCTCTCGCTCTCGCTCTCTCTCTCTCTCTCTCTCAGTGATCCATTTACACATCGAAATTGCCTCACCGACGACGTTTTCACTCACACCATTAACACTGAATCAATTTCTGACGGAAAAACGGATCTTCAGAGGAAACATCCTCCCTACTGAACCGATATGGCTCCATCTAACTTCTTTATGTTTCCGTGTATCAAATAAAATATTTTGGGTTTTAAAGATGTTCAGTAAAATTTTATATTTGGGCCCTTTAAAAAGGTTTGTGGAACCATTCCAAATTTCATTAAAATCGAACCAATAGAAATTCGACAATTATTATTTAATTTTTTTCATACATATATCGTACATTGTAGCCGAAGCACTGGATATTATGTTTGTTGCCATGAGCTGGTTGGAGGATGTGCAGAAACGAAATTTTCTCGGTTCGCACATAAAAGTCTTTGCTTTTTTTTTTGTTTATAAATCATGAATTATTACTATTTGTTAACGCGCCTGAAATGAACGCACTTAATGAACGAACATTAACTAACTTGTCTTCAGTCTTTACAGGATGCCATTGGTACTTTCTTAAGGGGAGGGAAGGACTAGTGATACTAAAGAGCAAGGGGAGCTATTCGAAAATTTCGTTTTTCGTCTAGCTCTTTTGCTCCACTTCTAGCTCTTTCATAAAATGAGGTTTTCAAACCTGTGTGCAGTAAATTCAGATGTAGCTTAAGTATTGCCTTATACAATGGAATAATCACTTCTCTGACTTTATTGGCAAAGTTTCTGTATATCACCGGCAAAACTCCATGGGGTGTTCTCGCAGCCTATTTGCACTGCTCAGAGAATTTCATGTTGGACTACATAATTATTTCTAGTTCTTTTTCTTTGTCAACCACCTGAGTATGGTGCCGTCGAAATGGTGAGTTATTCTGAGATTAAGCTGTCCACGTGCATTGCCCTGCCTTTATCAATGTTAAACTCCAGTTGCCATTTTTCAGCTCTCTCGCTTACTCTATTTAGATCTTCTTGAAGTGGCATTCATTGATTACTGTCATTAACTACTGTGCTCACCTATGTTTCCAGAAATTTTACCCATGAAACTTGAAATACCTATATCAATATCATTAATAAATTTCAAAGACAATAAGGAGGCCCAACACCAACCCCCCTGTGGTACTCCATTCATCGCATTTGTCCATGAAAAGCAGTGACCATTTATAACCACTCGTTGTCTCCTACCACTTAACCATCCCATTATCCATAATAGTAACTTTCTCCGTATACCACATTGCTCCAATTTCAGCGAGTGGTTGGTTGGTGAAACAGACTTCCATCCCTTGTCGTGGAAGTTGATAGCCTAAATAAGTTTAAGGTTCAGCTGGACAGGTATTTTGAACGAACAGAGGGGTGAAGTGGAAGTGGTTTTTTTTTTTTTTTTTTGGCTGATGCTGCATAAGCTTGCTTTCTTGCATCAAATGCCTCTACTAATGCTAATGCTAAACAGAAATCAGAGCCTTGGATACATTATCAAAGGCTTACCTGAAATCTAAGTATATGAAGTCAAAATTATTCTTTACATCCAGTTCCTTTGTGACGACCTGATAACTACATCTTTTGCAGCTTCTTTTATTATAATTGGATAGATTCCATCAAATCCAGGGCCCTCGTGGGTAGCACAGTTGATAGAAACGCCGTCTTCCCCACACCGGGTGGAAAAGACCTGAGTTCGAGTCCCATCGATGGGACTCGAACTCAGGAATTTGAATGTGAGGAATTTTTACGGGCCTTTTTTACAACGTGGCTGAGTTAGTCGGTTTCAGGCGAGGGTAGCATGGTTTTTTTTATCCCGGAAACTCGAGTTTTTCGTCCAGCAAACAGCCAATCGACCACAGAACACACACAATTTACAGACAGTATATACGAGCAATATGGCCTTAGTTGCCGATACTACTAAAACCCTATTACAACAACAACATCAACTCCAGGCAGTTTATTCACTTTTAGCTGAAGCAGTTTCTCTTCCAGCTTCCTTTCAGTTATTATTAAATCTTCCACTCCAAATTAGATAAACCTCTGCCACCCCACCTTAAAAAACTTCATGTGTGAACACAGATGTGAAATATTTATTCAGTTTATCAGTTTCCTGTACAGAATCATTAATAATTTAACCATTCATATCCAGTAACTTAATTATGAACTAGTTTATACTTACTGTAGGACTATATATGTTCCCCGACTATTTATAATAATTTCATGCATTTTGTTCTCTGTCACTAAGACCTCGTGGGTAGCACAGTTGGTGCAATCACCGTCCTCCCCACACCGGGTGTGAAAGACCAGAGTTCGAATCCCGCCAGTGACGCGAGGAATTTTATGGGCCTTTTTCACAACGTGGCTGAGTTAGTCTGTCTGAGGCGATGATAGCATGATTTTTCTCTCCCGGAAACTGGTTTTTCGAACAGCCAACAGCAAATCGAGCAAAGAACACAAGCAATTTAAATACGGCGCAATATGGCTTAAGTCGTTGATGTGCCTAAAACCCACTTGCTCAAAAGTTCATCTCACATTCACTTTGGTCTAAACCTTAAGCAATATCTCTTGTTTAATATAAAACACTTACTGGGCCTCCATGATTACCTCTCTGAACACTTTCCATTTAGCATTTTCAGTTTTATAAACATCAGTTGGTCCAAATGAAAAGAGTTTGAACAAGTTATTTAGTGGACACAGTCCGTTACATTTCAGGCGCGTTAGCAAATAATAATAATTCATAATTTAGAACAAAAAAAAAAAAAAAAGAGAGAGAAACGAGAAAACGGCAACGACTTTTATGTGTGAACCGAGAGCATTTCGTTTCTGCGCATCCACCACATTACCCATTCATTCCTCGAACCAGCGCATGACAATAAACATAATATCAATGCTTCAACTACAATATACGATATCCTATGTGATATGAATGAAAAAAAATAAATAAATAAATTATAATAAATAAATAATTGCCGGATTTCTATTAGTTCGATTTTAATGAAATTTGGAAGGACCTGATAAATTTGTTTAAAAGAGCCAGAAATAAAATTTTATGAAAATCCCTCTATTTGGAGTTGAGTTATTACATGTGGACAGACATGGTGAAGACAATAGGCGCTTTATGCATATATTCCAGAGCCTATTATAATACATGAAAATACCTTAGCCTATTATAATATCTGAAAATATCTGAGCCTATTGCTGTATAATCACTTTTTACGAAAACAAAATCCCATCTCATCCTTAACACTAATTATTTCTTTGAATGCACTGTGACCACTGCTACCTAAAGGTTCCTTTACATGAAGATTTCTAATAAAACAAAAAATAAATATTACATTAAAAATTTTATGTCAGTGCTGAATATATGTAATTGCTTTAATTTAAAGACTCACTTAACGACTTCTCGTCCAGCATTTCATCTTTTAATATTTGATGTGTAAAAATGCGATCATTCAACTTAGCAGAAATTCTAATGCCTTTAGAATATTACCATTAATGACTGCAGGTGGTGCTGAAGTAAAGTATTGGTCATTTACTTAAGTAATCGTTCCAAAGATTTAAAAAAAAAAAAAAGTAAAAAAAAGTTTGAGATCACATTATTTAAGTTAAAGACTTAATTTTGTTGTTGCGCGAGACATTCTTCTTAATCCATTAAATCTCTTAAATACCCATTAGCGAAATGGTGAAAATCGAATAACAGCTTTATTGGAGTTCGAAAGCTTTTCTATAAAGCGCGTCCAACTCTATTACATATTTTCAAGATACTTTATCTCTTAGCAGGGAAAATACAGATGGCCAGTGTGAAATTTTTCATTTAAAAAAAGAAGCCTATATAATTATGTAAAATTATCAATTATATAGCATTTAAATAGCAGCACTGCAAAGGAACAAAAATAAAGAGAGGATATTTTGAGTAATGATAGACAAGGAGTTAAAGAGCACATCATAATAGTTGCAGACGCTAATGTGAGAGTGAACACATTTAATGACACAAAATTATGTTTAAAATGAATAGATTAATATGATGTTAACCACCTCAGTTGTGGATACAGTGAGCTAAGCTTCTCGGTATTGAGTTGTACAGGTTTCGAATAGCCTTCTGAGGTATTTCCCACCAAGCCCCGTGGACCTGGTCCCACAGAATATCTGCGGTCTGTGCTGGCTCTGTAGATGGCGTCCGATCATGGTCCACACCTGCTCGATGGGAGAGAAATCCAAGACCTGGCTGGCCAAGACAGTACGTCCACACCACGATGACACTCAGAGGTAAACCCTGCGGTATGTGTTCTGCTGAAAAATAGCCAGGCACCTCAGTAAAAAAAGGAGAGAGCGAGTGATCTAGAATCTCGGCGACATAGTGGCGAGCAGTCAGATTGCCATTGACGAACACCAACGTCGACCAACTATCAAAACTGTTCCCCCCCCACACCAGCAGGGCGTGCATTGTGGCGTTCAACAATGGCTCTAGAATGGTTGCGTTCGCCACGTCGTTGCCATTCGTGTATGCTACGATCAGCAGGCCCTAAGAAGAAACGGAATTCATACCTGAAGACCAATTGACGCCATTCTATATCTCAGGTGGCCCGGCGCGGCACTATTCCAATCCTCATTGACGATAGGCAGCGGTCAAGGGTAATCGACGCAATGGCCGGTATGCATGGCGGATCCCTTCTGCTAGTCTGCGTGCAATGGTTCGATGTGTGATGGAGTGATAACCAGCTGATGTCACAGCTCGTTATATGGTAGCCAGCGTGGCTGCAGGGTAAACCTCTCGACGAATAACACGATCCTCCCGTTCTGTAGTCCTCCGTCGTGCTCCACTACTCATTCGACTGCAATCGTACCTTCACACAGTTGCGGATACATTACAGAGCATCCAGCCCTTGAAGGCTGGTAATCTGCCCTCTATCGAAGTCGCTGATATCGGTATCGAACATGACCTATTGGCATCCTTTACAATCTCCTTGCACTCTGAGATTGGTTCCTGAGAGACAAAAATCTATTAACCGCGTCACACGGTTGCTTTGAACTCCACGATCTCTACATTCGTTGTTATATCAGTCGAAGCTTCCGCCAGATTTTAATCAGTTGTATATCTCGGCAAAACTCATCTGCTTGCCGATTTGCATGCAATTCCAATCGTTCCTACTGGTTGCTGAAATTTAAATGTCACAGAGTGTATACATTCTCTCGTTTAGTCACATACTAGGTTGAATTCGGACTTACATCTTCTACTGAAAAGTCGTATAAGGGATACAAAAAAAAAATAATAATTAAATTATTATTTGAACACTACCAGAGCTCATATCCACGTACATATATCTGTCTGTAAAAAGAAAATCCTACTCCCCCCGCCTGAGATTAGTTAATCACAGTCTCGATTGAAGAGGACTTTAGAAAATATAAGACGGAAAATAGGTGGTGATGTATCCTGTCAGCGAAGCTGCTACAAACTAACTGTCACAGTGAACACGCGCACATTGTCCAGAGCAGCTCTTTTCAAACTTTTTTTTTCTCTTTATTTCTCCCTTTAGAAATCTGGGACAGCTACTGTCACAGACAATTTCAACATGCATCTCCCCAGATATCCAAGAGAACAGGCTGTGTGATCCTACTATTTTCATCCCTAAAGCTTAGTCTCCTAGCAACTTCACCCACTAGCGGCATGCAACATTTATACATGACCTTCATTATATTGAGGGAATCAAACAATCCAAAGTTTCTGTAAGTTTTCTTCCGACCACCAATCAGTTGCTTTAGAAACCTCTCCCAAAGTAACTAGAAGGGCACTCTCAAGCGGTGACAGCAGCTTGAGAGTGCCCTTCCACAGTTCTCACAGTGCTCTCTACGAAATTCATAAATAAATAAATAAACTGTAGTATTACGGTTCTTACGGCAGCGAGAGGATTAGAGTGGAAGCAGAGGGTGCTAAGAATCTCTGGGTACGACCAGGCTGCCATGCACGGAAACTGAACTTGGCCTGTTATAACGTAAGAACACTCATCGGTGAAGACAGGATATTAGAGCTGGAAAAGGAATTAGAAAATGTGAATTGGAATATCATCGGTTTGGCTGAAACAAGAAGAAGAAATGAATCACTTATAAGTTTATCAAGTGGAAATCTGCTGTACACCAATGGAAACAGTGAAAGGAGTGAAGGTGGAATTGGGTTTCTGGTCCATAAAAATTTTAAAAACAACATTTTGGAATTCAAAAGTACATCACCAAGAGTGTCAAGACTAATACTCAAGATTTCTAAGAGATACAAGCTAAAGATTATAATGATTTATGCACCAACATCGAGCCATGATGATGAAGAGGTTGAAGAAATGTACACTGAAATTGAGAGTCTTCTAGATGAGCAGAAAACCCACTACACTATTATTATGGGAGACTTCAATGCTAAGGTTGGAAAAAGACAAAACAGCACAGAAAGGGGAACTATAGGAAATTTTGGAATTGGTGAAAGAAATGAAAGAGGTGAAAGACTTGTGGAATTTGCAGAATCTCAAGGACTGTCAGTAATGAACACTTTTTTCAAGAAAAGGGTGAACAGAAAGTGGACATGGAAGAGTCCAAATGGATTAACTACTAATGAAATCGACTTCATCCTCACTAACAGAAGATATATTGTGAATGATGTTACCGTCCTGAATAAGGTAAATGTTGGAAGTGATCACAGAATGGTAAGATGTACACTTGATATAGATGTAGGAAAGGAAAGGAAAAAACTGACTCGAGTAAATAATACAAAGGTCTTTGAAATAACAGAGGAGGAGAAAAAGCAGTATGTACTGGAAATTAAGAACACGTTTGAGCTTCTGCAGACTGCTCAGGACCAAGATATCGACGAGGAATATTACAACTTTCTGAAAGTGATAAAGCCCAAGAAACCTATAGGGAAACAGAAATCCAAAGAAGAAAAAATTAGTCAAGAAACACTTGTCATGATGAACCAAAGACGACAAATTAAGAGCAAGAAAAACACTGACAGGGAGAAAATTGAGTATACTGAGTTATGCAAAGCCATTAGAAAGAGACTCAGAGAGGACATAAGAAGATTTAACACAAGAAAAGTAGAACAAGCATTAAGGGAAACCAAAGGATTTAAATCAGCAGCCATGAGCAGTAATACAGAAAGACAAATGATACTGAAACTGAAGAATAGTGATGGTGTACTTATAAACAGCAGAGAAGGCATAATTCAAATAGCAGAAGACTACTATAGAGAATTATACAAGGAGCAGGGGAATGATGCCAGCAGTGGGGAAGATGGATTGCAACGTAGCAACACATACGACATACCCAATATTCTTCCTGATGAGGTAGAGCATGCATTGAAGAAAATGAAGAATCAGAAAGCCCCGGGGGAAGATGAAGTTACTGTAGAGTTGTTAAAATTGGGAGGAAGAGACATAACACAAAAACTGGCAAGGCTCTTCACAAAGTGCATTAGAAAAGGTGTGACGCCTAAGCAGTGGAATAATGCAATCATAGTTTTGCTGCATAAGAAAGGAGATAAATCAGAAATTGGAAATTATAGACCAATTAGCTTGTTATCCCACATCTACAAGTTGTTCACAAGGGTCATTACTAACAGATTAGAAAGAATACTGGATGAGAATCAACCGAAAGAGCAAGCTGGCTTTAGGACAGGATTCTCAACTATGGATCACCTTCATGTAATATCACAGCTAATGGAGAAAGCAAATGAATATAAAACACCATTATGCCTGGCATTTGTGGATTATGAAAAGGCATTTGACTCCATACAGCATAAGGCAATGTTTCGGGCACTGGAAAGACAAGGCATTGATACCCCATATATTATGATTTTGAAGAAAATATACAAGAGTGCTACCTCCTTTATTAGACTAGACAAAGACAGTAGGAAATTTAAAATTGAGAAAGGAGTTCGACAAGGAGACACAATATCTCCGAAGCTGTTTACTGCTGCCCTTGAGGAATCTTTCAGAAGATTAGACTGGTCGCAGAAAGGAGTCAATGTGAATGGAGAGTACCTAAACCATTTACGATTTGCAGATGACATTGTGGTCATAAGCCATGATCCCAAAGAATTAGAGGAAAATCTTAATCAGTTATGCACAGCTAGTAAGGATTTTGGACTAAAGATGAATATGGCTAAAACAAAAGTAATGATGAACAAGTATGCCACAGAAAGGGAAATAATGATTGAAGGAGCAGTAATTGAAAAGGTGGAGTCATATACTTATCTGGGACAAGTTATTAGCTGTAATAATGATAAATGGCTGGAAGTCAAGAGAAGAATAAATTTTGGATGGATAGCATTCAGGAAATATAGTCACATACTGAAGAGCAATATCCCAGTTTGTCTGAAACGTAAAATAATGAACCAATGTATACTCCCCACCATGACTTATGGAAGTGAAACTTGGGCACTCACCAAAAGAATGGAAGAGAAGCTGAGAACTACACAGCGAAGAATGGAACGAATCATATTGGGAATAAGACTGTTAGATAAGAAGAGAAACACATGGATTAGGCAACAAACTCAAGTAAAGGACATTCTTATCAAAACTAAAGAACTAAAATGGTCTTGGGCAGGACACATAGCTCGAAGACATGATGACAGATGGACTAAGAAAATAACAGAATGGTATCCAAGAGGAGCTAGAAGAAAACCTGGAAGACAAAGGCGGAGATGGATAGATGAAATTCATGAGTTTGTGGGTAGTAAATGGATGTCCAGTGCTCAAAACAGAAGGAACTGGAAAGTTGCTGGAGAGGCCTTCATCCTGCAGTGGATTGAAAATGGCTGATGATGATGACGATGATGATGATGATTACGGTTACCGGAGAAAATCTCATCCGACCATGTGTATCATGTCCATAAATTGCGTGTATTCTCTGGTCAGTTTGCTTGTTTTCTAAAAACCCGACTTTCCGGGAGAAAAAAAAAAACCGTTTTATCTAATGAGACCGACTAACTCAGCCACAGAGTATAAAAGCCCAATAAAAAAACCCTTTCGTAATTGGCGGGATGTGAACCCTGGCCTTTTCCACCCAGTATGGGGAAAGAACATTGATTATAACCACTGTAATACAGCGCAGACAGTAAACACGTGTACAAATTAAAAAAAAAAAAAAAAAATCAAAGTGCATGTCCAGAACCTCTAAAATCCCTTTAGGGAACCTGCGAAACACCCTTTATAAATTATAAATGTTGGATATTTCTTAATTTGTATTAAAATATGTTTATAAAGAGATAACTATGATTTAATGCACTGTTAATTAACTATTCTACATACACTACTCGCTGATCACTGAATTATGACCACCTACCTAAAACCGTGTTGGGCCACAGTTCTCAGGGATAACACTGCTATTTGCCCAGGCATTGACTGCACTAGATGTCTGAAGATGTCCATAGCTGTGCTACCTGCAAAGCTTTCCACAGTGTCGGAATATATGACGGCTGAGTGTCCATATGCCTCAATTTGTCCTCCAATTCGTTTGACCTCAATTCAATCCTCCGGGATGTTTTTGAAGGGAAGTCACGAATTTAGACGCCAAGATGGGTGATATCTTCAGTGGGTTCATCGAACCACTCGTGCACAATGCAGGCCCAAATGACACAGCGCATTATCGTCTTGGAAGATCCCATTTCTGTTCGGAAAAAATGCAACATGGCAGGGTACACATGGTCTTCTATCAGCTCCCGGTAGACCTCACTAGTAAAGTGTTGGTCCATACGCACCATGGGTCATTGTTGTTGCCAGCAAAACGTGCTGCAACCACCATCTGCCTGGATAGGGAGCACCATGCATGATGGGTCCGTGTACTTGTGTTGCTTGTGCCACACACGAAAGCGTCCGTCGGCGTGTTGCACCAGGTATTTGGACTCATCCCCACCAGCACACTCGTTTCCAGTCATCCAATGTCCAACCAGCGTGTCGTTGACACTACAGCATTCGCCGTCGACATGATCCGCAATGAGGAGAGGGTGTCTCTTGGGTCGTCTGCTGTGGAAACCGGTACATCTGAGTGTGCGGTACATCGTCATTGGATATTGTTCTGCATTCCCATATTGTATTGCGATGTCAACTGTGGCACAGCGACCTGCCTGCCATTGAGCCTGTACAGCGCGCTGCACCCTTCGTTGATCACAAACAGGCCGCGTTAGCCTAGTGGTCAGGCGCGCGGGTGCATAAGTACACGTGCCTTGAGTGACCGGGGTTCAAGCCCGTGACTGCTGAATACGGTATTGTTTCTTGCATTCTGTCTATCTTGTCAACTTCTCTGACCGTTTGGTCGTCCCCGAGTATAAACAGAAAATTTATTTATTTAAACATCTACCTTGCATAATCCTTTTCAGTTTTGAAGGCGGAGGTGGTTTCACCTGTTCGACGCCATTCTTAGTGCTACTTAACCATAGTGGGCGTGAACAACTGACAAGACGTGCCGTTTCCAATATAGAAGCATCCAACGGACGAGCTCCCACAATCATGCTGTTTTCAAACTCCATGATATCTTTACTACATCCCATAACTGCTACTTGATCCGTTTTTGACTTGCACGAGCAGATGAAAATTACCACTGTTTCTAGCACATGCAGCTGTTCGGCTTTTTATATTACGAATGGGGTGATCATAATTCGGTGATCACTGAGTGTATATAACCAAAGGACTGACAGAAGATCCGGATCATGATGCTATTAACAAATATTTTGTGAGTATGGGCTTGCCAGGGTCTTAGCTGGATATCATCATTCGTCTCTTTCTTGGTGATTCCCTTCTACTTCTGACTCACTCACTCTCTCTCTCTCTCGGGGTAATTCAGAAATTCTTTTTTTTTTTTTTTTTTGGCTGGTGCAGCATAAGCCTCAGGCTTCCTTGCACTATATGGCTTATAATAATAATAACAATAATAACAATAGCCGGGTGTATTAAATCTCTTAATGAAAAAAAAAAAAAAAAAAAAACAGCAAAGGAAACTATTTGAAAACTTACAATTAATTAAGGAAAAATACTGTTTATTTCAAAACTCTCATCCGAGGTTCTCTCCCCCCCCCGCCCACTTTTATGTTTTCTGTCCTCTCTTTCACTGAAAACACAAAGATCGCAAAATTATCTCTCTCTTTCTCTCTAATTGAAAATCTCCGGAACCAAAACAAGCTTTTTGCGGAACCCACTTTGAAAACCTATGGTGTACGGATGGTACTTGTGATGGTTTAAATTTAATAAATAAACAAACAAATAAAATTCTATACCGACGCACGAGGATCGTTCTTTGTTCTCGCTGTACTTCACAATTATATATACAGTGTATTCGTAATAACCACTGCAATCGTTTTCGATACAAAGGAAGTCTTTAAGGAAACACTTTTAACTGATTTAATTTCCCTTTACAAGCAAGAAAAACAGCAGATACTAATGAAAGACCATAGCAACCAGTATTTAAAAACAAAAACAACATTCGCACGTGTCTCTTCTCCCATGATTCCTTCGTACCTAAACTGAAGACAGTCGGACACTATCTCCAAATTCTTCCTGTTTCTTTTTTTCCGAGGTGGGAAGTGTGTTGGGGGAAGGGGGAAGACAGTTCGTCTTTTTTGTGTCGTCGGAGAAAGCAATGCCGTAGCTCAAGCGACCTTCTCGGGCGGCGAGAGCAATTCGCTTTGACGTCATCTGTTCGCCGAGGTACGCACAAGCTCAGCTCGGGCTTACAACCTGGAGGCACGCGACTGGCTTTCCCTGACGTCACTGGAAGTTGTTGAAATATTTGTTGGCAGATGCACTCTCAACGGCCGGGCTTAGTTACAGTCTGTGTGGTGTTTGGGTGAGGGGTGTCGCGTTGTTCGGCCTTTGGATTTGTCATCTCTTTGTGACGTGTGCTAGCAATGTATCGAGTGAAAGTTTTTTGATTTCCATCCTTGGAAGCAGTAGTGGATACTTGGGAGTGAAAGGTAAGTGACAGTTCTTTTTGCGTAATTAATTAATTATTTTGTAATTTGATTAATCATTGTCTTTTGGAACTGTCTATTAGGGGATATTTGCAGCAAGCGTTATCTTTAACACTTCCGGATGAACTCAGCCAACGTATAATTCGATAAAATATTCTTATTTCTGTATTTTAATGAAACATACCAGGTTATGTTTCTAACTTTCCTTAAAATGTTTATAAATAAAAACAAATAGTTTAAAATTGTTAGAAAGAGTAGAATATATTGCCATCTAGTTGGAATGACAGCGAACTCCTCCACCATGCGAGCACAAAGCATGCAGACTTTAGTACGAAAGCCTATCCAGGATTAATCTTTTATTCTCTGAGAGAATAAATAGTTTTAACATCTCTTACTGTTTCCTTATCCAATCAACAGCAGTTTCGTTGTAAACTACTAAAGATCGGGCAAGTTTAATTTTTAGCAAACATCCGGATTTGCGATAATTGGTTGCATGGCAAGGGTGGGTAAAGAAGGAAGGAATTGAGGAGTGAACTCAAAGTGTGTCACCCCTCGGTGTTGTCTGTCCTCAGTTGACCTGAACCTCTGTATATCTTACAAAATATTCCGAACAGCAAGCTAAATCTGAAGTGGTTGCTCATGTCGTCGGTTTTTACTGATACATTAGAGAAGTGAGAGGGGAGATTTAAAAAAAAATCGTCTCCCGTTTCTTAGTTAGCTTCCCTATAATGCTGAAGACCTGGCCCTCGTCCAGAAAAAGAAAATTTTAGCTGTTGCAGTTGCTTACAACAGTGCCAAGACTGTATTCAGTAACTGAAAGAAAGAGAGAGAGAAAAAAAAAAAAACGCATATAAATGCGCGTATCAAAATAAATGTATTCGTCTGCTGTCCAATATGTGCCACTTACCTGCGTAAAGCTTTTCTTTTCCTTTTATCTTTACAAATGTTGGCTTCTAATTTAATTTCTTTAATTATCGTCTAATTTTAAAATAAAATTAATTGAAATAGTATT
This sequence comes from Mastigoproctus giganteus, assembly GCF_048544385.1. Taxonomy (NCBI): domain Eukaryota; kingdom Metazoa; phylum Arthropoda; class Arachnida; order Uropygi; family Thelyphonidae; genus Mastigoproctus; species Mastigoproctus giganteus. The sequence continues at coordinate 21,898,987 of NC_143581.1, read as the reverse complement.
TTGATTCGTCACACGAATGGTATTTAACTAGCAAGAGAAGTTACCGTTTGTCAACAGAGACTTCTCGCCAATTACTTGCAATGAAAATATCCCGACGTGTGCGCCACCTGCAACACTTATCAATGTTCACAAAAATGTTTTATTTGCCAGCCAAAAAATCATTTGGTTTGTAGTTTTAAAGTAATAGTAATAATAAATAAATAAAATAAAAGGAAGTTTACTACACAAAATTCATCATTCCCTTCATTAATTATTATAAATTAATCTTAATTATAATGAATTTAAAAGATCTACGTGATTTACCTTCTAGATATAAGAATCGTCATTTTTAGTACAAGTGAAGTTCCTCGCTGAATAAGCATTAGTAGGGAATATGATGCAAGAAACCAAGATTACATAGCATCAGCCAAAAAAAAAAAAAAAAAAAAAAAGAAAAGAAAAAAGCACCCTTCTCATTTCACCCATCCATTCACTTCAAATATTTGTCTAGTTCTGCCTTGAACTTATTTAAGTTGCTGACCTCCACTACAACAGATGGAAGTGTGTTCCAACTGTCAACTACCCGCTGCCTAAAGGTGAATTATCGCACATCTAATCTACAATTGTCTTTCCTCAATTTGAACTTATGCCCTCTCAGGTATACCCAATCTGAGCAATAGGAAGAATCCCATTAGCATTGAGCTTTCTCAATCCAGTCAAGGCCTTATACACCTCAATTAGATCACCTTGCAGGTGCCTAGTCTCCAGAAGCTGCAATTTGCAGGACTTAAGTCATTCTTGGTAACTCCAACCCTTTTTTCCACTCACCAATCTCGTTGCCCTTCTTTCTACTCGTTCCAGCAGCTCTACATCATTTCCTAAAATGAGGCCTCTAGACCTGTATACAGTACTCAAGGTGTGGCCCGACCACACCTTGAGTACTGTATACAAGGGGACAGTCACCCCCTTATCTATGTTTGCAAAGTTCCTGTATATCGTTGATAAGACACCATGAGCTACTCTTGAAGCCTTTTTGCACTGCTCAGAAAACTTCATATCTGACTGCACAATTACCCCCAGGTCCTTTTCCTTCTCCACTACCCCAAGTGTAGTACCACCCAGTTGATACGTTACTCTGGGGTTACTGCTACCCATATGCAGTAGTTTACATTTGTCGATGTTAAACTTCAGTTGCCACCTCTCAGCCCATCTGCTCAACTTTTCCAGATCCTATTACAGTAGCGTACCATGATTACTGTCATTAACAACCCTGCAAACCTTCGTATCATCTGCAAAATTAGACATTAACCGTGATATACCTTCATCAATATCATTGATAAATACCGAAAACAACAATTGGCCCAACACCGAACCCAGGCGGATTCCACTTATTAACATTAGTCCATGAAGAGCAGTGTCCATTGATAACCGCTCTCTGTCTTCTAGCCCTCAACCATTCTTTTATCCATTGTAGCAACTTGCTCTTAATGCCATACTGCTCCAATTTATGCAGTAGTCTTCCATGTGTCACAGTATCAAAAGGTTTCCTAAAATCCAAATATATGATATCAAAATTATTCTTTGCAACTAATTACTTTTTGACCAGATCATAGTATCCAATCAAATTTGTCAGACAAGACTTCCCCTTAAACCCATGCTATGTCTGAACTATAACTGCAGTCCTGCATCGCTTCTTTAACTAGTGACTCTATTATTTTCCGTTCAGTCTAACTTCTGCAACAGAAGTTAGACTGACAGGTCTGTAATTCCTCGTGTCCTCCTTTGTGAATTGGGGACACATTTGCAGACCTCCAGTCCTCGGACACCTTCCCTGAGTCCAAGAAAGCTTTCACAATTAAATCAGTGAGATGCACGAGCCTAGATCCATCCACGATAATTATGGAAAATAATTGAGTGACGGGTCGTAACTACTTTTTTTTTTTTTAAATTTAAATTCACTTTTCTTAGTCATTATTTATGAAGGTGTTTTTTTTTTTTTTTTCAAGTATCACTCTCCCTTCGAAGCTTTCCACAGGCCCATTAGATTTCATAAGTATCCTTTAAATACGAAAGTTAAATTGTGCCTTTTAGATTTAGGTGACGATGCAAATGGTACATATCTGATTATGGGTTACTTGTATTATGCACGAAAACGAGCACATTTGGGTAACTTTTATGGTCCAATGGAACATTGGCTTTATGTGAGTAATTGTGGCAAGGAGTGGTCGGCAGAATGAAATCAGGTTAATCACAGGTAAAGATTGCAAGAATCATGAATGTCCATCAAAATGTGGACATTAAGATACTTCTTTTCCTATGTTCCAGGTTCTGGAAGATGGGAGTACCTGAAAGAGTTGTACAAGGTCGATAACTATAACAAAACAAGCAGATAACCAACACCTGGTCTAACAGTTAGATGACAACATAGGAAATCTCTTCCCATTTTGAAGTTCTTCAGAATGGAATACCTTCCTCCGAAATGTATTTCGTGAGCAGGGAAGAGAGAGAGAGAGAGATTGAGAGATTCGTATGCATAATGATCCATAATTTGTCCCTCTCAAGTCATCGCATTTTAAACGGGTGTCAACATATTATTGGACCATTACGATTGAGCTGGGCTCAATCGTAATGGTCCAATTTTGATATTCATGTATAAATTCGTCTGTAGAGAAAAACCCGAAACCAATACGGTTCTACTATTCTTAAGAGTGAAAAGGTGTGGGGTACAGGGATGAAATCATTCTCGCTATGTGTCTAATCTTATGTTTCATACAGATATTATTCAAATATAATGGTCATTGAGGTCTTCAAATCCGACTCCTACCGAGCATGTACTGTATGCTCTGGAGAAATTTCGAGTCAACTCCTCCTCAAGGAATGTTTCTTGTCTACCAGGAAGTAAACTAACTTATATTTATGCTCATGCGTATTTTAGAATACCATATTTTACTCTTAAGCTGACACACGATGTTGTTGCTTCATAACATAATGTTTGAGTACTTCCGTACTAGAATTCAGTGACTTCTATCAATTATTTTTGTAAAACAGTTGCACTTTTATCACTTATACCATAACCATTTTCCACCAGTATAAACTTAACTTGCTAGCAACACTGCTATTCACCAGAATTTTGAAAGGGATTTTGCTGTGATTTCAAATAACTGTCAACTGGAACATGAATTTTTTTACTCTCTAAAAATTATAATTTTTAAAGGATAGTGACGACTTCAATTATTGCTTTAATCTAGGGGTCGGCAACCTTTCTCACTGCGAACTACTTTAAAATTAAATGAGGTTCGAGATCAACCATCACAATTTTTTACGAGTATGTCCTATTTTAAATAAAATGCACTGGTCTTTTTTTGTTTTATCATAAAAACAAGGTAGATAGACTATAAAATCTTAATTAAACTTAAACCAAATTAGGAACTGAAGTGATAATATTTCTGGCATTGGTGTTCTCCAAAAAATTATATTTTCATTATATGCTTTATTCTTTCAACATGTAAGGTGTAGATCTTACAAATTAAAATAGAAATATTTGTTTTGCTAAAATAAATCCAGGAAGGGCGATGGGAAGTGAGAATTAAGTTAAAGATAGTAAGTATTAAGATTAGACATTTAGTTTTAATGTAAATAAGGTTAAAGTTTGAAGAAACACTGGATTTAGGAATGGATAGTTTTAGACGTGTGAATTAAAATAGCGGCTAAAGGTAAACAAGTACTTTAAATAATACAAGAGAACAAACAGAGACAGTGTCGAACTAGGGAAGAGGGTGCCATTTGAGAACAGGCGTGAAAGGGTTGCTGAGGGTATCGGTGTAGATACACCATAGATAACTCTTAAGAAACTACGATGGTAGTGTGGAAGGCATCATTTGCTCTGTATCTCATATTGTGCGTCGTAGTTTCTTAAGAATTATCTATGGTGTATCTACACCGATATTATATAGATATTAAACTCTTACTCTTAACGTATTATGCCTTTTTGCATTAAGTTATTTTAAATGTTATTATATTGGCATCTCTCATATTGTGTGATTATCTTCACAACTGGGTTGTCACGTCTCAATACCAGGGTACCTGCCCATCCACCGATGACAGGCCAAATATCCTTTAAACAGTCACCAGGGGCAGCCTGATATTCACGGAGTTTCCGAGAATAGGTAACAACAATATTCTCTTCTGGGGAAGCGTTGCCTATTCGAGGAATTCATGAGCTTTTGAGTAGTGTGAGTTGAAGGAGTAACTGTCCCTTTCTTCCTTCTACGGCATTCCTTCCTCTACCTCTCCTACTATCACCTTCCTACATCTTTTTTGCTTTCCTAAGTCTAATAGGGATAGTATGAGGATAACAGAGATCTTTATCCCATACCATATTTCAAACGGTGCCGTCTGGGTAGTGGTACTCACTGAGAATAAGTAACAATAGTCTTCTCTATTAGTGAAGCGTTACTTATTCGAGGTAGTGCAATACCATGGCAACTCGTTGTGAAGGAAGAGCACAATATGAGATACAGTGCAAATGATGCCTTCCACACTACCATCGTAGTTTCTTAAGAGTTGTCTATGGTGTATCTACACCGATATTATATAGATGTAATGTAAAATAAGGAGGTGATTATCCCCCTGTATAAGGCAATGTTCAGGCCACACCTTGAGTACTGTATACAGGTCAGGAGGCGTCATTTTAAGAAGGATATAGAGCTGTTGGAACGAGTACAGAGAAGGGCAACAAGATTAGTGAATGAAACAAAGGGTTGCTCTTACGAAGAAAGGCGTTTTGCAAATTACAGTGTCTGTAGACTAGGCACCTGCGAGGTGATCTGATTGAGGTGTATAAAGCCTTGAATGGTTTGAGCATGCTCAATGCTGATGGGATTTTTCTTCTTGCTTAGAATAATCACCTGGGAGGGCATTAATTCAAATTGAGGAAAGACAGTTGTAGGATAGATGTCCGGAAGTTTGCCTTTAGCCAGCGGGTAGTTGATTGGTGGAATAGACTTCCATCTTTTGTTGTGGAAGTTGATAACGTAAATAAATTTAAGGCTGAGCTGGACAGGCATTTGGAACGAACGGAGGGGTGAAATGGGAGCGGTTTTTTTTTTTTTTTTTTCTGGCTGATGCTGCGTAAGCTTGCTTTCTTGCATCGTATGCCTCTACTAATGCTAATGTCCTCTACATTGTAAAATAATTGGTCCTTTCGGCATTGTTTGATTTTAGGGAACGCAATAGTCCATGAAGATAAATCTAGGGAATAAATGAAGTAGGATTTAGCTCCACAATTCCACACTTTTCCAGAAACTCCTAGATAGTTTAGGGCACATTCCGCCCTCATTATCTCCTTATTCCCTTGAATAAGGAAATGAGAGGACTATGAAAGGAATATGGCGATCTAAATTAAATCTACCCCAGAAAGAAATGCAACAAAGGAATTGGTGGCAGTCAGTTCGTATGCATTTAAAAACGTTTCCATCCGGCATTTTTAGTTTGCATGAAAAGAATAGGATGCATGCATGCATTTTCTTCTTGAAAACTTTAAATATCCATAAATCTGAAATTGTGTCAGGCCACCTTGTTAAAGTGCTTACCTGCTGATGAAGTAATGATTGGAATAACAAAAAGAAAGAAAGAATAAGGAAAAATAAAAAAAAAAAAGGACAGCTTCATGTCTTTTTGTAATGATTTCCAACTAGATTAATGAAAGAATGAGTACTGTACGTCTCCCGTCGACCCATTTCTTTGTAACTATCGCGTGCACTTTTATGCTCATAATAGAGAGCAGAGTCATTTACATAAACTCATTATAGCTAAGAATTGACTTTTAATGAACTTATCTTTCTTTAATAGATCTTTGAACTCTCCCCATTCATCGTTCCAGCTGGCGGATGTATTGAAATTTTAAGATGGTGGCTACGTTGACATTTTATTGACTGTTAAGTATTTCAACTTAAAGATTACCTTGGTTAACTGTGCAGCAACCCAGAAACTGTTGTCAAAATATGGCTCACAACTTAATAATAATAAAAAAACTTTTGTTGAACGTCGCGCAAGATTTTAACAGTTCACAAGCCCTTTCAGCCATTAAATTAAATTTATGTAACCTACGGATTACATATTGCCAATTATCTGATTACTTAGCTAAATAAACCTCTTGCAATGGAATTTATTAATAAAAAGAAATTAAATTATCTCATTAAAGTGGCCAACTTTTATTCTCAAAGTATTTTATGTGTAGCAAGGAATAACAACGGGGGGAAAAATCGTGAATTTCAGTTTCAAATCCATCAGCAACACGCGCGCCCTCAGGTGGTTCCTGATTAAAATTATGTCAGTGACGATAAGGTCGCTGTTAGAAAGGTTTATTCTGCACGAACCATACGTAGAGAAGTTTATAAATGTTCTGCATTATGATGATGGCTCGAGGCAATTTGTGCTTTAGTGTAGCATCAGGGAAATGTGATACATGTAGGCTTTTAGGAAACATTAAACTCCTGGTACGCTACTATACGATGGATTAATTGCATCGGATGCGAGCTGTTAGCCTTAGGTTCACAAAAAAAAAAAAAAAAAAAAAAGAAAAAAAAGTAAAATAAAACTTGATAACATTTATGTAAAGACGGCTGGAAAGAAAGGTTAGATTATATTACAGCAGAAGATTGCAATAGAGTTAATGTCATGCAGAAAGGTGTGTGGTATCAGTTTTCTGCAATGGACTCGTAAATTTACATGACATGTTACTAGTGGCATTTATAACTTTTAAAATTTTGGGGTTGATTTAAAATTAGTTTGAAAAAAAAAAAAAAAAAAAAAAAACAAAAAAAAAAAAACAAACGACCTTTGCAATAAAGGGAAAGAGAAAAGTTAGGAAAAAGAGGGATAAAGAAAAACTTTGAAAAAAATGATCTCAGAAAAAGTTTGAAAAAAAAAACGATAAAGAAAAAAAGTTGGAAAAACAATCGTTGGAAAAAAAAAAACTATCCTTTGCAACCAAAGAAGGAAAGAAGTTTGGAAAAAAACTATCCTTTGCAACAAAGAAAAGAAAAAAGTTTGGAAAAAACCACGATATTTTGCAACAAAGGGAACGAAAACAAAGTTTGGTAAAAAACGATCTTTTGCAAGAAGGAAAAAAGTTTGAAAAAATAATTATAAAGAGAACAAAGTTTTAAAAAAAAGAATCTTTTACAACAAAAGAAGAAAAACGTTTGGAAAAAAAACGATAAAACAAATTTTGGAAAAAAGTGATCTTTTGCAGCGAAGGAAAGAAAAAAGTTTTTGAGGGTGTAAACGATCTTAAAGAAAATGTTCTTTTGCAAAGGCATGGAAAAATCCTTCATTTTCAAGTAAGGGGAAAAAAAAGTTAAAAAAAAAAAACAGTTTGGACAAAGAAAGAAAGCTCTTTTTCAACGACTAACTTCTGCAGCAGCAACAGCAGAAATTCTTCATCAGGAATGAATTACACCATTCGATAATAGTGTGTTGGACCTCCGCAGGGTTAGCCCGAATCATTGCTCCGATTGGAGTACTATGAAGTCAAAAAGGTGTTGAAAAACGGCACGAGGAATATTGGATCATTTCATATAACAAAATCCTCAATTCTGAAGTGACATGGGCAGAAGATATCTTTGATGAGCACTCCTTTCCAGTTCATTTCCCAGCAGAATGGGACTGCGTTGTCCTGGACAGTTGCTTGTAATTTTCTTCGTGTTCTCAAACCACTTGTTCGCATATCAGTATGAAAAATCTCTCTGACGATGAGAGCTAAAAATGTGAAAAAGGAGTTCTGCTCATATACGAACACAAAAAAACCCAGTAAATTCGATAGATTAACGTGGTGGTATAATCGACAATCCAGCCGAAATAACTGCCAAGTTGAACAGATATTTTATGTCGATCTATTGCAGACTGTAGCAATTATCTTACCTAAATTTTGCGATATTTTTCGTTATGTACAAAAAACTTTTCAATGGGTAATCACTGAAAAGTTTTTTTTTCCAGTAAGATTTAAATTGTACTGTATTAGAAATAACGTAACAAAGAAATCAAATGTCTGACAGCTTGATGTAAATATTATTTAGCAACTTTGTATTCTTGTGAACAAATGGCCATAGCTTGTTTCTAAAAGCTCTCGACAAACACTAAAGTTCGTTAATACTAGCGCACACATATCGTACGATAATGAAGCGGCCACTAGAGGCGCTAGAAAACAGTGAATTATCGAGAGATAAAAACGGAGTTAAAAAGAATGTTTAATAAAAACATTATTATTATTATTAGCTATATGGTGCAAGGAAGCCCGAGGCTTATGCTGCACCAGCCAAAAAAATAAAAAAATTCAGTAAGAAGAATGATGATATCCAGCTCAGGACGCTGGGGATGCCAAGCCCATACTCACCAGATGTGAGCCCCTTAGGTTAATATCCGTTAAAATGTCAAATAATTTGTTTATGACAATTTCGTTGATGATTTTAATATTATCAGTGAAAACAGAATTAAATATCAATTTTAAATGGAAAAATCTCCTTATATAAAAAAAGCTATATTTTAAACTTTTTAGAGTTTTTAAATTTTTACTAAAAATTTACTTTATTTTAAAAAATAAATATTAAAGCGTAATAGAAAAAAGTTTACTTTTTGTTTTTTTTTTTTTTAAATCGTACATTACAGGTCAAATCCAGATTACAATATACTGGAAAAATAATAATGGTGAAAGATAAAACAACAAAAAAAGGATAAGAATGCAAAACAAACATTTTTAGTCTTTAGAATCTGTGAAAACTGGCAAGTCTCTGGCCCTTCACAAATCTGGCGACGTCCGCATCCTGAATGCAGAAACTGACATTCTTCTTCTTCTTCTTCTTCTTCTAGTGTTATAACCCAGGGTGGGTCTTAGCCTTCTCAACGATGTTTTACCAATAAGCCCATCCGGAAGTCAAATTTCTCCAACTTCTTATTCTCATGATCTTTAAGTCCTCTTCTACGTCATCCATACATATTATCCGCGATCTTCCTCTCCCCCTCCTACCGGTAAGTTTCCATTTCATTATACTCTTAGTTGTTCTGCTGTCATCCATTCTCAGAACATATCCCAACCAGGCAAGTCTCTGGTTCTTCACAAATCTGACGATTTTCGCATCCTGAATAAGATGGTCAAGTTCATTGTTCATCCTTATCCTCCAGGATCCTTCAACGTCTTGTACTGGCCCCAAAACTTTTCGTAAAATACTACGCTCGAACATTTTCAACAACTGCTCTTCTTTATTCGTTAATGTCCAAGCTTCTTTTCATGTATTATTAAAACGATTTGCTTCTTTTCATGTATTATTAAAACGATTTCTCACTTACGGTCTCTTTTCTTTTTATGGTGCTTCTGTGTACAACATCGCTTCAGGAAAGCATTTCCGACCCCACATTGCTATATGATTTCGAGTTGTCATTATGTACCCGGATTAAAGTAAGTGTTCGAAGTTTCTTCCACGGGCTACAATGCACGCCTCACATCTCCGACGCATGGACATCCGAACATTCTGGAATACTCCAGGCGAATTTCGAATTTCTTGAACAAGAACGCCAAGTTAGTAGGATGGATGATTACATGAACGCAGAGTTAGCCGATATGCATTTGGCGTACGGGGCTGCAAATTGTAGTGGGCCACCCGCACAGCGTTTGTACGCGGAACGATATCCGACGAGGCGTATTCCCAGTCATAATTTCTTTGCAAGACTGCACCAGAGGTTAGCTTGAGAGAGGTTCATTTGAAAGAGCTGACAGGGACAGGGTAAGAACAGCACGGACTCCAGCCGTCGAACAGAATGTGCTGCAGCATGTACAGGGGAATCCAAGAACGAGTACACGAAGTCTAGCAAACGCAGTCGGGGTTTCCCATTGCAGCGTCTGGAGGATTCTCCGAGAATAAGACATGCATCCGTTTCACGTGCAGCGTGTCCAGACACAGCAACCGGAGGATTATGCACCTCGTATTGCTTTCGCACAGTGGTACCTTGGAAAATGTGCTACAAATCCCCTTTTTCCTGCTTAAGTGTTGTTTTCCGATGAGGCATCCTTCACAAGGGAAGGAATTTTCAACACGCATAACGACCATATCTGGGCGGTCGAGAACCTGCATGCAATACGACGTCGTGCAGCACAGATTCGATTTTCGGTCAATGTATGGGCCGGTATTATGGGAGATCACCTCATCGGACCTTACCTGTTACCGTGTCGTCTAACCGGACCTATCTACTTGATCTTTCTGCAGCAAGTATTGCCACAACTTTTGAGAGATGAACAGATTTCTGCATCGACGCAACAGACAATGTGGTTCCAACACGATGGAGCCCCTGCCCATTATAGCGGAGATGTTCGTAACTACCTGGATGTCACATTTGGTCAACAGTGGATCGGACGTGGTGGTCCCGTGCGTTGGCCTGCTCGGTCACCCGACCTATCATGTCTTGATTTTTATTTCTGGGGTCATATGAAATCGCTAGTTTATGACACCCCTGTTGACAATGCTGAGGAGCTGGTTGCAAGAATCGCAGTAGCTGCCGAAGAAATTCGAAATTCGCCTGGAGTATTCCAGAATGTTCGGATGTCCATGCGTCGGAGATGTGAGGCGTGCATTGTAGCCCGTGGAAGAAACTTCGAACACTACTTTAATCCATGTACCTTTTTGCTTCTTTTCATGTATTATTAAAACGATTTCTCACTTACGGTCTCTTTTCTTTTTATGGTGCTTCAGTGTACAACACCGCTTCAGGAAAGCATTTCCGACCCCACATTGCTATATGATTTCGAGTTGTCAGGATGTACCCTACCCCTCTTAGAAGTTCTGAAACGTTTAACTGAAACACCCTGTATAGGTTAAATTCTGAACATGCTCAAACGAGAAGCTGCTGGTTATTAAATTTTCCATGTTATCTGCCGTTCTCCGGACTTCCATATACTGTACTTTGTCTTTGCTTCATTTATCCTAAGTCCTGTTCTTTGTGCTTCGCTATCCAGCCAGGCCACTGTTTCCTCCAGTGCTCCTTTAGTCCTACTGATAATAGCGACGTCATCAGCATATGCACAGACCTGCACTGTCTTTGTGTCCAGTCACTTCTAATTTTCTGACAGATGCCTCTAAAACCAAGCTAAATAATACAGTAGAGAGTGCATCGCCTTGTCTAACACCAGCATTAATGTCAAAGGGAGTCGTCAACTCGTTGTCAATTCTCACCACTGCTTAAGAGCCAGCCAGGGTTACGTTTATGAGCCTAACAATCTTTGCAGGTGTGCCCAAGAGAAGGAAATCATTTATTATTTCCTCTCTGTTGAGGAAATCAAAAGCTTGTTTGAAATCTATATATATTAAATAAGTGTATATTGTACTCAAATACTTTTTCCTGTATCTTCCTCAAGATGAAAATCTGATCAGTTGTTGAGCGATTGGGTCATGAAACCGCACTGATATTCTCCAAACTCTAACATTTAAATAAATATGAAATAAATATTGAATAATGTAAAAGTTAAACACTACGTAAATTCACTAATTCAAATTATGAAAGAATATTTATAAAATGTAAATACATTTTAAAGTTGCTTAAAACACAAAGCATTGTTGTGCCACGTCGCCAGGATTGCTTCCCGTAGAACTGCGATAGTCCGTGGTGGAGGATCCAAACGCCAATTGTTGTTCTTGTTGTAGGATTTTAGCAGCTTCAGCGACTAAGGCCATATTGCTCCGCGTATATTGTCTGTAAATTTCATGTGTGCTAAGGTAAATTTTCTGGTTGCTGGACGAAAAACCCGAGTTTCAGGGAGAAAAACCATGCTGCCCTCGCCTGAGACCGTTTAACTCAGCCACGTTGTGAAAAGGCCCATAAAAATTCCTCCCGTCATCGACGGGATTCGAACTCAGGTCTTTTCCACCTGATGTGGGGAAGACTGCAATCCTCGCAAATGTGCTACCCACGAGGGCCCAGACGCCGGATCTGTCGGTCCACTTAATGGATTCTGAGAACTTAGATCCTGAGTCTAGGTTTTCTAAGAATATGTGCGCTAGGACACCATACTAACTAAATCTGGAATTATTTGGGATGAATCATAGTGAAATCACTTGGAAAACCAATTATTTGTCGAAACATCCTTTCAAAACCAAGATAGTATCCAATATATGCTAATTTTAGACAAAGTGATGCCAGCATTCAAATGGATTCAGGTCAAGAGAGAGAAGAACCCACATAAAAGCTGCTGAAAAAAAAATATACGTACCAAGTTCCTCAACATTGAAATTTTTTTTTTTTTTTTGGCTAGGTCAATTTCAACAAGTTTTAACTTACCCATTAGTTTTCGGAATGTTTGATTCCTCAAGCGCTCTCGAAGTTTGGCAGAAAAGTTAATGAAAGTCTGCTTGTGTTAATGTGGGGTTGCTACCGCCTTTCCTTTCAAAATTGTTGGTGCACAAAGCTTTGTAACAAAACAGCTTACCCATGGGATTAGTAAAAGGAAATTTTATGCTTGGTTTTTGTGGAACAATTGCAGCTCACAAATGTCACATAAAATAAACAAATGCCAAACGAAATTTGTATGGTGCTACCGTTGTTAGTTCTACTTCTATAGAATTAAGTCTTTCAGATAATGCTACTTCACTTAAAGCTGGCTTCTGTGCACCTGATTTAAAGGTAAACAAGTTGCTATAAGTAGCCTGGCATCCGAGAGCATTATCTAAATCCCACAGAACACTTTGGGGACGAACTGAAGCGCCACATCAGGACAAGACCAAGCACGGTCCTCTTCTACCGCTGCGAAGATATTACACTGAAAAAGGAATGGAACTAAGGTCCAGTGGAAGTGATCAACTTTCCAGATCCATGCTACTATTCAAGCCGAAGGGTGGACTTTCAAGTGATTAATTGCATTAATGAAAATCTATTTTCTTTGACATTTTTCTCCGAATAATTTTTGGAAAACAGTAGAAACAAATAATTATTAATTATTTAACTTTTTCAATTAATAATATTCTGCATACATTAAACTTTACCGGTTGTCAACTGGATAATTTCTTTGTCTTTAACCTTTTTACCGGTCATTGCTGTCTATTTGAGGCTATGCTTTTATCTGTCTAAAAGCATTTATTTTCTAATCTGCCCTGTACTACCGAGAAGTTATCTGGAAAGTTCTTTATTTTTGAGTTTTTGTTTGTACAAGTCTCTTACCAATTGTAATATTTTTATAAAGTTCTTTGATGTTGAACTTTATGCCTCTGTCATGAATACTGTTCCAGTTTATCTTGGCTAAAAAGAGAAGATTAGATTTCCATCAGGAAACCTAATCTGCCCTTTTCAGTCCAAGTCTCCTTTACTCAATTCTTTAATATACTTCTTAACTGCTGATGTGGTTATTTCACTTTGTATTGTATTTCCGGTGACAGTTGTTTGTGAACGAAATTTATATGTACAGTAATTAGCAGTCTTCGTTGTTTTTTTCCCTTTTATGGTGGGGGGGGACTTTGAATTACGGCGGTGTCAAAATTTCCTACTATAGCTTCTTTCTAGATCTTTTCCCGCAGATCTGTGTAACCTTTGTTAATTTTTGCAACTTCCGAGAGGGTACTGTTCATTTTTTACCTGGTCGTGTTTGTACCTTGTACTTTGAACTTGGCGTTGATTTCTACGAGCACAGCTTCAGAAGCAACAAGAAATTCGGGTCGGATTCTGTTTCTTATGAACACCTGTTTTTTGTTTCAATGTACATATTATTTTATGTTTAATTAACTACATTAATTTTATTCCATAATAAAATTAGACCAAGTATTTCCGTTAAGGTTTCACGATGCTAAATTTAAATTTTGTGTTATGGAAAATATCTTCTAAAGTGCTCAAAACCTATGTTGGTATTATTATGTTTATTTCTGAATCGGAAATATGTACATAATGGAGTCAAACGTTTTGTGGTTTTTCCTACCACATCTTCAATTACAGCTGCCTTTCAAAATGACCGTCACAAAAGATAAATTTGGTCACAAGAATTTGTTCCAGGTTTTTCTGACCGAAGTTTGAGGGCTTTATTATATTCAAGCAACACGGTTTACCTGTGCATCGTGACGCTCAAGGAATACTTTAGATATGTTTATCCCCAGGTCTTTTTCATTCTCCACTACCACGTGATACTACACCCAGGGTAGTGGAGAATGAAAAAAACCTGGAGGTAATTGTGCAGTCTGATATGAAGTTTTCTAAGCAGTGCAGACACACTGTCAGAGCAGATGATGGGGTCTTTTCGATGTTATATTTAAGAATTTTGCTAGCAGGGAAAAGGAGGTGATTATCCCATAAGGTTTACTCCAAGAATTATTTTTGGTTTTTCAGTCTGCATAACATTCAAATCGGTCGGTGAATAAACACACACTTCTACAAATATACATGAGGTATTCGTAGAAGTAGTATTTTTATATGTGTAGAAATGTACAAATATACATAAGAGTGGCAAGTTCCTGTGCTGTTAAGTTACAATAATAGTAATTACCAAAAGACCACGGCAAGATCCAAATTTTAAAATTTATTTTTGGTCTTTTCATTTTATGTTTTCATTTTTGGAAGTTGGGTTTATTGTTGTCTCTTCTTCCATTGATCGTTTCATTGCTTCGGGGCCTTTTTTTTTTTTTTTAGGAAATGAACTCTTGTGTTTCATTTCTTATCATTTGTTATTTCCTGTGAAAATGTTTGTGTGCCACATTCACCTTTCCGGACTTTCGTAAATTGACTGAGCGCACATTAGATCTATCACTGATCTTGTCCAGATGTTCACTACATGTATCCGTATACAGAAATCGGGAAAAAATTAGTCAATAATTAATAATGCCTAACTTATCGTACAGCACCAGTCACTTCATGAATTCTCATAATAGGGATTCAGCTATACCCGTTAAACAGTTTAAATTAACATTAAGCCATTCTGAAAATAATTAAGCCCGAAATTCATTCAGGTTTCATAGATATTGTTGTTGCCTTAACTTTCCGTTCCAGTTAGCCTTAGTTCAAGGATCATTCCATATCGGAAACGGCACGTCTTGTCGATTTCTCACGGTAGTTAAGGTGTACAAAGAATGGTGGCGAAAAGTCAAAATTCATTCATTCTACAATTACATATTCCATTTATCATGTGTAGAAAGCCCGAAATCAGTCCATAAACATCAGGAGAAAGGAACTGCTTTGAGAAAGTGATCTGCTATAACTTTTATGGCTCATTTTTTAAGTGGCCCTGTTAGCCGAGTAACGTTTGGGGTTTGTCTCTGCGCTGACTCAGGTTTTTCATCCTTCCAATCTACTACAATGGGCCCACTTGTGGTACAGAGAGTTGAAATATTTTATGTATTTTCCCATTCTGATCTCGTACGATTTAACATGCGAACAAAGGACTGTAAACATCGAACTTTTGTAACCAATTAAAAAAAAAAATTTTAAGAGGATTTATGCAATAAGGAAATAAGTTGTTTCAGAATGCCACGGGTGGAGTTTCAATGTTAGCTGTCCCTCAATTTTACTTTATAGATTTTTTTTTTTTTTTTTTTTTTCCCGACCGTGTGAATAATGACTGTCGGTCAACGTCACTGTACGACCGTTGACGCACGTGAAAAGACGTTGTGACGCCCGTTTTCTGTGAAACACGCTAGCAGCTGAACAGCAACGGAATGGCTAACAACCTACAGTTACGTGCAAAGTTCAGTAAATTGGAACCATAATTTTTCCTACCCGCCTTTTGCACAAGGCAGAAAGACAATGAAAGCGAAAGTTTGTTGAAGTTAAGGTTTTTATAACGTACCACAGCGCCACCTAATGTAAAGGTCGTGAAATGATAGAAACTTTATTTTTTGTAAGGCGTGACTTGAACAAATACGCTCGCCCAAGTGTTTGTTTTTCAGTGCGAATAATACTCATTGATTTAGCTAGAAAAATTGTTCATGTGGTTTGATTTTAGTAATTAACATTATTTAATATCCGAATTAAAAAAAAATTCTGCAATTTATCTCGTTTGTTTACAATTTTAACAAGCAAAGAAAAATTGATAATAAATTATTACAATCTTTTATGAAAACTGATTATAATTGGGACGTAATATAATCCATGTTGTTTTGAAAGGAAAGCGACATCTATTGTTCAGCTTGTAAGAAATTTTTAAATCGTCTGCCTTTGCTAACGCATAAATTGGATTTGTCTACTGGAGTGGATATAATTATGAAAGATTTTAATGATACAAGCATTGTCATGATGTGAAGCGTAAAAATGAGTTGGGGGAAAAGAAGTTTCATACGCAATTATGGTGAGTGGATTTAGTCTTTTCTCTGTAGTAAACATTAAGGTATAAGAAAAATAAGCCTTAAATTAATGTTTCAAGAAGCACAGAAGTTAAAAAATGAAAGAGTAAATGGGTTAGTTACTTTAATCCACAGAAGCTGAAATATTCGTTAATGTAAGTAATCGGACGTGTAAAACCGAGCCCGTCCCCTAGTAGAAGAATAAATTTTAACCAATAAAATGTCTTTTTTTTTTTTTTTTTTTGTAGGCAAAATGGGAAGTTATAAATAATAAGAAAATAGAAATTATAATATTATTATTATTTAATTTAATTAAAAATTGATTTGTGACATTAATCATCCGTTAGTTGATACAGAAAAATTAAGTATAATTTATAAATTCTTCTATGGGTTTCCTTACCATGAAAATTTTAGACGTAAATGTGATTTTTCGTAGGAAAGTGGAGAGGTATCAATAAAATATTATGAGGTAATAGAATGGACTAACTTTCTTAAACTGGTGATATAATACCAGTCCGCTTACGTCACCAAAGTTGTTTAATTACCATAGTTTGACGTCACTGGGCTATTACCTAACATTCGAGTTTTTGTGACCGAAAATGGTTTGCGATAAAAGAAGCTGTTCTAGAAATCTCATTCTTCGAAATTCAGAGGGAATTTAAAAATAAAAAAAAAAAATGGTGCTGCTCAGATTCAAAGGGTCAAAAGTATTAATATTACTTTGAACGAGAACTGAAAACTGGCTTTTCACAGAAATATCAACAGTTTATCCTCAGTCAGATTACTTTTAATAAAATTACATTCTTTCGGAATATTAGTTAGCAGTTTTTAGCAATAACTTATTATTATTGCATTAGCACTACCTTACCAAATTATTAAGGGAATGGACTATTCGGGCTTTATATATACACTGTGCTGCCACTTTATTAGGTACACCTACTTAGTAGCGTGTTGATCCTCCTTTAGCTTTCAAAACAGTCTGAATTCGTCTAGGCACGGATTGAACAAGATGCTGAAAACGTGTAAGAATGGAGTACCATGCAGACATGAGTGTGTCACGCAGTTCCTTGAGATTCGACGGAGGTGTAGGCCCTCAGCGAACAGCCCTTTCCAGCTCATCCCAAAGATGTTCAATAGGATTGAGATCCAGGGACTGAGTGGGCCACTGGAGCAAAGAAAAGTCATTGTCATGTTCCTGGAACCATTCCATAGTGATTCGGGCTTTCTGCACCGGCGCATTATCCTGCTGGAAGTAACCATCTGACTGAGGATAAACTGTCAACATGAACAGATGCGCTTGGTCAGCAACGATGTTTAGGTAAGATGTGGCATTCAGACGTGAATCTGTGGGTATTAATAGACCCAACGTGTGCCAAGAAAACATTCCCCACACCATAACACTGCCTCCACCACCTTGCACAGTAGTCGTCAGACATGATGGGTCCATGGATTCAGGTTGTTTTCTCCAAATTCTGATCCTTCTATCAACATCATGTATGAGAAACTTCTACTCGTCAGACCAAGCAACTGTTTCCAATCCTCGATAGTCCAGTGCTGGTGTTGCTGTGCCCACAGGAGGCATGCTTTCTTGCTCTTCATTGATAACAAAGGTACGCGATGTGGCCGTCGGCTCTTGTACTCCATTCGCGACAAAGTGCGACTAGTGGTCCGTTGCGATGTTTTGTTCTGCGCACCAAGGTTGTATTCTGACGTGATGTGCGACATTGTGGCCCGTCTGTTTGCTTTCACAATTCTAGCTATCCTTCTCTAACCTCTTTCATCAACAAGCGAGTTTCTTCCACAGGAGTGCCGTTGATGTTTTCTGTTCGTTGCACCATTCTCGATACACACTTGAAACTGTGGTGCGTGAAAAGTTCAGGAGAACTTTTGTTTCAGAGATGCTTTGTCCAGCACGTCTTGCACCTACTACCATGCCACGTTCGAAGTCCATTAGATCACTCCTTTGTCTCATTCTTGCTACGGTTTGTACGCTTAACTGATACTATAAAGGATGTGTTCTGCTGCATTTATATCCATAACTGTGGTCATGTGACTTGCAACGTTGTGGGACAAACCATTTGTGTGCACAGCAGGGGTGTTGTTGTTGTTATTTGGATTTTAGGAGCATTAGCAACTAAGGCCATATTGCTCCGGGTATGTGCGGTGGTCATTTCATGACCTTTCCGCATTCTCCGTATTTGGTGTTCACGGGCTCGAACCCCGGTCTAATCAAGAAGCGTATGCTACGCACTGCTGCTCCTGCCCACCTGGCTACGGGGGCACCCCAGCAGGGGTGTACCTAATAAAGTGGCAGCACAGTGTATATATATATATATATACTGTGTGTGTGTGTGTATTTTTTTCCCTTCTTCTCTAAATATTTCCTTTCTCCTTCCCTAGCTCTTTATTTCTTTCTGTATTCCTTTTTCAAATTAATTTAATTTAAATTTTACAAGATCTTTAGGCGAACCGGCATCTGCTAGCACACCAAATTGCTAGGCAGCACCATTAGGCCTTAATGCCTTTTACCCAGAATATAAATTACACAACATACACAAACCCAAAAATAAATAGGATCATGCCCTAATTCAAACAATGTGCGTATAATGTCTACTTCATAACTTTAACAATAACATTAACACCATATATCTACAACCATAATACAACTGAAAGTTTATTCCTTTAAAGCGCATAAAACATAAAATTAACAAGTGTGTATGCATATATATATATATATATATATATGGATTAATTGTTATTTTTCTGTATTAAATGCATTTTTTTATTATATAGAGTAACCGAAAAGTCATCGGTTGCACTATATATCTTTTCATATACAGGGAATTTTCACATATTTCTGCATAGAAACGTATATTTTTAGCTTTTAAAAGTCGTTTCACTGGTCCATGCCTAACAACACCTTGTGAGGCTTTATTAAACAAACTCAAAAGATATAAAACAGAGATTTGTAGGGGTGCAGCAAATTTGTCCCCTTTAGTTTAAGCTAGCAAACCCCAATTGTACAGTCTTTAGCAAATTAAAAAGCTTTTTGAATATACGAAAATTAAATAATTGAGAAATAAATGATTTATAAGCAGTGTTATGTTTGAAATGTTGCTTAAAAACTAACAACCATCTTCCTAGACCACAAATCGTCCACAGAAACTTGTGAGCTGATGTGGCTTCTTTACTTTTCGTAGCTTACTGTTTCTTTACTCTGGAAAATGTAATTAGCCATTCTCGAGCGGAGATATAGAGCTTATCTCAGTGAGGGATCCCCCCACCCCCCAAAAAAGCAAACTCGCTAGTTAATACATTGATCTTGGAAAATTACATCGGTCTGTTTAGTTGTGCAATGAATAATAATAATTTTCGTGAAGGAAAATATTCTATAATTTGTCCAGCATTGGAAAATCTCGAACGTTTTCTTTAAGGTGTGTTTCGCGTGCATATATAAAGTTATAAACAATGGAAAAAATCAGAAATCGATAAAGTATTACAGTATTTACACTTATTTTAATTTTTTAAAATATTTTAACTAGTCTTAAAACTTCTCTTGAACCATTAGATAATTTAAACACAACACGTTGAAATCCTAATGTCCCGTGTCTTACTTATCTTAAGCGAACCCATCCTCTTCCGTAAGATAATAATCTTAATCAATTCTCATTTTGCTATCTTGTGTAGCACAGATGGTAGAATCGTCGTCCTCGCGACACCGGTTGTAAAAGTCCCGTCGATGACGTGAGAAATTTTTATGGGCTGTTTCAATGTGGCTGAGTTAGTCGGTCTCAGGTGGAGATAGCATGGTTTTTTTCCCGGAAACTCGGATTTTTCCGGCAGAAAAAGCAACTAAAGCCATATACACAGCAATATGGCCTTAGTAGTTGATGCTCCTAAAATTCTATTAGAACAACAGCAACGATTCTCATTTGTACGTCATGTTGACATTATGGCACGTTGCTAGGCATCTGCTTACTGTTTCTCAGTTATATTATTAATAATTTATTTATCTCTATTTTATGTTACACTTTTTTGGGAGATAACAGCAAAAGGGAAGGGAGAACACATAAGCCAATGGCTTTTTAGGGGGTGCTCCCTTAAAAAATTATGAATATACAATTGAAAAATGTACAGTTTTGAAATTGTAGTAGTGGCATGTGATGCAAGAAAGCAAATGTATGAGCTTATGCAGCATCAGCCAAAAAAAAAAAAAAAAAAAAAATTACACCATTCCCTCCAAATGCCTGTCCAGTTCCTCCTTAAATTTATTCAACCTATAAACTTCCACAACGACAGATGGAAGTTTGTTCCAGCAATTAACCACCCGCTGGCTAAAGGCAAATTTCCGCACATCTATTCTACATCTGTCCTTTCTTAATTTGAATTTATGCCCCCTTAGGTTCGTAATCTGAACAAGTGGAAGGATCCCATCAGAATTCAGCGTGCTGAACCCATTCAAGGCCTTATACACCTCAATCAGATCACCGCGCAGGTGCCTAGTCTCCAGCCACTGCAATTGGCAGAACTTAAGCCTCTCTTGATAAGAGGATCCCTTCATTCCCCTCACCAATCTTGTTGCCCTTCCCTGTACACGCTCAAGTAAATCTACATCCTTCCTAAAATGAGGCCTCCAGACCTGTACGCAGTACTCAAGGCGTGGCCTGACCATTACCTTATACAGAGGGATAATCACCTCCTTTTCCCTGCTAGCAAAATTCCTATATATCATTGACAAAACCCCATGACCTGCCCTGGCAGCCTGTCTGCATTGCTCAGAAAACTTCATATCTGCCTGCACAATTACTCCCAGGTCTTTTTCATTTTCTACCACCTTAAGTGTAGTACCGCACAGTTGGTTTTTTTTTTTTTTTTTTTATGTGAACCCCAAACACGAGAGGTATTAGAACCTATAGTACTTAGTACCGTGCTTGGGTTGGAGGTTGAGAAGACGAAAGAAGATATTTGTTGACATTGGACTTGAACTTCTGTAGATTGTAATTTTCAGGAAATACGTATGAAGGAAGGTTGTTCCAGAAAACGGCAGTTGAATGAATAAATGAGGAAGATGAAAAGTTGGTTCTGTGGGTTTGAAGTTGGACAGTAAATGGATGTTGGCTGGTGGCGGCACGTGTTCGGACTGTTTTGAAAGAGAGAGCGGGAATTATAGAAGCCAATTCAGAAGAACAGTGCCCATGGAAGTATCTGTAAAAGAGGCAAGCAGCAGAAACAGTGCGTCTATGAGAAAGAGAGTGGAGAGACTCTGTTAGAGATGAGTCATTAATTAACCTAACTGCCCTCTTCTGAATGGAATCAAGAAGCCTGAGAGAGGTTTTGGGGGCACCACCCCAAATGTGGGAACAATATTCCATGGCAGGGCGGATTTGCGATTTATACAGAGTGAGCAGCTGTTTGGAAGAAAAGTAACGCCGAGAGCGAAAGAGAAAACCAAGTTTTTTAGATGCAGAGGAAGCAATATTTGTAATGTGCTTGTGCCAAGAGAGATTAGAAGTCAGGGTAATCCCCAAAAGAGATATATCCTTTTGCCTAGAAATTGGAGTGTCACTAAAGATAAGCATAGGAGCAGAAGAATCCTTTTTGCGAGATATAAGACAAGACTGAGTTTTAGAAGGGTTGAAATCAACTAAGTTGTCTTTGCCCCACTGGAGAATTACCTGAAGATCGGCATTTAAGGAATTGGTAGCAGATTTTCGAGAAGTTGAAGCTGATTGAGCAGGACAAGATTTCTCAAAACGGAAAGTTGAATGCAATGTGCTATCATCGGCAAAACTATGGATAGGATTTCCAGTCAATGGAAGAAGGTCATTGATATACAAGAGGAAAAGAGTGGGGGAAAGAACTGAACCTTGGGGGACACCGGCATTAGTGGAGAAGTTAGAAGACAGAGAGCCATCTACCATCACCCTCAGTGAGCGATCAGAGAGAAAACTGGATAACCAATTACTAAAAACAGTTGGCAAACCATAAGATGGAAGCTTGTTTAGAAGACCTTTATGCCAAACACGATCAAAAGCCTTTGAGATGTCAAGAGCAACTACTTGTGTTTCACCGAACCTTTCCATTGAATTAATCCATAAATGGGTAACATAAGCCAGGATATCACCAGTGGATCGACACTGGCGGAATCCATACTGGTGATCGTTGATCAGACGGAAGGTTTCTAGGTAGTTTAAGAGTTGGCGGTTAATTGATTTATCCATTACTTTAGAAAGAGTAGAAGTAATTGCAATGGGACGATAATTGGATGGGAGGGATTTGTCACCCTTTTTAGGAACTGGCTGGATATGAGCAAATTTCCAAGCAGAAGGAAAAACACCTTTGGAATAAGAAAGTGAAAAAAGGCGGCAAAGAATAGGAGTAAGTTCAGGAGCACAGATTTTGAGAACAAGTGGAGAAATACCATCAGGACCTGGAGCTTTCTTAGCATCAAGATTCATCAAAATCCTTCTGATATCCTTTTGACGGAAGACCACAGGAGGCATTGAATGGACCGTGTTGGGAATGGTGGGAGGTGTTTTACCAAGTTCATTAATACATGAGCTGGAAGAAAAATGGGATGCTAGCAGGTCAGCTTTATCCTTGGCTGAAGTGACAACAGAACCATCTGGTTTGGACAGAGGTGGAAGCAGAGATGGGCAAAAGTTGCGGCCAATAGCTTTGGCAAGAGACCAGAATGCTCGGCTACCATTAGGGCAAGAAGCAAGTTTTCTACTCTTAGCCTGTTCAAACTCTAGTTTGGACTGATTAATAACTGCTTTACAATTGTTGCGAGCCTTGGTGTAGGCTGAAAAAGAAACTGAAGAATTAGAAACAAGCCAATTACGATATGCAACATTCTTCTCTTGAACAGCCTTAGCACATTTATTGGAAAACCAAGGTTTAGATAAAGGATGAGATTTTAAAGTGGAGTGTGGGATAAAGGATTCCATTCCTGCAAGAATAATTTCACTGACACGATCTGAGCAAACGTTGACATCAGAAGTTTTGAAACAGTAATCCGACCAAGGAAAAGAAGAAAAGAAGTCACGCAGGTCATCCCATTTTGCATTCTTGTAATGCCAAACAACACGAGGTTGGGAATAGCCATGAGATAAAGGTTCCATTGGAGAAGAGACAATCACCAAGTTGTGATCTGAAGTGCCTAAAGGACCTCTCACTTCGACCGTGTACTTAGAAGGGTTGTTTATGAGAAAAAGATCAAGCGTATTGGCTGTATGATTCGGATTGTCCGGTATTCTTGTAGGTAAATGAACAATCTGTGCTAGGTCATTAGTAATTGCAAAAGCCTCAGCATCTCGACCTGCTGGGTCGGTATGACTAGAAAACGGAAGCCAGCTGGAGTTGTGAACGTTAAAATCACCAAGGAAAATTACCTCACTGTTAGGAAAGTTGGACTGGAGAAAGTCAAGTTGCAAAGAGAGGAAGTCAAAGAGCTCCAAGTGATTAGTGGAGTTGGGAGAACGGTAGAGACAACAGATGAATTTTACACAATGAGGTAGAGAGATTTTAAGCCAGAGAAGATCGAAGAGAGGAGATTCCAAATTGCCAAGTCTCTGACAAGGAATATCAGAACGGACATATGCACAAGTACCACCTTTGAGGCGAAAGGAATCATACAGCGAATAATTTGGGCATCTGAGATGAGCAGTAGTTGAATCAACCGATAACTGAGATTCTGTCAGAAAAAGTACATGTGGTTTGGCAGACTGCAAGTGGAAATGGACATCGTTGAGATTAGAATTGAGACCACGTATATTTGTGAAATGAATTAAGAAGTCCTTGGGAGGTTTAGATCTTTTCGCAGATAAGCTTGTTCTATTAGTTTGACAATTCATGGCGTATTCAATAGTAAGAAAAAGTGGGTGGGATATGCTGTATGAAGTAATGAAATTTTTGGATATGGTGTACATGTGGTAAGAATATACCCAGATCCTTGACATAACGTGGCCTCGACAATGCTCCCCACATACACACTACTCGGACTCCCTCCAGTCACTATCTGGCAGAGTAGAGGTAGCAAGATTATACACTAGCTGATCCGGAAGCCTCCTAGAGAGTTACCAATAGGTTCGGTCCGGTGTACTAACTAGCGGCCGGCCTGCGAAAACCGTTTTAGAGCTGTACCCTCGAAATGTAAGGAATATTGGATCTCGCCACGACGTTCATCATAACCTCAAAAGTCATCAATCATACTGCATGATGGAAGAGATAGGGAAGGGTTGACCGGAACTTAGCTCTAGAGACTAAACATGGGTTCCACCACTTCAAGCCTCCAATAAGCAAAGTGGTGGTATTTCACCGTTTGATGAGAGTCATCTACCACCTAGTACTGCCTGGTAACATAGAGGGGCGGCGTTCCTCCATGTGGTGTGGGCGCCACACCTCGACCCCTGCTTACGTTGGTTCACACCTGGGTGGTCACCCACCATGTGCTTGTGCATGGAGGTTATACCCAGGATTACTAACAGTCCCACCATCGTGAAGGTGCAAGCAGAGGATTTGGCTGTCACAGACCGTCCGGACGTCGCCGAAATTGGGTCCACTTGACTTGAGTGTCACCCGAATATCAGTTCCATCAGCGTTTTAGACTCCCAGGTAGCAAGTACAGCTTGTCTGGCATATCTGAGAGAATGTCTGTGACAACCTCAAGGACCAGAGAAACGTACCAACCAAAGTTGGTACGTTTCTCTGGGGTTACTTCTACCCATATGCAGTACTTTGCATTTGTCAAGGTTAAACTTCAGTTGCCACTTCTTAGCCCATCTGCCCAAATTATCTAGATCCTGTTGCAGTAGCACATTGCCATTACTCTCATTAACAACCCTGCGAACCTTTGTATCATCTGCAAACTTCGACACTAAGCCTGATATACCTTCATCAATATCATTGATAAATATACAAAACAACAGTGGACCCAACACCGAACCCTGTGGAACTCCACTAATAACATTAGTCCAAGAAGAGCAGCACCCATTGATTACCGCCCTCTGTCTTCTCCCACTTAACCATCCTTTTATCCATTGTAGCAACTTACCCTTAATACCATTCTGCTCCAATTTGTACAATAGTCTTCCATGCAGGTAATGTTCAACAGGAAAAGACGTTGACCCCATATATAATGGGGTCAACGTCAATTTTAAAAACACCATGTTGGTGTTTTTAAAATCCAGGAGTTGAGTGGAAGGTAATTTGAATCAGACACCCCTGGTGATGTGTTCAATTAGTAGTTTCTTGAATAAATTTGAAACAATTTGAATAAATATTAAATATTTATTCAAATATTTTAATATAGTGGCATAGGTTTATTTATTTATTTCAGTGTCAAAATAACTTATAAAGATTCGCATCACCATCAGATGGTCTGATGATGAGTATGGGTAAGATACCTGAAACGTTACCTTAATGTATAGTAGTTTAGGCGAATAGCTTTTTTTTTTTTTTTTTCTCCTCGCTTTTTCCCATTATATATGGGGTCAACGTTTTTATTGTTTTGACATGCAATTTTTACGGCCGGATGCCCTTCCTGACGCCCACCCTCACCCTTTATCCGGGCTGGGGATATGCGGTGGTCATTCCCTGACCTTCCGCATCCTCCGTATTTGGTGGTCACGGGCTCGAACCCCGGTCTACATCAAGAAGCGTGTGCTACGCACTGCTGCTCCTGGCCGCCAGGCGAATAGCTTAATAAAGTATATTATTAATTTCACGTGGTATAAGAGTTGTATTAAATATAGTAATAATTCTGTTTTAAGTGAGATTTTTTATTTCCTAAGCATTGAAATAATTAAAATAATCAAATCACCATAACATTGGATTCCTGCAAAATTCAGTATCCCTCACTGATCAGCCGGGGGGCGTCACCAGTTCACTGTCAAACATAAATTGCCTTACGTAAGATACTGCAGGGTGTGACACATTGTACTTCTTGCTACTCATGCGAAAATTGGCAACAAACATCAGTGGTAACTGAGTTGAATTTTATTTCAACTCAGAATATGTCACGTGGACTCGCTGTTACGTGAACTGAGAAACCTTCAAGTGCCAATCAAAGAAAGTTTTGTCGTCTTACCCTTCCTTATTCTGAGGTTACATGTCCTTCCAACATTCGGTCGAGGATTACATTGCTGGTGCGCATATTTGAGATGTTTTCCACCTTAATATTTTGTGTTCATCGAGTTATATTTGAGATGTTTTCCACCTTAATATTTTGTGTTCATCGAGTTATATTTTAAGTAACTATGTTAAACATCTTGAATGTATTTTTTTTTTTTTTTTTTTTTGGTTTGTTAATGGATGACGTTTATGTAGAATATGTATTCTAAACAATTTATTAGCTGTAATAATGATAAATGGCTGGAAGTCAAGAGAAGAATAAATTTTGGATGGATAGTATTCAGGAAATATAGTCACATACTGAAGAGCAATATCCCAGTTTGTCTGAAACGTAAAATAATGAATCAATGTATACTCCCCACCATGACTTATGGAAGTGAAACTTGGGCACTCACCAAAAGAATGGAAGAGAAGCTGAGAACTACACAGCGAAGAATGGAACGAATTATATTGGGAATCAGACTGTTAGATAAGAAGAGAAACACATGGATTAGGCAGCAAACTCAAGTAAAGGACATTGTTATCAAAACTAAAGAACTAAAATGGTCTTGGGCAGGACACATAGCTCGAAGACATGATGACAGATGGACTAAGAAAATAACAGAATGGTACCCAAGAGGAGCTAGAAGAAAACCTGGAAGACAAAGGCGGAGATGGATAGATGAAATTCATGAGTTTTGGGTAGTAAATGGATGGCCAGTGCTCAAAACAGAAGGAACTGGAAAGTTGCTGGAGAGGCCTTCATCCTGCAGTGGATTGAAAATGGCTGATGATGTTCATATATTCTAAACATACGTATCATATATATTAGTACATTTGTTAAAATAATACAAAATTACTCTTAATTGAAGAGAATGTACGACCTATCTATATATAAATATCAAAGATGATTTCTATAGATATCGGCAGCAAAAAGAGTGAATCAGAAATAACTTTAAAATTTTGTAGGCTAAAAAGGAACCTTGTCAGCTGTCCTTTTATAAAAAAAAAAAAAAAAAAAAAAACGAGAAATAAATTTATTATTAATATTATTTAAAACTTCAAGTATTTTGTATAACAGAAGCTAGATAACATTAATAAAACACTTTCAAATTATAGGTTATCCCAACAGCAGCTCGTACACCCAAGCACTGTAATTTTTACTCTGTGGGCAAGTTAGTCGGTCTAAATTTTTTTAATTTAAAGTTTCTATTACTGCTGCGATCCTATTTATCAAGGAAAGGCTGAAAAATTCCACAAGATCAACCATTAACTACGGATTACCCAACGTCTGGGTTTTTAAGTTCAGTATTTTACCATCGTCCAGCTGAGTGGTTATGTTGATTCTCCAAATTGAAGTGGTTATGTGATTCATCAAGGATCACAGTCTCGAAGAGGAGATGAATACGAACTCCCTTATATCTATTAATGGTGTTATGTTCTGAAGGTAACCGGATATTTGATCTCCTGTACCGTTCCACTTGTGCCTTCAATAGGTGCAGGGTCTTTTACCTTTGACACAACTGCGTGAAGCCACCTTGCAGCTGCATACAGTGTTTCTGACAAGTCCGTAGGATCCTCGAGATCCGTTCTGTTAAGCCCGGGTAGTAAGGGATATACACGGTAGCAACGGGTGTGAGCGTCCCTCTCCGAACGCCCCTTTATACTATTTTTATGAGTGTTGGCTTGTGCTATACTATAATGCGTGTATTGTCCCCGACACATTGGTTTCCTGTATACTTTTCTCTGCACTCCAGGGCCATCCCTACAAACCGACGCATCAAGAAAAGCGAAGGCACGCTCTACTTCCACTTCCGAGGTAAACCGAATGAAAGGAGGAAATCCATTGAGAAAATTAAGCATTTCACCGTCTCCTCCCCTTCGTATAATGGCGAAAGTATTATCGACATAACGTTTCCCTGCATGGGAGAGGCGGAACCGACCCATTAAAAACCTTGGACTCCAGCTCTATCATAGCTGAATTAGCAACAGTAGCACTTATTGAGAGCTCATAGCCATGCCGTGAACCTGCTTATTCATAACACCTTGGTACAGCATAGTAGTGCTAGGGAGACATAATTCAACACTGCTGCAAACATCCTCTGTAATCAAGGAAGTCCTTTCCCTTAATGTGGCATCGCTCTCCAATGCCAATATGCACACACTTCACACCATTGTCAATGGGGATGCTCATAAAAGAGAAACACCACATCAAAGGACACCACTGCCTCATAATCTTCCATTACTTGTGAGGGTACAAAATTAACAAAGTATCTAATTTTGTGAAGAAGTGGCCTGGGAGCGTGCCAGACGGAACTCTTCATCCCTTCTAAGGATCATGGTCTCGAAGAGGGGATGAATACGGACTCCCCTATCTCTATTAATAGTGTTATGTTCAGCAGAGCAAATTTGTAAGATCTCAAGCCATGGTCTTTCAGTAACACGCACCGAGAGCCATGCCCCTACCAGCACCATTCAAGGATGCACCACAGCTGCCAAGTTCCACTACCGACAAAGGAGACGGTTGCCCCGAAGCCTCAGTGCTGCTCCTGTTGCCTCCAAATCTGTAACATTCATACATTTCAACTTTATCCACCCATTATTAGTTTTTATCGCCTTCAACTCCATAGTCTGTTTTATACTCGATAAGTTATGCTCAATACAATAAGTTGCCTACATGGGTGGTAGAGGCTGACAGTTTGTGGAAATTCAAAGGTCATCTGGATAGTACCTTCGGGTGAGGGAAGCGCATAGGATGATAGGTTTAATTTCCTTTTCTTTTATTAATTATTATTAATTTTTTTATCATTGTTTTATTCGGGGTTTTTTGGCTGGAGTATTAGTAATACTCCGACACGACAACCAGGTCAGTAGAGTTTACAATAAATCGTCAATACAAATATTTATCGTAGTCACGGGCTTGAACACCAGTCCACTCAAGGAACGCGTTATATGTACTCTTGACCCTGACCACTCGGCTACGTCAGGCCTTTCCATTTTTAAGCCCCGAGTGCCAAGCGATATTAGTGGCCACAGCGCCTTTTCATAGTGATTATCTAGTACACTTAACTGTAAACACGTTTCTCCTGAGTATTATAATTAAATAGATATATTCAAATACTATAATCTAGAAAGGAAAGCTACCTTCTTTAATCCCTCTTTTATTTTTAGTTAATACTAACCCTTGAGTCACTAGGTGGCACCGCTCTTGCCTCCATGTGGTGGGGCTGGTAACCTGGGAGAAAAAGACAATCTCCCAGGGCCAAAAAGAGCATATCATGAGTAAGTCAAACTCAGACTTATCTGGGTTGCCTCTGGCAACCCAGATATATAAAAAAGAAAAATAATTCCACAGCAGGAACTGCAAAGCACAAAAATACAGCCAGAGACCTACCCAATTCCAACTTTTTTGATCATCCACTCAACTGGTGAGAATGCAGTTGGCAAACTTTCACCATTTAGAGTTCAGAAGGAATGGGAAAATAGAGCTGGATCTCCGAAATCCGTAAAAAGACTCAGGTTAGGTCAAGAGACATTCTCATTGAGACATCTAATGCCAAACATTGTGAGCCATGTCTGAGAATTAATTTCTTTGCAGGACTACCAGTAACTGTAACGCCCCACAGATCACTGAACACTTCTAAAGGAGTAATCTCAGACTGGGACTTACTAGATGTATCTGAAGAGGAGATGCTAGAAGAACTCAAAGAACAAGGAGTTATTCATGTCAAGAGAATCTCCACCAGAAAAGATGGCAATCTGATCCCTACCCGCAATCTGATCTTGACCTTTAATACACCGAATCGTCCATCATCCATTAAGGCCGGATATCTGGTATGCAATGTCAGACCATACACCGATGAGCCAAACAATTATGACTACCTACCTAATATGATGTTGGTCTTCCACGTGCAGCCAAAACAGCTCGTACCCGGAGAGGCATGGACACTACAAGTTTACTAAATGTGTCTTGTAGTGTCTGGTACCAACACGTAACCAGCAGATCCTTTAACTCCTGTAAGGTCTGCGGTTGAGACGCCGCAGAACGTGAGTTGCTGTTCCAACATAGACCACAGGTGCGCGAAGGGATTGATGTCTGCGTAATTTGGAGGCCAGGACAATACCTGAAAGTCTCCTCATGTTCCGCGAACCAGTCTCGAACGACCTGGGTGGTGTAGCATGGTGCATTATCCTGCTCAAAGACGGCACCACCAGAGGGGAAGACCGTTGCCATGAAAGGGTGTACCTGGTCAGCAATAATGTTTTAGGTAAAGTATTTAGGGTCTAACGGCATCGGGGTTTCCCCCATCTCCGCGTTGTATGCATTGTTTGTGAAACACAGTACTCTGTGGAGGACAGAGATTTAAAAAGTATATGGGTATTGTTCTGTAGTGTAATGTCGCTGTGCGTTGTATCTTCTGACCATTTAGCCATTGGGGCCCTACTAGGATCGGCGCCTCCGTAGCCAGGTGGGAAGGAGCAACAGTGCGTAGCACACGCTTCTTGATTAGACCGGGGTTCGAGCCCGTCACCACCAAATACGGAGGATGCGGAAATGTCAGGGAATGACCACCGCATATTCCCGGAGCAATGTGGCCTTAGTTGCTAATGCTCCTAAAAAACCAAATAACAAACCCTACTAGGATATAAGGGGTGAAAGCAAACACTTGCTTTTTTTAATAAACGGATTTATTAATAATAATAATAATAATAATAGGACCCACCGTTGCCCACACTT
This sequence comes from Mastigoproctus giganteus, assembly GCF_048544385.1. Lineage (NCBI taxonomy): Eukaryota > Metazoa > Arthropoda > Arachnida > Uropygi > Thelyphonidae > Mastigoproctus > Mastigoproctus giganteus. The sequence goes on along the minus strand of NC_143581.1, from coordinate 21,867,859 downwards.
TGCAACGAGGAGGCTGGTCAGATACCTAGTAGATTATATTTCATACTCTGGCAGGCCCTGCCACCTAGTTTACGAAGATTTCAGTGGCAAGGGCCTATTGTTAAAAAAAAAAAAAAAAAAAAAAAGATGAGCAGTAGAGTTTGATTAGGTCGAATTGTTTTAATTAGAGTGAGGTTTGAATTTTGCCGATAGTAATTTGGCTGTGTTAATTTAGAGGGCGTACGCTGTCGTTTTAGTTAGATTAAGTAAAACTCAACTATTTTATTAGGCCACCCGAATATTAAATTTATCTGCCGTGTATTATGTCTGTAAATTGCGTGTGTTCCATGGTTGATTTGCATGTTTTGCTGGACGAAAAACTCCACTTGCTAGGGGGGAAAACCTTGCTATCTACTCCTGAGACCAACTAATTCAGTCACGGAGTGAAAAAAGCCTATTAAAGTTCCTCGCGTCATCGACGGGATTCGAACCCGGGCCTTTTCCACCAGGTGTGGGGAGAACGGTGACGTTACCACTGTGTTACACGCGCAGACTAGTTGGATTAAATAGGTGGTAGACATCAGAGTGTCCAGCACATGGATGACTGAACCCAGGGTATCCCAGCAGAACATTGCCCAAAGCATGACACCACCACCGGCTTGTTTTCGTTCCACGGTGCATCCAGGCGCCATCACTTCCCCAGGCAAACGACGCACACGTACAAGGCTGTCCACATGGTACAACAGGAAACGTGATTCATCAGACCAGACGACCTTCTTCCAATCACTCGAGGTCCAGTTGCGATGCTCGCGTGCTCATTGTAGGCGCTGTCGCTAGTGAACCATGGTTAGCATGGGCACTCCAAGTGGTCTGCGGCTACGCAGCCCCATTTTCAGCAGGGTTCGATGTACTGTGTGTTGTGACACATTATTCCCGTCACCAGCACTCCAATTACCGGCGAGTTGCACCACAGTCGCCTTTCTGTTGCCACGTACCATCCGGGAGAGCCTTACCTCGAGCATCGATGAGCGGTGGTCTTCCAGCACCTCGCCGGCGGTTCGTGGGTTTCCCCTCCTCGGACCACTTTCGGTAGGTACTAACCACGGCTGACCGTGAGAATCCCACCAGCCGTGCCGTTTCGCATATGCTCCGACCCAGTCGTCTGGCCATTACAATTTGGCCTTTGTCAAACTCGCTTAAGTCCGCTGGCTTTCCCATCTGAACAACAAGAGTAACACTGATTAACGGAGCTCGGTATCAGGTGCTTTTTTTATACCGTGTCCCCACCCGCGCATGCGCCGTAGTTCACCTGCAGTTACTTCGATTTGCATAACCACTCGCTGGTCATAATGTTTTGGCTCATCGGTGTATATCCCAAACCCGCTACGGTGTTTCCGATGTCAGAAATGCGAATATTCCCAGACAGCTTGCCGGGAAATCCCTTCTTGCGCAAAGTATGGTTCAGTAGAACACGATAGCGAAAACTGTAATGCTCCTCAACCAGTATGTCTAAACTGCAAAAAAGATCATCCCACTTATGCTAGAACATGTGAGCGCTGGAAAAGAGAATCATCTCACCACCAACCATGCAAACAGACCTACGTGTGCCGAGGCCACCAAAAAATTCCAATAAACCGGATCACAAACTGAACTAACAGTGTCCTCAAAAGAATCTTTCTTGAACTACCTAAAATCACTGTACAGTGCAACTCAAACCCAAGCAGTCAATACACCAATTTCCATACCACTCGAAAACCTCCACATCCCGGATCAAGGATGCAAAGAAACACATATCCTAACTCCTAGTCGCCAACAAGAAATGGACACTAAGGAAAAACCAGCAGATGACCTTATCGTACAAATTTTTGTTGAAGAAGACATGGACACAGGAAGGCCCTCCTTTCCAAAAAAAAAAAAAAAAAAAGACAAAAATAAGAGTGAAAAACAGAAAACCTCAGCAACACGAAAACGCCCGAAAAGTAATAGATAAATAATGAACAGAATAATACAGTGGAATTCGTCCAATATCGATTATCTATACGGTCTCACCTCTAAATACTCACCAATATGTCTCTGCCTTCAAGAGAAATATTTAAAGCCCAAAGTTACACCAAAACTGTCTCAGTATAATATTTTTAGAAAAGATAGCACCAATCAGAATATTGCATATGGTAGTGTATCTGTTTTAACAAACCCACCTATTCCTACCAAACGGGTCTTACTGAACTCTCCCCTCGAGTCAATAGCAGGCCGTGTAGCTGCTGACACCCATATGACAATCTGCTCCTTATACATCCCACCAAACTATACTTTCCAACAAAATGATCTAAACAATCTTATAGCTCAACTCCCCACACCTTTCTCATTCTGGGAGACTTAAACGGTCATCACACTCTATGGAGTAACAAAAACATCGATCAAAGAGGAGAACTAATTGAACAGTGTCTAGACAATAACAATCTTCTTCTTCTAAATGACGGTTCACCTACATACGTTCACCTTCCTTCAGGAACAAGTACTGCAATAGACTTGTCTATCTGTTCAGCAACATTGTATCCTACTCTTAAGTGGACAATAAACATTGATCCACTACATAGGGATCATTTCCCCATAACAATTGAATTAATAAATAACCCCTCTCATCATCCTATTAAAATTCCACATTGAATCACTGATAAAGCAGATTGGTAGACCTATAAAAATTAACTTAGCTTGACCCTGAAATAATCTAAAAATCCACAACTGATGAAGCGGTTGAATGTGTCACAAAAACGATATTACATGCAGCAGAAAAAACCGTACTGAAATCCTCTTCAAAATTACCGATACACCCAAAAATCTGGTGGAGTGATGAATGCCTCGTGACTAAAAAAGAGCAGAGCAAAGCTTGGAATATTATTCGCCTGAGTCCACTACAGCCAATCTCGTTCAATATAAGCACGCTAGAGCAAGAGTCAGATATATTAGACGTTGCTTCACTTCAACTATCAATCAAGCAACTCCTACACATAAAATTTGGAAAGCAATCAGAAAAATGAGTGGCAAATATCAAACGACACCATTGCCTATCATGGAATGGAGAGGGTTGAATGTAATTTTTCCTAGTATATTGGAGAATATACTAGGAGAAACCTTTGCCAAAACATCAGCAACAGAAAATTGCACTGTCCATTATAATGGAATACGCATTGCCTTAGGAGCATATCCCACATCTCCAATACATAGTTTATATGCTGAAGCACATGAACCCCCTCTCTTAATCAGACGACAACAACTGATACTACGCTATTCATATAAAATTAGATCTATGCTTGAACACCCGAACTGGCAGATACTTTTCACATCACAACCGCCCTAATGCTAACCGTCCTTTGGGTATGAGAATAAAACACCTCTTAGAAGAACTAAATTTAACCTTAGACAATGTGGCGCATACCTTCCCATTCTCTCTTGCTCCTTGGAACAGCACTCCACCTTCATGTGACTTACATCTGCATGAATAGAATAAATCTACATTACAAGAGAAAACTTCTTACAACTATACCATGCAGTAGTGGACCAGTTTCCCAACTTTGTCATAGTACATACTGATGGATCAAAGAACGATTCCCGTGTTGGAATCGCCGCAGTTTTTCCAAACATCACATTAGTCACGTGAATTCAGTATATTTTCCGCCGAACTAATAGAAATTCAGGTTGCACTTAATTACATTGAGTCCTCTGATACTAATAACAGCATAATTTTCACAGATTGTTTAAGTGTACTTTAAGCACAAAAAAACATCATGAACATCACCCACCCAGTCGTGAAAGGAATAGTCACCTCTTTACATACCATATCAGAACTTGGGAAAAACATATACTTCTGTTAGGTCCCAGGACATATGGCAATTCTTGGAAATGAACTAGCGGACAATGCTGCCAAATCGGCTCACCTACCACCCGACAACAACTGGAAAATACCTCATCAAGACTATAGACCAATAATCCAGGAAAAATGCATGTGCCAATGGCCATTATCATGGGAAAATCAACCTAATAATAAACTTTGAAGTATCAAGCCAAACCTTGAGTGATGGCCTTCCAGCTTCCGGTCATCATCACAACAGGAGGTAATATTGGCTAGTCTGCGAATAGGTCACACAAATATCACTCATGATTATCTTTTAAGGGGAGAGATCACCCCTCAGTGTCATCACTGTAACATAATGATTTCAGTGCAACACATTCTTGTTGAATGCACAAAATATACAAGAGACGCCAGAATCTTTGCACTCCAGCCACAACAGAAGATTCTATTACACTTACTTCACTTTTAGGCAATAAAACAAATGTCTCAAGCACTTTTACCTTTCTCAAAATGATTAAAGTACCTTTCTGGTACTATTTTTTGCAATTATCTCTATCTGAGAAGAAACAGCATACATACATACTTACCATATGTATGGCCATAGTTGCCGATGCGCCTAATAAATCCCCAAACAAACAAACAACAGCATTCCATTTTTATACTAAATACAGTGCATTGTACTCAGTGCACCTACAATTTCATAAAAAAAATGGTAGGTGTACCCAATAATATAGTTACTCAGTGTATAAGCATTTGAATATTTGCAGAGATTAATCGTTCTAACAAAAAGTAAATGAGAGAATTTTTAGTCATTAATGGTAAATGTAGGAAAATATTCCATTTTAGTGTTTATCTAAGTTGCAATGTTTTATTATTATTTTCAGTGAACACTACTGTATATAGACGGAACATTTAAGTTCTGCTGTAATTTTGTTTATTTATTTATTGTTTTGTCATTGTTTCTAAATAACCCCTAGCATTATCGCTGTTATGGGTATTGCATCAGGCATCCATGTAACTGCTTGCAATAAAGATATTATATAAAATGCACAGATACATGAATTGGCCTCTTGCCTAATAAACCATGGAGAGGGCACCCTACAGCGACTGGAATCGGCTTAATTCATTTGAGTCCTGGTAAAACTAGTGGGTTTTTGCTGAAATTTTGTAGTTCCCCTTCACAATTTTTGACCTAAATTTTATTTAATTTTACAGTTTTTATGCTAGTGTGACGTAGTTGGATTTATGACTTAAATTAGGTTTTGGTGCAAAAACTCAGAATCGTAGATGAACATTGTCTTTTTAATATAAATAGTTTATACTATATAAATATACTGTATAAATAGTGTATTAAGTTAAGTATACTAGGACACTTAGAAGTTATAGTATGTCTTAAAGTACTGTTTTATTGGACTAAATTCAAAAAATAGCAAGGGCTTAATTTTTCAGTACTCACCTTGATCGATCTGCAATGTTATGGTTTGAACGGCAAGAGGTGACTAGCTTTTTTTAATGACAACCAAGGATGGAGTTAGTGCACTTCTACTTCCTTGCGCATATTTTAATCCCGTTTCCATTATAATTACTATTTACCCATCCCTTAATTTAAGAACCAATCACCTTAAAGCTAGTCACCTCTTGCCATTCAAACCATAGCAATTGCAGATCGATCAAGGTGAGTACTGAAAAATTAAGCCCTTGCTATTTTTTGAAGTTAAGTGTACTATAAAAAGTATATTTAACTGAATATAGTATTTATACAGTACTGTAATTGAATATAAACACTTCTGTAACTATTTTGGTTTGTATTGTCGATTTGCGTGCTTCGCGGGATGAAAATTCCAAGTTCCTGGAAGAAAAGCAGTGTACTCCTCGCTCGTTCTCTCTGTGAATAAAGTCCATAAGTTCCTCACATCGAGACATAATTCTAGGCCACAGTCACTGTTTTTAACCATGAAGGCTCAATTTTTCCATCAGTAACGTATGCAAAATTTTGATTGCAGAAAATAAAAATATAAAAATTATTATGTACCAAATTTCTGAGGGCATTTATCTAAATTTATAAATTTCTGAGGCCATTTAAGGGGACATAAATGACCCCTGTAGGAACGCGTTTGATGTGTGTGTGTGTGTGTGAGTGCGCGCGTGCGTTTTCTTTGATAAAACACGAGATTTAAAATATGAGTAGATTCATGGGAATGTGATGTTGACTTTTCTAATACTGAAACAATTTTTGGAAAAAAATAAATAAACAAATAATAAAAATACCAGTGTTGGGACATAAATCGTACTATTCTAATTTTTTTTTTTTTTTTTTCATGTGACTTTATCGTGTTTTTTAAACTGAAAAACATCTTGAAAAATCTCATTTTGAATCATTTGAAGACAAAAGTGTTATGATCCTGCTGAGCTGAAAGTTGGAATGTGTGTATAAAAGGAGGAAGAGTATATTTTGAAATTTATTATAGTAGAAAAGGTTAGTGGTAAAATATTTTATTATTATTTATTTATTTTTCACATTGGCCCAAATAAATATTTTTTTTTGCCCCTCATATGTTTCTTCTTTGACAACTCTTTCGTAGACAGAAGGAAAACAAGAACTTTCGAATTATTGAAGTTTCGTAAAAATAACATAAGCAGTTTCATGTAGAATGGTGATTTTTCTTTCTTTGGTATGTTATTCAAATATGCCACAGATCAGATCAGAATATCTTGTGCAATATCGCCAAAATTGCTTTATTTTGGTCTCAGCTCCTACTAAAATTGTAGCTACCGGTATCTGGTTTATTTGTGTCATTTCTTCCTGAGGCTACTCTTCGTATTTATAAAACAAATGACCCTTTTTTATTCGCCGAATTAAAGTTTGATGAGGGTAGTCAGGAAATGGCCTACTTGACACACGCTGGGAGAACCAGTGAACGAAAAATAAATGGTAAAGTTAATCGTTCCCAGACTGAGGAACAAAGGTTAAGTTACGGAAGCACGCAGCGTCGATACACGTCTGTTCGTGTAAGTTTATCGCTCTCATACAGGCCTTTAAACACCCCCATAACTCCCACTCGGATGCAACTACGCAAATGATGGAGGTCGAATAGTACACCAGGTCTGTTCGTGATTGTTCTATATTAGGGAGAATACCCAGCGGATGCAATATTTTCCCTTAAAATAACACATATGTGCCTTCAGATTTATCATTCATGACTGATAGAATCTTGGTCAAAGGGAAAGGTTTTCAGAAGTAAAAATTTCTGAGCATTTGATTAATATATATTTTTAAGTTTTTTAGTAAATATGTTTTCATCGTCCAATTTATTTAAATTCGATGCTTCCAGTGTAGAATTTTTTTTTTTTTCTTCCCGTATGCGTTTCATGCAATTTCCCAGAAAACTTTTTTTCCCCCCAAAAGTAAAGTAAGTTCGAATTACAAAACTCATTCATTATGGCTTGATCAAGTTCCATGTTGTTGTTTTTGTCGTTTTATTAACTAGTTCGTGAATGTTCTATATAAATAATTTTGATAATTTTCTAGCTAATTAGCTTTTTTTTTTTTTTTTAAAGAAAAAAATTCATGTCGATAGGCAACAACGCGTTGAAGTACTGTACTCGAGAGAGAAGTAAACGGAAGTAGTTTTAATACAAAAAAAATAATAATAATCAACCCTCAATCCCATTTATCTGAGAAATGATAAGAGTTTCATTAATTCTCACTTGAAACACAGTTACGCCTAGAAAAAAATTAATGACGAGAGGCAATTTTTTTTTTTTTTTTCATTGCGCGATGTCATTATTATCAAGAGCGACATTGATTTGGCCATACACCACTTAACAAATAACTAATTTGTTAAAAAAAAAAATTAAAAACTCGACCTTTGGGCATATTTTGTACCATTTATTATAAAATATTTTTGAAAACAAGTAATCTGCGCCAATTTAAATTAATCACGTCCATAGACACAACTTGAAATAAACTCATTTTTCAGTGTTGATATTCGACAGCGAGCTCTGGTGGCCATTTTCGTATGCTTCTAATGTGTAAAAAATCTGTTTATTATTTTGAAATTTTAGAAATTGAAATTGATTGTGAATTTGAAATTGATTGTGAAAGAAGATTTTAATAAGCTATAAATACAAAATAACTATCAGTGTTTTGATTGAAAACCTTATAGAAATGAGTTAAATTACATGATGATGTTACCAACAGCAAATTCTAAGTGGGAAGGCGCCTCCGTAGCCAGGTGGGAAGGAGCAACAGTGCGTAGCACACGCTTCTTGATTACACCGGGGTTCGAGCCCGTCACCACCAAATACGGAGGATGCGGAAAGGTCAAGGGAATGACCACCGCATATTCCCGGAGCAATATGGCCTTAGTTGCTAATGCTCCTAAAAACCAAGTAACAAACAAACTAAGTGGGAACCATTCAAGGAATTAATCGTGGAAGCTACTAAACGTTTCATACCTATTAATTAAGAAACATTGTTCAAGGTTTAGGCCTAAATGGTTGTCAAATGAACTAATGAAACTCGTGGCAGAGAAGAAAAATGTATGGGATGCATATAAAGTAACAGGTGACACAGAAGCCTATGGTAGATATAAGCTAGTCTGTAATCAAGTCACAAAGGAGGTTAGGCAGGCGAAGGCAGATTACAAGAAATCTTTGGCAAAGGATGCTAAGAAAAACAGCAAGGATTTCTTTACTTATATAAACTCTAAAAGGAAGGGGATGAATCATATTGGTCTATTTGATATCGATGGTTCGACTGTTGATGATCCTGCTCAGATAGCAAACAAACTGAATGAGTATTTTGCATCTACATTCACACATGAGGAGTTATTAAGGATGGAAAATGCCAGAATGTTATCAAATTTTAGCAGGGTGCTTAATGATTTTGTAATAACTGAGAGCAAAGTGCAGGAGAAATTGTTGAAGTTAAACATAAGAAAGACACCGGGGTGGATGAGATCTATTCAGTTATATTCGGCAAAGGAACTAAGCAAACCCTTAGCCATAATTATGAGAGCATCCTTGGACTCACGGGAGGTTCCCACGCACTGGAGATGTGCAAATGTATCCCCAATTCACAAAGGGGAATCGAAGTGTGACGCGAGTAATTACAGACAAGTTATTTTAACTTCTGTTCCAGGTAAAATAATGGAGTCACTGGTTAAAGATGCATTGCAAGATCATCTAGACAAGACTGCAGCAATAATTCAGATACAGCATGGGTTTGTTAAGGGAAAGTCTTGTCTGACAAATTTGATTGGATATTATGATGTGGTTACAAAGGAACTGGTTGCAAAAAATAATTTTGATATCATATACTTGGATTTCGAAAAATCTTTTGACACTGTTGCGCATGGAAGACTATTGTACAAATTGGAGCAGAATGCATTAAGGCTAAGTTTATACAAGGGATAAAAGGATGGTTGAGTGGAAGAAGACAGAGGGTGGTAATCAGTGGGCGCTGCTCTTCTTGGCTCTTCGCTGCTTTTCTAGGCAGGGTCCACTGTTGTTTTGTATATTTATCAATGATATTGATGAAGGTATAGCAGGCTTAGTGTCGAAGTTTGCAGATGATACAAAGGTTGGCAGGATTGTTAATGACAGTAATGGCAGTGTGCTACTGCAACAGGATCCAGATAATTTGGGCAGATGCGCTAAGAAGTGGCAACTGAAGTTTAACCTTGACAAATGCAAAGTACTGCATATGGGTAGAAGTAACCCCAGAGAAACGTACCAACTGTGTAGTACTACATTTAAGGTGGTAGAAAATGAAAAAGACCTGGGAGTAATTGTGCAGTCAGATATGAAGTTTTGTGAGCAATACAGACAGGCTGCCAGAGCAGGTCATGGGGTTTTGTCAATGATATACAGGAATTTTGCTGGTAGGGAAAAGGAGGTGATTGTCCCTCTGTATAAGGCAATGGTCAGGCTATACCTTGGGTACTGCGCACAGGTGTGTATTCCTCATTTTAGTAAGGATCTAGATTTGCTTGAGCGTGTACAGAGAAGGGCAACAAGATTGGTGAGGGGAATTAAGGGATCCTCTTACCAAGAGAGGCTTAAGTTCTGCAAATTGCAGCGGCTGGGGACTAGGCACTGCGAGGTGATCTGATTGAGGTGTATAAGGCCTTGAATGGGTTTAGCACGCTGGATTTTAATGGGATTCTTCCATTTGTTCAGATTATAAACCTAAGGGGGCATAAATTCAAATTGAGGAAAGACAGTTGTAGAACAGATGTGCGGAAATTTGCCTTTAGCCAGCGGGTGGTTAATTGCTGGAACAAACTTCCATTTGTCTTTGTGGAAGTTGATAGGTTAAATAAATTTAAGGAGGAACTGGACAAACATTTAGAGGGAATGGTTGTGTGAATTTTTTTTTTTTTTTTTTTTTGGCTGAAGCTACATAAGCTCATACGCGTGCTTTCTTGCATCAAATGCCACGATTACTGCTATTACATGTTTATATCATCTTATTCTCAACTATAGAATAAGTTTATATCATCAACTATAGCTGTTTTGCATGGCTAACCATTTCGATTTACGATCATTATTTGTGCGTTATTTTTAAAACTGTTGGATCATTAAACATTTCATAATGATTAAAATATAATTACTGAGGAAAGCTTCTGAAGATTAACTGGTAGGTCGCATATTTGAAATGGTAAATATACCAGAGGTTTAGTATATGTACGATTTCTTTTCTGTGTACAGAAGTAATACATTACTATCATGAATCTTGTTTACGCTTTGAATTTCATTACTGGTTCTGATTCTGAAAATTTAAATGACGTTCATGAAATAAGTTTATAAATTTTAAAGACATAGAAATAAGTTAAAAACAATCTGAATTAATAGAAATTTGGGTAACTTATGTGAAAAGAAAAAGGATAGTGTGTTTTCTAAAATTGTAAAGATTTCTCCAAAAAACTTTGTCCAAAAAAAGTTACGCTCCTTTGCTGTTTATCAAATGTCTGAATGCGATGTAGTGAGCCCAACTATACTTCTATAGTGAGTTTGCCTGTTTCGGTAGAGATTCAGGCGCTAAATTTACTCATATTAAATTAATTTTCATTATCATCGTATCTCCTTTATATCCAAAGTAAATTAATATCATTATTAATATAATCTTCAAACACAAAATATAAAATTGAAATTGAATTTTAATAAAGAAAAGTATAGCGTAGCAAAGTTTGTGTAATTTTTTTTTTTTTTTTGTTGAATTATGAGTACGATAACAATGATTTATGTTCGGCAATCATCAAAATGAAAAGAAAAGAATACCCCCTCAATAACAGGCGCTCTTAGAGTCATAACCTTCGCAGTGATGAAACGCTCTATTCCAGCTGTTCAAAAGACAAGATGGAGAATCTGATACTAAATGATTTATTACCGTGTGTAAGTCCTGTGTTTGGTTGAAATCTCTTTTCGTTCTTAGGAAAAGATATTTCAGCCTTGTTAACAGTGTTCTAGACTATAAAGTAAAGTAAGTTAATAAAACCACATGGAAATGATAAGGTAGGAAGGAGGCGCTCTTATAAAGCAAATCCAAAAGCTTCCAGTGAAGAAACTTTATTAACAAACTTTATATTATATTAATTTACCCAGTTTACATTACGACACACGCTCTTTCCAGAGTCCAAAGATGTTTTCATAGCGCTTTCGGAAAGCGAAAACTAAAAGACTTGTCATTTTACATCATCTCAAAGTATTGCATAATGTTAGTGCTATGTGGAAGTTGGGAAACTTAAATAACATAGTAGGTGTTGCTGGTACAAAGCTCGTAATCCAATTTATGGAAAAGCTTCACATAAGGATAGTTTTTAACTTTTATTTAATGGACTTGAATATGGTACTTAAATGCTTTTGTTACACACTGAGGTTTACTGGCTAAGAGTAAGTTCTTTCGGATTCACATGTTTTTAACTTTTAAGACAATACAAATTCAGTAAAATTGGACCTGTAATTAGTAGGGAATATATTAATAACATAATTTTAGAAAAGAAAATTTTATATGTTTTTGTTTTTTAAAATTATGTTATTAATTTTAGAGCATTTTTGTTAATGTCGTATTTTCTTGGGTAAGACCCTTTTTAAAAGTCGCAATTCGGGAAAAAAAATTTTTTTTTCGGGGTTGGGGACCTTTCGTGTGTTTTTTTTTGTATGATCTCTAATTTGGATTCAGGATCACTAAATTGTAACCAAGTTTTTTCACCAGTCACTAAATGGGGTAAAATCTATCTGGGTTAGCAGTAATTAAATATAAATTCTATTTTGGTGAATCCACTCTCTGATGATTGTCACGAATGGAAAGAATTCTGGGAACCATCTTGCACAAACTTTGGACATTCTCAAATGCCAACAATACGTTTTATACGTTTTGTTAAATACGTTTTCAAGTTCTTACACTTTAATTCTGTTTTACAAATTTTTTTTTTCTTCGACGATGGCAATTGTTTCAGAGTTGATTGCTTCAAATGGCTGACCAGACCTTGGATCATCAACTGATTTTCATCTCTTTTGAACTCTGCCTTTGCAACAGTAGCATAACTGGGTGATACTTCGTCAAGCATTCTAATCATTCTTTCATGGATTTCTGTAGTAATTCTGCTCTGTTTGGTCAAAAATTTGATTATTTAACGATGCTCGATTTGCTGGATATCCATTCTTCTTCCGCCTATCAATATAAAAAATTTAGAATCAGTACAGTTTTTTTTTTTTTTTTTTTTTTTTTTTTTTTTCATATTATTTTATAATCACGAATCTTCTGTGGTTTAATAAAATAAAGAAATAGCAACACTTACCTCATATCGTAGTATGCTGTCAACATTTTTGTAATGTACTTTACTCATTTCCTCCTAAAGTTTAGTAATAATTGAAATGTAAGCACGCATTTCATGTTTCTCCTGCGCTTCTAATAGATGGCCGGGCTTCACGTGCTAGGAATGAGTATCAGAAAGGTAGCAAAGCTGCCAGCCGGCTAACGTAAGAATAAATTACATACGATACCAACAGTATTACACACACTAACTTTTCACACTGATGCATCAACACAGGCGAGCAATCGCTGATTTGAAAGAAGTATCGGGAAACGCACAGCCATATATTCTCCAACGTTCTGTAGAATGCTTGTTAAAGTACTGCGTACAGGTTAGAGTACTGCGTACAGGTCTGGAGGCCTCATTTTAGGAAGGATGTAGATTTGCTTGAGCGTGTACAGAGAAGAGCAACACGATTGGTGAGGGGAATGAAGGGATCCTCTTACCAAGAGAGGCTTAAGTTCTGCAAATTGCAGTGGCTGGAGACTAGGCACCTGCGCGGTGATCTGATTGAGGTCTATAAGGCCTTGAATGGGTTGAGCACGCTGAATTCTGATGGGATCCTCCCACTTGTTCAGAATACGAACCTACGGGGACATAAGTTCAAATTAAGAAAAGACAGATGTAGAATAGATGTGCGGAAATTTGCCTTTAGCCAGCGGGTGGTTAATTGCTGGAACAAACTTCCATCTGTCGTTGTGGAAGTTGATAGGTTAAATAAATTTAAGGAGGAACTGGACAGGCATTTGGAGGGTATGGTGTGATTTTTTTTTTTTTTTTTTTTTTTTGGCTGATGCTGCATAAGCTCCTACACTTGCTTTCTTGCATCAAGTGCCACTACTACTACTACTATTTCCTTCCTGTGATGGTTGGCCTTTCACAAGAATTTGGACATCACCTAACATTTCGAAAAATAATTTTTATAAATAACGAGTGTTATAATTATCTTCTTATAATTTTCGCCGTATTGCAGTAGTTGTAATTTATCAAAAATTTGCTGTTTATATCATTTATATAGCATAGTAATGCGTGCATTATGTTTGTACAAATGTCTTTAGATGTACTTGTACAGACATAATACATACCCCCTAGTGAGATCGGTTACATACAACTCTGATTGAAGAGACCTTTAGGAATTCCACCAGTGGCGAGAGTGCATAGCACGCGTTCCTTGAGTGGACTGGGGTTCAAGCCCGTGACTACTAAATACGATGAATATTTGTATTGACGATTTATTGTAAACTCCACTGACTTGGTTGTCGTGCCGGAGTATAAACAGAAAATTTATTCTACCTCAGAGATCTCCAAACGAGATCACTATATGGCTATGGAAGCCTAGAAATTTATTCAAATTGAAAACCCCTTAAATTATACGCACACTGGCAAAAAAAAAAAAAAAAAAAAAAATAGGGTGTTTTAGTGCGTTTTTTTTCCTTTCTAATTATGAGTATTCTTCCAGCAAAATATTCTGTAGCTGTGACAAAGCTGAAGGAAGAGGACTTCGTTGCCGAATAGCTCTCTCCAGCATACCTCACACATCTTGATAGGACTAAGATCAGGTGATTGTGGGCGCCAGGGAAGATGGTGGAAATCGTGTCGTGTTCTCCGAACTGTTCTGGTACGATGCGCTGTTGCACTGTCATTCATAAAGTGGTAATCACCTTCGGGATAAAAGTGTAACACTGCAGGGTGCAGTAGATCTGATACAAAATTCAGATACTCCCTGGATGACATTCGACCTTCCACCGGTATAAACAGACCAAATCCGTGTCATCAAAACATTTCCCATACTATGATACCACCTCCAGATGCTTGGCTTGTCTTAACAAGGCAGCAGGGTCCATCGCTTCGTGAAATTCTCGCCACGCTCTCTGCTTACCATCAATGTAAAACAAGGTGTATTGTGATTCTTCGGACCACATGACTTTCTTCCATTATCCCACTGTCCAATCACGACGTTCTCGGCAGTACTGAAAGGGGATTTTTCTGTGAAACAAGTGGCTTCCGAATAGGCAGGCGATTGCCACTACCCAATTTCTTCAATTCTCTGTGAATGATACGGTCGAAATAGGGCAGTTCTGGGCTTGGTTGAATTCAGATGTCATTTGCTGCACGTTGGATGATGTCCTGTTTATCCGTACAGTTCTCCTTAGAGTACGACGGCTTAGCTCTTGAAGTATTGTTAATCTCCCGTATTTACGCCTTTGAGATGTCGAAGAATCACTTGCTTTCCAGTCAAACCTTTTAAAACCTTTTGAGATGGATGCTTTTGAGAAACCAGTCATGTCTTTCGTTTTTTGAATCGCGGCACCTACTAAAGTGCACCGAAGATAAGACCTTTTTTTTCAAAGTCTGTCAGATCATACGTTTTCCACCATTCTGCCTTCAGGTTACTGCAGTCGAACAGCCTGTGCAGTCTTTATACTCAAAGAGGCAACATTGTTCTCAAAACCTGTGCTCCTAAACTTACTCCTGTTCTTTGCCGCCTTTTTTCACTTTCTTATTCCAAAGGTGTTTTGACTTCTGCTTGGAAATTTGCTCATATCCAGCCAGTTCCTAAAAAGGGTGACAAATCCCTCCCATTCAATTATCGTCCCATTGCAATTACTTCTACTCTTTCTCAAGTAATGGAGATATCAATTAACCGCCAACTCTTAAACTACCTAGAAACCTTCCGTCTGATTAACGATCGCCAGTATGGATTCCGTCAGTGTCGATCCACTGGTGATATTCTGGCTTATGTTACCCATTTATGGACAAATTCAATAGAAAAGTTCGGGGAAACACAAGCAGTGGCTTTTGACATCTCAAAGGCTTTCGAACGTGTTTGTCATAAAGGTCTTCTAAACAAGCTTCCATCTTATGGTTTGTGAACTGTTTTTGTAGTTGGTTATCCAGTTTTCTCTCTGATCGCTCACTGAGGGTGATGGTAGATGGCTCTCTGTCTTCTAACTTTTCCACCAATGCCGGTGTTCCCCAAGGTTCAGTTCTTTCTCCCACTCTTTTCCTCTCGTATATTAATGACCTTCTTCCATTGACTGGAAATCCTATCCATAGTTTTGCTGATGATAGCACATTGCATTCCACTTTCCATTTTGAGAAACCTTGCCCTGCTCAATCAGCTTCAACTTCTCGAATATCTGCTACCAATTCCTTAAATGCCGATCTCCTGGTAATTCTCCAGTGGGGCAAAGACAACTTAGTTGATTTCAATCCTTCTAAAACTCAGTCTTGTCTTATATCTTGCGAAAAGGATTATTCTGCTCCTGTTCTTATCTTTGGTGACACTCCGATTTCGAGGCAAAATGATATATCTCTTTTGGGGATTACCCTGACTTCTAATCTCTCTCTTGGCACAAGCACGTTACAAATATTGCTTCCTCTGCATCTAAAAAACTTGATTTTTCTCTTTCGCTCTCGGCGTTACTTTTCTTCCAAACAGCTGCTCACTCTGTACAAATCGCAAATCCGCCCTGCCATGGAATATTGTTCCCACATCTGGGGCGGTGTCCCCAAAACCTCTCTGAGGCTTCTAGATTCCATTCAGGAGATGGCAGTTAGGTTAATTATGACTCCTCTCTAACAGAGTCTCTCCACTCTCTGTCTCATAGACGTACTGTTTCTGCTGAATGCCTTTTCTACAGATACTTCCATGGGCACTGTTCTTCTGAATTGGCTTCTATAATTCCTGCTCTCTCTTTCAAAACAGTCCGAACACTTGCAGCCAACATCCATTTACTGTCCAACTTCAAACTCACAGAACCAACTGTTCATCTTCCTCATTTATCCATTCAACTGCCGTTTTCTGGAACAACCTTCCTTCATACGTATTTCCTGAAAATTACAGTCTACAGAAGTTCAAGTCCAATGTCAACAAATATCTGCTTTCGTCTTCTCAACCTCCAACCCAAGCACGGTACTAAGTACTATAGGTTCTAATACCTCTCGTGTTTGGGGTTTTCATAAAAAAAAAAAAAAAAAAAAAAAAAGTCATCTCCACTTCTCAGTTTTCTTTGTGACTTGGGGTGATGACGTGTTTCTATTTTTTTATTTATTCGCATTTCTTCTGTCTTAATAGAAAGGTTCGTTTTTTTTTTTTTTTTGGCTACTGTGTGTATTTAAATAAATAAATTTTCTGTTTATATTCTGGGACGACCAAACGGTCAGAGGAGTTCACAAGATAGAGAGAATACAAGAAACAGCACCGTATTTATTAGTCACGGACTTGAACCGCGTTCATTCAAGGCACGTGTACTTATGTACTCGCGTGCCTCACCACGCGGCTACGGCGGCTAATAAAACAGTAAACGTAAAAAAAATTAATGCTTTTTTTCTTTTTAGTTTATACTTCATTCTCCTATTAGAAAGTAATTTTTTCAAATTATTACATATCTTATTTATTTGGGACATTTAGTTCATAAACGCTACAGAATATCATTTTCATTCCAACTGACATTTCTAGCTTTTGTTGGTGTGAGACTTGTGGGCTGCAGCTCTTGGGTATAACAGTGGTTCCAATCGCTCGCTTTCCACATTTGGAAATGACATGTGTTCGAATTCCGTCAAGATGAGAGGAATTTTGTTGGCTTTTTTCACATCGGGGCGGAGTTATCTTCCAGGAAACAGAATATACTGATGTGTCGTAGCCTAAGTCGCCTTGTCGCAAAACCTATTTTTTTTTTCTCTTTTAATATATTTTGCGACAGGGCAAAATCTATTAAAAGAAAAAAAAAAAAAAAAAAGGAAGAAACAATTCCGTTCAACTTCATACTGACAGTGCATCCATTTATACACAGGGTTGCTTATATCTGGAGGCAGATATAGGAGTTCGTTTATTCTTATCCGTCAATTTCTTGGACTATTGACTTTGGAACGATAAAATGATCTGCCATAACGCCCCCACAAATTATTGGCATAAGGAATCGGCTCTCACACCACTTTGGCATTTTTATTAATCTACTTTTAATGCCAGTGAAGTTCGAATAATTTTGTTGTTGGTATTGGGTTTCAGGTGCATCGGCTATTAAGGCCATGTTGCTCCATGTATATTTTCTGTGAATTGCTTGTATCGTGTGGTCGATTTTCTGTTGGCTGGACGAAAAATCCTAGTTTCCGGGAGGGAAAAAACCATGCTACCCTCGCCTGAGACCGACTAACTCAGCCACGTTGTGAAAAAGACCCATAAAAATTCCTCCCGTCATCGACGGGATTCGAACTCAGGTCTTTTCCACCCAGTGTGGGGAGGATGGCGAGTCTACCAACTGTGCTACCCACGAGGGCAAATAGTTTCGAGAAGATGGTATGCATCGGGAAAAAACTCAGTATCACATCAAACAATGGTGAATGGTTGCTATCTCAGCAGTTTGAAGAGTTAATATTTTCAGAATTCTAGCCCAAAAGGTTGATCGCCGAAATTAATCGCTAATTTCCTTGAAATATTGACGAAATTGCACTATCAAATATTTGATTACCATAAACGACCACTTCAAGAGAAGATACCCAAGGTATATCGTAAGATAGGCAATATTGGATAGTCATATTTCAACCTTCTCTTTTTCTGGATAATTTGTAATTCTGTTTCCAATTTCTACCGATTTATGGATCGGAGATAATGTGAAGCAGCAATGGCTATAGGTACGGATCTTGCTCAGACCTGACCATAGTTGTGCGTGTTGGTGGTTAGTATGGTAATATTTCACACAAAAAGAGGAAATAGCAGACAGATGCCAATATACTCCTTTGAGACGTGAAAACACTTTATTTTATACATTTTCTTTTTGATTTTTCAGAATTGCATTTCGGAACTATAGACAAATTGCTACAATTCATCGTGTCAGTCCGCTGTATTAGAAAAGAGCACACAAATCAGAGTTTCATATCATTTTACCCTATATATTTCTCCTTTCTTCTGCATACATTGTATACATTATCAGATTTTTAATAAAAATTTGGATTCTTTAAATAAATAATAAATTGGGTGCTTATTTTTTAAATATTTATTAGTTAATAAACATTTTAGGTCCATCACCTAAGTTATAGGAGACCCTACACCGTATTAAAATTTTTAATTAAATTTAATATTTCAGGAAGGGTGTAGACGTGTTGGTAAAGGTTGTTACCCTGAATAACAAAATTAGCTACTGGGGAAAAAAATATATATTCATATACGCTGGGTGCCACTTTATTAGGTACGCTTATCCTTTTTCTGAAATGGAGCCTGTTTGTTTTGGTTTTCAGTGGCCCAAAAACTATTATGGTTATAATGCGACATGTCACTAAAATGGAGCACTCCTTCAGTAACAGCATCACTTGTTCGTACCATCGAAGCTATTTTGAGAACTAAAGGGAGTCATACTCACTATTGCGAAAGTATATTTAATATAGTGGTCACTCAATGTAGTTCTTAATTGGTTTCATTTAAATCAAATCAACCTGTGCTTTGTGTTCTAGTTTTGGTAAAAAGAAAAACGCAATTCACATTAATAGGTTACTTACAGGGCGAGCTTTGTAGGGTCTACTGTCACCTTAATTTAATATCAATTTACAATTTTATTGGTTTATGACAGAGCTGGGTAGTCTAATGCATTTTAGCTTGAGGCCTTTCGAAATGATATTATCAAATAAGCTCGTGTCATGCGTTGAATCTTTCAATTCTTCTCAAATACTGCTAAGTGTGAGGAAATATTGAACTAAGTGGCTAAAGGAACTGTTTAGATCTGATGTCTTGTATAGTCTGGTTACCTGGCTAAGAGTAGGCAATAGGTTATTGTTTTGAGCAAAAACTTTTTTGAAGAACTCAAAATAGGCAACGTGCGTTCTCTTTAGAAGAAACAGAAGTAAGAGTTTGGTATCAGTTTGCCGAGGGAACGCAATTCTTAGAATTGTATCTCCGAATAAAATTATTAATAAAGAAATTTAATTTTAGAATAAATTATATAAATTTTACAACCTTTATATCAACGCGTGTACATGGGAAAAAAAAAAAAAGAAAAGAGAGAAATTAAATATTTCATTCTTGAACAGAATTTGTATAAAAGTTTTATATTGTAGAGCGGAAGTAAAAGCCGAAGTCTTCAATGTTTTTTTTTTTTTTTTGTTTCCAAGTTTTATAAGTTGAAAGTCTTTAAAGGGTAAAGTAGTTAAAAGGGTTAAGTCGTTGTAGCTAAAAACCAGTTAGAATTAGTCGGTGGTACTCAAACAAAAGACCTAAGAACCACTCTTCTTCCCTTTTAGCTTGAAAAATTTTCCGCAGACCTCCTCAACTTTACAAAATTGTTTCTTTATTGTAAATTTCTTTTAAGACCTACTTATAAATAAATAAATATAATATAAATTTCTAAAATTAAAATAATTGAAATGAACCTAATGCTTAGACGTTTTGAAAAGAAACAGAGTGAATTATCTTGAGAAATTAGCTCCTGCCCAGCATATTTCTTACTCGCTTTTAAATGAGTTAATAGCTAATACTCGAAGATAATCTAAGCAACTGTAAACCGATTTCTCAGAGCTCGTAATTAATATTTAACGAATTTGACGAAGTAAATATTGCAGCTGAGATTATTGTGTTGGTTTATATGGAGAATGAATAATGTATCAGTACGTTTGCAGTTCTAATTCTTTTACATTTTTCAATCCCGAAAATCTATATCAGGTTACTTTCATTGCGTCGAACTGTAGCCTGGTTGCCCAATAGAATACTGTACTCCGACCACAATTATATTACGAGGAATAAATATCACAGGAATTTTCCTTTGAAGCAGTCTACAGTTAATCTATTTTCTATGAAAATTTGTACTATTAAAAGCGGCAATCCATAAAGTTTACCAAGGTGCATAGTAGGAAAACTCTTACATTATTTACGAGTCATTAATTCATTATCCCATAGACTGTTTATTCTTTGACCACAGAAAGATTTTGGTAGCAAAGCAGCTGTGAGGAGGAGGTTTTCTCAGGAATTTGACTGCTTCTGGAAATTCAAGTGTTTATAAAAGTCGCTGGCAATAATTATTAAATTATTGCTGTCCCAAACATTACAAATCATAAAAGAAACAAAATAGGAATCTTTGTAGACTCGTAAGAAATGGGAATATTAAAACTTCCAACAATAATTGGAATTGCCTTGAAGGGTTTAGACCAGTGCTTCTCAAACTATTTGTGGTGAAGGACAAGTTTCTTTTATTTCCAATCCATCGCGGACCGATACTTTTGTAAAATACAATAAAAATGAATTACTAGAAAAATGAAAAATTACTCGTCGCGGACCGGTAACAAACAGCTCGCGGATCGGAACCAGTCCGCGGATCACACTTTGAATAGCATTGGTTTAGACAACATTGACTTGTAGATTACTTTCTTCTTCTTAGGATTTATTCCTTTATTACAACAGTTATCCTCAATCTAACATCAAAATGTTATTTCTTTATTCTTTTTTCCACTCTCTTTTGTCTTTCCAGTCCTCTTCTATTCAAAACTGCTCTCACACCCTCTATCGACGTCTTCCTTAGTCTTTCTCTCTTTTGACTTCTGCATGGCATCCGTTCCATGGCATCTCTAGGCAATTTGTCTTCCTCCATTCTCTTCACATGGCCAAACCACTCCAATCCTTTTCCCTCTGTTTTATTAATGAAGTTGTTTTTTTTTTTTTTTTTTTTTTTTGACGGTCATTGTATTCCTTCTTGTCGATTATGCTATCGAAAATCAATAAGGCATTGGCACTAAAGAGTGGAAGATAAAATTGAAAAATAGCGTAATTTTTTACTCGATAGAGGAATACTTGGTGGGTGAGATTTCAGAATCCAGAATAGCCGATTGGAACCATTACCCCCCCCCCCCACACACACACTCCGGGGCTCACATCTAGTGAGTATGGGCTGGGTTTGCCAAGCCCATCTAGTGAGTATGGGCTTGACAAACCCAGGGTCCTGAGCTGGATATCATCATTCTTCTCTCTTTTGGTGATTTCCTCCTACTTCTCTCTCAAGGTACTCAAATTTTTTTTTGGCTGGTGAAGCATAAGCCTCAGGCTTCCTTGCACCATATAGCTAATAATATTAATAATAATATTTCTGAAATCAGAACAACAGCGGACTGACCTGCTAATAAAACAACGTGAACTCTCCGAGTCTTTTACTTATAATATAAAAACAATGAAGGAAATTTAGATCTAAGGCTTAAATTGTAACGAGTTATGGTAAAGGGAATCATTTAGGGAATCACAATTAGAGTTACGATTTATTTTGAAATTATTATATTTTTACTTAAGTAATAAATTATTGTTGGACTTTAATGGAAGTGGCCGCAAGAGGGAACAAGCTAGAAACCTTTTTTAATTAATATCTTTCAAGGGATTAGAGGAAGTGACCGCAAGAGGGAGCTTGAAACCTTTGTCAGCAACTATATGCCAGAATTGGGATATTATTTTGTGATAGTTTATAACAACTTTAATTATTGCTATACTGCATAATGATGCGTCAAATATTATAAATCCTAAAATGCTTCAACGTATTATTATTGTTTCGGATGCTTAGGTGCATAAATGTTTTCACATGACCGGCGTATTTCGATTTATTTATTGTTTTCTTTTTATTTCGAATAATTCGTATAATTCTACCCATCCACAAACTACTTTTCATTATTTCTACTTGACAGGAACAAATGCTTCTTTTTCTTCTTTCGATATCAAATTCTAAAATTATCGACCCCGAAGTTCTCTAATAGCGTTGTCGATTTTACTGGACTAGTTCTAAAGTGACACGAATGCAACTAAGCCATCGCGACGTTGCTCATTGACCTTTCATCACTCGGATGTCGACCAGTGTCAAAGTAGCGCCAAAGCTGACAAGCAATATAAACTGAGCTGTCTGAACAGAATGGACAGCACATTTGAAAGCTATCAGCACAAAACAGAACGCAAAAACCATAGGAAAGCGGAACATTGACAGTCTCCTCAGAGAATTGTGCCCTTTTCTTTCTTTCTTCTTTTTTTTTTTTTTTTTTTTCAGTTTCTAAGCGACCAACTGAAATTAAATTCACTCGACCTAATTTCTAAACATGCAGATCCGGAATATATGATTTCCACTATCGAAAATATACAGGGGTAATTGTAATGTTCTTTAGTTGTTACCATAACAACCACTTCAAATGCCTGGATCATTGTTGCTACGTTACTACAATCACGTGATTTTGTGACGTTGTGTAGCGTAATAAAAATATATAACATCGCAAACTTTCGTGAAGTACAAGTGGTGAACGATGATAGATTTGTTAAGTGATAAATATGGCGAGCATCATTTTTAACTCGTCGGTTTGCGTCCACTCCCGGCCAAGTGTGCAGCACGGGGCTGTTGTAAGATAAAGGAAGAGAGATCTTAGAGACAGTGGCAACATCAAACCATTTGCGAGATTAATGCACTTACGAACAATAGTTGTCGTGTGCTAATGCACACTGGTTAAGCACCATTTGGGTGATTGATGGGCTCGCAATATCTAATTAATGTTCATAGCCACAATGCCCCTCACAAATGAGGCTAATAGGTTTCCGTTATGAAATGAGATAAAGGTTCTTTACAGTCCTGCCTTCTT
The DNA here is from genome assembly GCF_048544385.1 of Mastigoproctus giganteus. NCBI lineage: Eukaryota > Metazoa > Arthropoda > Arachnida > Uropygi > Thelyphonidae > Mastigoproctus > Mastigoproctus giganteus. Next base: position 21,844,630 of record NC_143581.1, on the reverse strand, counting down.
GGATGCAGTAAACACCGTTCAAAACACCCTCCAACTACGTTGTGAAGAGAGGCCCGCCCGATCTCATGTGGTTTCTACATTCTGTTATCTTTCTCTCTTCTCCCCATCCATCTTTGATTTCTCTCTCTTCTTCCCTTCGCTTCTTCTCATTGTACTTTCCTCTCTTTCACTTTGTGATTCTTTCTCGATTTCTCGCCCCCTCTCTCTCTCTCTCTCTCTCTCTCTCTCTCTCACACACACACACACACACACACACACACACACACACACACACACACACACACACACACACACACACACACACACATTCTGTATGTGTATGTATCATTTTTCTCTCAACTTTTCTCTCTCGATTATTATCTCTCATTCTTTATTTCCTCCCCTCTTTCTTGCTCTCGGTTTCTTTCTTTTTTCCTTCTCTCTTTCCTCCTCTTTCATTTATCTCATTCTTTCTCTCGCTTTCTTGTTTTCGTTCTTTCTCTCTTCATGTCCCTCCTTCTCTCTCATTCTTACTTTCTATATTTCTTTCTCGATTTCTCTGTCTCATTCTCTTTCTCTTTTTTCTTTCTTTCTGTCTATCTCTCTTTCTTTATTTTTCTCTCTCTGTTTCTTTTTCTTTCTCTCTTTCCTCTTTCTGTGCTTCTTTCCCGATTTCTGTGTCATTCATCATCTCGCTATTTTCTTCTCTTTCTCTTTATTTCCCTTTCATTTTTTACTTTCTGCATTTCTTTCTTTCGCCCTCTCTCTCTCTCTCTCTCTCTCTCTCTCTCTCTCTCTCTCTCTCTCTCTTTCTGTATCTCATTCTGCGTATATGTGTATATCTCTTTCACTTTCTCAATTTGTCTTTTATTTTTTCTCCTTTATTTATTTATTTATCTCTCATTATTTCCCCTCTTTCTCTCTTGCCCCTTTCACTTTCTATATTTCTTTCTCGATTTTTCTGTCTCAATTTTGTTCCTCTCTTTCCGAATTTCCCTCATTTTTTTTTCTTCTTTCTATCTCTCATTCCTTTTGTGTGTGTGTGTGTGTGTATTTTGAAATTATTATATTTTTACTTAAGTAATAAATTATTGTTGGATTTTAATGGAAGTGACCGCAAGAGGGAACAAGCTAGAAACCTTTTTTAATTAATATCTTTCACGGGATTAGAGAAAGTGACCGCAAGAGGGAGCTTGAAACCTTTGTAATCAACTGTATGACAGAATTGGGATATTATTTTGTGATAGTTTATAACAACTTTAATTATTGCTATACTGCATAATGATGCGTCAAATATTATAAATCCTAAAATGCTTCAACGTATTATTATTGTTTCGGATGCTTAGGTGTATAAATGTTTTCACATGACCGGCGTATTTCGATTTATTTATTGTTTTCTTTTTATTTCGAATATCTTTCACTCTCTCGATTTGTCTCTTTCTTTCCCTCCTTTTCCCCTTTCACTTTTTGTACTTTTTTCTGGATTTCTGTCTCATTCTTTGTATCTCTTTTCTCCCTTTCATTTTCACAACGTGGCTGGGTTAGTTGGTCTAAGTTGAGCATAGTATGGTTTTTATCCCGGAAACTCGGGTTTTTCGTCCAGCAAATCGACCACAGAACACACGCAATTTCCAGACATATTATATACAGCGCAATATGGCCTAAGTTGCTGATGCGTCTAAAACCCTACAACTACCAACCAACTCCCTTTCTCCTCCCCTCTTTTTCTATTTCTTTCTCGATTTACCTCTCTCTCTCTCTCTCTCTCTCTCTGGAAAGTTATAAAGCGTATGTTGTTCGAATGATAACAACTGTGTCAGTTCTATTCTGCTACTGACGAATCACCGAAAATATCTCTGAAACGTACTTAAAAGGTTGCAGAATCTAGAAATCAGTCACAACGTACTTGAAACTTTTCCAGCGCAAATAGCCTATTGAGATTCCATCTGTCTCCTCATGAACCGAATATACTCGCTTCGTATATTGATGGCTGGAGTATATCCAAATTCAGGGAGACCAGTTCGACAAGGAGAAACACCCATGAACCTTGACAACTACAATTTTATGCATCAGATTGGAATCCCTGATTTACCACACGTACAAATGCACCAGAAACTACAAGCAATAAAACACAAACAGAAGGTTGAGAGTAACATCAGATATCTTGATTCTTATCATGATGCTAAGGCCACCATGGCCTTGCTTACGCCTAAAGCCTTCTGACGGATCGACAGAAAATGCCCTGAAAATTTGGTGTTCATTCCAATTTTTCTTATAGAGCAAAGCCCAATCATCTGAAAGATACTTTCTTTTATATAAACTTCATTGCTAAAAGTTACCGAATACCTTCATGTTTTAAAGACCCTTTTAATGGTACAAATATTTAATGACCTGTTGGCATACCTATAACTATGTTCACTGCTTCTTTCCTGAGTGAACTCAATTGCTTTTATATCAATTTCTGGCATGTCGAAGGCGTGTATGGTTAATTTCTCACAAATCCGTTGGTGACCGGATACTTTTTGGCAGTAATAGATAAGTCCAGATATTTATGAAATTTAGGACGATTTGACAAATCATTCAGACCTTCATACAGTTCTGCACAAGACATCAACAACTACAAATTTTCTAGATACCCTGTTCAGAATCCAAGAGGCCATCGATAACAAATCCCAGATTGACATCATATTCCTGGACATTAAATCGGCATACGATAGAATATACCTACTAGCTCTCTTTGCTATTCTGAAGCACTACTTTGGCCTAGCAGATACCTTGCTACAAATCTTGAAGTCCATCCTACTTCTCAAACATCTGCCTGCTACTGTCAACGATTTCCAGGTAATTTTCGACGTCACAAGAGGCGTCCCACAAGGGAGTGTGCTTTCAACAGTTCTCTTCGCAGCAGTTTTGGAACCTTTCCTAGCATGTAATCCTAACTTTGTCTCCTATGCAGATGATCTGAAGTTCTACGTAAGTTGAAACCATCCTGACCAGATCCTGGATATTAACCAACAGGTCTATACACAGATAATGAAACTGGAAAACTATCTAGCCATAATTGGGTTGCATCTGAACCCTTCCAAATATGCTCAACTACCAATAACCAAAAAAAGAGTTAAAAATGGTGTTCAAATCTTCGTTGGCGGGGAAAGGGTGCAAAGGGTAACTTCCCACACAGACCTAGGCCTCACCTGGGATGTTGGACTTACCTTCCAGCCTCACTTTGTCAGGATGAGACAGAAGACGTACGCGGCACTTTGGGCAGTGCGTCAGGAGCTCGTTGGTGTGCATCAGCCAACGCTGCTTTGTCGGTACATCCTGAGGTGCATTACCCCTGTCCCTCTCTATGCATCTGAAATTTGGTCATCTGATACTGCCTCCCACCTAAAAAAGTACCTCAGTGTGGAATATTGGTTGCTCAGATGGATGAACAGGGTGGTGGGTCACCCTTTTTACTATCTCTAGATCCATCCTCCAAGCTAATCTAGGGACCACTCCTTGGAGACTTCTCATTACCACAAGAAACGTACTCATGCTAGCTCGGCTTATCACAGGCCGAATAGATGCTCCATCTGTATCCACGTTAATCTCTGGCACAAAGAAGACAAGAGGTGAACGCCGCTACTCCTTCTACCCTCTCCGCTTTACACTTACAAACATTGATTCCCTTAGGGGCATGTTTCCGGCCAACTGCCTCCAAATATATATTAAAAAACTAGGCATCAACTCTGATAAGTTCTGTGAGGACAAGCTCTACAGAAAGGAATGCCTCAAGAACTATTACCAACTATTGAACCTGTGACGACCGCCTACACCTGGACTTTTTGCCTGCTGCATTTTTATTTTTATTTTTTTCTATTTATTTGTTTATTTTTTATATTTTTTTAAATTCAGATGTCTATTGCTATAAACTGTTTTATTTGAAGCGTATGTAAGTTCAATTATGTAAATATCTCGGGTCGAGCACGCATTTATTCTTGTACACTGTAAATCTCTCACTCTCCTGGCACACTGCCGTCCCAGGATGACCCACAGTTTCTTGTGGTTAATAAACGGATAATAATAATAATGATCATTGGGAGTCAAATTTTCACATGCGGACGGACAAACATGGAGATGACAATAGGCGTTTCTGTCTTATATACGCGTTTTTGAACTAAGTTCCTTTTAACATCTCTCGACCTCGATTCGAAGATGAAAGTCATAAATTTACAGATAATTAAGTGTTCTTTAACGTGGGCAAATATTAAAATATTTTAATTAAGCACAAAAATTACATTAATGATCCTTTACTTTTTCCTTCGTGACGAGATATATTTTATAATTCCAAATAACACTTCAGACAGAAATGGGAATATCCTGTTTTATAGTAATCCTAGCTTCGATTGCAAAATACGGCATTATGTCTCAATTTTCTTCCCCTCCTTACTGACGTCACTGTGGATAGATTCCAAAGTTCATTAAATTTTGGCATGCATCCATTTTGGCAAGAGGTCTGTTTTCTTTATTTCATGCGCTGCTCTAATTTTTTTTTATTTTTTACTGTAATTTTAAGAGTTATTCTCTAAAGATTTTTCTGCTGTTCAGTCCTACCACTACAGGTATCTTCTAGAATAAGCAAAGAGTCTTCAAAGGGAGATTTCCTTGTGGTGGGGTGGGGGGGGGGAAGTATAATAACAGGTTTTATGCAGTGGCATTTGAAAATTTGTGTTTTTCTAGTTAGTGTGAGGGAGAAAGGAAATATTTTTTGCTTGCATGTTATGTGATCTAGCATTTCCTCTTTACGACCATAATTTGGAGTAAGGAAAACCTGACTCTATAGCTAAATATATAGGATGTCCACAAAAAAAGTTCCTACATGTAAAACAGTTATTGTGGAGTAAACTGGGATTCTAGAAGACCGGAGTAAAAGTTCTATCAAAGGTCTGTCTCGGTCTACCAAGGGCCACAACACCAGCAAATTACCAATATCTATTCCTAATTCCCAGCAGCTCTGTTTTATTGCATGTAATGTTGAATTCCACTGATGCCAAAGGAAATAGTATCATCAAAATCTGAACGAAATCATTGGACATGGTAAGAAACTTCACAGCCCTCCAGGATCACATAAACTAATCTCGGGATTGAAACAGATTTCGTAAGTAGTGTCGTTGGACTCGAGGTACACCTTACAGTAATCCCGCACTTGAAATATATCTGGACTTTGTGTTCCTGGACTTTTTGTATAACATTAATATGCTGCTGTAACACATGATCTGCGTTACCTTCAGTGTTTTTGTTTTTAACTGATCCCTTCAGAATTTAAATAAAACTTGATTTAGTGGCACACATGCATCGTTGAATGATGTTAATCGAAGTTCCTGTTTATGTAGGAAAAAAACATAATTATTGTCAGATTTATATTGGTCATATTTAATAAAATTTGGAAAGGATCGATAAATCTTTCCAAAACCACTAAATATGATAGTGTATTTCGTAAAAATTCATCCTTTGAGAGTCTAGTTATTACATGCGGACGGACAGACAAAGAGTAATAATTGACGAATTGATTCGATTTTAATGAAATTCTGATTGGCTTGACATTTTTATAAGAGAGCTAAATATAAAATTTTATGAAAATCCATTCACTAGTAGTCGAATTCCTACATATTTAATACTATATACTCCAACGGAATACTATATATTTCAAAGTTGTCGACTACTTTGTTGGTTCATATTAAAAGTTTTACTCTCATCTTCTGTAAATTCTTGGATTTGAAAAGATGAACACCGTTTATTTTTGTAAAAATGTGTGTAATAAATTGTAAATATATTAGGGTTAATTTATATCTTTCTAACTCTGCGCACTTGCCTTTATTCAAATTTAGGATTTTATGCTTGGAGAATAAATCGATCTTAAAATTTTAGGCGATTTTTAGTGTTTCAAAGATCGACTTATACACCCGAAAATATAGTAATTTTGAAAAATTTAATGTGAAAACTCTCCAAGTATCAAGATAGGAAGTATTCTCCCTTGGTTCCCTAAAAGGAATCGTACATCTGGGATACTATCCCATGTGTATTCTTCAATCTCCTTCCTAGGCTTACCTTAAAAAGACATTTAATAATAAATAGAATATTTAGTGGCCTTAAAATCCTTCACAATCCTCATGGGCTGGGTTTCGTGGTAGCTATAGCCGATGTAAAAAGAGTATTCACTGACCAAAAGATCGAACCGGAACTTAGCACGCCACCTGACTTCTATCCAACTTGAAATGCATTCACCTGCGTGGATGTCCGTCAGGTAGCAATATTGAACAAGAAGAGATTATATTGTGTCCTTCGCGAAGACTTCCGTCAGCCTCTTTGGTAGTACAATGCAATCTACTGTCAGTTTCTTTTCTTTCTTTTTTTTCTTTCGTGGCTCTTTTTGACCGTTCGCTTGGAGATTAGGAAAGCTGATCGCTAGCGAATCACGTGGATTGATGATCTTTGTGTTATAAGGAGCAGAACATTAGTGAACGATTGATTTTGAAAGAATTAGAAATGAGATTAAATAAAAGAGCGTAGAGAGAAGCAGTTTGAATATTTTATTTACATTAACGATGCTGTATTTAAATACACTGGCCTACCATTAATATTCGGACACCCTCCTGTTGAGAGTTGGTCATATCCTACCCAAACACCGCGTGTTAGTCGCAACTATAAATATGCTCGTAGGCCTTCGAGGAGACAGTAATACGATTGTGAATGCAAGACTCCGCGATGGACGCAGTTAACATGATCTGTATGTGACATTTAAACGGCACTGAAGATCATTAGGTCGATGATGGATGATGTTAAGTGCAAATGGATGTGGACTGGTGCTGAAACCGCCACGAAATTACCGGGAAACCTCAGAATCCACTGTTCGGAACGCAGGTCGACGGTGTCGCAACACCACACACACACACACACACACAGTCTTCAATATGGCGATTGGATTCTCAAGTTTGGCGGAGGTAGCATGATGGTCTGTAGGTGTTTTTCATGGTTTGGCCTGGATCCATTAGTTGTTTTGGACAAAACCACGAATACCGGAGTCTATCTAGACATCTTGGACAATAATCCGTTACCTACGTTGTAGCATCACGTCAGGGAAGGCCCATACATGTGTCCACGGGACAACTCTCTGTGTTAATTCTGCTGGAATTGTGATGGATTGGTTTGAGGACATGATGGACGAAATGTTGTACTGGCCAGCCCAAAACCATGACCTTAATACTATACAGAACTTCTGAGATGGATTGGATCGGATCGTCCGGTGCATGTGAGGAGGGACTGCCCAAAAAACAGAGCTAAACTGGTCGCCGCTTTGAAGGCCGACTGGCGGTAAATGTTGAAGGACAATTTACTAAAAATTGCCAGAGTATGTTCCACGGAGAGAATAAATGCTGTCATGAAGGCAAAAGATTTCAGCACAGATGTGCACATTAGTTTTCCTATAAATAAAGGTTGTTTTCGAGTGGCTGGATATTAATGGTAGGGCAGTGTATTTAAAATGGTGATTTTGTCGTGGACCACCCTATAGAGCGGTCCATTGCCCAAAACAGTTGTGCTGTGTATTGAGTTGAATGCGTTCGGATCATATTTCAGAGATATATGATCTGAGCTGATAAAACACCTCATATTCGTAGATCTTGTCACCAGTGATTTCGACTGACACAAAGAATTTTTTTTCTTCTAAGTGGTATTGAAATTTTGTGGCTGACACAATACTCACTGGCCATAAAGTCAAACAGTTTGCAACTGGTTAACATATATATCATGTATTTTTTCAAGACGCCAACGAAACTACCCACCGTGCAAAAATTGTATCTGAATGGTTCGAGGAACAATTCGTAGATTTAGCAGCCTAATTCTACAGATCTAAATCCAACTGAGAATGTTTGGGATACATTGAAAAGGGCAGTTCGGTTTCACAGTTCTTTACCGATCACAGTACAGCAGCTGACAAGTATCCTGATGGAACAATAGTCAAATCTGGAGCGAGTCTTCCTCAGACATCATGTTATGACGTTGTTAATTCGTTCAAAATGGCCCTGCTAGATACTGAATAAAGATTTCTAATTTATTGGCCAGTCAGCTGTCCGTGTTCCCTCTTGCCCCTGTATACATAAGATACATGCGGGTAGTTTGAAATGATGCTGACAGCTTGACGTCAGGACCCAAGAAAAATGGACCATGACGCTCTTCACTGACAAGTTACTATATTTAGTTGATATACAGTCTTCAATCGGAATGTGATTCAATTAGATGAACAAAACGTTTTATTGCTTATTGGTACCTAGGAGATGCCGGTTAGCTCTAAAATGTTTTATCATAATGTAATAAAAGGTTCTTGATTTATTTAAATTCGTTTTTTCCTAGCTATGGCGCGCTATTTTTTTTATTTTATAGTCAACGTTTTCATACACAAATATCGTATTACATCAGAACTGCCGCCATTGCTACTGTATTCAAAAAAAGGTTTGTATTTACCCAGAAGTAGTTGTATTAGAAGGTTGAAACAACCACCATGTATTACACATTTTCAACATAGTCACCTGACTCTCCTTCAAACCACGACTAAACAGCAGAAATCACCTCATCATCAGAAGCAAAGTGTTTTCCCCAAAAGAAATGACTTCAGAGCAAGAAAAAGGAAGAAATCCGAGGGCGCAAGGTCTGGAGAATAAGTAGGATGCGGCAATATTTCAAACCCACATTCGTGGGCACACCTCACTGCAGAATACGCAGGGGCGTTATCGTGGAGCAGGCGCACACCATTTGACAGCTTGCCTCGTCTTTTTTTTTTTCTTTTATGGCAGCACGTAGCTTTAAGAAGAGGCTGGAATAATACTTCGCTGTCACGGTATGGCCCTTTTGAAGGTAATCTGTTTGTATTACACCATGCTGATCCCAAAAAACTGACAGCATCACCTCGCTAGTACTTGGTTGCACCTTTACCTTTTTTGGTGAGTGGTGATTCTGCATGCTTCCATTGTTTGACATTTGTTTAGTTTCGAGATCATAGTGATGGATCAAAGTTGTATCTATGATGACCAGCCTTGACAAAACTCCTCTTACTTTTCCAGGAACATCGACAACATTTCATGTGTGCATTGTGCCCTTTCCTTCTTCTGGTAAAGATTTAGAAGTCTGGTAACCAATCTAGCAGACACTTTACTCATATGCAACTGTTGATGGATAATGTTGTCCACTGACCCTACTCTAACTTGGAACTATGTGAACTGTGTGAATATGGCGATCTTCCAGGATTAATGCCTCAATTTTTGCAACACTTTCTTCTGTTACAGCAGTTGCTGGGGCTGGGCGTCCTGGGATTTCTTCAATCCACATTTGAATTGTTTATACCAATGTGCAATAACCTGGGCAGTCTTCTCCATAAACAGCGACCATTTCTTCGTGGATTGTTTTAAGTGTTTTTCCTTGTAGCAAGAGGAACCGGATCTGTATTCCACTTTACCCATTGTGACACTTCTTCATTCAGCGTTGCAATAAAAAAAAGAAAAAAAAAAAAAAGAATGAATTGCCAGATGGAAACCAAAATTTGTGATTGCTATAGAGATTTCAAGGTCTAAATCTCTTATTTTTTTTGAATTCCCCTCGTGAAGACTTTTTTAAAATAAAGAATGGCAGTGTTCTCTCTGCGCATGCGCCGAAATGAAGTTGATGACTGTTTAAGACTCGCGCAATTGTTCATCCCCATAATTAAATAGATCCATTCAAATACAGCTGCATTTCTTGGCCACCAGTAACTTGCATTTCCACGCTACGCTGAGTCAACGGTTCGGTGCCAAGCAACATCATTTCGCAATTGCGAACTCGCGATGTTTTCGTTCATTGCAGCAGAAATTAATCAATTAAATGAAGCTGTAAGATGGCTAAAGTTACCTGGAAACAGGGAAGCAATGAACGGTGAAGAGGAAACATCAAAAAGAAAACAAGACTCGTAACGTTTGTTTGGAGAAACGAGAATGGATTTTCATCTGGAAGAAGAAACGTATTGCATCGTACAGTTGAATGCTAATAATTTTATTATTTTAACCATTCGCTCTTTCCAAGGGGAGAAAGAGCGAATAGTTAAAATAATAATGTTGGTGAAATAAAAATTACTCCATCTGGTGACTTAAATGTTAAATTTTTCGCCGATGGTAGAATAAAAACAAGTTAGGTAATGTATCCATTGTTTTTCACTTTCAGGCGTATTGAATTTTTGTTTTCTTTTCTGTGATTAATAGAGGCAAAAAGTAAATAACCAATTTACTTGTTACTAATTAACTGATAATATGTAAAAGTAATTATTTTCACTCCACTGCAAATACCTCGTAATGTAACATCCGCCTTTTGTAATATTTCTTTCTTTCTGGATTTTAATATTGATATAAGAGCAATGAATTTAATATGCTCAGTAATTAAACTGAGAACTTTCCTTTTCTGCGCATCCGCCATATTTCCCATTAATTCCTCCAATCAGCGCACATCAATTATATAAGGTTCTTCAACCAAAAAAAGAAAAAGAGAGAATGAAAGATACCGGTTTTTCAGATGATTCGCGAGGCTTTGTTTAGCCTTTAATCTATAAGTTAATTGGACATATCCGAGTGGTCGAACGCAAGAGTGCAGTATCACACGATCTTTGAGTTGACCGTGGTTCAAGCCCGTGACTGCTAAATACTCCATTATGAAATTTATAAAAAAAAAAGGTCAAATAAAAAAAGAAATGCTAGTGAACGGAACCGAAGTAACGTTTAAAACTAAGGTTTAAGTTTTGCATTCATATACCACACGGTTTCTCTCTTTCTTTTTTGTCTGTTTCTCTTTCTCTTTTTTTTTAATCTCTTTCTGTGTATTTCTCTTTTTTTCTCTCTGTCTCCCTTTCTCTCCTTTCTTTCTCCTCACTTTCTCTCTTTCTTTCTCTCTCTCTCTCTCTCTCTTTTCTGTCTGTTTCTTTTTTTTCTCTTTCTCTGTTTCTCTTTTTTTATCTCTGTCTTTCTTTTTTTTCTTTCTCATTTTTCTCCGTTTCTTTCTTTCTTTCTCTCTCTCTTTTTTCTTTCTTTCTCTTCTCTTTTCTCCTCGCTTTATTTCTCTCTCTTTCACTTTCTTTTTTCTCTTCTTTCTTTCTCCCTTTCTCTCTCTTTACTCCCTCCCTTTGTCTCTCTCTCTGTTTTCTTTTTTCTTTCTTTTCTGTCTCCCTTTCAGTCTCTCTTTACTCTCTCCCTTTGTCTCTCTCTCTTTTTTCTTTCTTTTCTCTCTCTGTATTTCTTTCTTTTTTCTCTGTTTCTTTTTTCTGTCTCTCTCTTTTTATTTTTTTCTTTCTTTCTATCTGTTTTTCTCTCTCTCTCTTTTCTCTCTTTCTTCCTTTCTGTTTTTCTTTCTTTCTGTCTTGCTTTCTCTTTTTTCTTTATTTCTCTTTTCTTTGTCTTTTTTTTCTCTTTTCTTTGTCTTTTTTTTCTCTTTTCTTTCTGTCTTTTTTCTCTTTTTTGTCTCTCTTTTGTCTCTTTCTTCTTTCTGTTTTTTTCTTTCTTTCTGTCTTTTCTTTTTCTCTTTTCTTTCTGTCTTTCTTTTTTCGCTGTCTCTTTCTCTACGTTTCTCTCTTTCTTTCTTTTTTCGCTCTCTTTCTCTACGTTTCTCTCTTTCTTTCTTTTTTCGCTGTCTCTTTCTCTACGTTTCTCTTTCTTTATTTATTTACATATACATACTGTATTTATATTTATAAAAATATACTACAATGTGGAAAATTTTGACAAAAAAAAGTTATTCGCTTTTCCTTTTGATTTTCCAATCTCGCGAATAATCCTCATGTAAATTTCGAAGCATCATCTTGTCAGAGACAGCGGCCTCTCCTTTAATAAATCTCGACTCAATAAAGTCGAGATTTATTAAAATTGACACTTGAGCACCTTTTTTGTGTTTAGTGAGGAGCTCAACAATCCTTTCTGTTTTAACATGATATAGAGACACAAATAAAAAAAAATAAAAATCAAGAGAAGAATAGTAAAATTAACCGTACAAAAAAAACTGATGGATTATTGGCTTGTCTTTTCGTGGGTGGTAGAAATCTCGATTAATCCATCCCCAGTAACCGAGAATCTACCATACTTCTATTTATTATAAAATAAATTTGTAGCATAGAATCATGAGCTGTTCTGTTTTTAATTTTAAAAATTTCTTAAATGGCGAATTTAAGCCAAACAGTGCTGTAGGTTGTCAGACTATTTTTCTTCATTACAGTTTTATGATGAGGCTACTCCACTGTAATCTCCACAATATACGGTGGCCTCTGTTTCATCAAAATGAACACATCCATAGCGTTTGGACGCCACAGAAGAAGTATAAAAATCGAATCTGAGCAAGATAGGATTCGAACCAAAGACGGAAAGCAAAGAATAAACAAACAAATGTAACAAAAGCCACCAGGAACAGTGGTTTATTAAAAGCAGCAGAGGTTTTTAGAAAACATTTTTCTATACTCCACGAAAAGATGAGCAGCACAATAGAAGGAATATCAACCCAAATATTTTCCAATATTTAAAACCTCCGAAATTCAATATTACATATCCTCGCATTCTCTGTTTCTCTTTACTCGGATGAGAATACAAAAGTTCAGGAATTCGATATATTTTGAAAACAGAATGACCGTAAAATCGATATGTATCCATTCGTGCTTTCCATTAACTCTGGAAGAGCTCAAAGAACATGTTTATGTAAATGAAGATGGAATATTTCAAAGTTATTTGTGATTCTTTCATGGTGTTTCAGCAGCCATCTCCACAAACTGAAAAAAGAAGACGAAACTTGAGATTGGTAGGTTGTCACATGAATCCTTTATAATCAAAAGTGTAGGGGGGGGGGACATCAAAAAAAAAGGTTTGTACTCCAGGTCTTTAGAGATTTTATTTTGATTTAAATTTGCGACTGCTCATTGACAAATAATTTCAAACACTTCTATTATCTTTTGGCGTCGATTCCAAATAAAAAAAATTACAAATTAAAACTTTTTCCCCCCACATCGCTTGCAAGTAGATTAGCACGTAGCGTACCACCCCTTTGATTAATTGATTCCCCGTCATTCTGTTGCAGAGCTGATCGTAAATATTTATGCTTTTAAGCGCATTTAAAACCCATTTATGCTTCTGCGGCAAGTCGAGCCGTGTTGAATACTGCAGACTATCAATAACGCCATCTGGCTGTAATTGAGAACTTTCTGGAGGAATTGTGTCTGGTTATGAAGAAGAGAAATTCTCCAGACGCTTGGAAAACTCGAGGAAAAAAAAATAATAAGAAAGAAAAGTAAAAGAGGGTGGTAGACTTCGCAAATCTTCCAAATAGTCGACTACTTTTCTTTCCCCCTCATATGTAGCGTTCTTTAACATCCCCTTCTCGAAATTCTGTATCGTCGATGAATGTCCTCTCTTCGTCTTTTGCAGAAGACAGACTAACTCACAGACGCATGCACGCGCCCTGAGAGGGGTACGCACATATGTAGCGCAACGAACCTTGCGATCGATAAATGCGCATAGGTTCGCGCGTGCTTGTGGAGTTTGCGCAGTGCGTCGAACTTTCCAAAATGGCGAGGCGGGGTAGAGCATTAATGAATGCTGTCAGGATTCGCCGTTGCTTGATGAAATGAGAATATCGCTAGCAAAGGTCGCTCGGTTTTAACAAACAGGTAATTGGACTTGGAAGGTTTGTTGGGAGCAAAGAACTTGTGGTGGAAAATGGTGGTCTTTGAGTAAAAGGGATGTGGTTACGCGGTTGAAGCAGACTTCGGTGATTTTCGGGTCAGGTGTACCTTCAGCTTAGTCGTGCGTGTGTGTGTGTGTGTGTTCATCGGCTAGCATCGCTCGTTGGATAAAAGGCCGGTTTCTTTCCCTCCCCTTTCTTCAGTGGGTGGTCTGTAAGTATGCGTTTCTTTCACTGTTTCTCTTAGTAAACAGAAAATAAGACTATCATTATTGATTATAGAAATGAATGTTTTTAAACGTATCCTCCTCATCTGTCTGTAATTATCCCGGTAGTAGAGAAATCGGAAAGGTTAGAGTATTAAAGATAAATTGGGGACGAACGATTTCATAGAAATTGTTGTGTGGTCTATATAATGATTTAGTCTGTTCCTTAAAAAAATCACCTTTTGTTTAAAATATATAAATAGGGTCTGACTCTTGCTGCTACTTTCAATAAGCTGTGGAAAACATTTATTTGCCCAATTTTGGTGTATTGGAGAAATTCAAAACACTGGAGTTTAGGTTCTAATAAAGAGAATTGGGAAACATCGCTTTTTATTCATCACTTAGAAGAAGCGGAGGAAGGAGATTGTGTTGTTATATCAATAATTTGAGATCATGCGTCAGCTTAGACTACTTTCTTCCTTTTTATAATTGATCATGGCAATCGCAATGTATTTCTCTTATTATTTTTGTTGACGTCAAAACAATTCACTGACGAATGTCCAGTAGAGGATGAAAGAAGGATCCTCTAAATAAGTGTGTTGATATTAAATAAAAATATTCAAAATCAACACAGTTTTGTAGATCTTATTTTACTTAAATGGACAAATGTATGTGGGTAGCTTTGTTTCTATTGATGCTATATAAGTTTGTTTCCTTGCAAGCTATGTGTAATAACGTATACTGATTTAAATTCTATTTGATATCGAATATTAGAATAAATAGGATGTCAGCTATCTAATGTAAATGAAAGTAATCTTATAATGTAGTCCGTCCGTATCCTTTAATTCCATGTAGCTCTAGCATCAGAAACGCCACGTTGCATTAAGATTTGGCTTATGTAGTTCCTGAAGCTGAGAACACTTTTTTTTCTTTAAACTCAAACCTTTCTAAATACTATGGAATATAAGAAGCCCTCGTGGGTAACAGTTGGTATAATCACAGTCTTCCCCACACCGGCTGGGAAAGACCTGAGTTGGAATCCAGTCAATGACGCGAGTAATTTTTATGGATCCTTTTTCACAACGTGGCTGAGTTAGTCGGTCTCAGGCAAGGACAGCATGTTTTTTTTTTTTACCCCCGAAACTCGGGTTTTTCATCCAACAAACAGGCAACAGAACACATGCAATTTATAGACATATTATATCAGCTTAATATGGCCTAAGTTGCTGATGCGCCTAAACCCTACAACGACCAACCAACCTATATTATAAAAACATGCATGCTACAGTTTCACAATTTAATGGACTATATGAATATACTATCTGAAATACTTGTAGTTTACCGGGGAAATCTGTTGTTCCATTCATGATAAATTAAATATTTTAGGTGCTTCATTTCTCACCTCTTTTTCGTTTTAGTTTTTGATGTTCAATTTTTTTTTCCTTTCTGTTTTGTTAATCGTGCTGATGAATGTTTTGAATAATTCCATTTTGAACGTATTTTCAAGAAAAACTTGAACAGAAAAATGAATGTTGTTTATTACTTACTGTAGTGATTCGACAATTGAGTTGTAAGTCAAATCGAAAAAATACCTGGGTAGCCTAAAGACAGATCGCTTTATAAATCCCTCAAATAAATCGCTTTGATGAATGCTTTGAATAAGTTCTAAATTACTTTTTAGTTAAAATCATTTTATCAAGTTTTTTTTTATCCTTTCGAAACTTATTTTCGACTAAAAACTTTAATGCCGTCCTCAGTAATCCAACAAAGGAACACGCTGAGAGAAACCTTTATAAATAATATATGTTGTCTGTCAGTCTGACATTTAAATCGCAGAATTGCAGCGCCACTGTACATTCATTCAGGTTTTGGCAAATTGCCTGTAGATGGCAGGAGAGTACATGTCCAAGAACACGCTAACCCAGTTGCAAGTTCTGATGTGTTGTCTGGTAGTCTTCAGCTGCTTGTTGTAAATGTGAACTGTTTTGGGAGGTGTTTCTGGTTCATAATGATGATTCTCATCGCAAGTCACTATGCGACTAATAAATTCTTCACCGTGTCTATCAAAACGTGTTAACATTTCTCTATACATTTTCACGTGGTTTTGTTTCTGATCAGGTGTCATATGATGTGAAATCCAATGAGCACAGATTCGTGGCATTTAATGTTTTTTAACAATCGCTTATGAGATTGACATTTTGCTGCTTAGCTGATGGCGTTGTGTTCATCCATAATTTCCTGAACCTTTGTAATTTGCTGTGGAGTGGTAGAAGTCCTTGACTGTCCAGACCGCGAGTCGTCAGCCACTGTCGACTTTCTTTAATGCCCCTACTCCAATTTAAATTTTTAGTTTTCTTCAAACGCTTTTCTCCTAAATACGGGAGCGTCACCGAACCTTGAATGAATTAGCTATTTGGCTAATGAATGAATTCATTCTGGTATACTATCGGTAAACGGTACCAATTTCACGTGCTGTTAAAAAAGCCTCTGTCGGTAACGCTTACATTATTGCATTAAAGGTGGGTATTCCAAGAAGCACTGCAAATCGAACTCTTTCTTAAGACATTCCGAATCTTTGAATTAAAAAAAAATAATTTTTTTAAATATCCTGGAATTTATTATAATTTTTTAATGTACTGGGTATATTAAAAAATAATAATAAATAAATAAAATAAGTTCTGTTCTATATCATTCTAGATATTTCACTTGTTGTATATTCAATAATTTTATTACCTATTGCTGTTTTGTTTCGGTTGTTTTATTTTATCTTTAAAAATCACGGTTTTAGTTTCATCTGTTGAGAGTAATGCCATATTCCTCTGCGGCTACACGTTTTCAAACCAAACTCTCTAAATTATCCTTGAGTTACTAATAATGGCCTGATTATCTTAAAATAAAAGGATTCCTGGTGTCAGATTGCTTCCTCTGATTTGTTTCACATTCTTTTGTTATTTATAATAGTAATACGTATTAATATAAATATTACATAAAAATTAATACAAATAATACATAATTGTTATATATAATTCGAGAATCAGTATATTTTCTTCCTCTTTAGATTTTTCACGAACTTAACGATATCTTTTCAATTAAATTTTACACTAGTCATACATTTCAAGGAAATGTGTACACTGGAACGACACCTGACGGCAAAAGTACGCAGCTCGAAACAAAAATAAATTTATTCAAAATTAACAAAATAATATTAATTTCTTTCACTCCAGTACAGCCACCTAGTGACAAATGGTTCACAACTCATTTGTTTATAGCGACCGATGGAAGATAAAATATAAAAAACAAAATTGTAAGATTTAATTGAACTTACGGAAGCTAACTTTTTAATTAATGTTTTGTACTATCTTTTTTTTTTTTTTTTCATGTAATTAAAGAACTTTCCTAAGAGGAAATTATATTGAAAAAGTTCGTGTTAGTTGTTGAGAATGTTTTATTATTTTGTTCTTTCGTTAACAGCGGAAGTTTGGGAGAGTAACAATGGTAATCATGCTAGCAGCATGACCACATTACACACAGGAATAACCGCTCCAAGATCGGCGAAGCGTTTCACAGTTGATGTCTTGAAAAAATCTCGAGTAACATAAAGGTAGCCTTCACTTCATATGTTTCTACCTCCTTCGACTCGTTTGAACACTCAAGTAATGGCAGCGCGTCTACAAACACCGATTAGGTCAACACTTGGACGCAAGTAGTTACCAAAAGCTTTTTAGAAGGCTGACGACCTCCTCCCGAACAATCCCAAAAGCTCTTGGTTTATCGAGGCTATTACTCAGTTGCATTGTCTTGCCTTGAAGTTTATTAGAAAAATTGGGCTTTTTTACTGCTTCAATTCAACCAGTAAAGCAGGTTTATGAAATGAAATATTTGAAATTTTTGCTGTTTAAAGAGACGTTCATTCCCTATAGGACAGGCTAACCAAATAAATAAATAAAAATATAAAATATATATAACTCTCGAATCATAAAAGAAACTTTTAGAGAGAATTTAGGAAGTGTATTTGAATTCCTCTATATTAGGAAGATGGTAATATAGAAAATAGACTTCACGAGGTCAGAAATGATGAGGCATTCCATCGAAACTAGAGCACCCAGTTCTATATGGTTTCCGATTTTTTTTTTTTTTTTTGAGTTAGGTCAAATAATTAGGGTGTAAAGACAAATTAGATTGCGATTTTTTTTAAAAAGTAACTGCTGTCACTATAGTAAGAAGAGTAATGCATTAGCATTTATTGGTAGTTATATTTTAGAACACGAAACAGTGTCGACGTTGAGACATTCCACTGTGATGTATGAAGTGTGATGAAAAAGTTCCGGGACTGAAGGCGCCTCCATAGCCAGGTGGGCAGGAGCAGCAGTGCGTAGTACACGCTTCTTGATTAGATCGGGGTTCGAGCCCGTGACCACCAAGCACGGAAGATGCGCAAAGGTCAGAGAATGACCACCGCATATCCCCGGA
The DNA here is from genome assembly GCF_048544385.1 of Mastigoproctus giganteus. NCBI lineage: Eukaryota > Metazoa > Arthropoda > Arachnida > Uropygi > Thelyphonidae > Mastigoproctus > Mastigoproctus giganteus. The sequence continues at coordinate 21,826,265 of NC_143581.1, read as the reverse complement.
GCAATATGGCGTTAGTTGTTAATGCTCCTTAAAAAAAAAAAAAAATCCGGGACTGAACTAATATTTTTGATAAATTATGAATCTTACTGGCTATTTGGATGGATATCTTTCGAAGTAGTCTCCTTGGCACTGCATACACCGATTCTGATACTTCTTGAAGCATTTCTGATAGGATTCTATTTTGGAATTGCTAACAGTTCCTGTGTCGTGTTCGGAATAATAATTTCCTCAGTCATTGCAAATCTGTAACCTTCCAAGGGGACTTTGATTCAAAGTGATTGTGTGCTTCGCAACAATTATTTGAATGGAAATCGCCAGTGTGCAGGGACGTTCTCATGATGCAAGCACCAATTCCTGAAGCCCACTGTTCCTGCCATTTTCTTCAATGAGCTTCGCGCAATCGCCGTAGAAGCGTGTTTTGTAGCATGATTTCATATTTGATCGAGATTGTCTATCGTTTTTTTTTTTTTTTTTTTTGTTCGCCCTTGGAGAAGACTGGACCTTTTCCCCTTGTCATAACTATACATCAACGGTTCCTGAGATACAGAACTCGCCCCTCTCTGTGATTATCAGTGAGGATGCTAAGCACAAAGTTGTCTGAAACACGTCGCATTCCCAAATCTTGTGTTTAAAATTGATTGACATGTACCATAAGGAACATTAGTTTCACTGGTAACATCGTGGATAGTTAAACATCGATCGCTCTTGATAAGATCACGAATGAGGGGTTGTATCATTGGTTTTTGAAATTGAAGGGGGGAAGTCATAGTAAGGATTATTTTCCACGGACAATCGACCCTATTTAAACTTTGCGAACCAATGAAAAGCCTTCGAGCAACGTATAGCATCATTTCCGAAAACTATTTTTAACATTTCGTAGGTTTCTCTGTTGCCCTTTTCCGTAATCTGAAAAAATAAAAAATAAAATAAAGTTTGCAAATTCGCTGCTCAATAAAATTGCTCATTTTAAAAATGCTATGAAACGCATAAAATAGCTTCTATTCAATGCTTGTTAATTCAAACTTACCGAGAGATGCATGTGATTCTTGAGTTACCATGTCTAGATGAGTCACCAAACATGTTTCGACAAGTCACAATTCACTCTATCTTGAACAACTTTATATCTTGAAATACTTCTCATAGATAATGACAAGAAGACGTCTGGGTGGTCTTTGGTGCAGGGGGAAGCCGAAATTTCCATATCGCCCACTTCAATAGCCAAAATTCGTCCGCAAAAATCCGTCTCGGATGCGTTGCGGCAGTTGAGGTCCAGACTTCTGCGCCATAAAGTATGACCGGATAGACACATGTCTTAATATATCTGCACCTGACAGCCTGGTCATGGACATGCATAAGTTGTTGCTTAAGTATCCACCGGAGTCGACAGAACTTTATTTGCAGGTGGTCTATGTGTGGTAGAAAGGAGAGCTTCTGGTCAAAAATAACGCCCAGATCGGTGTGTTGCTGAACAGCAGAAATCGCAGATTCTCTTATATTGGGTTGCACCATTGGCCTGTAGCCGTGAATGGTATTGTGTACGGCATGTGCCTTTTGTATGCAATAAAGAATTCTTCTCTTCTTCATAGAATTGGTTACTTGAGAGAGCATTTTTCTGATGGCCGCTGATCCTAAACTTATTCCAGTTCTGTCTCTCGAATCAGCTAATTAAAGATGCCTTTGCGATTTCCTCTTTCTCTGTCCGTTTAAATTTCCATCATGCCTTGGCTGTCATTAATGGCAGTCTACGTTTTCCAACATTTGATTTCAGATATCTCACCACTTTTTTTCTTTATCTGGCGAATGGACATGCTCGTTACGTAACAACCTACAATCACGCCTTTGGTGAAGAGATCTGGGTTCTATTTCTCGTTTCAGTCTTTTCCACCTAGCTGTCACTGAGTGTACCTGCATGCCTTTTTTATCCACTTAACTGGCACTATCTTCTTTTAATGTGCCCTCTGCAATTAACTATTAGCTTCTTCCCAGGGATGAGGTGTTCCGATAGATATTAGTATCGACCCTTTGCAGTCCAGCATTTTTTCATTGTCTTCCTCCATGCAGTCCGCCTCCATCCGTCTAAAAAATGACTGAAATGTGATATGAAAAAATTATTTTCGGGTTTACACGAGCTAATATATAAAACAGCATGAAAAAACAATTTAAAAGTTCTAATACAATATTTCTTCCTCGAATAAGATATTCACAAAACCTTCCATCCGGATAATTGACAATGCTTTTTAATTTAGACTCCCCACTTTTGAATTCCTTGTTTGTCTTTTTGTGGGTGGGGAGAGATGCGACATCTAGAATATCTGCAGAAATCTCTTCCTGCTAAATACATTCTTCACAAATTTAATTCTCTCTCTCTCTCCATTCTTCAGACCAATATTTCTTTATTTCAATTTATTCATTTGGTCCTATGAATATGTTGATAATACGAGTAACTCAAAAAAACTCCTTTAGTTCGTTTTAGTGAAACCTAAACGCAGCCATAGCATATGGAATGTCGGAAACTGTCTTATTTGTAAGAGTTCCCTTTTTTCTCCTCAATTTCTTCTTAAAGGTCTAACAATTTCTCAGTTTCGCAACCAGAAAAGCCTTTACTAGATCTTGACAGCTGTCTAAATACTTCACTTTAACACAGAGTATAAATTACTTTGTGACATACTCTGTGAAAAAACAACGCCGCCTGCCGTTAACAATTGAATATAAATATCCACTTCAGTTCTTCAGATCGTTTATATGATGTGTAAATGGATGGCAGTACAGCGAGGAAAACAAATTTATAATTGAAACGCCAACAGTCGCGCCGGTTTCTACATTGGTCTTTTGGACTGTTGAAAAAGTAAAAAAGAAAAAACCATTGGCTGACGTCAACTATTGAATAAAAAACATTGCTTTTAGCTTTTCAGATTGTTTGTTTATATGAATTATAAATAAATGGCAGCGCCAGTACACCGAAAAAACAATTTTCATAATTGGAAACTTCGATATTCGCAGACTCACGACATCGGACTGAAATAAGACTGAAAAAAAAAAGAAAAAAAAGAACGCTGATTCTGCTTAACAACTGAATATAAACATCAATCAACATGGATTTAGCTTTTCAGATTGTTTATATCAAATGGAAATAGATGGTAGTGCAAGAATTGCGGCAGCACAGCAAGAAAAAAAAATTTGGAAACGCCGACGGGCGCGCTGGACTCGACATCGGACCACAAAAGAGTTGATATTGGCCATATCAAGAAAGCCAGAGGCTTTTTGCTGCACCAGTCAAAAAACTAACCAGTGTGTCTCTCTCTTCTGTTAGGTGCCGCTCTAGCAAGCTTTTGAATTTCTCAAAGTCGTCAACTTCAACTGTCCGTAAAAAAATTCAAGTATAAGCTAAATAAGCTGTGACTCGCCGCCATGGCTTATTAGCGAAGATACAAATGTGTAACTACATATTTTGAAGCTTTTTCACGTGCTTTGGCTTAGGTCATCGTCATGCCTAAACCGATCCTGACCATGGAGCAACTTATTACAATGATTAACAACTAACTGGCTAAAGTTAAACTTCCTACAGTTGTCCATAAATTCTTTTCCCCTTAGTTTGAATTTATCCCCTTCCCGTTCTAGCGTAATTTATTATCGTGAAAATTTTACTATTCCTTATCAGAGCCTTATTATTACGAGTTAGATCCACTGTAACTCACCAAGGTTATAAAAAAGAAATATCTCTTCATATGGGCCCGCTCTTAAGCTAATCTCAACAGGCGCATTTTTTTTTATTTTGTCTTTGGATCTTTACAAAAGCTAGAGATGTCATTTTAATTTGACATAATTGTGAAGTATTTCAGATGGAATGAGATACTGAGAAAGATTCCAGATGTGGTCTTGCAATTGCCTTATATATTATAAAGGTAGGGGTGTGTGTGTGTGTTTAGCATCTCCATCTCAACTAAGGCAGTGAGGGCTGGTATATTGTATCTATATACATGTATTCCTCGGTTAGTTTGGCTGTATTTTGGATGAAAAACTCGAGTTGCTAAGAAAGATAAACCATGCAATTCTTTCCCAAACCGACTAATTCAGCCACGTTATGAAAAAAGTCCATAAAAATTCATTTGACGTATTTGAACCTAGGCATTTTCTAAATTGTATCGGAGGATGGAAATTATAACCACCGCGCTATCCGCAAGGGCCCGACCAATCTCTACATTTAATGGTTTTGTGTTGGCGTATGTACAATACACTTCTCTGGTTGTAAAACATTATTGTAATTGTTCATCTGTGATAGGGATCACTCTCAGAGTTGCTAAATATTCACCGAAGATGTCTGCAGACTTGGTAATAATTGTCATATCACGTGCTATAAGCAGATCATTGCATTAACAGGTATTTCACAGACGAGCTGATTGATGCCCACAAACTTTTTTTTTTAATTGTGCAATTCCCCATCACAAAGTCCAGTCTGGGACAGTTCAATTTGTGAAAAATAATACAGCACTGATGAACTAGTCCCAATAACACCAGTGTAGAACGAATTGGGAAGATGTTTCTGGTCTTGCCCATGGACGAAATTATCTGCCACTTAACCTTCGCGGGTAGCGTAGTGGATATAATTACCGTCCTCCCCCAACACCGAGTGGAAAATGCCCGAGTTCGAATTCCACCAATGACACGAGGAATTTTTACGGCTTTTTTCACAACGTGGCGGGGTTTAGTTGGTCTCTGAAGAGGGTTGCATAGTTTTATCCTGGAAACAGGATTTGTTTTGTCCAGTAAACATCAACATCGATCCCAGAATATACGCACAATTTATAGAACAATATATTGTCGCTTTAGGGCCTTAGTTGCTTCGGCGCTTAACATACACACGCATTTAATCCTTGCCAATTAAACTGTTATGCTGGAGAAATGGGAAAAATATTGTGCCAAACAAAATATTGTGTGAAAAGCGTACCGTACCACAAAGAGTACGTAGTGTATTACAGTTTAGTGGAGGTCCTGTACCATGCTAAATTTGATCTGTGAACTGTTTTCCTTTCTCTTAGTGTCTCACTACTGTTGGTAACCCCGAGACTCCGCCTGCAGTTCATTTACAGTAACTTTAGACCTGCTTTTGTAGAAAATAGTTGGTACTTATAAAATATGTTAATGAGATAAAATGCACCAGAAATAATAAGAAGAATTCTACTGGCCTCATATCTTCCTATATAAGATATGAGAAATGACTTGACCATAGCGGTCAAGTCATTTCTCATATCTTATAACCGTATCTAAAGCAACAAACTTCTGTAGAAAAACAATTTCGATTTTTGCATTCATTCAATGGCGTAGCTATAGCAAAGCAGTCTCACCGTAAAAATAAATTATCCTCCCTCCTGGATAGGTATGGGGACCAAATGAAAATTCAATGAATCCTTCTTTTTTAATATTTAATGAATTTATCTTTCTCGGCTTTGGACTCCAACTGAATTCTATCCATAATTTTGTCTTTATACGCGATATCATTGATTTGTTTCAAACCCCCAGTTTAAACAGACTCTAATACTTAGGAGTACAAGTGGAAATATTATAGTGGTTAATATAAGACTAAAAAGAGGTAGAGTAATCTAATAAAGCAAAGAATATCTTAATTACAGAGACAGAGCGTAGTTGTCTTCAATACCGAAGACATAACTACGCTTAAGCGAACACATAACTATTGTAGAAAAAAACACAAATACCAAATATTAAAATTTGAGAATATATTAATTTCCTATGAAAATATGCCAAGAGTAGCAAGACGATGAAGCTTGTTAACAAAACATTCTTGTTGAAAACATGGGGGTGATGGTGTTTAAATTGAAATCTAACTCGAATAACATCTAATTGAGGATTGAAGGAGATGAGATCCTCTATTTCCCAACATACTGACTTTGCGGTATTGTTTAATCCAAACCTGCAGATCAGTTACCGCCTTGGTCAGCGAGTTCTTGGTGAACGTTTCCTGTATGGAATGGAAAGAAAAGCGACGCTTACAGTTCCTCAAAAAAAGTGGAGACAATAAAGAGTGAAAATGTTGTATATGCAGACCGTAGTATACTACGGTCTCCGAATACAGTCAATTATTCAGGAGTTTAAGCCTTTAAAGAGTTAAGATGTGGAAATCTATTGTCTACAATATCTAATCTCCTGTTTGTTGAGTTCTGACTCATTCGAGGATCTCTTGGAAACAAATCCAGGAAACAAAACTGAACTTCTAGAGCTACTGTAGCTGGAAAATCTCTAAGTCTCAGATCCAACCCAGTCTTGGTGCCCATCCCTAACCCCCTGAGACTGTGGGATAGATTTCTATCCCACAGTCCCACACAATCCCACAACCCACATAAATATTGAAATTCATAGAACTGCAAGATAGAGATCCCATAAATCTGCTGTGAACAAAAAGTACAGAGAAAAAACAGTTCCTGAAGTGTCCCACCATCATTTCCATCTTTGTAGTTTCCTGGGATTAGTTCTAAATTTTTGCTATTCATGACTGCCTGTGTCCTTCCACTCATCCAGAGGTTATTCAACAGGGATAGTATTTCCAAATCTGTGCTCCTGGTCTGGATCCCATAACTGGGATAAAGTGACAGTGAATAACCGAAAACCTTTTGTTATGAGCGTGGTGCATACTGAATGAAAATATTCGAGACTATTTGGAGCCACGTTTTATCCCCTATTAGGATAGATTTATGTTTAGTTTATTTTGTATCTGTTCGCGTTATTTTATGTTAGCTTTGGTTTATATTGTATTCATCTGCGTTTTGTCTCAACTCCTAACTTATTCAATGTTAATTCGTCTATTTATATTGTAATCAATTACGTAATCACTCTACTTAACCTTGTTACTATAATACACTGTTTGACAAAATTAACAGAACACGTAGAAAATGCGTTGTAACTCGCGAAGCTGGCAATGAAGATGGTGGTGTAACATAGAATAACGATGAAATGAGGAGACAGCGAGAAACTTCGAACAGGTATAAGAGACATTTATAGAGGTTATATGAGAATTACCACAAAGGTCACATTACAGAAGTCGGTACAAGATGCTCGAAAATATGGTCACATGATATCAGTACGGCGTATGATCCCTTCCAACAGCTAAACAGGCCTGACAGCGGTGAACCATGCTCGATATAAGCGTGTCTATTAGACTCTATGGCAACAAATTCCATTCTTCCACCAGCACAGACCTTAGCTCAACAAGTGACGGAGGAGTTGGCTGTACGCGTGCAATCCGATGCCCAAGTGCGTCCCACACATGCTCGATCTGATTTAAGTCTGGGGGATTGCGCTGGCCACGGCAGTCGTTGGATATCTTCAAGATATTCCTCTGCCACTTGAGCTCTATGTGCAGTGGCGTCGTGCATGAAAATAAAATCTGGGCCAACTGCACCCCTAAAATGTCGTACGTAGGGTTTGAGGATCTGTTTTTGGTACTTCTATCAAAAACATGAAGGGTGTGGCCGTTGATCATTATTCCATCCCACACGAGAACACCGCCTCCAGTGTAAGTGCTCCTTTCTTTGATGTTGGAGGGATGGTACCGCTTTCCTCGTTTCCAGACGAAATAACGTCTAGAATATATTTGTAGGCTAAAACGAGACTCATCAGAGAACAGTATGTACCCCATTTGTCAGGGTTCCAAGTCACATGTTCATGGCACCAGTTTCGACGAACTCTGCGGGTTAATAGGTTACAAACCACTGACTTCCTTGCTTAGAGTCCACTTGAACTGAGCCTTCTTAGCACAGTCTGGTAGGAAATGTTCTCTCCTGTGGCCGCAGCAACCTCAAGGGATAGTTGATGATAGGACATCGTAGGGTTCCTTCCGTCTAGCTGTTAAAGCCAGATAGCGGGCTGTTCTGGTTGATGTAGCCCTCCGGCGACCTTGACCAGCTCCTCTTCTAATGGTTCCTGTCTCCTCAAACTACTTCTATAGTGCCAAGATGACGCTGCATGACACATTAAGCCAACGTTCCCCCTCCGCCTCCGACTGCCCGACTTCAAGTCGTCCAACGGCCTATCATCTTAAAGAATCATCTAAACGACGATGGCTTACCATTTTTGAGTACTGCAGATGTGGCTATCTTACTGACCAAGACAAAAAATGGGAATGATATGATGTAGTTTCAGCCAGTGTTTTTATAAGCATGAATAATTTGCATAATGTGCCGCTCTGTAAAGTGGTAGATCGAATTTGCATGAAATATTTGCCTTCGGCGACACTGTTCACAATAAAATATTCATGAAATACATTTTGTTCTGTTAATTTTGTCGAGCAGTGTATAAACCCCTGGCTTGTATCCGTAAAGGGATTTATGTATTGATATATACTAAGCATTTGTGTTTCAAGACGCCTGGTCAGCTTGAAGAGGAAAAGACCAAGCCCTTCAGCATATGACAGCGCGACGAAACAAATGGCCCTCAGTCCCCAGCGGCTTTCACTCCCCCTCTTACGGCAGCGAGAGGATCACAGTGGAAGCAGAGGGTGCTAAGAATCTCTGGGTACGACCAGGATGCCATGCACGGAAACTAAACTTGGCCTGTTACAACGTAAGATCGCTCATTGGTGAGGACAGGATATTAGAGCTGGAAAAGGAATTAGAAAATGTGAATTGGAATATCATCGGTTTGGCTGAAACAAGAAGAAATGAATCGCTTATAAGTTTATCAAGTGGAAATCTGCTGTATACCAATGGGAACAGTGAAAAGAGCGAAGGTGGGGTTGGGTTTCTGGTCCATAAAGATTAAAAAAAAAAACAACATTTTGGAATTCAAAAGTACATCACCAAGGGTGTCAAGACTAATACTCAAGATTTCTAAGAGGTACAAGCTAAAGGTTATAATGATTTATGCACCAACGTCGAGCCATGATGATGAAAAGGTTGAAGAAATGTACACCGAAATTGAGTCTTCTGGATGAGCAGAAAACCCCACTACACTATTATTATGAGGGACTTCAATGCTAAGGTTGGAAAAAGACAAAACAGCGCAGAAAGGAAAACTATAGGAAATTTTGGAATTGGTGAAAGAGGTGAAAGACTTGTGGAATTTGCAGAATCTCAAGGATTGTCAGTAATGAACCCTTTTTTCAAGAAAAGGGTGAACAGAAAGTGGACATGGAAGAGTCCAAATGAATTAACAACTAATGAAATTGACTTCATCCTCACTAACAGAAGATATATCGTGAACGATGTTACCGTCCTGAATAAGGTAAATGTTGGAAGTGATCACAGAATGGTAAGATGTACACTTGATATAGATGTAGAAAAGGAAAGGAAAAAAGTGACTCAAGTAAATAATACAAATGTCTTTGAAATAACAGAAGAGGAGAAAAAGCAGTATGTACTGAAACTTAAGAACAAGTTTGAGCTTCTGCAGACTGCTGAGGACCAAGATATCGTCGAGGAATATTACAACTTTTTGAAAGTGATAAAGCCGAAGAAACCTATAGGGAAAAAGAAATCCAAAGAAGAAAAAATTAGTCAAGAAACACTTGTCATGATGAACCGAAGGCGACAAATGAAGAGCAAGATGAACACTGACAAGGAGAAAATTGAGTATACTGAGTTATGCAAAGCCATTAGAAAGAGACTCAGAGAGGACATAAGAAGATTTAACACAAGAAAAGTAGAACAAGGATTAAGGGAAAACAAAGGGCTTAAATCAGCAGCCATGAGCAGTAATACAGAAAGACAAATGATACTGAAACTGAAGAATAGCTATGGTGTACTTATAAATAGCAGAGAAGGCATAATTCAAATAGCAGAAGACTACTATAGAGAATTATACAAGGAGAGAGGGAATGATGCCAGCAGTAGAGAAGATGGATCGCAAATCAGGAACACATACGACATATTCGATATTCTTCCTGATGAGGTAGAACATGCATTGAGGAAAATGAAGAATCAGAAAGCCCCTGGGGAAGATGAAGTTACTGTAGAGTTGTTAAAATTGGGAGGAAGAGACATAACACAAAAACTGGCAAGGCTCTTCACAAAGTACATTAGAAAAGGTGTGACGCCTAAGCAGTGGAATAATGCAATCATAGTTTTGCTGCATAAGAAAGGAGATAAATCAGAAATTGGAAATTATAGAGAAATTAGCTTGTTATCCCACATCTACAAGTTGTTCACAAGGGTCATTACTAACAGATTAGAAAGAATGATTGATGAGAATCAACCGAAAGAGCAAGCTGGCTTTAGGACAGGATTCTCAACTATGGATCACCTTCACGTAATATCACAGCTGATAGAGAAAGCAAATGAATATAAAACACCATTATGCCTGGCATTTGTGGATTATGAAAAGGCATTTGACTCCATACAGCATAAGGCAATGTTTCGGGCACTGGAAAGACAAGGCACAAATACCACATATATTATGATTTTGAAGAAAATATATGAGAATGCTACATCCTTTATTAGACTAAACAAAGACAGTAGGAAATTTAAAATTGAGAAAGGAGTTCGACAAGGAGACAATATCTCCAAAGTTGTTTACTGCTACCCTTGAGGAAGCTCTCAGAAGATTAGACTGGTCGCAGAAAGGAGTCAATTTGAATGGAGAGTACCTAAACCATTTATGATTTGCAGATGACATTGTGGTCATAAGCCACGATCCCAAGGAATTAGAGAAAAATCTGAATCAGTTATGCACAGTTAGTAAGGATTTTGGACTAATGATTAATATGGCTAAAACAAAAGTAATGATGAACAAGTATGCCACGGAAAGGGAAATAATGATTGAAGGAGCAGTAATTGAAAATGTGGAGTCACATACTTATCTGGGACAAGTTATTAGCTGTAATAATGATAAATGGCTGGAAGTCAAGGGAAGAATAAATTTTGGATGGACATCATTCAGGAAATATAGTCACGTACTGAAGAGCAATATCCCAGTTTGTCTGAAACGTAAAATATTGAACCAATGTATACTCCCCACCATGACTTAATGAAGTGAAACTTGGGCACTCACCAAAAGAATGGAAGAGAAGCTGAGAACTACACCGCGAAGAATGGAACGAATTGTACTGGGAATCAGACTGTTAGATAAGAAGAGAAACACATGGATTAGGCAGCAAACTCAAGTAAAGGACATTCTTATCAAAACTAAAGAACTAAAATGGTCTTTGGGCAGGGCACATATCTCGAAGACATGATGGCAGATGGACTAAGAAAATAACAGAATGGTACGCAAGAGAAGCTAGAAGAAAACCTAGAAGCCATCACGGAGATAGACAGATGAATTTCGTGAGTTTGTGGGTAGTAAATGGATGGCCATTGCACCAAACAGATGGAACTGGAAAGTTGCTGGAGAGACCTTCATCCTGCAGTGGGTTGAAAATGGCTGATGATGATGAAGCATTTGTATATACAACTAACAGTTCTTTTCTGGGAGGGAAGAACATCTTTATCCTTCTATACAAGACAGAGGTTACACTGCTTTATTGTATTCAGGTCTGGCGATCGCACCTAAAAAAAGTTCTGGAGAAGAATTTAATGAATTTGATTTGAAATTGCTCTGTTTTGTTGAAAACGTTGTTGTGAGGATCAGGTGACCATAAAATAGTCAGAAACCGGAAGTATAAGCTACTTGTAATACATGGTAGATACTAACAGATTGGAAAATAAAACTGGTTATCAGTCTTCTGGAAATGTGCAGTGTGCTTCTACTAATTCGCTTTGATGCTGTTCATCACAGACGGTCGGCAGAGAGAGTATATCGGCGCCTCCGTAGCCAGGTGGGCAGGAGTAGCAGTGTGTAGCACATGCTTCTTGATCAGACCGGGGTTCGAGCCCGTGACCACCAAATACGGCGGATGCGGAAAGGTCAGGGAATGACCACCGCATATCCCCGGAGCAATATGGCCTTAGTTGCTAATGCTCCTAAAAACCAAATAACAAACAAACATAGAGTATATCAGCAACCTCATGGGGCTATGGACGATCATATGTAACTCTTACTGTTCATATGAGCAGAATTTTCTTTGCATGGACTGGGTATTCTAATTTCTGTATACTGGTGCATTACTTCACGAGTATGTTTGAGATTCTTTGGCGATCAGGTGCTTCTGCTAATTCATGATTTCCATCTGTGAGGGAATGACATTTCTTGAAATTTGCCATTCATCGAGGTAGGATCGTGTCGAAGCAGTTTGAGGTATGAAGCAGTATTAAAGTTTTCTGTCATCTTCCCTTTTTCCTCAATCCTAATGAAAATCTTTAGAAAAGTTTGAAACTGAAATTCGAGCACACTAACCCTTGCCTTGATCACTTTTGGAATTCGCAACTGTCTTAATGTTAGAATGGACTCTACCATTAAGACAGCACTCTCTGAAAGCATATAGAAAACATGACACGTCGTGTCTTCACTCATTAGCAGGTGTTCATAATTAATTGGCCAGTCAGTATACATGATAAACGTGTTTCAGTGTCATCGCTGGAGCATGACATAGTGTTGCTCTCCTCGTCGCTACAATTTATGGTTCAGTAATGTGTTAAGCGCAATTAAGGCTGTGAGGTGTCAGTATATTGTGTTGCTATTAGTATGCTTTCTTCGGTTGGTGTGCTTGTCTGATGGACGAAAAACCTAGGTTCAGGGAGATAAAACCGTGCAACCCTTGTCTTGACGGACAACTCGGCCATTATGAAAAAAATGCCCGATAGAGGTTCCTCCAGATTTGTTCAGAAAGTTTTATAATAGACAGCTGCATTCATGGTTTCACCGATGACAACCAGTTAATCAAGTCGAAACCATGTAAAATAGGCTAATACAACCACTGAACTTCAGTATAATCTAGGTGATACCGATCTTTAGGAAGGTGTGTCCATCTGTATCCCAGACCGTGTAGTTCTGGGAGATAAATAGGAATGTGAAAGACACGATTCACCACTTCGCATCACGCACAAAGTTCTCTGTGCTAATATAGGCAGTGAAGCGCAAATTGCTGGAAGAGATATTCAGCTTTACGAGCTTTCGGCTTTGTGATTTCCTCTCACAATCCGTTTGAAATGTCGACATGCTCTTGGATGGTGACCGATTCCGCAACATCTCGTTGATACTTCGATTTTATCGATATATTGCAGGTGTGCGAAATATGTCTGGCGGTTACTCGGAGCTATACACCCCATTAAAGTTTTCAGTACTTTGCTTCTGATATATCATGTACCAATTAAGCCACAATTATTGCTCGCTTTGGAATTTCTTTGAATGTTTTCGATGTACTGTATATCTTGTATCGACTTCTGAGATGCGTTAATTGTATGTTATCATATTTGCACATGGTGTGGTCCCCGGATTATTTTAATCTGTGTAAATGAAGACTTCCAAAAATATGTAAGTCTACTTATCCGTCTCACTAAAAATTAACCACCGAATAAATCGACCTTGATAGCATATTCACTAAAGAATTGTCCCATGGAAATTCAACCAACCATTTAAGGAACACAAAGACTTAGGGGTTCATTTTGACAGGAAACTTTCCATTAAGGTCAACTAAGCTTTGAGATTCGGTTTGATTTCGAAGTGAGATTGATTAATTCGATTCGGTTTCTAGAATGCCGATTCGTACTGATTGAATCTGGTTTGTTTCGTGTTCAGTGCCGCTCTTCTGTGAAAAGTGTAGTCTGGCCATTTTTCTATTAGCTGCGCGTTCAATTTGTCTTAAAATATCTTAACTGATGTAAAAATAGATTGATATGATGCACCAGATTTCTCTTAACCGTGAAATGCGATCATTATTATTAAGTGCAGTTACTGTGAATGCTAGTGACCAAATCTTGTTGAAAATAATGCAAGATACGTGGTTGCAACATAGTCATATTATAAATATTTAGGTTTTGAATTCTTTTTAATAACTGTCGACATTAATGCTAAACTTTAGTCTATAAAGAGATTATATTTCTGAATAGGCAATGCGTAAAATACGACAAGCCTTTATGAATATAAAGGCTTGTTTCTTAACATCATTTTGCCAGTACTAATATTATTATTTGTCTTTCTGATCTCCTTGGACTTTGTTGAAGTGCTGATGCAAATAAATGAATATACACTATCTTTCAACACATATCTTCAACGTGATACCTTATTCGCTCGATAGCAGAAGGAATGAGGCATGCAGAATCAACTGGAAGTATACCAGTACGAGACAGAAGGTAATTCAACCATCCATTCCTAGCCAAGTAGACTGCCCTTAAATGTCATTGGACAGTCCGGACGAGCTGCAATAAGTCTTCCAAGGCATCCTCGACGTGCTTTATGGAATTCAGATCCGAGAGAGGAAGGCAGGCCAATCCATATGGACGATACTCTTCTTGGATATTGTTCACCAGTTGTGCCGATTGGGTTGACCGTTGACGTCCATCAGAACAAATTCTTTGCCTACAGCACCAGCATAGAGATGGACCACAGAGAGCGGGGATCTGGTCTGCATATTGTATGCAATATACAGACTTGATGATGTGGAGATCTGTATGGTTACAGAGAATAATGCCACTCCATATCAGCAATCTCCCCCCCCCCACCGAAATAACTTCGTCTTTGTGCATACCTAGGCTTGTTTCGGGTTTCTATTTCACAACATACTAGGACCCGATGAGAATCTAACTGCAGGTTGTATTTGGACTCCTCTGCGAAGAGTACACGGCGACGTCCCTAGTGGGTCCAACGATATCGAGTACTCAATGGAACATACTGGACGTCTATAAGTCTTTAATGACTATACAAACAATTTTAGGCGTTTGGGTTGACATTCTTGTCCCTAGTGACTGTAACATACTAAGCCATGGCGCAACTTGACATCGTGACTGTCCCGCCTGCGGTCTCCTGATGATTTTCCAAACGGTAGACTCGGACAAATCCATGTGGGATGACACTTTCAAATCCTTCACTATGATAATCGTCTTTGTCTATGATAATTTTCTTTTGCAGCCGTGTCTGAAGAATGCGTGCTTCTGCGACATGGTCGAGTATTTAAAAAGAAACTGTATAGTGACCATCCTCTCCCAATTGTTTTGATCAGTGTAGATCTAACATCCTAAAATTGGTACTCAAAAGTACTCGTATTTCTCATTGTTTTAAACGATTTTTACTTTTGGAACACACTATACATTTGAACTTTTTGATTACCTTATAAAATATTCATATCATAATCATGTCCAGAAAGCGCATCTCGAAGGAGAAGAACACAACATCAAAAAATTAAGCCATAACGGATGGTCTTAAAAATATATATGAGTGGTTTGTTTGAAAATGAACCACATCATAAAAATGAGATGTGCTTTAATGGCGAAAGTAAACTGAAATGAAGTAGTGATAGGTAGTAGTGTAAAATGATATGGTAATAGGAAACACAATTGGAAGCCAGTAATCATAGATCTCCATCACCTTTTGGTGTGGTGTCTGAAATAACTGTATAATTTTATTTCGGACTGATTTGCAGTTATTTAGCAATATTGCAGATTAAATTGCCAGAGTATATAAAGCAGTAGATAGAAATTGTCTTCTTTTCTGTCGGATTGGTTACTTTCTTTTCTCTTATCTCTTCTTGAGGAATGACAGGATTTAGAACCAAAAGGAAACGATTCTTTGAGCAGAGGATTTATTGAATTTCTGTTCACTTGCAAAATGAAATAAAATAAACGCAAGTTTTTATTATTGCCAGTTGCTGATCTGTATCCGTCATCTGTTACGAAAAGAGGTTTATGGAGATCAGGTTTTTCGTAGTTGTTGATGCAAAAGGTTTCAAAGAACTTTTGCTAAATTTCGTTTTCAAAATAGAGTTATTGTAATTGATACAATCCATCTCTTGCTGCGGTGTGCCATTGTCAGTTCTGTGTCTATTGGGCAAGGGTACAAATATTTTATCTTTTCAGAAAGAAGACCACCATAAAACATTTTAGGGCTCTAAGCTTTTCCATCACCTTCCAGTATCTTTGATAAAGTTTTTTATCTATAGTAATCTCTTTGTTGTGCCACATCTACCGGAAGTAGTTCCACAGATTCCGAGAGATAAAATAGCAAACGCTAACGTTTTATATCTTATAATCCGTAGCTTTTTGTGGAAATACAGAAAATAAAAAGTCGCTGGTAGTCTTTGATGTAGGTTTATTACTTTTATAACGCTGGACATTACTAGTTTCATTTTATATCATAAGACGTGACAAAAGGGGAAAAAAATCGAATTGTGCAGGCTATAAAAGTTATGCACTGTATATAAGGCTACCTCGTTGTGGTAGCACTATATAGTCCTCGAAAATCCGAACTATTCACCGAGGTTCAGACTGATTTCTTAAATACAGAAAGTTGTTCTTGTTAGTTTTTAAGGTATCAGCGATTTAGACTACATTGCTCCATCGTGTATTATATCTGTACATACCCGCAAGAGATCGGGCCGATTTGAGCGTTTTGCGAGCTAAAAAATCAGGAATGACAAACCCGGGGAACTCTGCTCCCTTCTTCTGAAATCGGATAACTATACGGAGGAAAATACAAAAGGACTCATCATACCATCCACAAAAACTCTGTCCAACACCATAATACAAAAAAAAAAAAAATAATAATACATTGGTCTTGCGTTGGACTAACAGTTTTAATGTGTTTGCTGGATGAAAAACTTGAGTTTATTGGAGGGGGAGAGTGTGCGATCCCACTCCCGAGGCAGACTAACTCAGCCACTGTTTGAAAAAACAAAAATTCCTCCTACTAGACGAGATTCGAACCCAGGTCTCTTATCTTTGTGAATAATGAAGTTTAAGTGCTGTCTTATACCACGTTTGATAGCTCTGGAACAAATAATTTCCCTGGCTGTCTATTGCTTATGCTTAGAATTAAAGCTGAGTCAGTTGAGGCTATCATTCTATAGTCACCTGCTTGTTTGCTGGATGAAAAATCCTAATAAAAAGTTAACCTGGAAAAATGTTATTTTTAAAATTAATTGTATGTAGTTATGTCTGTCCCTCCGCTTTCTCCAAGAGAGAGAGAGAGAGAGAGAGAGAGAGGGGAGGATGTAGTTGCGTGCTTATTATTCGTATTTTATATTTTTTTGCATTTAATATGGAAATTAATGTATAATGAGTAAAATTAGACAGAAGGAACAGCTAATTCATAAGTAATTGTTTCTTGAAGTCGGTTTGCCTGCCCCAAATATTACGAGTTGTATTCTTTATAAAAAGCAATTATAATATTGATTTGTTTTTTTAATTAAGAAACATTAATGTTAAATGAAAAGGTTCATAATCTCCAACTTTTATTTCAATGCCAATGAAATGCTTCTCATTTATTATGATTGACCTTCCAATCAGATGATTTTAAACAAGATTCATTCCGGAATAATATTTTTCCTTCTTTACCAATCGATTTTTGATATTCTTTCACTTCCAGAATTTTTTTTTTATATACAATTGTAAAATTTTACCATTCATGTATGCTCTTTTCTGATAATCATACATAACTTGGAGACTTCTTTTGAAGTATCTACGGTCTACAATTTTTCTACTATATATATATTTTTTTTTTATGGAAACCCCAAGCACATGAAGTATTAGAAGCTATAGTACTTAGTACCGTGCATAGGTTGTAGGCTGAGAAGGTGAAAGAAGATATTTTCTGATATTAGACTTGGACCCCTGTAGATTATAATTTTCAGGAAATACGTATGTGGAAGGTTGTTCCAGAAAATGGAATTTGAATGAATAAATGAGAAAGAAGAAAAGTTGGTTCTGGTTCTGTGAGTTTGAAGTTGGACAGTAAAAGGATGTTGACTGGTTGCAGCACGTGTTCGGATTGCTTTGGAAGAGAGAGAGAGAGCGGGAATTATAGAAGCCAATTCAGAAGAACAGTACCCATGGAAGTATCTATAGAAAATGAATGCAGCAGAAACGTTTCTATTGAATTTGTCCAAAAATAGGTAACATATGCCAAAATATCACCAGTAAATCGATACTGACGGAATCCATACTGGCGATCGGTGATCAGATGGAAGGTTTCTAGGTAGTTTAAGAGTTGGCGGTTAATTGATTTCTCCATTACTTTAGAAAGAGTAGGAGTAAGTTCAATGGGACGATAATTGGATGGGAGGTATTTGTCACCCTTTTTAGGAACTGGCTGGATATGAGCAAATTTCCAATCAGAAGGGAAAACACCTTTGGAATAAGAGAGTGAACAAAAAGGCAACACAGAACAGGAGTAATTTCAGGAGCACATGTTTTGAGAACAAGTGGAGAAATACCATCAGGACCTGGAACTTTCTTAGCATCGAGATTGTTCAAAATCCTTCTGACATCCTTTTGACTGAAGGACCACAGGAGGCATTGATTGGAGTATGGTGGGAAGTGGTTTACCAAAATCATCAGTATATGAGTTGGATGCTAGTAGATCAGCTTTATCTTTGGCTGAAGTGGCAATAGGAACCATTTCGTTTTGATAGAGGTGGAAATAGAGATGGACAAAAATTGCGGCCAATAGCTTTGTCCAGAGAATGCTTGATTTTTTTTTTTTTTTTTTTACTATTTGGTCAATAAGCAAGTTTTCTACTTTTAGCGTGTTCGAAATCTAGTTTGGACTGATTAATAACTGCTTTACAATTCTTGCGAAGTTTGGTGTAAGCAGAAAATGAAACTGAGGAATTAGAAACAAGCCAATTACGATATGCAACATTCTTCTCTTGGACAGCCTTAGCACATTTATTGGAAAACCAAGGTTTAGATAAAGGACGAGATTTTAACGTGGAGTGTGGGATAAAGGATTCCATTCCTGCAAGAATAATTTCACTGACACGTTCTGAACAAACATTGACATCAGAAGTTTTGAAACAGTAATCCGACCAAGGAAAAAAAGAAAAGAAATCTCGCTGATCATCCTTTTTTTTTTTTGCATTCTTGTAATGCCAAACAACACGAGGTTGAGAATGGCCAGTAGGGAAAGGCTCCATTGGAGAAAAGACCATCATCAAATTGTGATGAGGTGCCTAGAGGACCACTAACCTCGACCGTGTACTTAGGAGTTTGTGAGAAAAATATTAAGCGTGTTAGCTGTGTGGTTAGGATTGTCTGGTATTCTGGTAGGTAAATGAACAATCTGTGCGAGGTCATTAGTTATTGCCAAACCCTCAGCATCTCGACCAATTAGGTCCTTTATGACTAGAAAACGGGAGCCAGCTGGAGTTGTGAACATAAAATTCACCAGTAAAAATTACCTCACTGTTAAAAAATTGGACTAGAGAAAGTAAAGTTGCAAAGAGAGGAAGTTAAAGAGCTCCAAGTGATTAGTGGAGTTGGGGAACGATAGAGACAAAAGACGAATTTGAAAGAACGAGGTAGAGAGATTTTAAGCCAGAGAAGATCGAAAAGAGGAGATTCCAAATTATTAAGTCTCTGACAGGGAATATCAGAATGGACATATTCGCAAGTACCATATTTGAAGCGAAAGGAATCGTACGGCGAATAATCCAGGCAACTAAAATGAGCAGTGGTTGAATCAAGTGACGTATAGATGTACATATATAGATCGTTGGATAATCTGGTTGAGGTTATCCAACAACCTTCATCAGCAATAATGATTATTGCTGATGAAGGGCGGCCGCTGCTGCCGAAAGCTACGGTTTTAGTAATTTTAACATCTTTTTAGCGCTTTTATTTTTCATTCTTGTTATAATATCACCTTATTTTATTTTATTTTAATATACAGTTTATACAGTCAGTATATTTATTTAATAAAGGTATTTTATTGATTTGAGTCAGTGTTTTAGTAGCATTATAGATGAATCAACTGATAATTGGGATTCTGTCAGAAAAAAAGTACATAGGGTTTGGCATGTGGAAATGGAGAACATTTGAGATTAAAACTGAGACCATGTATATTTGTGAAATGAGCGAGGAAGTGTTTGGGATGTTTGATCTTTTCGCAGATAAGTTTGTTCTAACGACATTCGGTGGCTACCAATTGACTTGGCAAAAACCATTGTGGTTACACGTTCTTTGCTCGTTTGTACCCTGCTCTAGTACTCTTGCGGCGTGAGGCTAATGACCTGCTGGAAAGTGCTTTCCAGTTTCCATCAGTCCCATCAGCATTATAGATGAAGTCTTCGTTGTATCCTTCTTCCTTTACAAACAACTTCAATGTTTCTATAAAAGCGTTTGCTGAAGATAAGTCGGCAGAAAGCGTTTCTCCCTGAATTTCAAGTTCTCTAATACCACGCGCCTTTTCGAGCCAACCGGAACTTGCAGTTCACCTTCTCTATTTAATTTTGTATTAAAAATATCGCTTTTTCAGATATCGGCTTTCCTGAAAATCGCTTTTAAATAAACCACGCGTAGACAGCTTCTTCATTTCGAGTTTTTCTCATAACTTGACGTGTTCTAAATTGCCATCCTCGTTCATCAGATGTTTAGAGAATTTTATAATGCTTTCTCTATTTTTCTTTATATCTAAGGAAGTGCGAACTCAATATTTTTCAGCCAAAATACGTCCCGATTCACCCTTTTCAAGTACTCAGTTATTGCCGTTTTGTCTTTTAAGGTTAGCACAACACGTATTAAACAATTTTGTTTTTGTTTATAAATCGCACTCGAAAAAATACCCACTCACTAAACGAACAAGTGCATCGACTAACTGCGCTCAGGGCACGAGAAGGGCTCCTCCGTAGCCAGGTGGGCAGGAGCAGCAGTGAGTAGCACACGCTTCTTTATTATACTGGGGTTCGAGCCCATGACCACCAAATACGGAGGATACGGAAAGGTCAGGGAATGACCACCGCATGCTAATGCTCCTAAAAACCAAATAACAAACAACAACATCAGGGCACGAGCGTATTTCCGAATGCCGAATTGTTACATTCCATACTGGCGCGTGTACTGCACACCATCTACTGCTTCACCGTGCATTGCACAACATTGAACAACACAATATCCGCAGAAAGTTTTCTCTATAACGTAATATATTATGTATTTTTCACTGTGCAATCCGGATAATCGAGGTTCGGATAATCGAGTTTCTTCTGTATAATGATGCCACTGTGTAACTTTGGTTGGTTATACGACAGTAAACTGTTTTCGCCTTCAGACGCTTTTTAGCCCTAACCCTATATGTATGATAGTCACGTAAGGCGACATCTCAGCTGTACGGAGTGGGGGGGGTTGTTTAATTGTTCAAATCCACATTCATAAATTGTAGCTGTGCAACTCGGGCATTGTGCGCCGGGTTAATGTTCCTCTGTTATTCTAGTGTTAGGTGCAAGGTAATCAATTAACAAACATATTTTGTTGTCCTAGAAAATTGTGGCCAACGCTTTTCCAGGTGATGGTTGGCTTCGAAATTTCTTCGGGGTTGGTTTCTAATTTGAATTCAGGATCATGAAAATGCAGCCAAGTTTTATCGCCAGTCGCTAAACAGGATTAAAATCTATTTGGATTATCAAGAATTGATTTTAAAATTTATTTTGATGATTCCACCTTCTGATGTTTGTCGTGAATGGAAAGGTTTCTCGGAACCCATCTTGCAAATGCTTTCGACATTCCCAAATGCTCGTGCATTATTGCTAAAATGCTTCCATGGGAAACGTTAAGTTCTCTTTTTAATTTTGATTCTTATTTTCTAAATTTTTTTTTCTTCACTGATATCAATTTTCGGAAATGATTTGCTTCGGATAGTTGAGCAGACCTTGGATCACCCTCAACTGACTCCTATTCTCTTTTGAACTCTGTCGACCATCTAGAAACAGCTGCAGAACGAGGTCTTACTTTCCCAAACACTCTAGTCATTCTGTCATGGATTTCTTCAACATTTTTGCCTTCTTTGATCAAAAATTTGATTACTGATCGATGTCCGATTTATTGGATATTCATCCTTCTACCTACCAGCATAAAAAGTTAAATTTCAGAAAAGTGTAAGACATTGACATACAATTTTTCATGTTATTGTGTAAAACAATAAGCTATCAAAATAACCTATTATATAATTTATTACTATATTTTATATACCCTGTTCCTAAAACGTTTTGACTGCCCCTTGTAAAGAGTTTTTCAATTATTAGGAGTACTGTACTTACAGTATAAAACTGTGTATTGTGGAATTCGTAATATAATTCTTAAATATTTTTCAGAGAATATGAAGTGGGTTTTGTTATTTTATTTTAATGTTTAATATGGTGAAATATGTAACGCTCTCGTTTTAACTTCTAAGGTCATTATTGAATAAATTTAAGAGCAACAGACCAAGGAAAGAAGTCCGGAGAATATCACTGCCTTCAATAACTAACTCAATAGCTGTCTTTCTCGGTTTGTTGTTGTTGTTCAAGGAAAGAAGTCCGGAGAATATCACTGCCTTCAAAAAGCAGATATTGAACAACTATACACCGAGAAAGACAGCTATTGAGTTAGTTGAAGGAGTAGATCCTGGATGCCATAGAAACTTAAATAAATGCTCTTAACCTACCAGTGGCAAACGATTTCAGTAACAAAATTGAATATTTTGGTAGTCTAATTGTAAATGTGAAATAGTTGTTTTTAGAATGGAAAAATTAATAGTAGAACCACTAGAATTTTTCACTGAAGAATAACCCTCGTGGATAGCACAGTTGGTAGAATCGCCGTCCTTCCAACATCGAATTGAAAAGACCTAAGTTCTAGTACCGTTGATGACGGGAGGAATTTTTATGAGCCTTTTTCACAACATAGCTGAGTTAGTCGGTCTCAGGCGAAGGTAGTATGGTTTTTCCTCCCGGAAACTCTGGGTTTTCGTTCAGCAAACAGAAAAACACACGCAATTTACGACAATATACACGAAACAATATGGCCTTAGTCGCTGATGCTCCTAAATCCCCTATTAAAACAAACAACAACAACAGAAGAATAGGAAATGATATTCTTAAGTTCTTATCAATTCTTAGACTTAAAGTCTAGAAGTTAGACTTAAAGTCTAAGAACTGATAGTCAAAATCTTTCAAATCATTCGTCACTGTGCTTCCAAATATTTTGTTTCAAATACTTCTATCATTAACTTTGTGGTCTATTTTATATTATTTTATCTGCTATGGTTAAGTTTCTTCTAGCAAATTAAACTGCTGATCTTTCCAGACTGTTCTAGTCGAATAGACAAGAAAAACGATTTTCTGAAATAATTAAGATTCTCAAGATCCTTCTCCTTGATTTGATATCTTGAACTGAAGTGGTATTTGTCTATTTGCAGTTAATCCTTACATTATTAATTACTATATTAAACACCTGAAGCTGCCCTCTTGGCAGACCCGCTGTTAATTAAACAAAAATTTATCCAATACTTTCCTCTCTACCTGCCAGTCAACTAGTTCCTTACCCACCTCGTTAAATAATCATTTGAACCTAACTAAAGCACGCTATAATCCCTCTCAGACGTTAGCAAAAGCCTTTCTACCAAGAATGTTCTAAATAAGATTTCTAATTAATTTTCCATTGCTACACAACACGTTTAACGCCGTTTGATAATTCTTTATGTGATATATTCCTGCCATGTGATCTAGGAACACCCGGTCGTAGGAGTTCCATCAATTCTGATTGGCATACACATGATGCTCTATTTTTAACTGCAAGGTAATAAAATCATGTCACAGTTATAAAATACATTGGGCTGAATGATTAAGAATGCAGAAGCGTAAATTCCTTAAGTGTCAAAGCAGCTAAGGCTGTGAGGCGTCAGTATATTGTGTCTCGATAAATTTCCTATATTCTACAGTCGATTTACTTGTTTGTTGGAAGCAAAACGCGAGCTTCCGGGAGAAAAAAACCATGCAACCCTTGCCTGAGACCGACTAACTCAGCCACGTTGTGAAAAAAGACCATAAAAAAAATTCCTTGCGTCGCTGACGGGATTCAAATTTAGTCCTTTTCCACTCGGTGTGGGAAGGACAGCGATTGTATTCACTGTGCTACCTGTGAGGGCCTTTCCAAACTGAAGTTAATTCTACAACTGAAGGTCAATCATTAGGCTGCTCTCTCCAGGTAAGCTTTTGTAATCACTTGGAAGCAGAGATTAGTGAATGACCTCAGCCCAGCCCCGCCAAGTTTGGTTTATATTTTATTTTCATTGTCCAGTCACTTGAAATGACTACCGCTGTGGTGATGTCAAACAAATATCATTCATTGAAAGGACCTAAAACTATTACCACAGTGTTTTATTACACTGCAATTAAAAATTTCGATGTTGGCAAGGTAGCATGTTTTTTCTTTTGGAAACTCAGGTATTTTGTCCAGCAAACAGAAAATCGACCACAGAACGCGCTCAATTTACAAACATACTAGATATGGATTAAGCTGATGATGCGCCTGAATCTCCACAACAACCAAACATGAAGCCTTAGCCCGAGACCGACTAAATCGGTCACACCGCTAAAAAAAGGGTATTTTGTATTTTGCAATAAATCAATGTACTAATTGGGGAGCAATAATAAATAGAAGAATCCGTGCGTGGTTACGTTCAGTTCTGGTTAAAAAAAAAAAAGGGGGGGGGGTTTCCCTCCTATATTCAACGACGGCATTCAGATGAAATAATGATATTGGGATGTAATCTTATGACAATTGTTAATCACTTGTATTTGTTCATAGTAGTCTGACAGGTCGATGTTACATTGACGCAATATTTCAGACCTGTCTTGTCATTTTCTCAACAGTTACATAACCCTTATTATTATTATTATTAGCCATAAGGTGCAAGGAAGCCTGAGGCTTATGGTGCACCAGCCAAAAAAAAAAAAAATTTCTGAGTTACCCTGAGAGAGAGAGAGAGAGAGAGAGAAGAATGATGATATCCAGCTCAGGACCCTGGGTTTGCCAAGCCCATACTCACAAGATGTGAGCCCCTGGGGTAATTTATTCGAATAGGACAGCGATCAGCCCCCATACCGCTAATATTATAGGACTGTTTCTCTGCAAAACTGGCATGCTTTCCTCGCTTGTCAAGTACCCTGACTTTGCTTGCTATTGAGAATGTCTGGGACATGAAGCGCTAGCAGCTTAGAGCCATATTTCAGCCAGTCCAAACCATGGTATGAAGGGATATTGCTCAAGATGGAAGCAGGCATTCTTTTGACTCAACGCCAACATTCACAACAGTTTCCTCGCTTCTGGAAGGAGATTACACTTCGTATTAGGGTATGCTAGGTTTCGTATTAATAAATGATATTTCGTTCTAAATATTTCTTTTCTTCATTGTTACCTATTTGTATACCAAGTCTGAAATAAATCAATATACCAATTAGGGTGGAGCAGTTTTTTCACTAGTGAATGACCTCAGGATGACTGCCGATTTATATTCGATCCATTACCTCGACTGTGATCTTTTGCATTATCCGCCGGCTTTCTTGGAGAACCTGAATGCAATCTCCTAAAGTGCATTTTCTCTTCTTCCATTAATTATATCCTTCTGCCTTGGTACCCATATGATAGAAACATTCTGGCTAATTCTGGTTCTGTCTTCATACTAACCGATGCCCATACAGAACACACTAGATCTCCCAAAAGAAACATTTAGACCCTCATGGGTAGCACAGGTGGTAGAATCGCCGTCCTCCCCACAAGGGGTGAAATAGACCTGAATTCTAGTCTCGTCGATGACGTGAGAAATTTTTATGCACCTTTTTCACAAAGTGGCTGAGTTGGTCGGTCTCAGGCGTTGTAGCATGGTTCTTTCTCCCAGAAAATCGGATTTTTCATCCAGAAAACAGAAAATCGACCACAGAACACACGCAATTTAAAGACAATATACAGGGCGCAATATGGCCTTAGTCGCTGATGCTCCTGAACCCTACTACATCTCCTAAAAGCAGTTAGTTTCATACCTCTTTACTATGCTTCATTTATTTGTATTTTATTTGACCATCTTTTTCTCATTCAAAGGTTTAAGTCCTCGAGAGGCACCGCTTGCATTTAAGCCATGGAACCAAGCAACCAACTAACACTTGACTAGGCGCAATATAGCCGAAGCAGCTCTTCCGCCATAAAACCACAAACAACAACAACACATGACTACCTCGTATATTTTTAAAATTAAACTTTGTCCAAACTGCATGTGCAGAAAATGAAAAGTATTTTGTTACCTTTTCAATTTATGTTCATATATATTTCAATCAGTTCTTACCAGTCACGAAGCTGTAACATCCAAAGGCAGATTTCATTGTAAAACCATTAGACTCTAGACAATGTGAGTGTGTGTGTGAAAAGCGCCAAAGCAACTAAGGCTATGAGGCGAAAATATATTGTGTATTACGTGTACTTATGGTCTGGTTGCCCGTTTACCAGACGAAAACCCAAGTTTCCGGGAGGAAAAACCACTCAACCCTCCCCCTTATACCAATCCTCCCACTCAACTCAGCCACGTTGTGAAATAGCATTGAATTCCATTGAATGGAATTCGAACCTGGGAATTTTCCACCCGGTGTGTGGAGGATAGTGATTATGTCAAATGTATTACTCATGAGGACCAAAGTAGGAGTACCGTGATGTTCCCCCACATATTCCGATTTCTTATTTTAGTTATAATCCCACCAGATTGGGCTACTATTTTGATTATTGCCTTTTCTTTGCCCCCCATTATTGCTTCAAACACTCATCAAGTATCATTGAGACTTTTTGAAATTTTCCTCACCATGTATTAGGATTCACTTTCAGCGTTGTTTAAGCGTAATTAATCAGTATATTTCTGTTGATATATGTAAATTATCTATTTAATTAGAACCTCATGTCAGTTAATTAAAACCTGACATAAATTTTAACTTAACCATGTTTAAATTTTATAAAAAAAATAAAATGGTATAAAATGTCTTGATTTTTATCATTCTTCTATTTTATTTTTCTCCCATATTTCTAAAGTTTAAATTTAATTTATGAATTCTTGGTTTTCATTATGTTCTTATTTTTATTTATTTATATTGTATTTTGCTCTCGTATTTATATTATATATACTATATTGGAAAAGTATCCGGACACTCGTGAGATTTAGGAAAAATAACCCATACCTGGTATCTACGTGTCAGGAATAGGTTTAAAAAAAAAAAAAAGCAACTGCTTTTTTTATTGGGTAAAAGATAATAAATACAGTAGATGGAGTGTTGAGTTTGATTTCCAACGGAGAGTCTTCGTGGGAAGCCATATTAGCAATCAATCTGTTCGTGCCACTGCAGCATCCTAGATCAACAGTGGCTGATGTACCAAATCGAACCGAGAGACGTTTGGATAGACCTGAGAAATGAGAAATAGAAGGAAAGAGAGTGAAAAGTGCTGAGAACAATGATACGTAGTTCTTGTGAAGTCCTCATAGAATACTGTCAACCAGGAGTTTAAGGAGGCCACTGGAACGGATACGTATGGAGTTGCAAATTTACCAGATTTTACGGAAGAGCTACTACACAGAAACCAGAGATCACTGTGCACAGTGTCGACTTTCCTGGTGTACAACCCATTGTGGGAAGTTGGAAAGCTGTCTTATGGAGTGACGAATCACGGTTTGCTGTACTGAACAATTCTGCTCTTCCTACACTGCAATATCAATATGAAAAAGACCCTTTTTTTGTTTCCTCATGACAGTGAACCATGTCGTACTGCTCAGCCTCTTAGTGACTTGGTTTGAAGGGACGTGGAAAACCTTCATTGACCTGCTGAGAGCCCCCACTGAAAACCTTTGGAATGAACTGGAAACGGCTTCAGGCTAGGACAATACACCCGCATTCAATAGCTGAATTAGCAGCTGTGTTGGAGGAGGAATGGGCTAAAATATCACCTGTTATCAAAAATTGGGTTGGAGTCTACCGATCAAAATATAGTGTTTAATTACGGCCAAAGGTGAGGTGAGAGGTTATGAAATAGTGTATCAGTAAAAGGTTCTTCGCCAAAGAGATTGACATCTTCAATGATGCCATTCTCTTTTTGGCAGTACACGCCAATATGAAATTTTAGTTTTAGGATGAAATATTAAACGTTTGTCGATATAATTATGTCGAAACTGAATGGTGAAATAAAATAGGGGAAATTTTTATTCCGTTGAAAATTTTAAATCCTGCTCGCGCACCACGTGCACAAACTGTACAGAAGTGATCTCCTGCAGTGTACTCACTGCCATAATGTTCTTACAGTAAAACATACAGTACTTGACTTTCCCTGTTATTAAAAGCAAAGTCTAGTCGATGTGAAAAATCAAGTGGTTATAATCGATTATGGATTTTTGATAATCAAATATAAAGACATAATCGAAAGTGTGGCTATCGTTGAGAGAGAAAGAAAGAGGGAGAGAACGTAAAACTTGAGTTTTTATAACGTGAGTTTGATTCACTGTCATTATTTTTTTTTTTTTTGTTCAGATTCCTAAAGTTAACTGTGTATAATTAAATGCGTTACTTTATTAACCTTAATAGTTACAAATGTAATTTACGTATGTTTCTTAATATATGAAAACGGCCAGTCTTTAATTTTAAGTAGTGTGGATGTTAGAAAATAAGGGGATAGTAGTTAGTAGTAGTAGAGGCATGTGATGCAAGAAAGCAAGCTTATGTAGCATCAACCAAAAAAAAAAACCATTTCCCACATCCATTCCTTCTAAACATTTGTCCAGTTCCTCCTTGAATTCATTTAAGCACAACTTCCACAACGACAGATGGAAGTTTGTTCCAGCAATCAACTACCTGCTGGCTGAAGGCTAATTTCCGCACATCTATTCTACAACTGGCTATCCTCAATTTGAATTTATGCCCCCTTACGTTCGTAATTTGAGCAAGTGGAAGAGTTCCATCAAAATTCAGCGTGCTCAACCCATTCAAGGCCTTATACACCTCAGTCAGATCACCTCGCAGGTGCCTAGTCTCCAGACGCTCCAATTTGCAGGACTTAAGCCTTTCTTGGTAAGAGGAGCACTTCATTCCCCTCACCAATCTTGTTGCTCTTCTCTCTACTCGCTCAAGCAATCTCCATCTTTCCTAAAATGAGGCCTTCAGATCTGAACGCAGTGCTGAAAGTGTGGCGTGGCCATTGCCTTATACAAAGGGACAGTCACCTCCTTTTCCCTGCTACACTGGTTTGCAAAACTTAAGGACCAATCAGGTTTTCACCTGTAGCTTCTCTTAGGAGTGGCCTTATTTTGGGAAAACATACCAAAGGAACCTCGTGAGGTACAGAAATAATGAAGGAAACAACAACGGAAACAAAACGGTACAGAGGGACTTTATTCAAAAATAGCAACATAGCACTGGCTGCCATGATACAGATGCATCACTGCCAAAGATGGAACAAAGGGAAGAGGTGGTCCTCAGTAGGAGATATGGCCACCCCTAATGTCGATGCAGGCTTGCACCGCCTGTCCATACTTAGAACAATGTTGCTGATAAGTTCTTGCGGTAGTATCGTCCATTCCTCTGTCAGCGCTATCTTCGGCGTCATCGCCATTGCGGGATGAAGTTGGTGAACATTTTTTGGTGGGTGTGGACATGCCGCTAGGCGTCTCCCCAGAGCGTCCCATATGTTTGCGATGAGATTTATATCGGAAGAATGGGCAAGTCAATCCATACGAACAATGTCCTCACTTTCCAAAAGCATATCAACAGCTGCAGTGCGATGGGGTGTGGCGTTATCATCCATAAACACGAACTCGGGGCCAATTGCACCTCGGAACAGACGCACATGGGGAAGGATTACCTCAGTACACTAGCGTGCACCGGTTATAGTACCGCCTTCCAGTATCTGGAGTTTTGTACATCTATCCAAGATAAGCCTCCCCAGACGAGAACACCTCGACCGCCATATCGATCGCTTTCAGTGATGTTTGCGGGGTGATACTGTGTGCCAACCTCTCGCCAGATTAGCTGACACTGGAATTGCTGCTGAGACTGAATCTACTCTTATCAGTAAATAGTACCTTACCCCATTGCGCTGTTGTGTAGTCCTTGAGTTCGATGCAGCACTGTAGACGGTGTTTCCGATGGGCAGGGGTTAAAGGGACACAGCATATTGGCCGTCGGGCAAACAGTCCACCTTTGTGGAGTCGCCAGGCCACAGTAAACCGCGATATTCTGCGTCCTGCACTCCTGTGCAGCTGGTTTGCAATGGAGCCCTCTGTCTGGTGTCGGTCCCTCTTGGCTTGTAGGAGTATATAGCGTTCATCTTTGGGCGTTGTTTTTCGTGAACGACCACCACTGGTCCTTCGAACAGCTGTACCTGTCGTTCTGAAGGCCGACCACGCACGTGAGACGATGTTATGGGCGATACTGAACTCTGCAGCCACACTCCTCGCACTTCTACCTTCCTCGAGCTTCCCAATTATTCGACCCCGGGTAAAGTCATCCAGATGTTGTCTACTGGCCATTTCGTTGTCTGTAGGACTGTATGAAACCAATGGAACGTCTGTAACAATCGTGCTCACCATTCGGTACTTTGCACTTAACTGCTGAACTGCTGCTTTTATCTGTTTATGTGAGCTCTCATCACGATTCAAATTTTTGCATGTGCACCAGCTTTCTACTGAATGGCCACAGTTATGCAAATCGCCACAGGCTGTTTCGTTTCATTTTGTGGTTGTAACCTTTAGAAATAGTGTTGGTCCTTAAGTTTTGCACACCAGTGTAGCAATTAGTGCAATCTAATTTAGTCTAATTCGGACGAATCTGTATATTAAAATAAAATAAATATGAAGTAAATATTGCCAAATAACAATATTTATTTTTAGTGAGAATTTATCGCAAAAGAATTTTTGCATTTATTTATGCCTTCCAAATGCTCGTCTGCCATTTTAAACGAAGCCATTGCATGGTCACGTGCTAAATTATGCTATGCTATGCATATGTAATACCTGAGCTCCCTCTTTTCTGTAATTTTCTTTCTCTCTCTCTGTTTGCGAGTAACCGAGTTCTCGCGGTATTAAAATATTTATGGATGAGCTGAATGCATTTCAGCAAATGTGTGACATCATTTTACGTAAAATACGAATATACGATGCAAAGCCGTTTCTTGCTGCATGTAAATGTTCCCATGTACCGTGGATTGAGTTTAAAGATCCTAGTCACGCTAGATACTAGAGATTATGCAGGTGTCTTAATTAGGCACTCAAAGGGTGACACCTGCTCTCGAATGCCACATGTTCACGTATTAGCGACACAAACCAGACGCCTCGCTTTTCTCTGCTCAGGAAAATCTGGTTGAGGTTTTAATTAAAATCCGATTTTCCACAAGGTCGGATTATGTTTAAATAACGTACACGTTGTTGGATACTGTACAATCGTTTCGGGGTAAATTTGAAATTTAAACGCATGTATCGATTCTTTGACACACCAACGCGAAACCATTGAGATGAGTGATTTGCTAAAATAGCAAATGATAAAATAGATAAAAGAACACAAGTTGATCGTAGAACTCGACTTACAGTCGGACAGGAGTAAAATTACTGACTTGGATATTTATTGTAGTAAAAGAATATCAAACTTACATGTCTAGTACAAACACTTAACGTTACCAACACATATTCCCGGGAGTATCTGGAAAGGCCGACTGCCATCCGAATTACTTATATACTTGGGCAATGATTATTTTAATTCAAGGAAAAATAATTTTTTTACAATTTACTTAATATACTTGGACTTTCTGTCATTTCCAATATATCTTAGACATTATTACTGGGATTTAGATCTGGAGAATTAAGCTGCCATGGTTGATATTGGAAATCTTGGGCATTTCTCCTCGAACCATTCAGATACAATTTCTGCATGGTAGATAGTTGCGTTTTTGTCTTGAAAGAATTCATCACAATCCGAGTAAAAATGAAACATTGCAGGATGAAGTTGGTCTGCTATTACAGAAAGATATTCGATGGAGGTAACACAACCTTCTAACGGTATGAGCGGATCCTGTCCAACAGAACGTAACCAATACCACCTCCACCCTTGCGTGTTAGAGACGAGGCAGTCTGGCTTTGTGTACCGTTGGTGTAAAAAGAAAAAATCGGGACTCGTCAGATCACATGATATTTCTCCACTATCCCGGCTTAGCGTTGGCGGCATCACTCGACTCGAATCTTTCGATTTTTTTACAGACGTGGCTTTCGTATAGGCACGTGACTACCACACGACTCAGATTCTTTAACTCCGTTGGTTCATTTGGAAATGGGTCTTCCTTTGCATAAGTTGAATTAATCATTTCCTGCACACTGGATCTTCTGTTCCAGACGCATAAGTCACTTTAAGTTCCTGCTGTCTCGTTCTCACAGTACCGACTATCTTTCGCATTTCTTCCTTTTAGGGCTGCATTCTCCTTTCGTCTTCCAGTCTTTGTGTACTTTTGAGATGGTTGCTTTTGACACATCAGTGATTTCCTTCGTTTTCTCAATTGTGGTTCCAGGTAAACACGCTCCAACAGTGACACCTTACTGAAAATTAGAAATATGACCTGTCTTCCCCATGGCCCGATCGACATTTATTTCATGACGTCAATCGCAAAAGGTTTCCATTATTTTGGCCTGATGACTGTACAAACAGAAAATGGCCTTTTTTATTTCCCGATGGCAGACTGTCTACTGTGCATATTGAGTTGGTTATAGGGTTTTTCATTAGGCGCATCAGCGACTTAGACCATTTTGCGCCATATATATTATATCTGTAAATTGCATACGTTCTGTGGTAGTTTTGCTGTTCACTGAACGAAAAACTTGAGTTTCCGGGAGAAAACCCACGCTACCCTCGTCTGAGACCGACTAACTCAGGCACGTTGCGAAAAATACCCATAAAAATTCCTCGCATCATTGACGGGATTCGAACTTAGATCTTTTCCACATTGTGTGGGAATATATTGGATAATACAGCCTTGAATATGTATGCTAGCACAGAGGTAGTCGGAAGCAAAGGTAAAATGAGAGTGGGTGTTGGAAAAAGATTGCATGGAAAACTTACTAAACGACATAAAACATTGAAGCGTATAACAACTACAAGTTGATCTGTATCAAAACAGAAAAGTTAGGCTGGGTATGATAAATCACTGGCTAAGAGATAGAGGAAAGAATGGGTACATGGAATTTTCATGTATGTAAATAAAAAAGAAAGCCCTCGTGGGTAGCAATGGTTTGTAGGATCGTAATCGTCCCCACACCGGGTGGAAAGGACGTCAGTTCGAATCCCGATGATGACGGGTGGAATTTTTATGGGTCTTTATCACAATGTGGCTGTTAGTCGGTCTCAGGTAAGGGTAGCATGGTTTTTCTCCGGGAAATGCGGGGTTTTTGTCCAGCAAACAGAAAATCGACGTCAGAACACACGCAATTTACAAACAATATACGCAGAGAAATATGGCCTTAGTCGCCGATGCCCCTAAAATCTAATAACAACAACAAAAGAAAAGAACGAGTCAGATCCGACCCTTGCTAATGAGTGTGGGAAAGTCTTAGATAACCCGGTTGTTTCTGATTATGTTGTAGTTAGGTTTTTTAGGAGCATCAACGACTACGACCATATTGCTCCGTGTATATTGTCTGTAAATTGCGTGTATTTTGTGGTCGATTTTCTAGTTTGCTGGACGAAAAACCATGCTACCCTCGCCAGAGACAGGCTAACTCAGCCACATTATGAAAAAAGCTCATAAAAATTTCTCACGTTATCAACGGGACTCAAACTCAGGTCTTTTCCGCTTGGTTTGGGAAGGACGGCTTTCCTACCAACTGTGCTACCCACGAGGACTGTTTCTGATTAACTGAAGAGGTACTTTTAATCGATCTTTACAGAAGGAAGGCCCCTTATAGTGACGAGAGGCTGTGCCGATGAGTCTGAGCGATATTAAATTAAAGATACTGAAATTATAAAAGATTTTTCATTAGAAAAACTTTCGAGCCTAAAAACAAGGTGCCTTGAATTGATGGGATATACCTAGCCATTGTGGTTGATTTTTAAGAGCACCGGCGACTTAGACCATATTGCTCTGTTGTGCGTATGTCTATAGAAATGTGTATTCACGGATCAATTTGAATGTCGTGCGAGCCGAAAAACCAGGAATAACTCACGGGGGAACCTTACTCCCTCCGCCTGAGATCCTTACTACAGCCCCAGTTGAAAAGACCATTAGAAATTCCCCCAATGATCAATGGCATTCGAATTCAGGTCTGTCATCAAAACGAGTGGCGAAACCCTGTCGTGGAGGGCTATACAGGCTACGTAGTAATTTGGAATGAGGCAGTAAGACAATGCATTAGCCCATTAATCTTAATTACGAGGGCATCTTTGGACTCGGAAGGGATTTCTTTGGGTTGAAGAAGTGGCAATGTATACATAAAGGAGTTTTTGCGAGCGAAGTGGGAAACTGTAGACCCCTCAATGTAACTTCAGTTGTGGTTAAAATCACAGAGCTAGGACATTTACAGTACAATACCGGAATATTTAGATAGAAATGGAATTCTGAATGATAGACAACAAAGTTTTATTAGGAGAAAAATCAGGTTTAACGAACCTTTTTAACTAGTTAATACAGTCACTCACTGGATGTAGAAAATAATTTCAACATTATTATGATTTTAGCAATGCATTTGACTCAATCCCGCATAAGAGGTTACTGTAAACGCTGAAACATATTCGGGTCACATCATACTTCTTATATGGATCGCAAGGTGGCTACAGGGCAGGAAGCAGAGGGTTATGATTAATGGTTACTCCTCAGATTGAATTAGCATTAGAAGTGGTGGATCACTGTTTCTGATTTTCTTAAATGCCATCTACGAAGGGACAGAGGGCGTGACATCAAAATTTGCAGAGATGTGAAGATTGGAGGAATGGTTAATGATCAACGCTAAGCAGCACTCCTTCAAGATGACTTGGATAGGCTTCAAGGACAGTCAGAAAAGTGGCAATTATGTTTCAATGCAGCAGAATGCGAGGTCCTGCACTTGGGTAACAGCAACCTCAAAATGGCATATATTTAGCCTGTTGAATTAAAAACAGTAGAGGAAGGAATATGATTTGGAGTTTAAGATACGGGTGGATGTGAAGGTGTTCGCCAGTTTAGGCACGCAGCGAGGAAGGCCTATAGTGACCGGTCGATGATTTATTGAAAATTTGCTTGTAGAGATAGGGAAGTCATACTCCCACTGTTCAAGGCAATTGTATGATCGCACATGAGATATTGGTCCAAGTGTGGAGACCGCATCTTAAAAAATAATAATAATAAAAAAAAAGTCCAGCTTCTTCCAAATGTCCAAAGATGTGCAACCCACTTTGTGAGATCTGCAAAGGCGCCGGTATGAGAAAGACTTCGAATATGTGGGCTGCAAAGCTTAGCCGTTTAGAGATTAGTAATTTTTCTGCCTGCAAGCCTTCAAAGTGACCCAATTTAATTACAACCACTCTTTTTACTTCATCCAAAAAGTTCCTGTGTGGTTGTTTTTTTGAGTCTTCGCATTTCTAATTGCAGTATTGCTGTTAATGAAAGAACTATTTTTTGCCTTGTTTAAAGCGTCAACAAAAAATGTAAGGACTCTACCTTTCAATAAGACACGTGAAACCTGAGTAAACAAAATAAAGTAATTTGCAAGCGAAAAGGTAGTAAATATTTAAATATCAGAACTCTTCAATAGGATTTGTAAGGATTCAGACTTTCGAGAAAGAAATTTTCGAAAAATTTATCCATTTGTAGATTAATCTTAAGACCATTTCGATCAATTATATTGGTGGTTGGAAGTAAAAGAAGTCTATCAAAAGACGGTAGCTAAAATGTATATTCTTGCAGTGAATTTCCAATGGGCGACCTCTTTTAATCATGTAGTTGGGGGGAAAAAAGCAACTGAATTGTCTGGCATTTTTATTTTATTATTTTTATGTCTCTTCTTGCTCTTGAAACCTTTTCAAAGACGACAGTTAAATTCATCGTCAAAAGGTTACGTTAATGAATTATTATTATTACTTTAGCTTAATAAAATCATTGGTCAGGGAGGTGTTATTTTTGAAACAAAAACTTGGAAGTGTTGACAAAATTAATATGTATGTTTGTACATAGTTTTCCTTAGGTATTTTTTCCTCCATTTTTCTAGTTGTTGGGTTTTAGGAGCATCAGCGACTAAGACCGTATTTCTCTGTGTATATTGTATGTAAATTGCGTGTGTTCTGTTGTTGATTTTCCGTTTGCTGGCCGAAAATTCGAGTTTTTGGGAGAAAAAACTATGCTACCCTCACCTGAGACTGACTTACTCAGCCACGATGTGAAAAAGGCCAATAAGAATTCCTCTCGTACAACAACAGGACTCGAACTCAGGTTTTCCACCTGACATGAGAGTTCGAAGATACATTGATAATGTGATTTCACTATTACCAATTTTAGACACACACACCAACCGTTTATGACTGGTTGAATAATGAAATAAAATAAAATAAAATGATAGAAAAGACTGTAAAATAATATTTACAAAAAACTTTTAATCATTTACAAAAAACTAAACTATAACAAAAGTTAAATAAGTTAAAATGCATTAAAATATAAATATAAAAGCGATAAAAAGACGATAAAAAACACTGAGCTTTCGGAGGTGTCTTCCTCCTTCCTCAGTAATAGTGAGACTTAAATGACACATCCTTAAATACCAGGTTCACGGCACTATTACTTTTAAGAAGCATTAGTAGAGCCATACGATGCAAGAAAGCAAGCTTATGCAGCATCAGCCAAAATAAAAAATCACGCTCCCATTTCACCCCTCCGTTCGTTCCAAGTACCTGTCCAGCTCAGCTTTAAATTTATTTAGGCTATCAACTTCCACAACAAATGATGGAAGTCTGTTCCACCAACCAGTCACCCGCTGGCTAAAGGCAAACTTCCGCACATCTGTCTTTCCTCAATTTGAATTTATGCCCTCTCAAATGATTATTCTGAGCAAGAGGAAGTATCCCTTCCGCATTGAGCATATTCAAACCATTCAAGGCTTTATACACCTCAGTCAGATCACCTCGCAGATGCCTAATCTCCAACACTGTAATTTGCAAAATTTAAGCCTTTCTTCGTAAGAGCACCCCTTTGTTCCATTCACTAATCTTGTTGTCCTTCTCTGTACTCCTTCCAACAGCTCTACATCCTTCTTAAAATGAGACCTCCAGACCTATATACAGAACTCAAGGTGTGGCCTGACAATTGCCTTATATAAGGGGATAATCACTTCCTTATCCCTGCTAGAAAAATTTCATGTATGTCATTTTCTGAGCAGTGCAGATGGTCTGCAAGCTACCCTTACAGACCGTCTGCACTGTCAGAAAACTTCATATCTGCCTGCACAATTACCCCCAGGTCCTTTTCGTTCTCTACCACTGTCAGTGTAGTACCACAGAGTTTATACGTCACTCTACTGTTGCTGCTTCCCATATGTAGTACTTTACATTTGTCAATGTTAAACTTCATT
The DNA here is from genome assembly GCF_048544385.1 of Mastigoproctus giganteus. Classification (NCBI taxonomy): domain Eukaryota; kingdom Metazoa; phylum Arthropoda; class Arachnida; order Uropygi; family Thelyphonidae; genus Mastigoproctus; species Mastigoproctus giganteus. The sequence goes on along the minus strand of NC_143581.1, from coordinate 21,788,891 downwards.
TGCCACCTCTCAGCCCATCTGCTCAACTTTTCTAGATCCTATTTGCAGCAGCGTACTGTCATTAGTGTCCTGAACAACCCTGCTAACCTTCATATCGTCTGCAAACTTGGACATTAAGCTTGATATATCATCATCAATATTTATAAATACAGAAAACAACAATGGACCCAATACTGAACCCTGAGGGACTCCACTAATAACATTAGTCCACGATGAGCAGTGTCCATTGATTACCACTCTCTGTCTTCTCCCCCTCAACCACCCCTTTATCCATAGCAGCAATTTGCCTCCAATGCCACACTGCTCCAACTTGTGCAGCAGTCTTCCATATGCAACAGTATCAAAAGCCTTTCTAAGATCCAAATATATGATATCAAAGTTTTCCCTGCATCCAGTTCCTATGTGACCACATCATAGTATCCAATCAAATTGGTCAGGCAATACTTTCCCTTAACAAAACCATGCTGTGTCCGAGCTATAACTGAAGTCTTGTCTAGATGATTCTGTAGTGCTTCTTTAACCAGTGCCTCCATCAATTTTCCTGGAACAGAAGTGAAACTAACAGGTCTATAATTACCTTGTGTTGTCCTTTGATTCTCCTTTGTGAATTGGGGTCACATTTGCACATCTCCAGTCCATGGGTACCTCCCCCCTGAGTCCAAAGAAGCCCTCATAATTATGGCTAAGGGTCTGCTTACTTCCTTTGCTGCCTCCTTTAATATAACTGGATAGATCCCATCCACCCCGGGTGCCTTTTTTTATGTTTATCTTCAACAATTTCTCCTCCACTTTCCTCTCAGTTACTACAAAATCATCCAGCTCACTGCCAGAGTTTAACTCACCTGTGGCATTCCCCTCCCTGAATAACTCCTCATGGGTGAATGTAGATGCAAAATACTCATTTAGTTTGTTAGCCACCTGAGCAGAATCATCAACAGTTGAACCATCAATATCCAGTGGACCAATCTGATTCATCCCCTTCCTTCTAGAGTTTACATAGGTAAACAACTGTTTCCTGTTTTTCTTTGCATCCTTTGCCAAGGATTTCTCATAGTCTGCCTTTGCCTGCCTAATCTCCTTTGTAACTTGGTTACGGACCAGCTTATATCTACCATAGGCTTCTGTGTCACGTGTTAATTTGTATGTATTCGATGCATTTTTCTTCTCTGCCACATGTCTCATTAGTTCATCTGACAACCATTTAGGCCTAAACCTTGAACAATATTTCTTAGTTGGTATGTAAAGCCTAGTAGCTTCCAAGATAAGTTCTTTGAATGCTTCCCATTTTGAATTTGCTGTTGGTAACATCATCAGTTGGTCCCACTGTATAGAATTTAAATACTGTCTCACTCCATCGTAGTCGTCTTTACGGAAGCAATAACCCTTCCCTTTACCCCTAATGGTAGTTACCTCTTTGAGTAAATCCCACTTCAGCACACTGTGATCACTGCCACCTAGTGGTTCATTTATCTGCAGATTCTTAATGCAAGAAGAATCACTGCTGATAATCAAATCAAGAGTATTCCTCCCTCTAGTTGCCTCCCGAACATGTTGATGTAGAAAACAATCATCCAATAAATCCACAAAAGCCTTGCTAGTGTGTGAGTGACCAGCCCCCAAATTCTAGTCAATATCTGGGAAATTAAAATCTCCCATTATAAGACTCTCTGATTTACTGGCCCACTCTATTTCCCTGTACAGTTCCTTATTATACTCATCAGAGTCATTAGGCCTATAGCACACTCCTACTCTCAATTTTGATCTCCCAATGCTTATGTCACACCAAACTGACTCGACACTGCACTGTCCAGCGATGTCGACTGGCTTCACTTCCTTGGATTTTATGTTTCTTAACTAATAGTATAACCCCTCCTCCCTTCCTCTCTTGTCTATCCTTAAGCGTAAATATTAAAGAACAGCTTAGTGAGGCCTACAGACTTTCGATCTGCAAGCATAACAGAAAAGTTACCAAGAATCGTGAGGTATTATCTAAAATAATAGACTGCATTAAATTTATTTTGTGGACAGTCTGAAATTCCTTTACGTGGACATGTCGAAAAAGAGGATTCTAAAAATCCAAGAGTATTCAGAGGATTAATAAATTTTGCCTGTATACAAATTTGTATTAGATTCCAATTTAAAGAACAATTTAGAAAGTAATGCGGCATTTAAAGGAATTTCAAAAATATTCAGAATGATATTCTTGACCGTTTGTTGCCAATATGCCGGGATGAAATAAAAAGAGAAATTAAAGTAGCTTCATTCGTAGCTGTCATGGCTGATTACACAACAGATGTTTCAAAACATATACAAATGGTAATTTTTCTGAGATATGAACTGAATGGAGACGTTTTGGGGTTTTTTCACTCCAGAAAACCAAACGGCAGACGCAATATCGAAGTGCATTCTAGATCAGTTAGACATAATCCTCGAAGGAAATACTCAAAACTGGTTGCTCAGACATTTGATGGCGCAAGTGTGATGAAAGGCAAGAAAGGGGGAGTTCAGGCTAAAATAAAAGAAGTGTACAAAAAATGCACATTTTACTCACTGCTATGCACTCCAACTGAGTCTGATGATGAGAAATGCAACAAGTAGTACCTGAGATTCAAGAATATTCTTTTCGAACCTCATGTCGATACCAACATTTTTCTCGAGAGCATTTTTCTCAGAAAGCATATGGACAGCCGTGTTGGCCGACCTTCCCCTACAAGATGGAACTTCAATATACGCACTGTGAACAGCATTTATGAAAATTTTGAATCCTTAAAAAAAAGTGCATGGAGGAACTACAAGCGACAGCAAACACAGATAAGACGATTTCAGAAGCAACTGGAATTTTGCATCTTGAGTAATGAAAAATTCGAGTTCTGGTTAGAACTTTTCCATCAGATAATGCCTCACGTAAAAGTTATTTATAATCAAATGCAATTTCGAGAAATTGAGGCAGTTAAAATACAAGAATGTATAGGAAACTTCAAGAATGCCATTCTAAAAATCAGGAATTCAATGTATTGTGAAAATCCTTCAAAAACACTCATGATTGAAGCGAAGGAAGTATGTGACTTATAAGTGTTGACATAGGTGAGAGATACTTTTACAAAGCAATTAATTGCTGCTAAATTGTTTAACAAGGAGAACTTTGTTATTTTTGTGTACGAAAATACCCATGGAAGAGGTAAGGGAGGCTACTGAGGCATAGCCCACGATTGAAAGAGAAAAACCTCTTTCGGAATTACAAGTTTTCTATAGCAGACATGATCTACACAATTATTGCAAATTAACTGACTCGCTGAAATTTATCTCAGAAAATAATCTAGCTGAAGTTCTTGGTGAACTTACAAAACTCATAAAAGTTCTTTTGACCATTCCGATGACTACTTCAGATCCCATTCGACGTTAAAAAGAATAAAAACATTTTTAAGGAGCACTATGAATCAGGAAAGGCTAAATGCTCAAGCAGTGCTTTCAATAGAGAAAAGCTTAGTCAACAGGGCACCAAACTTGAATGAAAAAGTTATTAATCATTTTTCAACAAATAAAAACCGAAGAATGGATTTTGTTTTTAAATAAAAGTTCAAGTCTGTTAATGGTAAATGTCTAGTTAATGTTTTGTAGTATTTTTAACTCACTTATTATTATTACTGTGTATGTCTACGTGTCTTATAACCAAGGCAATTTAATGTAACTTTAAGACGCAGCATCAGAGTTTCGAACCGCCACTGGTGGGGAGGACGGTGATCTACTAATTGTGCTACCCACGGAGTTTTCTAGATTTAGACTTCTAATTTTATACAGCAACAGCAGAAAATATATTTCTATATAGATTAAAGTGGAAGAGTCGAAATTTCCACTTCCTAAAATCTGATTTTCCGTAGTGGTATCTTATTCTTATATGCATCACCACCGTTATGAGTTGCCGAAGTATTCCGCTCAGACAAAAGGAACTTTTAATATTGAATTTGTGCCAAGGATATCAATGTACTTTGTTGTCTGTTTGCTGAAAAAAAAAAAAAGAAGGAAAGGGTGTTGTGTTTATCCATAGTGCGGATGAACACAGCCCTTTCCTACATCCCGAGAATTTAAAATACTGTACACTGTCATTCCGAGAGGGAATTCTTCCTTTTATTCCCAAAACGGTTCAATAATGAGGTTAATTTGTGTTTTTCTTTCCCTTGTTTTTCTTCAGCCCAGTAAGTAGAAAAATAATGCAAGTGCAGCACTATTTTTATCAACGTCCTTGAACTTTATGGAAGCTTCAGGATTTTTATATCTTTAATTTTTACAAGCAATTTTTAATAACTTACATTTTGCCTTTGGTTTATTTTTTGGCAGAAACAAGCGATGAATTCACCCATTCCTATTCATCGCGCCATCTGGCGATCAAGCATTGCATTTACTTGATTACATTAGTCTTCATTTTCCAAGCCCAACGTGCCATCACTGCCATGGGAAGTAGCTGCTCGTCTGCTCAGAAGAAGAAAGAGAAGGAAAGACACCCTTCCCAAGGTGGCCAGTAAGTACAGACTTAATATATGGTAGTCCATCCGCTTTGCTTTAAACAAAAAATCTTCACATGTACTTGATTTGCAACCACCTTTTTCTGCGTATATAGTTCGTTTGTTTTACTGTGTGCGTAAAGTTCGTTTTTAAAAAAATTTGTATTGCTGCCTGCCGTTTTTTAGTACCAGAAATATACACTCAGTGATCATTGAATTGTGATCACCCCATCCGTAATGAACTATGCCGCATAACTATCAACACAAAAGGCCAAACAGCTTCTTACGCCACAGAAGTGGTAATTTGCATCTGGTTGTGCAAGTCAAAGGGATAAAGTAGCAGTTATGGGAAGCGGTAAAGATATCACTGAGTTTCAAAAGTGCAGCGATTGTGGGAGCTCGTGTGTCGGGTGTTTCCATATCCGAAATGGCACGTCTTGTCGGTTGCTCACGGCCGACTGTGGTTAAGGAGTACAAAGAACGGTGTCAAACGGGTCATCCCACCTCCCACAGACAGAAGTACAAAGGATTACGCAAGGAGGATGTTCGTGATGAGCGAAGGTTGCACCGCGCTGTACGGCCTCAAAGGCAGGTTACCGTGCGACAGTTGACATCGCAATTCAATATGTAGTACTAGAACAGTATCCCAAATGATGATGCGTTGCATACTCAGACGTATATTCTACAGCAGAAGGCCCAAGAGACACCCTCTCCTCACCGCTGATCATCGTCCACGGCGAATGCTGCTGGTGTCAAAAACACAGTGGTCGGGCACTGGAAGAGTGAAACGATTGTGTTGGTCGGTGTATCCAAGTACCTGCTGCAACATGCCGACAGACACCTTTATGTGTGGCTAGAGCAACACGAATCCATGGACTCATCGTGCATGCTGCCCATATCCAGGCAAGTTAATATGGGGCATGTTTTGCTGGTAAGAACTGGAACCCCTTTTGCGTAATGATCACCGTTTCACTAGTGAAGTCTACTGGCAGCTCTCTGGAGACTTTGCCATGTTCCTTTTGTACTAGGACAGAAACGGGATCTTCCTAGACGATATTCCTTCGTGTCATCGGACTCTCACTGTGCACGAGTGGTTCGAGGAACACAGTGAAGATATCACCCATCTTGATTGTCCTCCAAATTCCACTAACCTCAATCCAATTAAACACCTGTGGGGTATTTTGGGATGGGAAGTGAGACAACCGTCATCTATTCCGACACTGTGTATAGCCATTTCAGGAAGAATGGCTGCAGATCCCTACAGACTTCTTCAGATATCTAGTGAAGTCAGTGCCTAGGCAAATAGCTGTTGTTATCCGTGCAAACGGTGATCCAACACAGTATGAGGTACTTGATCACTAAGTGTATAATTATCATAAGTTTCTTATTAATACCATCAGAGCAGTGGGATTAGGAGGGAAAGTGCTAATACCAAAGAATTCAAACTTAATGGGTTTACGTAACAGAAGGTTTTTTGTATTATTGTAATTGCAAATTTGCAAATATTGATTACGAAAGTTAAATGTTTCGTTTGCATCATCTTTAAACAGCAATATACTTTGCGATTAATAGAATTATGATGGACATTATAATACTGTGGAAATATAATGTCAAGTATTAGACATCAGAACAGCGATAGGAAACCAAATTACACGAACCGATCTGTCTCAGTAAAATTTATCAGTCGTTTGAGGAGTTCGTTAAGTAAACATCGTTCATTTACCTTTTAGGTCTCCAATAGGGGGTCGTCGACGATCCACGGATAGCTTACCTTATGGAAAAGGTTCTCCTCCATCTTCAAGACGACATTCTTTCGATCCTAATGCACCCTCGCAACCAACACTCACCGAACAGGAAGAGACTCCTGATGAAGCAAAATCCAAGAGGATAGTAGATGCCGCGGCGTCTCAAGGAAGCATAGGAGGGGCTTGTTCGCCTCCTCCTACAGGAACGGTAAGTTGGATCCGTGTTTATTAAATAACACTGCCATAAATACTATTACAAAGGATTTTTGATATACCATAAAAGATAGAAAATTGATTATAGACAATTCAATTGTGTTATTCGAGGACTGGTAATTCCTAACCTTCTTCGGTCGACCAATGATTGAATGAATAACTATAACTCATGTACATCATGGTAAAAAACTGATTATTATTTATGAGATATCGAGTAATATCCACCTCTTTTACGAACTTTGTTTCTTTAACATTTTTTTCTTGATGTAGACCTCCTCACCAGTCGTCAAAGAGCCACCAACGGATGAAAGTGGGTTGCCAGATCTCCGATTCTTTCCCGATCATGTTCGTTCACTGTTAATGGGAAGAGTTAACGAAACGGATGTATCGCCCACTTTGAAAGAACTCACACTTTACATTTCCGCCGATTTCCAAGGTAAGTAGACCTACATAAGAAATTTCCAAGTTTAAAATAGGTAGAATTTTTTCATGAAATGCTGATTTCAAACTGGAAAATCTAATGAATTGAAGATTTCTTCGCTGTAGAAATGAATCACTGGAATTATTTTTTTTTATACATTGCTTTTGATAATATTTTTGGTTTTTTGTAGCCATCTAACCATATTTTACTTTGACTTTTTCATAAAAGTGTGTCACACTGTGGCCGAATTAGCCTTTACTGAAACTTGTATGATTTTCTCCTCCAGAAAACTCGGATCGTTAATCCAACAAAGCATTCAAACCGACATTGAGCACACGTAATTTATGGGCATGATATACCCAATGCCTTCATTTCTTCCTTGGTAATTCTAAACAACCCAACTTCCACCTCCATTTTCTACTCGTGTGATATTTTGAAATAATGATATCAAAATTATTATTAAATATAACAATTTTCAATATATTTAAGTAATAATAATGAATAAAGGAGTGAAAAACGTATTGCCACACACAGTATAATTATAATATAAACGAAATAGAAGTACAACAAAATCATTATTCGTTTCATTACACGAAGAAATTAGTATGATTCATATTCCTTGCTAAATATTTTCCTCTTTAGCTTTTATTCCAGAATATCGGTTACTATTACTTTCTTGTTCAAAGTATTAGTAATACAGATTTAATGGAAATCAGGTTTAAGCAAGCTGGAAAAATTTTAATCCTTTGCGTATTCACGATACGACGAATGTTACTTTTGCCCTACACCTGAACTTTTGTTTTCTATCATGTTCAATTTTTTTTTTTCTTTTTCAATAAGCTATTCAACTGTTTTTGTATAAAGTTTCTTCAAGTCATCTGGTACAGTCCCATGGTAGAAAGTACCTACTAGTTTATGAATTAGACGTTATCCTTTTAATTTCATAAGCTGACTTAGTATTAGCAAGCCTGAATGATGCAAGGGAGCGAATATTTTCTGCATCAGCCAGAAATAAATATATAATTAAAACAGAATATTCATACTGTTCATGTTCCAAGGAGTGCATCTAATTCTACTTTAAACTTAGGCTCACTGCCTTCACCACGTTAGGAAGCAACTTATTCCAGTGTTCGACAACCCATAAGTAAATTTCATGAGTTCCAATCTTCTGTCATTCCCCGAGATTTTATATTTGTGTCTCCTGGTTCGTGTCTTCCCACGAGAGAGAACAAAGCTTCCTCATTCATTTTACTCAATCTCTTCTGTTCCTTATACACCTTAATCAGATCTACCTCTTAGATTTCTGGTTGTCAAACTCTGCAGTCCACCCTTCTGCTACACAGAAATACATTGATAAGTTTATACATTATTTATATATAGAGTAGACTATTATATCAGGGACACCCGAGAAAGAACTTGCGTGTGTGTTCTCTGTTTTGCTGGAATCGCATGAGACCGACTAATTCAGCCGGTCGTAGCTCACTAGAGGCGGGTTTCATGATTTCATTTATAAGTAAATTAAAATCCTTCAAAATGTTCTTGAACTTAAAATTTTAATTTGGCGAACTTCGTGTTAATAGAATTAAAATATTTCCTGTCTGACTTTGAAACATCCATGATACTGATCTTATGTTGGGCCATGAGAATTTCCACAAATGAAAAACGCATTAAGGACTATTCAAAAATTACTTTACGCGAGTTTTATACTTTTTAAACAGCCCCTTAATGTTTTTCCAAATTACACTTAAAATACACGTTTTACATTACCAACTAAAATGCCCTCGTGGATACTACAGTGAATATAATCACTGTCCTCCCTCACTCGAACCCGGACTGGGTGGAAAAGGTCCACGAGGTTCTGGAGACAGCAGTTTCATCATCATCATCAGCCATTTTCAATCCACTGCAGGATGAAGGCCTCTCCAGCAACTTTCCAGTTCCTTCTGTTTTGAGCACTGGCCATCCATTTACTACCCAAAACCTCATGAATTTCATCTATCCATCTCCGCCTTTGTCTTCCAGGTTTTCTTCTAGCTCCTCTTGGGTACCATTCTGTTATTTTCTTAGTCCATCTGTCGTCATGTCTTCGAGCTATGTGTCCTGCCTAAGACCATTTTAGTTCTTTAGTTTTGATAAGAATGTCCTTTACTTGAGTTTGCTGCCTAATCCATGTGTTTCTCTTCTTATCTAACAGTCTGATTCCCAATATAATTCGTTCCATTCTTCGCTGTGTAGTTCTCAGCTTCTCTTCCATTCTTTTGGTGAGTGCCCAAGTTTCACTTCCATAAGTCATGGTGGGGAGTATACATTGATTGAGCAGTTCCATAAACCTTATTAATTACTTGCCTGATTTAATTTTTAACTTTTACTTCATTGTTTTTATGTACCTAAATGTGGTTTTGTAATAAAATATAATATCTATGAACAGCATATTTTATTTAAAATAAAAATACACTTGCAAAAAATCGTAACGATCACATGACCTTTTATTTTTAATTAGAATTTTAAATGACTTAGCTCTTTCTGCCACTTTCTATTCAAAGTTCATAATATTTTTATTTATTTATCCTCCGTGTTTATCTCTTGATATGTAATTCTGTGTTTTGTTTATCTAAGACTCCATCGTAGAAAGAAATGTCCTAATGGAGAGAGTGTTTCCTGTTCTTCGGCGTTATACTGCTGAACGGAATTATGAGTTGAATGTCGTTGATTTCCATTGGGGTTTAGCTGGCGAATATGTTATCGATCACAGTTTTCGAGACATGTGTCTGGAAAACTTGGAGAACTCAAAAAATCTTGGAAGATTATTGAGTCTGGTAAGTGAAAAATCTTTAGATTGAATGTTACTGTTAGCTTACTAGGTATAGGATTTAATTTAAAGCTTTTACATGTAATGATCATTAACTATTATATAGAAGAATTTTTCTTTAGAAATTGTTCAGAAATTTTATATAGATGCATTATATATTACACTTATTGAATACGGAAGATCATTTATCAAGTGAATATTTATCTACTTTAGGTGTTGTTTAATGACAACCTTGGATTATCCCTCCTCCCACCAACAATCACTCAGTCCGATTTCGACACCCTTATCCAAGGGGTAGATTCAGAAGAAAACAAAAATCTCCTCAATAAGTGGTATTCCCTGGATGCAAACGTGTCACCATCAACTTATGTGTTACAACAGATTTCTAGTGAGATCCCAGACATCAGTAGTGATGAAATAGATAAAATGGGCACGGCTAGAGAGCAATGGCACGAAGAATCGCAGAAGATAGTACAAGCCATGAAATTGGTGTTCCATGAGGAGAAAATAAGAAGTAAATATTTATTGACAGGTAAGGGATCGAATGTAATCACCGCAGAATAAAAGTAGAAAATAAAACTAACACAGGTAGGCAGATGGATTACTTGTCAGGCTTTTTTGTTCTCTAAAATGAGCATGATGGCCGATTTTTATCCAGTATCATCTTAAAAAGTTTAAATTTAAAGCGAAATTGGCCTATAATTTCGCTTAGAACCTTTAATCTTCAGGCTTGTGCTATATTACTGTCCAAACCTGAAGATATTAGAAAACAGTATTAACCAGCTGCCTTAATAAGACATTTTTAAGTAACCATTAAAGGGCATACAAAGCCCAAATCAATCGTTTCGGGCACTAAAAAATATTTTAAATTCGTTCTCTGCAAAAAAAAATTCTATACTTGAAGTGAGGAAATATTACGTCTCATCTTTTTTGTCTGTCTCTGCTACAGTTACAATGTTTCAAAAAGAAAAAAATGTAGGAGAGAGAGAGAGACCAAGTAAAACTGTAAGTATGAAAAGAGAGAGAGAGCATTTGTCTAGCGCCCTCTTGAGGCGATTTATTAAATAGTACGTCTGTTGAGCGCATAAAAGTGTTTAAAATAAATCGTTCTCTGTAATAACGCTTATTTCGATAACTTGGAATTCTGATTCTTTTGCCGCTTTTAAATCTACTTGTTATAAATAATGGAGGGGCACTTAAATGCTTGCGCTTTAAGAAAATTAAATGGAACGTATTGTGTTACACTGTCGTTAATATTTACAGTGGTCAAATTAAGCGCTACCCAAGCAACTTTGGGCTACTTCATTGCGTGTTGCCTTGAAAACAAAATACGATAAACAAAAATTAAATTATGTCTGTTGGTTGCACGCGAGAAGCGACATCTCACTGCACGCGAAACATTAGATTTAATTGTTATGGAGCATGCGCAGAAATGATTAATTAGTCATTTGATATGTGTGGTTAACTACTGTAAACTTTTATTTAGTTCGTTTATTATATTATAATGATTGTGAAAAAGAAGTGTTTCACATTAATTTTTTTTTAAATACCAAGCGCTTTTCTTTCTTTGTAGTGCTGGAAGAGGAGATTAAAATCATTGTTTCTGATGATCCGCAGCTGGCTAAGCGTTGTCTTTGGATGCAACGTCGTTTTACCCACTTGCGGCCCCAAGGCAGCGGAGATGCAGCAGGACACGAGGACCTCGCCCACCGAGACATTCCTGACTCTCGACGAATCGATCACTCCAAAGTTCTTCTCGAGGACTACCTCCCTGATACTCAAAAGTTGGTGTTTTATGTGAAGTGGCACCAAGGTGGGCTCGATCCAAAAAACGTTCCTGAGCATGCGCGTTACCTCGACGAGGTATGTGAAGCGATAAAGGACGAGGTGAAGAAAATGATCGATGGGATGTTGGAAGAAGATTTTCTGGAGGAGGCGCAGGAGCACTACAAAGGTGAGAACAAAAGAAATCTGATTTTACCGCCTTCGGAAGGAAAATTAACAAAGACATTAACACCTGTTTAACATATTGTAAGAGTAAATAAGCTCGCGTAATTAAAATTTTCATTAGTAGTAATGTTTTTTTTTTTTCTGGTAATGTTATTTCAAGGATGTGTATCATTTTGTCCATTTGCTGTGTTCTGGACAAAAACTCCCAGTTTCCGGAAGGAAACCATGCAACACTCTCCTGAGACCAACTAACTCCGCTACTTTGTGAAACCATAAAAAGAGACCATAAAAAATTATAACCATTATAACCTGTGTTGCTCATGAAGGCTACTAAAATGCTTTTCGTTAAAGGTTTAGTATAAATATATCTCCAGTTTTGATGCCTTCATGTATAAATGTGCAATACGGGGTTAACCATAAGGCAGATGAAAAAGACACTTCGAGTTCCCGTTGTGGGGGGAACTGGAAGTCCCAAAATTGTTTTATACAATTTTAAACCTTTTATGTCTGTACTCGAAGATGGAGAAATAAGCAGCCGCTCCCGGCGAATTTCTCTTAGTGGTCCTACTTATACTATCCTCCATGTTTTGGACACCTTCTCCCCCTTGGGAAGTAATGGTTAATTCCAGAGGTCATATAATAGTAGAGTATAAATTACATGCACATTCTGTGATGGTAGAGGGAGCAGAATGGAACAAGAAAAGGGATTGCATTTCTTCATAAGAAGTGTGATTGCAGATTGACACACAGAACAGGGTTGGCAGCGTTCTTCAGATAGCAGAAAGAAGTATGCTGCTACAACAAGATCTAGAAAAATTAGGCAGATGGGCTGAGAAATGGCAGTTGAAGTTTAACATTGACAAGGAACTGCTTATGGATAGCAGTAATCCCAGAGTAATGCATCAACTGTGTGGTACTGCACTAAGGGTAATGGAAAACGAAAAGGAACTTTGGGTTCATTGTGCAGTCTGATATGAAGTTCTTTGAGCAGTGGAGAGAGGTTCATGGGGGGGTTTGTCAAGGATATACAGGAATTTTGCTAATAGAGATAAGGCAATGGTCACGTCACACCTTGAGTACTGCATACAGGTCTGGAGGATTCATTTTAGGAAGGATGTGGAACGGCTACAGTGAAGAGCAGCGAGATTGGTAAGGGGAACAAAGTGATGCTCTTATCAAGCAAATTTTTAGCTTTAGATGTATTCTCGAGAGAATTTTTTGTTTACAGCTCAAAAATCATATACTATATCTTTAATGATTTTTTTTTGTTTTCTATCAGATTCTGGCCGATTTGATCTTAGCAAACAGCTAAGAGCAAATCGGACGAAAAATAAAAGAAAATGTCACTTTTGCAGCAAGTTGTTAAGTTATATTATATTGACGTGTTTTACTGTACTGAGTTGCATATATATATATACATACACAGTATGTATGTTAGATGACCATGATGTCCTCCAACCTTATTGTTGTTATTGGGTTTTAGGAGCATTAGCGACTGAGGCCATATTGCTCCGTGTATCCAGTCTGTAATTTGCGTATGTTATGTGGTCGCCTTTGTGTTTGCTGGACGAAAAACCTTGCTACCTTCAACTGAGGCCGGTTAATTCAGCCACGTTGCGAAAAAGGCCTATAAAAATTCCTCTCGTCATCGACGGGACTCGAACCCAGGTCTTTTCCACCCGATGTGCGGAGGACGGCTATTCTACCAACTGTGCTACCCACGAGGGCTCTCACCTTATTGCAGCAGTTGGTAGGATCACCGTCCTGCCCAAACCGGGTTGAAAAGACCTAAGTTCGAGTCCCGTCGATGACAGGAGGAATTTTTATGGCCCTTTTTCACAGCGTGACTGAGTTAGTAGGTCTCAGGCGAGGGTAGCATAGTTTTTTTTTCTCTCGGAAACTCGCGTTTTTCGTCCATCAAAACAGAAAATCGACCTCAGAACACACGCAAATTAAAGACAGTATACACGGAGCAATATGGCCTTAGTCACTGATGCTCCTAAAACCCTTACTACTACAACATCATTATCACTTTATTGCAGCAAAAAAATTCCGTTTCAACTCTTGTTGTGAACATTGCCCAACCCAAGAGCAATATTCCGATAATGATGTTAACGACTGGGTCCATATTCAGTACATAATTCGATTCTCGACATATCTTTATATATATGGGTAAGAATATTTCCTGTAAAACATCCCCTTCCTTTCTTTTTTGTTCACCAGTGTATGTAGGAATTTAAAGTTTCTTAAATGCTACGGCCGTAAACTATTTTAACTTAAATCCGCTAGCGGCATGTTTCGTCTTCCATTAGGTCTCTTGGCAAAGCTTAGTCTCAGTGGGACGAGTAATCCAGAAAAATACAAAGAGTAGTTTAGCCCTAACGCTTTCTTCAAATAGAAGACAGCTATGTCTTCGATCTTTCGATCTGAATTCATTTCTAAATATTTAACGTTAACAGTCCCAAAGAGTCGGAAAACGTTCTGACAGTTAAGTGAAAAATGACGTCAATGCTAATCGATTTGTCCTGTTAACAAAGGGAGAGAGAGGAAGTTTCCTTGAACCCTAGACATACACATTTCCTCAACCATGACAGATGTCAGTATAAACAAGATGTTTATCACCGTTGTTTCTATTTAATAACTTTCCGAAAAAGGTAATATTTTTGAACATAATCTAGATAACCTTACTATATATATATATATATATATTATGTGAGGTAAAAGTTAGGTAAAAGTAATAAAAATAAATAAATATGGCTATGTAGCTATCATTAGAGGCAGCAAATGCACATCCTCCACATGATGCCTAATTATATCTGATAATTAAAATAAATATGATATTTAAATAAAATCATCAGCCAGTAGTACGGCAATAATGCAGAGCGAAATGAAACGCAAAATAATATAAATAAACAAACAGGGAAGGGAAAGTAGAGATAATAGGACAAAAAGGTAGTCGATAATCCCCTATATAATTTAGTCAATTAAGTCATTAAACCCAATTAATAAAAAACGATATAAATTTAAATAATGCCAATATATATAATTGGCATTATTTAAATTTATATCGTTTTTTATTAATTGGGTTTAATGACTTAATTGACTAAATTATATAGGGGATTATCGACTACCTTTTTGTCCTATTATCTCTACTTTCCCTTCCCTGTTTGTTTATTTATATTATTTTGCGTTTCATTTCGCTCTGCATTATTGCCGTACTACTGGCTGATGATTTTATTTAAATATCATATTTATTTTAATTATCAGATATATATATATATATATATATATATGTGTATATATATATTCATTCTATTAAAATTATAAATCCTCATTGATTGTTATCTGCTTCAGTGGAAAGAAAAATGAGTTCTGGTGATCAGGTTTTGTTTTTTTACTTGAGCGCCATCTATAAAACATTAATATTCTCAGTTCCTTCTGCTACTGTTGAAAGCAGGTTTAGTAACTTCCTGTTCATTTATGGAATCGAATAAAGAATGAAAGGAAGCTAAAAATGTAGTACTTCACATAATTTATTGATGAAATAATCTGTTTGAAAAGGTTTTCTATTTGAATAATCATAAATTTAAGATTACGGCGATTTTTTTTAATTTTTTATTATTTTTTTTTTTGCAGACTTCAAATTATTCTTGTTACTAGTGACATCTGAATTATGGCTGCTATACAACAGCTCTCAATATTAAATTTTGGGCTCCCTCAGTTGTCATTATTATGACTGATGAAGAATAGGCAAAATCACTGGAGATATTTCATTCTTTTTTTTTTCCTTCTTTTTCATTTATTTACAAAAAAAAAATGAATGAAATATCTCCAGTGATTTTTGCCTATTCTTCATCAGTCATAATAATGACAACTAAATAATAAAGGCAAAACCACTGGAGATATTAACAGACCGATGTCTTGGGTTTTTGTTTTTGGGTTATGGTGACTGTATTTCTGATTCACCAAAATTAGAAATGGTATGGTCATTTCGCCTTCATTTTAATCAATGGAATTTGATTTGGTCATGTATATGTACACTACCCTGCCATTAATATCATACACACGTCTTCAGCGAGATGATTGAGACAGATGTGAGCCCCAGTGGTGTGCGCAAGACGTTGCATTTTATGGGTAACCACGGCGGTCGTGTAGCCTTTCACAAGCCACTACTCACCCCGACTAATGCTAGAGACCGTCTAGCTTGGTGTAACAACCGACGTTCTCGGACTGTAGATCAATAGAAAGCTGTGCTTTGGAGTGACGAGTCACGGTGCATAGCCTACCAGTCTGATGGTTTTGTCTTGGTGTATCGCGAATGCCCAGAAAAATCGACCGGCTAAACTGTATCGTCTCGATAATGAAGTTGGACGGAGGCAGCGTGATGGTCTGGGGCTGTTCTTCATGGCTTGGCCTGAGTCCATTGGTTCCTTTGAACAAAACATGAATGTCGAGGTCTATCTAGATCCCTTGGTCAGAAATGCGTTGCCTACTTTGTGCCAGCACGTCGGGGAGGGCCCATACCTGTATTAGCAGGACAAGATTCCATGTCATACTGCTTGCTTTGCGGATACGGGCGTCGAAAATTTGGACTGGCCAGTCCAGAGCTCTGACCTTAATCCATTAGAGAACCTATGGTATAAATTGGATTGTTGGGTGCGTGTGAGAAGGTGTGACCAAAGAACAGAACTGAGCTAGTCGCCGTTTTGATGGCAGAATGGGGGAAAATATTGGAGGAAGACAAAAAAAAAATATATATATATATATATATATATATATATATATATATATTGTATATAGTGGTCCACAGACACTAATGGCAGCCATAAAGGCTGAAGATTTCAGCACATATTATTAGTTTGCTGTAAATAAAGGTTATTTGTTGTTTATGTAGGATATTACAACCGGTGTATAAAAAAAAAATCTCAAAAGGAAGGCTGGAAGGTAAAGGATATAGAAGAATAATAAAGAAAAAAAAAAAAAATCTCAAAAGGAAGGCTGGAAGGTAAAGGATATAGAAGAAGAATAAGGAAAAAAAAAAAAAAATCTCAAAAGGAAGGCTGGAAGGTAAAGGATATAGAAGAAGAATAAGGAAAAAAAAAAAAAAAAAAAACTAAGTTTCATTTAACTTTACCTCTTTTATAAAGCATTCCCATTGTGAAAGTGCACAGTAAAATTAGTCTTCTTATTTTATTGTTGCATCTCATCAAGTTCACTAATTTTAAATAACTGAATTATATATTATTGCCATATTTCAAAATAATAATAATAATAATAATAAATGATCATCATAATGAAAATGCAGGAGTTCGTTAACTGATAGGCAGACGAACTGCTGTCCCAAGAACTATGCAATGCTACCCCTAGTGGACACAAGTATTATAAAAAAAATAAAATTAATTTTATTATGTGTAACACTAACAATAAAGAAAAGGTTGTTTATTAATTAAAGATGTTATTTCAGTTGCTGTTCCTAATATTAAAGGCATTTAGGCCATACTGTATTTTCAGACAAAATGAAACACGGACTTCTTTATAGATGGTGGTTGTAACTCTTTCTCTGTTATTCAGGTATCGAAAATCCGCTGTACGCGGAGCTCGTGCAACAATCAAACGCTTCTAGAATGCATGCAACACGCTTCACAGGCCGTCAAGATCTGCTGACGTCAATCAAAGAGTACTTAGAAGGATCTTCCGCTTTACCTCTCATTGTTCTATGGACCTTCGGGTTGCGGGAAGACGGCGTTGGTCTCCAAGGTAGCAGAGCTGTGTGCGGAATGGATGCCGAATGCTCCTGTAGTCACGAGGTTAGTTGGTGTCACTCCGGAGTCCTCCACGCAAGAGCAGCTTCTCCGTAGTATGTGCGAACAGTGTTGCGCCCTCTATGGAGCGCATCCATCTTTGGCATTTGAGGTTGGTAGAAATAAATTTAAATAAATATATAAAAAATCAGTAATATCTTAAACATAATTTAAAATTGTGATTCCCAACTTTTTAGAACTTAAGTACCGCTGTTTAGTATAATTTCCTTCTAGCTTAATAAAAAATAATAATAATAATAATAAAGTTTTCTGTGAGCCACCAATTTTATTTGTAATATTGGTGGTTTGATAAGTTAAAATATTAGTCTCTTGTTTTTTTGGTTCTCCGTTATCGAGTCATTTCGCTCCTTGTTGCTTATTTGGAGAGGTCTGGGTTCGAATCTGTCGAATACTGGAAGAATTCTTAAAGGACTCTTCAATTTGTGCTGTTATTAGCTGATTTCGTGCAGTGGGAATCTGGTTTTCCCGCGAGTTATTCCCGGGTTTTTCATCCTGTACAAGGTGAAATCGGTTAACACTCACACACTTCTATAGACAGCACAATATGGCCTTAGATTGCTAATGTACTATATTAACCGTAATAAAAAGAGTTAGTTTTCCCTTATACCACTACCCTTTGTATAAATTTGGGAAACGTTGATTTAAGATATAAGGTGCTACAAAAAAAAAAGTTACTTTGCGCTTTAAATTACTGTATATCTTAACGGAGCCTAGATACATATACACCGATGAGCCAAAACATTATGACCACCAAACAAATATGATGTTGGTTCTCCACGTGCAGCCAAAACAGCTCGTACCCGGCGAGGCAGGGACGCTAAAAGCTTTCTAAATGTGTCTTGTGGTATCTGGTACCAAGTAACCAGCAGATCCTTACAGCAACTACTGTAAGGTCCGTGGTTGAGACGCCGCAGATCGGAGTTGCTGTTCCAACACAAACCACAGATGCTCGATGGGATCGATGTCTGGGGAATTTGGAGGCCAGTGCAATATCTGGAAGTCTTCCTCATGTTCCGCGAACCCAGTCTCGAATATCTGGGCGGTGTGGCATGCCGAATTATCCTGCTGAAAGACGGCACTGCCAGAGGGGAAGACCGTTGCCACGAAAGGGTATACCTGGTTAGCAATGATGTTTAGGTATTTTATTATTTTTATTTATTTATTTATTTACATAAATACATAAACAGAAACAGTCTCTATTTACAATCATTCGAACCTGTGTAAGAAACTCCAGCAGAAAATGGAACCTCTCATACAAAATTGTAAAATGCAACAAAACTCTGAAAGACTCAAAAGTAAAAGAAATGCATGTATGCACACTCAATGACATTTATGTATGCGTGTATGTATGTGGCCTGTTGTAGCAACTCCGGGATCTGGGTCCATCTCCGCAAATTGTCTCTGTCTTGACTACAGAATCTGTGTAAACAGGGCCTGAAGTGTGAGCAGCCAACACCTAAGCAATTGCTGCCTGATGCCCGTCCAAGGCACGTGGAGCCGTACATAATCTACTATCTGCGCCTCAGTAAAGTGTAAAGTGTGTTTAGGGTCAAGCGGCACCAGGGGTTTCCCCCATCTCCGCGTAGTTTACATTGTGGGTGAACCAGTTGACTGGAAAAGCCAGAGATTTAAAAGTGTATGGACTTTGTATATATTTGATGCCTTGTACCGTTGTTCATCTGGTCATTTAGCCGCCAGACCCCTACTGAGGCCCGACGTTGTCCCACTTTAGCCCCGTGGAGGCAGACCAGGTACTCACTAGTATATAGTTCACTCTGGCAGGTCCTGCCACCTAATTTCCTAAGATTTCAGTGGCTAGGACCTTAACGCCTCAGTAGTGCGCTAAAATCCCGCATCCACTGGATGCAATACCATTGAATTCCAGCAATCCCCTACTCAGGATGCCAGTCCTGAGTACCAGCAGAAAAAAAAAAAAATATATATATATATATATATAATAATAATAAAGGTATAAGTAAAGGTATAAGTATGTCGAGGGTCTAACGGCTCCTGGAATTTCTCCTATCTCCTCATATGTTCTATCTATCGAGTGACAGTACCCTGTCAAAGCCAGAGATTTTAGAACTGTATGGATCATGTGATGCTGTTTCTTGTATTCTGTGTATCTTGTAAATTCCTCTAACCATTTGGTCGTCCCTGAGTATAAACAGAAAATTTATTTATTTATTATGTAGTGTGTTGCGCCCATTGTTCATCCGGTTCTGTTAGCCGCCTGGCCCCTAGTGGGACCCAACGTTACCATACTCAGCCACGGGGAGACCGACCGGGTGTAGCATTAAGACAAATCTACTCTGGCAGGTCCTGCCACTTAATTTCCTGAGATTTCAGTGGCTATGATCTAAGAAGTAAAAGATGAACGCGGTCTATTCTGCCAATAACTTTAGAAATTTCTCTGGATGGGGTTACGCGCTGGAAATATCAAATTTGGACGTGTGAGGCAGATGCGGTGTGAAGTGAAAAAAAGGGTAAGGAGACTGAAGGCTGGGGGGGAAAGCAAGTAAGGGGCCGATAGAGTAGCTGGACCCTGCTAGCAGTGGAGCATGCCCGTGCCCCACCAGAAGGAAAATGGGAGAGGCAGGGGGATGGGGAACAAGTTCCTCTTCCCCGCTGGGGTAAGGGGTTAAAAGATACCTCGCTAGTGCGGGGTAGAGGGCGCCAAATGGCCTTCTATATACCTCGCAAGATGTTAACTTGATAGTGTCATGTCCAGCATTTGGGTCCAAAAGATGGGCCCCTACTCCTATTATGGTGTGTCATTTTCTTTAAGGAGGTAAAAGGGTTCTTCGTCTTGTAAACAGCAGCTGGGCAAAGTGGGTGAAGACCCTGTAGTTGTCCTGCTCCTGTAAAATGACGTGCTCTTCATTCCTGAGTAGTGAGTGGACAATCGTGTATAGTTGTCTACGCAGGTCCTCGAAGAGGTCATACTCATGAAGGAGGTGCTCCCAGGATTCTTCTTGTCTACAAAGGTAGGTGGTAGACGTCAGAGAACCAGGCACATGGATGACTGAACCCAGGGTATCACAGCAGAACATCGCCCAAAGCACGATACCTCCGCGACCGGCTTGTTTTCGTCCCACGGTACATCCAGGTACCATCACTTCCCCAGGTAAACGACGCACACGTACCTGGCCGTCCACATGGTGTAACAGGAAACGTGATTCATCAGACCATACAACCGTCTTCCAATCACTCAAGGTCCAGTTTCGATGCCCGCATGCCCATTGTAGGCGCTGTCGCTGGTGAACCGTGGTTAGCACGGGCACTCGGAGCGGCCTGCAGCTATGCAGTCCCATTTTCAGCAGAGTTCGATGTACTGCGTGTTGTGACACATTACTCCCTGTCACCAACATTCTGATTTCCGGCGAGTTGCACCACAGTCGCCCTTCTGTTGCCACGTACCATCCAGGAGAGCTTTCGCTCACCTGGAGTACCGATGACCCGTGGTCGTCCAACACCTCGCCGGCGGTTCGTGGGTTTTCCCTCTTCGGACCATTTTCGGTAGGTACTAACCACAGCTGACCGTGAGTATCGTACCAGCTGTGCCGTTTCGGATATGCTCTGATTCAGTCGTCTGGCCATTACAATTTGGCCTTTGTCAAACTCGCTTAAGTCCGCTGCCTTTCCCATCTGAAGAACAAGGGTAACAGTGATTAACAGAGCTCAGTATCAGGTGTTTTTTATAACGTGTCCCGACCCGCGCACACGCCATAGTTCATCTGCAGTTGCTTCGATTTGCATAACGACTCGCTGGTCATAATGTTTTGGCTTATCGGTGTATCTTTATTACGGATTGAGTGAAGACATATCTACCTATACAGGACCCAAAGCATACAAGCTCTGTCCTTCAGATCAGTTATGTCTAAGTCTCTTGTATGCTTCAGTTTTTGAACTAGATGACCTATTAACTTATTGTAATCACGATTTGGAAATAGATGCATATTTCTTTTCAAACTCATTGTAAGTGAGTTTATAATAATACTGTACTCTTCTATAAAAGGATTCTTCCAGGATTCTATAAAAGATTTGATAGAATTCTATCAAGTACATTTTGTCATATCTCATATTTTATCTGGTTAATCTTAACTCTTTAGCATCATTATTTTGAAAATGATATACTTTTTTAAGTAATATCAATCGTTTCTATGTATGCTGTATATATTTGTTGAGTTGATAATCTTCATCAAATAGCATGCACCTAGAAAGTTTTTAGTTTCAGTGGTGATGTTAAGATTTCAATCTAATCCAATTCATTCAGATATTTGTTATATGCTATATATTAGTAGAGTCAGTCTGTACACTGAGAAGGCTTTAAATGGAATTTAAGTTCCTTTGGCTGATAATTTTTCGTTTGACTTTCACCTTTATTTTATTATTATTTTTTTGATTGCTCACTTTGTTTCCAAAAGGTTTGTGTTAGATGTAAGAGGATATGTCATGTATATTAATAAAAGTACTGTATTATAATGAAACCAGTTGTAGTAATTATGGACGTCGGTACTAATTAGCATGGAATAGTTTACGTACTCGTACTTTAGATGGTTAGGGGGTCAATTAAGCTTTGCTAAAATTAAATTGGTTCTTTTATAGAAATGATAAGCAGAGTTACATTTGTGCTGATTCTAAACAATCCGGTTAGATGCAGAGACGGATCCCAGCGGCCCAACTATCTTAGTGGATTACGGCTGTAGCTACTCCTATACGTGATGTCCATTGTACCAAAACGACTGCTGTGAGCCAGAGAACACTGTTATTGGTTCTTCATCTGGTCTGCGGGTCGTAGTGCACTGAAATATGAATGCTGCACCCTACATCGACATTCTGGACAATTATTTATGTCTTATATTGTGGAAATTTTATGGAAGCGGCCTTTGCACCTTCCAGCGCGACTGCATGTCACAAAGAAAGGAATTCATGGTTTGAAGAAAATAACGTCCGAACATTGTAGTGGCCAGCACAGTGCACTGACCTCTACCCGAGTAAAAATCTTTGGGGCGAAGTAGAACGCAAATTTACTTCGAGCCAAGACAGGCATCTTCCTTAGCTCAACTCAATTCACGAAGCTTCAAAGGAGCAGTAGAACAAAGTACCGCCATCTTTCTGTTAGAAATTAGCAGAAAGTCTTGTCCGATGTGTTGAAACAGTCATTAAGATCAAAGGTGGGACAACACGTTATTAATTTCAATGGATAAATACGTTTAGTTCATAATTGTAAATTCCCGATGACTTTTGCTCTTTAGTGTAGTTTATCGATAGGCTGATTGGAAGATATATCGGTTTGCTTCTCTAGCCTATATCCGTATAAGTTATGAAATTTGACTTACTACTAAAGAAGAGTTCAATTGCAAACAACAACTTTGTTAATAATATTCCTTGGAGAATACTCGAAGATGGAATGTGTTGCTCGTAATTTCCTCCAGAGATATATACGCTGATTCGAGTAAAATGCTGAACATGTAACTCATCAGTGAAAATTACCGAACACGTTATTCAGAATGTTTATCATTTGCTTGGCCAAGCGTTGTGACGCGTAATATTTGTGGCGGTTAATAGTGGTGGTTTCCAACGTCCTCTGCAGCTCGTGCTGTGTTATTTGCATTCAATCCAAAAGCCCTGGCGGTAGTCTCAAGATTTGATATTAATTTTTGAGAGATCATAAAGCCTTTCCTCGCTGACCTTACGGAAACCTTTGAGTCATTTACGATTTGTCATCTGCACTGACCGCACAGAAATTGGTCAAATAATCGATGACGAGAAGAAAACAGATATCTCAAACTTCAACTGTTCTGGTGATATGTTTCACGTTATAACTGATGAGCTTAATTTGCTATAAATTATCCCCATTCTCGTACAAATCACTTGTCTTTCTAGTTGACTGGATTTTGCATTTCGATTGTAAGATTAAGTACTCACAGAAAAAATATAATAGGTTACCATTAATTTTTAATAATTTTGATATTTATGTCTGTCACTTTTTCGTAAATGATGTTTTATTTTAAAATTAAAATGAAAAATATCAACGCCGTTTCTGTGTTTGTCATTTTTAGAGCTTCCAAGGATCAGGATTTGGTATTTTGTTAAAAAAAGTGTCATCTCACCGCCCTCTGGTTATAATTATCGATGGACTTGATCAAACAGCAGCATACAGCAGCAGAGACCTCAAATGGTTACCAAAAGAACTACCAGAGAACGTTAAACTCATTGTAACCGTTAGAGATAATAGTACAGAACTGACGGAAATAAGGGTGAGCTCATTAAATTTTTCTACTTTGTTTTCTTTTGGGAATCTATATAAATTGCATTATTGGGATGTTTTATGTGTATATACACACACTCTGCATTGTTAGTTATGCTTTAATTTATTTTTAAAGAGAGAACCAATATATATTTTTTTTCTATAAAAACAAAAAAAAAAAAAAAAAATTGCTTGGATAGATTGTAAAAACCTATTTTTTCCCCTATAGTTATAGAATTTATTATTTTATCCCTTTTATTATAGAACTTACTTGATGAGGAGAGGTGCTTCCTGCGAGTTCCGCATCCATCCTTTTCCGAGGCATCAGATATCGTGCATAATGTCTTCCAGCAAAACAACAGAGCAATTACTGAAACCCAAAAGCAGCTGTTGGAATCATCTCTTCAGGAGTGTCTTGATGCTCGCTATGCTCGCCTGCTTGGTCACATTGGCGTCCAGTGGCACAGCTGGCAAAATACAGAGGACATCGTAGTGGAGAAGACTGTAGAGGGGATCATTTTGCAATTGTTAACGCAGCTTGAGGGATACGTAGGTGCCCCTCTGCTGGCATTCGTTCTAGGTTTGTTAGTGACCTCCAAACATGGATTATCAGACAGTGAGGTCATAGATCTGGTCTCGTGTGAAGATGGTGCGCTAAATAGAATTTTTTATAAAGAGATTCCCGAGGTAAGGAGGCTTCCGTATGTGCTATGGGCTCTCATCAAGAGACGGCTATCTCCTCTCTTATGGACTCGTGTTGTTGGGGGTCGAAGTCTTACTTGGACTTCCAGTGAAGCCTCACGAACGGTGTTTGAAAATTATGCTCATCAACACGAGGGTGAAGAGTACTATTCCAATGCTCTGATGGATTACTTCTATGGAAAATGGGCTGAAGGAGAAAAGAAACCAGTTGGGGATACCGGAGAATCCAAAGACAGACATGTATTAGAGCAACCAGTAGCTTATGGGTCGAATCCTAATCGAAGGAAGTTGGAAGAGTTGCCACTCCACTGCCTGCGCAGTGGCCAGGACATCGTAGAAAACTTTCTCTTCGACAGCACCTGGCTTCTGTACAAATTCTGTGGCTCAGACCCTTATCAGTTTCTTGAAGATATCAGTTTTGTGAAGGACCAAAATACTGAACTCAAACTTCTGTATGAACTAGTCCAGCTAGCCAGCTACGCTCTCCGTTACGATGGATCTCAGTTTTTTGCTCAGGTTTATGGGAGGATGGCCAAGACAATGGTTGATGGGAACAGCAGTGACAAATACCCCTCTATTAATAGAATATTTGCCATTGCGTGTAAGCCCCCACTTTCTAGTCTCCTGCCACTAACTCCGTGTTTACGGGAGCCCACCCAGGAAAACAACCACCGGGCTGACGATGACGAGGCAATGTCTACTCCTTTGGCGGGACTTTATACGATCAAGGATGACGTAGCTCACGTGATCTCATTATCTCCAGATAAAGGAGAGATAATCCTGTGGAACATTTATGAACAGGCTCCGGTGAGGACTATAATGGGCGTTAATCAACCAAAGGACATTCGAATGATTAATAAGTATCGTGCCTTGGTACTGTGCAACCGGGAACTCAAAGTATACAATCTTGACGAAGGAGTTCTGGCTATTAAACTCAAGGGTGTGATGAACCAAAAAATGGCTTACTATGGCCTCCATGATGAGAACTATGTGGTTGCGCTGTCTCGTAACAGGATGTACGTAAACATGATGAATCTCAACACTGGAGATCTTGAAACAACGTTCAAAGTTGGAGAGGACAGGTAGGTGTGTGGACATGTACAGTTTTGTTTTTTTTTTATTTGGCTTTAAAAAAAACTTTATTGCAAACTAACATGTATGTAAAATACAGATTAGTTTGCAATTATCTAAGAACAATCAAATACTGTCTCTGCTGAATTACAATGACAAGTCTTGTTCACATTTTATAATGACATGTTATTTTGTTTTATTATTCTTTTAGATACAATGGTATCGGTGTATTCGAAAATTCGATATAATAGATGTTCCCGATACAAGAGTCCTTTTTGTTAATACAGTGACGAGCCCTTCTTTAGAAGGGAATATAGACCCTCAGTTCGACATTATTTGTTCTAATAAGCGTGTATGTGGGATAGGTAGACAATGTTGTTGTTATTTGGTTTTTTATGAGCATTAGCAACTAATGCCATATTGCTCCGGGATATGCGGTGGTCATTCCCTAACCTTTCCGCATCCTCCGTATTTGGTGGTGACGGGTCGAAAATCTAATCAAGAAGCGTGTGCTACGCACTGCTGCTCCTTCCCAACTGGCTACGGATGCGCCTATAGGTAGACAAAGCGAATGTCCACAATCTATTAATATTTTAATTCGTGATCTTTCAAAGTAGTGTTTTAACCCACTTCTAATACCATTCCCGGAATTAAGATTTCAGTTTTTCCAAATTTGACTTTTTTTGTGTGCCAATCATCGCAATAAACTTCTCATTATGCTCATTAAGATAATTTGTTCTTTTGATTTAAAGATGCGTGAAAATGTTTTTCCATTTCAACCACATAGGTTTTAGACTAAAATGTAAAACATAAGGGACATTTTGGTTGCAAAGCATTTTCGTTGATTGTAATTGCGTGTGATGTTTCTATATCAATACACGTTCCCATATGCTTATATACGTATATTTTTGTAAAATAATATACCAATTCTGTCGGCCGACGGTGCCATTCGGGCTACAAGACTTTGTTAAAGTGGATACCAATACCTCTTCGGCTTTTGACTTTAGTTTTCGCTACAACAGTTGCGTGTTTTTCTCGTTTAACGATTTTTACATAACGGATCTTTTTTTTTTTTCTTTTTTTCATATTTATGTAGCCTTTGGCTATTTTATTTAAAAAACCTTAAGATTTTTTTTAAAAATAAAACATCTTTGGCTCACTAAAGATGCTAGCTCCTGTTTAATTTTTTTTCTTCAGCTCTCAAAATTTATTAAACTGGTTATACACGAGAGAAATTTCGCCATCCATGAGTTTTATATAAACAGCATTTCGAACATGAAAAGCTTTCATACATCAATTATAATTTCAATTATATCAGTCTTTAAAGACAATACAACACTTCGCGCATTCACCACGGCCTCTGTTTCCTTTTGTAAGGATAAAAATCAATGATCACATACTTTGGGGCTCTCTTCACATGATTTGGTTTAGGTCTCATCATGTCTAGAGCCAGCCCTGACTTTTAGCTCATTCAAAAATAATGTACTCAAGACTATAAGGATCAAGTAAAATATAGCGTTTTGCTATTTTAAACAGTTTTACAGAGTAACCAGACTTTTTTAAAAGCTTTTACGGTAGTAGGGACGCTTTTCGGAATTACTTTATCTAAATAAATCATTAGTAGATATCGAATTATTGTAGTAGTTTTAATCATTATTACATATAACTGCATATAACGCTAACATTACTAGCAGCACTGCATATTTCGTTAATTAATTTTATCAATTTTTCAGGAATTGGGCTGTGCGCACACAAACAATTCAGCAGCGGACGCGGCGGCGCTTATTATCCCCAAGCAACCAATAAAACTGAAGTGGTGTGAAGGCTCTTTAATTTTATTGGTTGGTTGGAGCAGTGTCGCATTCACTTGTATGAACGCATCCTTAAACTTAGAAATGGGTTTCTAAAATATTACAACAACATTAGTTTAGGATAAGATTTCAGTAAGCATGGAAACATGTCAACGGTGTTTTCTCGTGCCATCAATGAATATTCTTTGAATAACAGTTCAGCTTTGCTATAAAAAAATTAGAAAATACTCAGTTCGAGCTTTCTTTTAAAATGCCAAAAAATCAAACCCGCTGCTAAACTTATGGAATCGTGAATCGCCAATCACAGGAGTGAGTTCACTAATGGATGGCAGTTATTGTCTTTGTGTTGTTTGTAAAAGTTACAGATCGACCAACATGTGAAAACAACATGGAACACTGTGGCAAAAAAAAAAAAAAAAAAAAAAATTAAATAAATAAAAGAAAGAAAGAAAGGAAAAATTGACAGATCAGTCGCTTTTAACCAAGGCGAGTACTCAAGAGTAGAGAAAAGTGGCTTGTCAAAGGATTTCTGTCTCGCCTTGGTATGCGGCAATACCCCTTCCAATATAGTTAAGCAATCTAAATTTTCAAACGATTTTTGAAAAAAATATTGTTAAAATCAAAACATTCCAAGCGAATCTACCTGAGGAAGAATTATCTTTAGAATTAGAATTATCTCAGGATATTTATGATGATACTGTTCGCGAAATTTGTCAAGATACCGGACCAAGAAAATTGAACCTGGACGTCCGCCGATGAAACGGCGGATGCTTGTGGCAGTGATGTTGTACATTCGATATGTGGAAAATTAGACGACAAAATCCTTCTGATTTTCATTTGCTTGCATGTAAGGTTCTCGGAAACGTGACTTATTCCACAATACTACTACTACTACTACAATCGCAAGATTTGTGAATGATTCTTTGTAGTTATTATGGCCAAACCGAGAACAGAATCGTGATGAAAAGTCAGCAACTTTTTTTTAGTGACGCTGCTCCGATATAATAAAAGCAGCTTCTATATTACAAGTTTTCTGTCCAGATTTAATCCACATTATTTTCTTAGTCCTTGGTTTATATTAGCTGGCAAAAAGAATTCGGGACAGTTTTTGCAAAGTTAATAAAGTTATTTCTTGTTGATCGTACACACATAGCTATTTACAGAGATATGCATCATGGCTTTCCTCCTGAACCAGAGACTATTTTGACAAAGTGGAGAAAGAACATGGATATGGGCAGCATTTTTTATGCCAAAAAACTTTGATTCTATGGCATGGATATTGAATCTGCAGTACTTCTTTGATACCGCGGATGCAATATCCAAAGCATCTAAAATTTTTCATTTAACAATTTCTATTTTTTCTATTTTGATTTAAAAATGCTATTGCATATTTTCTTATATTTTATTGAATATTATCGGATGTCTAATTAGATTATTTCATCATGAATTACTAAAAAGAATTTACGCAATAATTTAATTTAATAGTAATGTAGTTATGAAATCAGTTTTATTGACATTCTTGAATTTAAAGAGAGGAGGCGCTGTTTCGCCGGAAACACAGATTTCCAAAAGATTATTAGTGTTGCCTCAAGAGTATAGATTTGATTTCGCTAGAAGAAATTTCCTTTGTAAACTAATAGTTTTACTGTTGCTATGTTATCACAAAAGGTATTTAATTATTTATTTTACAAACAGAGTCAGTTTGATTATAAATAATCAGTTTTATTTTAATTAACATAGAGTACTTTCAAAAATTTTGATGACAGTTAAGCTATCATAATTGTGGTTATTTTTTCCAATCATTAGATTTTTATCGTCTGTGCATGGTTCAAGTATTAATGAAATTCTGGCCCTAAATCTGTAATTCGAATTATAGAAATGTATTTTGATGTTAAGTTCTAGTGATATATATATATAATTATTGCTGTGTGATATATAATTTGAATTATTGTTTTTCTGTTTTTAATCATTTTGTGTGTGTGTGTGTGTACGCTCGTATAGTCATTTTTTCCCTGTATTTGAGCGGGATAGAAAATAGCAAACTCACAGCCCACAGATGTGGTATCTGTGGGCTGCGAGTTTGCATTTTCTGTCAAGATCTAATTCACATTACTTTCTTGGCCCATGGTTTATATTAGTTTGCAAAAAGAATTCGGAACGGTCGCTGTTCGGGATATATTTGCAAACCAGTGCGTAACTTTGGGGTTTTCTTTAATACATAGCGCAAATATGCAAGCGAGGCAGAAACTGAAATATTGGCCTATTTACAATGTCTAATGATTTGATTGCATTTGATTGTAACCGCTGAGTCACAGTTCAGCGGTTGCAAGCGTTAGTAAATCCAAGTTCAATTTTACATCAGCGTTTTCAGAACAAGCGAAAATAAACAAATTTTGACATAAACTTCAGCTATGAGTATGCATATTTTTTTTATATAAATTAATACATTTAATCTCAAAGATTGAAATAAAATACGTTTTTCATACTTGGATTAGTGGAATGGTTTGTCAATATTTCGCTAAAAAAACTGCTTCATAAAAACAACACGCCCGCCTAAAAACAACTAAGTGCGCCCCCGGGAAGTGGGGGTACGTCTCACACTTTTGGAATCCCCGATTTATATATTATCACGAGTCTTATTTCTTGAAAGTCATGTTCATATATATATTTAATAAGGCACGTGGTTATTATGATGTGGTTACAAAGGAACTGGAGGCAAAAAAATTGGAGCAGAATGGTATTAAGGGTAAGTTGCTACAATGGATGAAAGGATGGTTAAGTGGGAGAAGACAGAGGGTGGTAATCAAAGGGTGCTGCTTTTCTTGGACTAATGTTTTTAGTGGAGTCCCACAGGGTTCGGTGTTAGGTCCACTGTTGTTTTGTATATTTATCAATGATATTGATGAAGGTATATCAGGCTTAATGTCGAAGTTTGCAGATGATACAAAGGTTGGCAGGGTTGTTAATGACAGTGTGCTACTGCAACAGGATCTAGATAATTTGGGCAGATGGGCTAAGAAGTGGCAACTGAAGTTTAACCTTGACAAATGCAAAGTACTGCATATGGGTAGAAGTAACCCCCAGAGAAACCTACCGTGTGGTACTACACTTAAGGTGGTAGAAAATGAAAAAGACCTGGAAGTAATTGTGCAGGCAGATATGAAGTTTTCTGAGCAATGCAGACAGGCGGCCAGGGCAGGTCATGGGGTTTTGTCAATGATATATAGGAATTTTGCTAGCAGGGAAAAGGAGGTGATTATCTCTCTGTATAAGGCAATGGTCAGGCCACGCCTTGAGTACTGCGTACAGGTCTGGAGGCCTCATTTTAGGAAGGATGTAGATTTACTTGAGCGTGTACAGAGAAGGGCAACAAGATTGGTGAGGGGAATGAAGGGATCCTCTTACCAAGAGAGGCTTAAGTTCTGCCAATTGCAGTGGCTGGAGACTAGGCACCTGCGCGGTGATCTGATTGAGGTGTAGAAGGCCTTGAATGGGTAGAGCACGCTGAATTCTGATGGGATCCTTCCTCTTGTTCAGATTACGAACCTAAGGGGGCATAAATTCAAATTAAGGAAAGACAGATGTAGAATAGATGTGCAGAAATTTGCCTTTAGCCAGCGGGTGGTTAATTGCTGGAACAAACTTCCATCTGTCGTTGTGGAAGTTGATAGGTTGAATAAATTTGAGGAACTGGACAGGCATTTGGAGGGAATGGTGTGTTTTTTTTTTTTTTTTTTGGCTGATGCTGCATGAGTTCATACACTTGCTTTCTTGCATCAAATGCCACT
Source organism: Mastigoproctus giganteus (assembly GCF_048544385.1). Lineage (NCBI taxonomy): Eukaryota > Metazoa > Arthropoda > Arachnida > Uropygi > Thelyphonidae > Mastigoproctus > Mastigoproctus giganteus. The sequence goes on along the minus strand of NC_143581.1, from coordinate 21,757,807 downwards.
GCTACTACTACTACTACGTATCTGCGTTAAGAGGCTGTTTAATTTTTACATTTATATTATAATAATTATAATAAATTAATTCTAATTAAATATAATAAATATTAATATTTAAATATAATAATTTTAAAATCAGTTTGTTTTTAAAATCAGTACGAATACTAAATTAAAACTATTACTCAACGTGGTTTTTTTTTTGTACGCAATCTCGATGTACGATACCATCAAAATCTGCTGTATAAAAGTTTCTGAAAACGTTCAGAGAGACTGGGAATGAATATTTTGAGTTATTCGGTGCTTTATATTTATGCGTCGTCGTGTTCAATTATGTTGTGACGACCGTGATCATCATTACCACATTTTTCTGATAAATTTAGAGCATGTTAAGAGGCCTGCGTAGTCGAGTGGTCAGGAGCGGGAGTGGAGTAGCATACGCTCTTTGAGTAGACCGGGGTTCAAGCCCCTGACTGCTGAATACGCCAACCCGCACTGGACCAGCGTGGCAGATTATGGTCCATTTCCCTCAGCATTAATTGTTGAGGAGGCTTCCATCCTGCAGTGGGTTGATAATGGCTGCACTTTACCTTTTTACTTAGTCGTTATGGCAACCTATGAAGTCAAATTTGGATTCGGGGGAATGTTCCTACTGTGCAAATGTCTCTCCTGTCCTCGGGGGAAGGATCAAAGGGAGTGAGCAATTACGGACTTAAGTTTTATTTATTTTCCCGGTAAAATAATTGAGTCAATGGTTAAAGAAATAATACAGGATCATCTTGAGAGGAATGCAGTTATATCATAATCAGAGCACGTATTTGACTCTTTTAGAACAATTTATAGAGCATTTCCAAATTTCATTAAAATGGGACCACCAGAAATGCGGAAATTACACTGTCAGCATCAAGTTCCTCCCTGAAATAATTTCGAAGATTCTCGTAGGAAATATGTTCAAAAACTAAGATATGTGCTTCATAAGTTCTCATCATCCTCAGTTTTCAAATATCGTGGGTTAATGACTGAAAACCAAGACCTGTAGTTGATTTAATCAACTTTTCCATCTTTTTATTTTTTATTATTATTTTTTCTAGAGCATTCGGTAGCTTTCTACAACATTCGATAATGTTCCGGAACTTTCTAGAACAAAAAAAAAAAAAAAACAACCCAAACTATTATATTAGTTTGGGTTTTTTACTTACTTTAATTACTGCTACCTCTCTCTTCATCATCCACCGTAGAACCCCGTGATCACTTCCTGCTACTGGTTCCTGTACTGTCAGCCCTATTATGTCATCTGGTTCATGTGTGATGATGAGCTCTAGAGTATTCTTTCCCTAGTACTATACTTTCCCTGAAAAATAATAAGTTTAAGTAACTTAAACCCAAATTACGTGGTTACCCCCCCCCCCCAACGCTGTTGCGGCACCCTGATTCAAAACCACTGCTTTAAGGTATCCTCAATAATACTGGCAAAAACTTTTGCACCACCTTTGTTTAAATGTATCCCGTCTCTACAAAACAGATTCCTTCTACCTACATATCAATACTTATATCACGAATCACGATTTTGCATTTTTTAAATTTTATTCTGCATCCTTGCGACATCTTTTGTCTCATAGATGGGGCAAGTGCAATTTTGCTAATTCTTGTGAAGAATTGTACGAAGAAATAGCAAATAATGAAGAATTATTAAAAAATATTCACTCCGCTGAAAAATATATTTAATTATATTATTTTTATTGTTAAAAAGAAGTGTGTATTTTTTTGGTATCATTTCATAGAAAAACCTATAATGTAGGTATTTCTGTGAAATAAAACAAATATATGTGGGGGGGGGGGGAAATGCAGGCTATATTTGTTTTTTGATATGAAAACATCTGTAGCGGCCCCTCACAATGGAATGTAACTAAAGTTTAGTAATGATGTCACACTACCCACGCGACAGTTGAGAAATATGAAGTGAAATAGTAAAATTAAAGCTATAGCATACGGGGCCACGGTAGTCTTGTGGGAACGTTGCCGGCTTGCTGAATAGCTGATTGAGGTTCGATTCCAGCCACTGCCCTTATAGGAATTTTCCCAGGGGCATTCAGCATTGAGTTTGGCGGTTTCAAACCGTGGTCGTGAGGTTTGCCCCTCACAACAGACAAACCGCCCTTCGCTAGGGCCGCGTGTAGATTACACTTCGCAGCGTTTTCGCTGCGGACTTTACTCTTGAGGGAAGGGGTTAGTGAGAGCAGCCGCGCCACCGCCATAGGGCGTGTTGCGGGCAGTCTATTTAACAGGTATTCTGCCCCTTAAAAAAATGTATTGCATGCACTAATTTCAGCTGCAGCTAAAATCCATCGATTAAAATACGAATAATTATGCTGTTCAGCAAAAAAAAAGGTAGTTAATTTCACTTCAGGCACATTAGCATACGTTAATAATTCACGATTTACAGCGGGAAAAAAAAGCACTATTTATGCGTAAACAGTGAAAATTTCGCTTCTGCGCATGTCAACGAGCATAATATCCAGTATATGGTAGCCTATGTGATATGTAATCCAAAAAAATCCTAACGGCAGTTCTGTTTGCCTCTGGCAGCGATGACAACTGAGCAGCCCACTCCTGAACAGTTGAGTCAGCAGTTGTCATCAGAGCTACTGCTTTTAACAGGGCTGTCACATTAATAACAATCTGAAGTAGAGGTGCCTTTCGTCTTGATGCTTTCTCGTACAGGTCAATTAATAAAACCAAGGAGGCTCACCACTTGGGGGTTGACACATCTTTGGCTAAAGTCATACAATATTCTGCAGTATCCAGCAATCGAACCAGAGCATCTATAAGTCCATGTTCTTCTATGTAAAAAAGACCATCCATATGTGGTGGGGGTGGCGCGGCTTCCCCCACTAATCCCCCTTCCCTCAAGATTAAAGTGCGGAGTAAACTTTAATGAGAAATGTTATTATTTCTCAATCACACCAAAAGAAATAATAATTGTAGCATTTCTATTAGTCAGATTTTAATGATATTTGAGATGCTCAACAAATCTTTCTAAAAGGTCCAAATATAAATTTCATGAAAATCCATCCCGAGAGTTGAGTTGTTACATGCTAGGGGACAGCAGGCGTGGTGAATTCAATAGGTGCATTATGCATATATGTTAACGTTTTTAAAAAACGGGATAATATTTTACAAATCGGGCAGTTGATTGCTTGGTTAAGGTATGTAGACTTGCTTTTATTTATTTATATGAAAACATCTATAGCGGCACCTAACAATGGAATGTAACGGAAATGCAAATGGTGTGGACACATTTTGTATTCTTGCAATCATACTTCCAGCAGTAGTAACTGCAGGAAGTATATCGTGACGTCATACTATTATACAAATGCATTTCGCCAACCTCTTCCAAGCTAAGGATGTTTTCACATAAAACATCTTTCGTGAGTACAGGATACACACGCTTTAATTTTTTTAAGTTAAAAGTTTAAAAGTTATTAAAAATAAAAAATTTTTAAAAAATGTGTATATTGTTTTAAGGGGGGTTGTAAAATCGATGTCCCGCATTGGATCTGGTCACTTTAGGTATATCGATAGTCTATGTTGATATGTATGAAGAAAAAAGAAAGAACGAAATAATTGCCGGATTTCTATTTATCTGATTTTAAGTCAAATTTGATATTCCTCGAAAATCTTTCTAAAAGAGATACATTTTATAAAATCCCCACATTGCTAATTGAGTTACGGCGGATGTACATGGTGAAGACAGTAGGCACTTTATGTATACATGTATATATATGCGAACGCGCCTAAAAAGACCCGGTTGAAGTATATAACGCTTTAAATGGATTCAATAAACTAAAGCTGGCGGCATCCTATTTGTTTCTCAGAGGACATAAATATAAACTGGAATAGGGTGATTGATTTTCAGAGATTTGTTTTTCAGCCAGAGAATAACTGACTGTTGGATTAAATTTACATCTGATGTTGTGGAAATTTTAATAAATTAAAGTATTGGTCAAATTATTAAAAGGGGTTGACAAAGGTAGTGAGTACGTTTATATATTTATTTATTTTCGTTGTCTGATGCTGTATGAGTTTGCTTCTGTGCATTCTTTTGCTAATACGAATATTAAATTTTCAATTTTGGTGAGTTGGAAGTGTGCAGGTGTTTCATTGCTCATATTTGTGGATTATGTTTGTTTATTGTACCATGCGGGTGTAAGTGCATCTGATTAAAACACGAGATCTCTATGGTCAGTGAGTCTATGATCACCATCAAATCTGACTAGGTTATGTTATGTTGGATTAGATGTGTGTTATACGCCATAGCAAATCAGACTGTGAGGCTTCAGCATATATTGTCTACAATACAATATATGTCTGCATGTATACTTTCGTAGGTTTTGATGTTATGGACTGAAACTCGAATATCCAGGATTTAAAAAAAAAAAAAAGCCAAGCAACCCATGACTGAAACCGACTAACTCAGCCATGACGCGGCAAAAGCCTATAAAATTTCCTCTCGTCATTGACACGATTCAGAGAGTCTTTTCCCATCTGGTGCAAGGGGACTGTTGTTATAACCACTCTGCTGCCCGCGAGGGCGTTAAATCTGATATTGAATTGCAGTCTCCAGCGCAGTCATATTGTGTAACTGTCATGATGCAATTCATGAAGATTACAGCTTGTTGTTGTTGTGGGGGTTTAACTGTGGCTAAATTATAGCCAAAGCGTAAGCTGCTTTGGTTATAATGCGTCTACATGATAAATACTGTATAAATACTGATAAATAAATACTGTATAAATACTGATAAATAAATACTGTATAAATTCCCTTGAAAACACTTGTTTATAAATTCAAAAATAAAATAAAATTTTCTTTCACTAGTAATAATAAATATTATCATCATTGCAATAATTGTATTTTTATTTGAAATATATTTAGGGATATAGCTCACTTAGTCAATAATATCTAAAAACTGGCATAAAAATGTACCATATATTTTTATTGCCTCTGATGTTGCGAGAATTTTCCTGACATAATATACACTGATATTGAGATTTTATTTTTATTATGCCTATTTTTCATTATACTTTATGATTTTTCCTCGAATTGTAAAGGTTGGAATCTTTCATAATTTTTCCTTAATAAATTTTAATTATAATTGTTAATGATATCTAAGGGAAAATGTTATTTGCGACCGTTTAAAAAAGGAGGGTGGGAAGAACATTTTAGGAAATTAATAAACGTTCAGATGATTTAAAGCATCATACATAAGACTAGTTTTCCGAAAGTTTCTTCTATGGTCTGTAATAAATTCTGTGTAATTTATTGTTTTTCCTTCAAAGAAAGGTAAATCCCTCCTCCTCCTTTCTTTTTTTTTTTTTTTTTGGTTCAGTAATAATTTATAAGGTAAAATGGGTAGCAATTGTAGCCTTCACTGCTGACAAAGTTTATACAGTATTGGTACCGTTTCTGTAGTGATATTGTTATATGAAGTAGTTTATGCAATTATTTATTACTTCTTTCAAATTTGCGTGCGTTGTGGCAATCAACTTTCACGATGAAAATACATCTAGATATCAGGTAGAAAACGAGGAAATAACTGATTTATATTTTATTTCACTTGCGCGAATACCATTGTGGAATTTAATTTGAATGTCATCTGAAAGATAATGCAGTTTTAGTAATTGGAAAACTGTTTAAATATCTTATGAAATCCATATTCACTTTTTCTACAGTATTTAAATGAATTGTATTCATGTGTTAATTATCGGCAAATCGTGGAAACATACTTATGTTATATATATACGAGTAAATAATTTTCTGTTTAGAACCGCGGCCCAAATTCTAAATATATGACTACTTGACTGCCTATATAAAATTATACTATTATTATTATTTTAATTAAATTAATGGAACGATTATAATACTACCGGCACGTATATAGGAAATTTTGTATTCGAGTTGACGGAGATAAAAGATACACAAAACTTCCTTTACAAAACTGAAACGTTATTTTGTGAATAGGATGCATGATAAAATCCTGTAACCACTTCCAGATGATAGAAGATATCGTCAAGCTTTTATTCGCCAACCAGAAAATGTGCATGCTGCAGTAGATGGCAGCATAATCGCAAAACAGTAATCAAGGTGAAATTTGGTCTTTTGCGCGATGATTTGTCGCAAAGTATACGGCCTTTTCTTCTTTGGAGAAGCTTCCGTCACGGGTATCATGTATCAGGAAATAATACAAAATTTTCTTATGCCCCAATTGCAGGAGGACAAAGATGGCGGACTTGATTTTCGAACAAGTTGGAGCACCGTCACATTACCACAAAGAAGTTTATGCATGCTTCAACACAGTGTTTCCTGAGAAATGGACTAGAAAAAAGTAGACCGATTTTGTGGCCCTGATCCGGCTCCTTTAGATTTTTTTTACTTTCTGAGGATTCGTGAAAAACCAGGTGTATGTTCCACCTATGCCAGGAACAATTATGGAACTTTAAACAACGCATTTGTGAAACAATCGACCGCGTTGACAGCAATATGTCGTGCCGAATATGTGGGGGATGTGATATGTATTCCAAAAATATTATATATGGGACAACTTCAGTATAACTAAAGGCCCCCATATCGAACATTTCTACTTAAAGCTTTAAGATATCCTCTATAATTTTTGCGTGCTTTGGGATTTCTATCATGTACATTATTCACACAATAATGTTTTAGTTTGGTAAAGGAGGTTTGTGCACCTACCCTGAGGCTTTAGTTGCCTCCACACCAATTCTAAACACCCTAACCCACTGTACTCAACCCAATTCCAGCTTGATGGGGGATGATGTAACAATTCTCAGAATTATTAGGACATTAGCAGTGTAGAGGAAAATAAATTGTTTTTAATTAAAAACATTAATGTGCGGATCGAAGTTTAGCTTAAATTGTAGTATTCAGATCTTTTTGAGACTTTTAACAATCAAACCTTTCACTGTTCCTTCTCCAGTGCATTTTTATCACAGAAATCGAAGTGAGCCATACTACTATGAGTCAACATTTTAGATTAGGCTTTCTGCTTCGTCTGTAAGCTGTTTCTGTGAAATTCAGATGGGTACTTTGGGACAACCAGGCCAGTTGTGGACCATTATTTTCCTCAAATCAAGTGTATACAAAAAACTCTCTAGAAACCGAGCGTTATCGTTGAACATGAAAGGTTAAGTTTCGTATTATTGGCAGGGCAGGTATCACGGAGGTGTCCAAAATGTGGATACACGACTGCAGTATTAAGAGTTTTCAGCCCTACGACCAACAGTCCAAGTCCAAACCACGAAAAGCATCCTACATCCTGACACTTTCTCCTCACAACTTTGTTGTGGCGGTCACCAGTAGGTAGCGCTCTCTGGGCAATTTCCAAACTTAAACTCGACGTCAGACCTGATCATTGTTTAGTGTGACTCGTTTGTTCCATACTGATTCTGTTGTTCTCGAGTCTAGCGCAATTGTGGGAAACCACCGGTGGCGGCTTCCGCAAACACAGGGCGCCTCCGTAGCCAGGTGGGCAGGAGCAGCAGTGCGTAGCACACGCTTCTTGATTAGACCGGGGTTCGAGCCCGTGACACCAAATACGGAGGATGCGGAAAGGTCAGGGAATGACCACCGCATATCCCCGGAGCAATATGGCCTTAGTTGCTAATGCTCCTAAAAAAACCAAACAACAACAACAACAATTCCGCAAACACTATGCCACTGTTCTAGAGTCTAAAGCCGATGGATAATGCGCTGTTCCAAATGACGTTTGGAACACGTTGAAATCCAAGTTCATGTTCCGTAAAAATAGTACATGCACTTGTTGCATGTGCACTACAAGTCATAGAGTATAAATTTACAGATATGATCTAATGACGCCTCGTGGCTTTAGTTGCCTCCACACAAATTCTAAACACCCTAACCCGCTCTACTCAACCCAATTCCAGCTTGATGGGGGATGATGTAACAACTCTCTTCAAGGTTCCCCTTTTTGTTTCCAACAATTATTTAATCAATCACTTCATAGTTTAACTCTTTTCACCTTCGGCCCTCCATCTGTTGGACACCATGCTGACTTCAGAAGCCCCAAAAAGTCATCTGTAATATGCGCAAAGAAACTGCTGACATGAAAACTGACAGTTATCTCTCTCTCAGGAACCGTAAGCTTCTTATCGCGACTTTCACTCACTGCTCCAGATATCCCAGTGTTTGCTATATACTTTTTATACCTATTCTTATCTGCTAGGTTAGATTTTTTGGTGTTATCTCCGAGGCAACTAGGGCTGTGAGAAGATTTACACCATATTGTTTTTGTAAATTGCTTATATTGTATGGCTGTTTCTGGTCCTCGCAGTTAGCACGGTGGTTACGATCAACGTCCTTGGACAAAGTCTAAAGATCTGAAACGTCAGTTCAGGGCTTCACCCTAAGATTGTCGTAGATTGTACAGTTAAACAGCAGGTGACTCCAATTTTCTATATTTCCGTAGCGGCAGAGATCAGTGTGACAAGCCAAACTGATAGACTTTTTGATTGAGGGAGCCATGTCCAGCTACCAGAAAGGAAGTTTCCATAGTTAATGAGTACCTGTCTGCGCGGTGGCACAGTGGTATCGTCACTGTCCTCTCCACACCAGTGGAAAAGGCCCGTCGGAAAGGTTCGAATCCCATCGAGGACGCGGAGAACTTTAATGGGCTTTTTTCACTCCGTGGCTGAATTAATCGGTCTCAGGCGTAGATAGCAAATTCCTCCCCCCCCCCTGAGAAACTGGTTTTTGGTCCAGCAAAACAGACAAATCGATCACAGAACACACGCAATTTACAGACATAGTACATATACAGTAGGCCCTCGATTTAATTGGGGGAAGGGGTGTCCGCTATCGTCGAAAGTCCGTTAAATCGAATGTATTTTAAAAACATATATAAGGAGCTTACAATGTACAGTATGTATTAAAATGTTATTATAATGTATAAGTATGAATAAAATATTATAATGTACATTGAGCAATTTATACACGCATCTGTAAAAATCATCTGTTAAAATGTTAATTAAACACGTCAAAAACTATATAACCAATGGAGTATTTCCACCTTTTTTTCTTTTTTCTTAAAGCTCACACAAAGCTGTTTTCAATGTGAACATTAGTTTTTTCATTTAAATCCAATTTAGAGGGAAAAATACTTTAAAATTCTTAAACTCCATTGAATAAAAACACAAAAAAAACGTTAAAAAAGATACATAATATTAATATTAACTTAACTGAAAGAATCACAATTTTCAGAGTCAGAAACAACTGTCATATGGAGAGAGAGAGGTTAATTCCTTGCTAGTAGAGGGTTCGGATGAAACAGGTCCAGTTGATGAAGTGGTCTTGAAGAAATCATTAAGCTTCAGTTGCTTTACTCCTTGGTGCTGCTTCCTTATTACAGTAGATCAAAAATCTCTAAAATGTTCATAATAAGGAAGCACATCAGGGTCTGATGATGATTCAATATAATGTATGATACCATCCATATGTTGTCTTATAACATACAATTTAGGATGAGGTGCAACTGATTCTTCGTCTTTGTCATCATCATCGTCCTCTTGTTCTCCATGAAGAACATTTTCCGCAGTATCTCCCTCGGCCGACCGGGCTAGCCGAGTTGGTAAAGTACCTGCCCGGCAACCCAAAGGTCGCGGGTTCGATTCCCGCCTCGGGCTTGGATCAAAGTACTGCAAAAACCTTGGGAGGTGCAATATGGCCACAGAAGCCGATGCGCCAACAACTACCAAAATCAATCAATCAAGTATCTCCCTCAAAAAAAATTTGATATCCCGGATCACTTTCATTATTTTCGAGCCATTGTTCCACATCATTCTTAGTTGCATTTTTGTTGCCGGCCCTCAGAAGAGTGTCCCGAAAATTAGACGCCTCAACTCCTTCAAAGTCCATTTCAGGTTCTGCGTCGTACAACAACTTCTTCCAAGCATTGGCCAAGGTATCTTCATATCTTTCCGCGCAGCTGCTAAGTTGAAGATAGCAGATCTGATGTTGTATGCATGTAAATTTTGCAGTGGCCTGGTGCCTCTTGTATCTTTTTCTGCGTCTTCTGTTTCTTCCAAAACAACCATCACCTCTTCCAAAAACTTCTTCTTATACAACCACTTACATGCAACGATTACACCCTGATCTATCGGCTGTATCAGTGAAGTAGTGTTAGGAGGCACAAAAACACATTTAATTCTCCCATCCCTGCTAACTAACCTCTCAGCATTAGGGTGAGCAGGTGCATTATCTAGCAGTAAAACAGCCTTTATTTCATTAGAGGGAATTTTCAGCACATCTGTCTGATAGCGTCGCACATCAGACAGATGTGCTGTCTGATGTGCGACGCTATCAGATATAAATAGGTTCTAAATTTTTCCTTTAGGACAGAAATTTTTTGTCCGTTAAATCCGAAGTCTGTTAAATCGAGGGCCTACTGTATGGGTGGCCCTAATATAATAGTTTGAGTTTTTTTTTTTTTTTTTTTTGAGCGGATCAGCACCAGGTTTTAACCGATTTAGAAAATAAGAAGGTCACATCAGGCAGGAATTTTCTTGTGCAGCTCCACGTGTGGTGGTGTCCCGTCTGGTCTGCCAAATACTAATTAGCTCGTTAAAGCATCTGGATTGCTCATTTTTAGGATCTTCATTTAAATTTAACTGGATACCAAGTAATTCTGAAGGTATTTGTTTTTTGTGTCGAAAGCAGAGGCCACAATAGATGACAAATATATCCAAAGGAAGGGATCCCGCAATAACTTGCATTGCAGCAGTGGAAGCTGTTCTATAGACTCTGAGAATAGAGAGGAGCATGCTCTGCTGGATGGAATTCAGTTTTAACTTCATTTTGGTGGCCCGGTGAAACCAAGCTCCTGCCACATAGGTGACTATGGGCAGAAAAACAGCGTTATAGTAGAGAAAGAGTGACTTCCTAGAGAGAAACTCCACCCTCCCCATGGAAATTCTAATAATTGAACCAGGACTTTTTTGATTTTAATACTCACATGGATCAGATGACGATAGAAGGAAAGCTTATGGTCAATAATGACCTCAAGGAGTTTTGCCTGGGTGATTACAGGGAGCCGCTTGACAAAAATTTTGACTTGTGGAAGCTGCCTGAGATCCAACTCAACTTGGATTTAAAAAACATAATTTTTTTTTTCACTGGATTAATTTTAAGTTTGTTAGCTAATGACCAGGTGGAAAAGTCAGATAAAATCCAGTTTTCATTCACCTCCCACACCGCACGAGAACACAGGCCATCGGTGATGGCAATAATTTTAGAATTCTGGAGGGAGCGGCCCAGCCAATGTTCCAGATAAGGGGCCCCCTGACTAAACCCTGGGGGTACCCTCGAAAGACCTTCCTAGAGACGAAGAATTTTTGATTTAACAATTGAGCGGTCAGAGAAGTAATTTTGAAATAATTTGTACATATTTTCGAAAGGAACATCTGGCAGAATGGAGACGTTCAAGGGTGCTGCCCCATCAGACAGTGTCGAAGGCGCCCTCGAAGTCGACCATAATAGCTAGTTCAGATTTGGACTTAGAATTTTCAATGTGCCAGATGAAGTCAGACAAGATCTCCTCTCAAGAATGACCTGGAGTGAAGCCATATTGACGGGCAGAAAAGAGATTTTGCTGTTGAAACAGTCGAAAGGTCGTAAGACGCTCCAAGATCTTCCTAAGATTGGCAAGCAGTGCAAATGGTCTGTAGGCATTTGTAGATTTGAGGCGGGCTTATCCAGCTTTTTTTAGACGGAGCAAAGAAACCATCCAAACAGAGGGAAAAATGCTTTCCAGGAGGCATTTATTGAAGAGCAAGAGCAGGTAGAGAGGTCTTAATTTTAACAGCCTGGAGAATGAACACATATTCAATCATATCCATTCCCGGACACTTCTTCACGTTGATCTTCTTGACCACTGAGTTTGTTTTTCGTACGCTCGGTACTTCAGTGGTGTAATTATTATTTGCCTCTCGAATTACTGTATGCTCTGGAGAATCTTCAGAAGGGTTATCCATAGGAAATAAGTTATCAAGAATTTGGTTGACAGAGGCTGGCCAGCCAGAGGTTTCATGAGTCTCAGTGGTAACAGTGCCGAGGACATCAGAGGTGAATGTTCTCTCCCTGACTATCTTGTACGTGAGGCTCCATGGGTTTTTCCTATTGAATTCTTTTACAAAGACTGTCCAGATTTCTTTTTTTTCTCGTTGCAATTGCTTTATAAATGTGTTCTTTTTTGCGGTGTCGCTGGTATAAATGTCGAGCGCGATGGACTGATTTGCGAAGGGTAGTAAGCTCCTGGGACCCCTAGGAGCAGACTTTAGGGTGGATGGTCTTCTTCTTTGCTGATTTATAAGAGGCTTTTATAAGAGACTGTTGAATAAGCTCAGCTAGATTTTCTGAAGAAGTTAAGCTGAACTGTCTGGAGGGTTTAGTGGACAGTCTAGTAATGGAGGCATCAAATGAGTCCCAGTCAACAGTTTTTTTGTGCAGAACCGAACAAAGTCTGGTGGTCTAGGCGAGTTGCAGTTGGTAAGTGCATCGACAGAGACATGGAACACGATGGCTCTATGGTCGCTGATGTCCAATCTGGGATTGTAACCCAATCGCTGATACATGAATTTAAGTTAAGTCACTGGTGGCGCATTATGGCCCCAACTGTCTCCCTGATCCGACTCCTTTAGATTTTACTTTCTGAGGATTCGTGAAAAACCTCAAACAAACAATTAAGTCATTGGTGGCGAGTGTAACGTTAATGTTTGACTCGCCAGTTGAGCTGCAATTAATGGAGAGTTGGCCTGGTCGATTATAGACTGCAAGAATATGATTTTAGAAGAAGGCCTCGGGCGTCAGAAACAGCACTGAACCAGAAATAGGACTTTGCATTGTCATCCGAGGAAGTTGAGCGCGAACTTCAAGAAGTTTAGCGAGTCATTGAAGTCTGCAGAAGGGGGGGCAAGAGATTGACAGAAGATAAAAGGAGAGAGAGATGAGAAGGTGATTTGCACACAAGTTGCCAGTTCGTTGCAGAGACCCTGCATGATAACCACATCTAAATTTGTTTAGAATGATGATGCATTTTTAGAGAAAATAAATTTTCTGTTTATACTCCAGAATGGCCACGTATAGTTAGAGGATTTTAGGTGGGGGGAGGGGGGAAGAGAGAGAGTATTAAGCTCCACAGTGACTAAGGTTATGAGGCGAAATATTTTATGTCTGTAAATTGCGTGTATTCTATGGTCGATTGCCTGTTTGCTGGACTCGAGTTTCTGGGAAGGAAAAACCATGCAACCTTCGCCTGAGTCAGACTAGCTCAGCCACACTGTGAAAAAAAAGACCATAAAAATTCCTCGCATCATTGAGGGGACTCGAAACGGAGAATTTTCCATCCAGTGTGGGGTAAGGAGGGTGATTATATCCACTATTCTACTCGCGAGGGCAAGATAGGAGAATTAGAACATTACTATATACAGTATATTTAGCAGTCACGTTGGCTATAACCACTGAAACGCGTGTACCAGTATACGCGTTTGATTGCACTGATGCTACCGCTATTGTTAAAATTAGAAACAAAGACTGTATTTAGTACAGGTGAGAATCGAAATCCGCAGTCTCTAAACCGGAAAGCTTTCGCACCCTTTACTCTAGGCGACGAGGATTAATTATCATTCGCTTACTGTTTTGTTTACCTGCTAACATTTACGCACCTTTTTATAGAAACTTCTGATTCCTACGTCATAGTGGTAACAGACATGTTATTGGACGTTCTACTGCGCCTATCAGCTTTGACGTGGTAATCGTTTACGACCATATAAGTCAGTTATACATGAATATTTTCATATAAATCCACCCATTTTTTTTCTAAGTTCGGCAATTTCAATAACAAGCGGTGTACTACATTTTTTCAACGAAATACTTAATGCATTATTTAGTACAATAATTTTGCAAAATAATTAGTGGAACTTACTTTTCTCTCTCTCTGTATTGGTATTGGTATTTAAGGGCACAAGGACAGCTAAGGCCAAAATGTGCCAGGTCCTATATTATTATCCTAAAGTCTCTCTCTCTGTACAGGTTAACATGGAACAAGATAACAAAGAAAATCTATTCGTTTAAATTATAATATATCTAAATTACTGCATAAGAAGGTTTCCTCTATTCTAGGTTTGGTTTCTTAAGTCTCAATTTCATCTCTATGCAAAGGGTACTAGGAAAGTTTTGCAATATGACGCAACAATGAATCACAGGAAGCTGCTTGTTGCTGCATGTTGAGACATGTTCATACGTGCATAGTAGCCGCCGCGCCAAGTCGATGGGCTCAGTTATTCATTAGTAGTGAGAGTGTAAAGTGCTTGCGATGGCATCGTGGTCACGAAATGAGATAAGGAAGTTTTGCGGTATAATTTCGTGCGTGGTTTAACCATAGACCAGTGCTTAGAAGAAATGACTCTTGCACTAGATGATGATTGTCCACATCGTACAACGATATTCAAGTGGTATAGAGAATTCCAAAGGAGAAATTTCACTCTGGAGGATTCTGAGAGGCCGGGAAGGCCACGAACGTCAGTTATGGAGGAAAACGTTACTGCTGTGAGGAAAATGCTTGACGAAAACAGGCGAGTGACCTACCAACAGATAGAGGATACTTTGGGCCTAAATGCACCAGCAATTCGTTCGATTCTGCAAGATCATTTGCACGTGAAGAAACTCTGTTCTCTCTGGGTGCCGCATAAACTGACTGAAGAGCAGATGACATGACGTGTGACTTGGTGCCGGGAGATGTTAAAAAAGTTTGATAAGGGACAATCTCGGTATGTGAACAACATCGTGACAGGTGAAGAGACTTGGCTGTACTATTACGATCTGCCGACCAAGGCTCAAAACAAAGTTTGGGTCTTTGATGATGACGACACACCCGTAATTGTCAGAAAATCCCGATCTGTAAAGAAGAAAATGATAGCTGTATTTTTCAAATCGAGTGGAATTGTGGAACGTGTCGTTTTGGACACGCAGAAGACAGTCACAGCTAAGTGGTATACTGAACAATGCCTGCCTAAAGTCATTGGAGCTATGAAGAACCTGCGGCCAAAGTCAAGCATGGACACCTGGTACCTCCATCACGATAATGCTGCAGCTCACCGCGCCAAAGCCTGCACCGAATATTTGACCACGACAGGACTGAAACTTCTCGAGCACCCTCCCTACAGTTCAGACCTTGCTCCCTGCGACTTTGCACTGTTCCCGCATGTGAAAATGAAGCTAAAAGGGAGGCGGTTTTCCAGTGATGAGGACCTTCTACGGGCTTGGGACAACGAGTGTGCTTTACTCCCTACTGAAACTTGGCAGAACTGGTTTAAAGATTGGTTTCGGAGGATGGAGAGGTGTATTGAATGTAGAGGAAATTACTTTGAAAAAATTAAATAAACAAAGCTGTATTGCAAAACTTTCCTAGTACCCTTTGTATATTGTAATGTATTTTCCCGGGTAAAAAGTTTTCCCGCATAAAAAGTTCGTGATAAAGAATACACAGTGTGTTATTGTAATAATGTTTTCCCACTTTTTTTTAATATAGAAATTATTTATTTTTAATATTAAAATATATTAAATAATATAAACATTTGGTAGTCGAATAAGTTAGTGCCAAGCATCATTTTAGTTATTAGTAAACCACTGAAGTAGGTGAAATGGCATCGTTTTTGATATACATAAATGCAGTGCTTTTTTTTGTAAAAAAATAGGTGCCGGTACTCATTCTTTGCTATCAGGAAAAATTGAAAATAAAAGGATATGAAAAGTACTCTAAAATTTTTTTTCCTGATATTGTTACTTTAGTAGTAATGTTTTTGGAATAAGAACAACAATTTTAGTATATTAACACAGTTCAAGTATATAAAATAATAAGTAAATAAATCGGTCAACTACTAAGTGGCGGGCACTCAGGATGAAGGGTCCGTAGTCACGAATGGTCGTTAGTGTAGTATCTCAAATAGAGAGTTTTTTGATAACTGAAAAAAGTTTCTAGTACCCCGCCTTGGGAGAAGCGACTCCGACTTCTTCCTGGAGAAGCGATTAAAGTCTTGAGGAGAATCGACTGGCAAGTGAGGACTGTGCAAGACTCCGTGCAGGCACCTCCCTACCACCGCTCCCTCAACACTGGCTCTCTGAGTATCTCCTTGCCAGGACAAATCCAGTTTTGAAAATTGTTAAAAAATACTTCTCGTCGCAAAATTTATAAATGACCTTTATAGAATTATTAACTAACTATTTAACAACCTTTTTGTCACCAACAAGAGAGTTACTTAGTAAAAAGAAGCGCACTATCGAAGCGCAATAAAAATTGTTTTTTTAATTTTAACACAAAAAGTAAATGACAGATTTCAATCGGAATAGTTTACCCTTGATAAGCATTGAATAACGCATAGCTAATGTGATTTTTAAATTTTTAGCTCCATTAGCGATGGAAATAGAGGGGGGGGGGACACGAAAATCACTCAAATTTTCCTGCCATTTTTTATTTTAAAAATATTTTAAAATTATATTTTAAACCTACTAGTTGAGCTCTTTCCAACTGTGTATAATAAGCTATAGGTTGTCGACATTTTATGCTCCCCACACTTTTTATCCCCATTTCTCAGACAAATTTTTGTCAACAATGATCAATATGGCGTTATGTTGGCCCATATGATGTACAAACCCATGCAAAATTTCAAATCAATAGGTTGAGGTTCCAGAGATACAATGCTGTGGCAGGCGGACGGACAGACAACCGAGTGACATAAGGGTTCTTCGTTAGACTACAGACGCAAAAAATAATAAGTAAAAATAATTTCATAATAAAGTTTCTGTAGAATATTCCAAATTTTTTATTAAGTTCTCATCCCTGTGCCGACTTCTTTTCTTCTTCTTTGTGTGTCTGTTGCTGAATGACGTTTCCAAAGCAGCCACGAATCGACATATTTTGCTGGATCGAAGCGGGTCAGCGGTGGGCATACAATTTTAAGAAACAGTAGTGAAGAAACTTTTTGTCATCAACGAAGCTCTGGTTGGGCTGACGATCAGATTCATTTGTGAAGAACCTCGTTCACAATCACTCGATGAAATTGGTATTGTACTCAGAGCGTCCATCAAATGTTTCAGTTCTTCCGAAACCATCTTTTCAATTAGGTATTCCCGAAATCCACGAATTGTATCTCTTTCATTTAACTCTAATTTTCTAACTTGATTTTCACCAAATGCCAACAATTCATGTTTAGAAGGTTTAATACCTTCGTTGTCCTCGTTTTCCTTCTCTCATCATCGGTATTATCACTAGTTCTTAAATTTGATATTTTTCTCTTTTTTTTTGAAACTGTCCAAAATTTCAGTGTCATTCGGATATTCAGGACTGTGACCATGTAAACAGAGATAGGGCAAATTTACGGAAAAATGTGGATAAAGCACTTCCGCGAAACAACAGATGATTATTTGTCGGGGTAAAAGAAAATCACTTTTCTAATTCTCGAACGGGGCGCTTACAGTTGATTCACAGTAGTGTCCAACCTACGGCCCATGCGGAAAGTGAACTAAAACAGCATTTTAAATTTTGTTAATTATCAAAAAAAAATTCTCATTAAATGTTTTGTTCAGTAAATGTAATTGTGTATTGTACTTAATAAAAATTTTCGAATATTTTCAATTTTACTTTTACATGCAACAAGATATTGAAAAAAGAACACACTAAAGAATTTTTGCATAATACCAGTTTGGACACCACCGCAGTAGAAGGTGGACCAGAGCCCATTGGGAATATCCCTTGATCTGCTCACTGTTGACTAGCGCGACTTCTCCGTATGTGGGACAGGTGGTCAAATAGATTTTACCAGGTACCACTAAGTTGTAGAATGGTAATCCCTTTAGCTCTCTTAATTCGCGTAGCAGCCCTAATTGCCTGAAGGCCAGAAATGCAAAAAGTGCGTACCGAGTTAACTCTCTCCTAATCCGTTCGCTATATGAAAATTTTCTACGCTCAACGGAGAATTTTAAATGTAACATCCAAGGGGAATTCAAAATAATTCGCTATAAAAGGAGTTTGTTAAACAGAGGTCCGACTGAGTAATTTAGAATTATAAAAATGGTTATACAGTTTTATATAGAAAATATTTTAACAATAGGCAGTGAAAAATGCAAATTTAGTTAAATAATTTTAAACTTATTTGAATAGTAGGCAAACATGTGAAAAAAATTTACGGAATATTACAAATGTCGAAGTGCACTGCATCCAAATGTCACTGTTAATAAAGGTGCCGGTACGCCTCACCGTTGCGTACTGTCCCAAAAAAGCACTGCATATATGTATCTCGTAATGAGAATTTTTTTTTTTTTTTTTTTTTATGAAAACCCCAAACACGAAAGGTATCAAAACCTATAGTACTTAGTACCGTGCATGGGTTGAAGAAGTATGGGGGGAGGGGGATGCCGGAAACTTTGCTCTAGAGACTAAACATGGGTTTCACCACTTCAAGCCTCCAATAAGCAAAGTGGTGGTATTTCACCGGTTGATAATGCCTTAACAACGAGTTGCTTTGACATTGCACCACCTCCAGTAAGACATTGTACTGCCTCCTTCGCAATGGAGAAGAGTAGGGCGGATACCACCACCTTTGGGTGGTGAGAGGTGGTGGGATCCTCTCTTACTTACGGTAGTATCAATATGAGATATAACAGAAACGATGCCATTTCACCAGGGGTGCCTCTTTGGTAGGCACTGTGGAACTGCAGCATCCCCAGCTTTTTAAATCTAAATATACAATCAACGCAGTTATATGAAATTTTGTGAAGAACAATGCAACGCAATGAATATTTTTATTAACAGGTCCCGCATATAGTATACTCATCCTCTATTTCCAATAATAATTTCAATAATAAACGAATAGAAACACGAATCGATTTCAACTTTGAAGTTTAACCGTAGGTGGAACTGTGCCCTACACAGTTCCATATTTTAGCTCCAGTGTTGAGTCAATGCCTAGTTGGCAGGTTGTCAATACGCATTTTTTAGAGGTGATAAAAACGAGTCAAAGAAACTGCGAAGCGAGCAGTGTCGATTTGAACAGTGCACCAAACTTGAATGAAAAAGTTCTTAATCTATTTTCAACAAATAACCGAAGAATGGATTTTATTTTTAAATAAAATTTCGAGATTACCCAAGTCTGTTAATGGTAAGTGTCCAGTTAATGTTTTGTAGTATTTTTAATTTGCTTATTATTATTACCATCTATGTCTAGTGTCTTATAACTTCTGAAGTTTAAGAAGCAGCACCCCCATACATCAATCACGTGCCGCCACTGCATTTCACCTACTTCGGTGGTTTACTACGAACTAAAATGATGCTTGGCACTAACTTGTTCGATTAGTGAATTTTCCGTTGTCTGAGGCTTTCAGCACTAACACCTTTTTAGTATAAGCCACTAACAAATTCCTCTAAGTGTTTAATGAACAGAATGTTAAGCAATTAGAAATCCTCAGTTTAAAAATGTTTCCCTCAGGCAGAGTAAAATATTTATAAATTCTGAAATAGTACGTAGAAATCATCTTTAACTTATGCATGTGTATCTTTTCATTTTTATTGGTATAGTTAACATTTCATACCCTTAGGTAATTTTCCCTTCTAAGAAGAAAATCCTGTAAGAAGTTCTAAACCTCCAGTACCTTGGAAAACTTTTTATACGGGTTCTTCTTCTTCAAGTCACATAGTTCCCTGAGGAGCTCTTGTGGCCACTAACAAATTCCTCCTGGCGCCTCCGTAGCCAGGTGGGAAGGAGCAGCAGTGCCTAGCACACGCTTCTTGATTAGACCGGGGTTCGAGCCCGTCACCACCAAATACGGAGGATGCGGAAAAGTCAGGGAATGACCACCGCATATCCCAGAGCAATATGGCCTTAGTTGCTAATGCTCCTAAAAAAAAAAAAAAACCAAAACAAATTCCTCCAACTGCATCGATTATGTGCTATACGAGCGGCATCGCCAAATGTTACGCCCAAAGGTTCACTGATCCCCTCCTTCCACCTAGTTGCAGATCTTCCTTTAACAGCAGTTTTTGGAGTTGGTTTTGTTATGGTCTCTATGGCATCAGATAATATGGTGGTATGCCATTGCCTACCACATGGCCTATTTTAAAAGGGGCCGACTTTAATTATAGGAAGAGTCATCATGCATCCACGAGATCCTCTTGGAGAGGAGGGGTGACTACAGCAGAGCCCCACTTAGTGCAGAAGGCTGATCCGGGTTCTACTGTATTTTATGTAGATGTTACCTAAACTAATATACATTGAGAGGCGCCTCCGTAGCCAGGTGGGAAGGAGCAGCAGTGCGTAGCACACGCTTCTTGATTAGACCGGGGTTCGAGCCCGTGACCACCAAATACGGAGGATGTGAAAAGGTCAGGGAATGACCACCGTATATTCACGGAGCAATATGGCCTTAGTTGCTAATGCTCCTAAAAAAACAAAAAAAAAAAAAAAAAACCAAATAACAAAATAATAATACATTGAATAAAGTTTCAGGCATCTTGCCGATACCCAAAATCAGACCTTGCTGCTGCCCGAATCCTCCTGCCGGACGCTCAGACCTAACAAGATGGGTATCGGCAAGATACCTGAAACGTTACTCAATGTATATTTAGGTAAAACCTAAATAAAATATATTAAAATTCCACGTTGTATAAGAGTGTTAATTTACATATATTATAATTTAGAAACCACGTAACGTCCTTTCCTAACCATATTAAAATCTATTAGCTATTAGGCCTAAGCGCTGTACAAAACATCAGTCTCCAGCTAACATTTGCAAATTGTTCCAGTTGAAATTAGCAGACAATTTGTCTAACCTGCCACTAAAAGATGCGATCACACTAAGCGAGTAGTTGATACTCTATATCTGATCGTCCATGCACAGCCAGAACTCCTGGGGTGATGAAGGCTGTTAGTGGCCTATTTGTCGCATTCCTCTCTCAGTTTAATCTTAGATTCTCCTGAGGATACAACCGAATTCGCGGAAATCCTTTCCGCAAACAAAAAGTAATCACCAAGAAAATGAGAATGTCACCCAGAACGATGTGAAGGTTAATTAAATCAGATATAGGGATGCGTGTTTTCCGTGAGGTCAAGAAAAATACTCTCTCTTTAGAACTGGAGTTAACATTTGTTCTAACGCTCTAAAGGAAATCGGAAAGTTGTCATCAAAGCAGCAGTGCTATGTAATACTCAGAATGATCCGACAGACAAGAAAATGACACAGTTCTGTGTCAGTGATAATTTGGTGTGTGTGTGTGGGGAAGTGAACTATGAAGGGACCACAGACAGCCGAGACGAGGGTGTCACGACCGAGGAATTAAATTATCAAGGAGTTAAAATTTGTGCAAAATTACATTTTGCAGACCTTTTAAAGAAACGGTCTGATAGTGATTTCTTTATGTATACTAGGTGTAGGGATGGCGACATCAAGTGAATCGCCCCTAACTCAATGTAGTTAGACGAAATTGAATCTCTGAGAGTTGAATCTCTAATGCCCTACAGAAAAATCGAACAGGAGGCTGGACAGAGACTTAAGTTTATAATTCTGTGCCTGACGACAGTCTCCCGAATTCGGCCTAGGACTGTATTTTTCAGTGCAGAATTCTCTGGTTCCAATTGATGATGTGACTAACCAGCCATTAGTTTTTAAGAGTAGTAAAGGTTGTGCGGTGATTAAGGGGGTAAGAGGGTATTAATAACTTAAAACATAAACTGATGACTTGGTTAAGAAATATAAGGTTATGCTAGAAAAATGTCGTGAGAAGGGACAAAATGCTCCAAAATGGTCTACAATTCTGTCCACACCTGATAGGAGGGAATATATTCACGAAAGCCTTGTGGATTAGCTATAGAATTGAGTAACCCTGGTAGGCTTAAAACTGAATAATTCGAAGATTTGGAAAAAGCCAATAAAAGTTTCTCTTACGTGCTCTCACTTCAGCAGACTACAGGAATCATGTTTTCCATTTTGAGAAAAACGGCTACCGCACGTGGAATTCATTTCTGCTGTCTCCCAGGTGAGGAGACTCCTGGAATTTAGGGAAAAAAAAAAAAAAAAAAAAAAATATATATATATATATATATATATATATATAAAATAATAATAATAAAAAAATTGTACATCCATTGCATACAAATTTTCTTGCTTTTCATTAATTATCTCTACAGTGATCACAGTAAACTTACCAAGACTTCGCATGTACCATGCCCTACTTCTTTCATTGTGCTTCAGCTAGACCTGGTATTGATTAGCAAAAGACGTACATAATTAAATAAGGCTAAACGTCCTTAATCTAATTAAGCATCTCGCTATTTCTTTATTTTTATTAACTTTTAAAGTTAATATTATGATTAATTGAAATTGCTACAATAATACTTTACAGTTATGCGATTTACTTAAAATTTCATATATATATATGAGTTTTTATGTTGGGTTTTGTGTTACATTTCTCAATTTAAAGAACTGTACAGACAGCTGAAAGGGCTGTGATGGTCTCAGCCAACTTTTCTTCGAAACAATTATGTAATTAACTTGACACGTTAAAATTTTATCTTTCAAGTCTAATTCTCATTGGTATAACAGAAGGATTAGTATTGGCAAAGGATGCAAGAAATCAAGATTATGGCATCAGCCAAAAAAAAATCCGCTCCTAACCTCTCCTCTCCAATAGTTTGTCTAGTTGTTCCTTGAATTTATTCAAATTACCCATTTCCATAACAACATATGGAAGTTTCTTCCAATAATCAACTACCAGCTGACTGAAGGCAAACTTCCACATATATATTCTACAACCAACCTACCTCAATTTGAATTTATGCCCCCTTATGTGAATGGTCTGAGCAAGAGGAAGAATGCCATTATCATTAAGCTTGCTCAATCCATTAAATGCCACAAACACCTCAATTGGATCACCTCACAGGGTTCTTAGTCTCCAGAGTCTACAATTTGCGTAACTGAAACCTTTCTTAAAAAGGTCGCTCTTTTTGTTCCCGTCATCAATCTCATTGTCCTTCTCTGCACTCGTTAGAGCAGATTTACATCCTTTCTAAAATGAGGCCTCCAGACATGTATGCAGTACTTAAGATGCGACTTTACCATTGCTTTATACGATGGGATAATCACCTCCATATTCCTACTAGCAAAATTCTTGTTTATCATTGACAAAACCCAATAAGATGTAGTGGCAGCTTGTCTGCACTGCTCAGAGAACCTTATATTTGACTGCGCACTTACCCCCCAAGGTCCTTTTCATTTTCTACTACCCTGAGTGTAGCACCACACAGTTGGTTCATTAATATGGGATTATTGCTACCCGTATGCAGTACCTCGCATTTGCCAATTTTAAACATCAACTGCCATTTGTCAACCCATGTGCCTAATATTTCTAGACCTTGTTACAGCAGCTTTCCGTTATTAACCAGCCTGCCAACCTTTGTATCATCTGAAGGCAGACATTAAGCCTCATGTTTGTATCATCTGAAGACAGACATTAAACTTCATCAATATCATTAATATGTATAGAAAACAACAATGGACACAGCACTGAACCCCGGGAGACTCCAGATATAGTAACAGATCTCCTCTGTTAGTGCATCGTAATATACAATCAGATTGGTCTTTAACCAGTAACTGGATTGTTTTCCTGGGACAGAAGTTAAGATGGCAGGTCTGTAGTTACTGATGTCACCTTTTGAATTCTCCTTTGTGACTCGGAGATATATTCACACGTCTCCAGTCCATAGGGACCTCCCTAAATCCAAAGATGCTCTCTTAATTATGGCTAAAAGTTTGCTGCCTCCCTTAATATACCACATTTGTTGGCTTATAAGACGTACTTTTTTCTTTATAAATATCTTAAAAAATCGCCTTGCGTCTTAGAAGCCGAATGTGGCATCACAGCACATGCGCAAAACCGAGACTTAATGTATAGTAGTTCACGGATAGTTAATTTCTATCTATACATTATAAATAAGATCTTTATTGTACAGTACATCGGTACACGCAGGTACCACGACCATACAATACCCTTCACGGCACCATGCCAGGGGTTGTAATGGAAATAAAAATTAACACAGGACCTACTGTCTGAAATCTCAATGAAGAAAATGAGTACAATAGTATTCTTATACCCAGTTCTATAATGCAAAAGTTTTGGCAGACAATTTTACCTGGAGTGGACAGACAAATCACAGTATCAGGAAACAATGCATAAGTGCAGCAAGTATACAGTCTCTTATCAATTACATGATCACAGGCAGAAAACCTGTTAACATGCAATAATACTACTAAATACCATTTGATGGTTGCACAGCAGTATCAAACAAGGTATTTAACTTTCCATCCCCCCACCCCCCTTAATAGCATAGAAGCTTTACAAGTGCAGACACCAGGATGAAGACATGAATTACAGCTCCAACTACAAAGGCAATGAACAAAATGAGCAAGATGATTTTATGCAAGCTTTATAAAGTTCTCTTCTCTGAAACATACAGTGATCTACGTCCATAAAAGGCTGTACACCTTGTTATGTATTACATTACACAATATTCAACAGACTGTACATCTTCCCTGAATAACATACATCACCTTCTCTAATGGCACAACCCCAATTTTTTTTAGAATAATCTACAATGAACTAAGCATAATATCAACATCACTGAAATACCATTAGCCCATGTCTGATTAAATAGATAAAGTGTAACCAAATTAACTAAATCAAGGTCATTAAACCCCCTGGAACAACTTCAAGTGCCACTAGCAAGGAGGTGATGATTTAAAAAGTGACATGTCTAAGTCTTTAAAGACCTAAAACACAAAGAGGCAACAACACTGACACCACTGCATGTTGCAGAAAAGTTGAGACTGTCAAATATCGCACGTGTGACTAACACGTGTATTGCTACAATGCACATGTCTAAGTACAAATAAACAGTATGTGATGAAACCAATGTATGAATGAGTGGATGAATGAATGAACAATGACATGATGCACAGATAACACACCTACTCCAATAACCCCTACATGAAGAACTATAAACAGGGTTCTAAGACAGCAGGTAATTTAGATCGATTCCCTGTGTTTACAAACAGGTGAGCTGATAACATTACTCATCGTCATCTTCCTCCTCCTCTTCCTCCTCATTATCTTCATTTTCTTCAACCTCTTCTTCCTCCTCCTCCTCCCCAGATTCCTCATCCTCTGATTCGTCCTTTTTCTTAGCTCCTCCAGCTTTAGAGGGTGATGGTCCTTTAGCTTTTTTGCCTTTATATGCTTTTACTTCCTTTTCATATCGAGCCTTATCTTTAGCAGCCAATGCCTCATACTTTTGCTTTACATCATCAGACACTTCATTCCATCTTCTACCTAATTCTTTTGCAACATCTCCAACAGTAGCATCTTGCATTGTTTCTTTCACCTTCGGTCTCTCATCATTGCAAAACCAAAAGAAAGCAGATAATGCTCTCTTTGGTGCATTGGGATCCTTGCTGCGCTTTCGCTTCTTCCCCTTTTCACCCTTGGGAGGTTTGTAGTTTGCCATTTCAGATTCATACCTCTTTTTGTCCTTTTCTGCCATTTGATGAAAGCGTTGTTTTTCCTTATCAGACATTGTCTTCCACCTTTCTGCACACTTCTTTGAAAATTCAGCAAATACCACATTTTGATTAGGATGCTTGTTCTTGTGTTCTTCACGACACGTCTGAACAAAAAATGCGTAAGCAGACATCCGTCCACGAGGTTTATTATCTCCTTTACCCATAATTCTGTACTCCTTTAATTCTTTATATTGAATATTTCCTCACAGCAATACAGATACCACAGTCTGTATTAGTTCACTTTTCAGTAATTACCAGACTATTGTTGGAGTAACAAGTGAATTCCAGTTATATATTTAAGCCCTAATCAATGCCA
Source organism: Mastigoproctus giganteus (assembly GCF_048544385.1). NCBI lineage: Eukaryota > Metazoa > Arthropoda > Arachnida > Uropygi > Thelyphonidae > Mastigoproctus > Mastigoproctus giganteus. Next base: position 21,731,813 of record NC_143581.1, on the reverse strand, counting down.
GGCGCATCAAGAAGGCAAAATTATACTAGCGGATTTAAGCTAAAAGTAGTATAATATGCCAAAGAACATGGAAACGGAGCAGTAGAACGAAATTTCGGACTACTGCCTACTGAGAAGATGATTCGTCAGTGGAGAAAGCAGGAAGTTTTATTACAAGAAGCTGATAAAACAAAACACAACATTCGTAAAATTCCACCTATATAGCCAAATTTGGAAGAAAACTTGTGTAGTTAGATAATGGAACTTGGAGACGTGGGTTTGCAGTGAGTGCTAAAATGATAATTGTAGAAGCACGGAAACGAGCAGCTGATATCGGGATACGCGACTTTAAAGGAACTGAATCTTGGTGTTATCGCTTCATGAAAAGAAACGGGTCAAGTTTACGCACAAGAATTAGAATGGCCCAGAGAATGCCTGCTGAGTACGAGCAGAAAATATTAGATTTCCATAAATTTGTCCTTAATGCTAGAAAGAGAAGCAACTACACTGGTGTGCAAAACCTAAGGACCAACACTATTTCTAAAGGTTACAACCACAAAATCTTTACTGATGAGAGTAGATTCAGTCTCAGCAGCAATTCTAGATGTCAGCTAATCTGGCGAGAGGTTGGCACACGGTATCACCCCGCAAACATCACTGAAAGGGATCGATATGGCGGTCGAGGTGTTCTTGTCTGGGTAGGCGTTATCTTGGATGGACGTACAAAACTCCAGATACTGGAAGGCGGTACTATAACCGGTGCACGCTAGTGTACTGAGGTAATTCTTCCCCATGTGCGTCTGTTCCGAGGTGCCATTGGCTCCGAGTTCGTGTTCATGAATGATAACGCCACACCCCATCGCACTACAGCTGCTGATATGCTTTTAGAAAGTGAGGACATTGTTCGTATGGATTGGCCTGCCTGTTCCATCGATCTAAATCCCATCGAACACATATGGGACGCTCTGAGGAGACGCCTAGCGGCACGTCCACACCTACCAGAAAATTTTCACCAGATGAAGAGATGGCGCTGACAGAGGAATGGATGATGTTACCGCAAGAACTTATCAACAACATTGTTCTAAGTATGGACAGGCGGTGCAAAGCCTGCATCGACATTAGGGGTGGCCATATCTCCTACTGAGGACCACCTCTTCCCTTTGTTCCATCTTTGGCAGTGATGCATCTGTATCATGGCAGCCAGTGCTATGTTGCCATTTTTGAATAAAGTCCCTCTGTACCGTTTGTTTCCGTTGTTGTGTCGGTGTTGTTTCCTTCATTTCTGTACCTCACGAGGTTCCTTTGGTATGATTTTCCCATATCCAGGCCACTCCTGTGAGAAGCTACAGGTGAAAACCTGACTGGTCCTTAAATTTTGCACACCAGTGTACGAACTTAGCCAAATAGGGAATAAAGATGAAATTCCGCTGACTTTTGATGTGCCATTCAATAAAACCGTATATTTGGGAGGGAAAAAAAATCTATAACTAGTAAAACCACTGGACATGAAAATACACCGCAGTTTGAACTTATTGTGCTGATGAGATAGTAGTAGTAGTAGTGGCATGTGATGCAAGAAAGCAAGTGTATGAACTTATGCAGCATCAGCCAAAAAAAAAAAAAAAAAAAAATCACACCATTCCCTCCAAATGCCTGTCCAGTTCCTCCTTAAATTTATTTAACCTATCAACTTCCACAACGACAGATGGAAGTTTGTTCCAGCAATTAACCACCCGCTGGCCAAAGGCAAATTTCCGCACATCTGTTCTACATCTGTCTTTTCTTAATTTGAATTTATGCCCCCTTAGGTTCGTAATCTGAACAAGTGGAAGGATCCCATCAGAATTTAGCGTGCTCAACCCATTCAAGGCCTTATACACCTCAATCAGATCACCGCGCAGGTGCCTAGTCTCCAGCCACTGCAATTTGCAGAACTTAAGCCTCTCTTGGTAAGAGGATCCCTTCATTCCCCTCACCAATCTTGTTGCTCTTCTGTGTACACGCTCAAGTAAATCTACATCCTTCTTAAAATGAGGCCTCCAGACCTGTACGCAGTACTCAAGGCGTGGCCTGACCGTTGCCTTATACAGAGGGACAATCACCTCCTTCTCCCTGCTAGCAAAATTCCTATATATCATTGACAAAACCCCATGACCTGCCCTGGCAGCCTGTTTGCATTGGTCAGAAAACTTCATATCTGACTGCACAATTACTCCCAGGTCTTTTTCATTTTCTACCACATTAAGTGTAGTACCACACAGTTGGTACGTTTCTCTGGGGTTACTACTACCCATATGCAGTACTTTGCATTTGTCAAGATTAAATTTCAGTTGCCACTTCTTAGCCCATCTGCCCAAATTATCTAGATCCTGTTGCAGTAGCACACTGCCATTACTGTCATTAACAATCCTGCCAACCTTTGTATCATCTGCAAACTTCGACATTAAGCCTGATATACCTTCATCAATATCATTGATAAATATCCACGAAGAGCAGCACCCATTGATTACCACCCTCTGTCTTCTCCCACTTAGCCATCCTTTTATCCATTGTAGCAACTTACGCTTAATACCATTCTGCTCCAATTTGTACAATAGTCTTTCATGCGCAACAGTGTCAAAAGCTTTCCTGAAATCCAAATATATGATATCAAAATTATTTTTTGCATCCAGTTTCTTTGTAACCACATCATAATATCCTATCAAATTTGTCAGACAAGACTTTCCCTTAACAAACCCATGCTGTCTCTGAATTATTGCTGCAGTCTTGTCTTGATGATCCTGCAATGCATCTTTAACCAGTGACTCCATTATTTTACCCGGAACAGAAGTTAAACTAACTGGTCTGTAATTACTCAAGTCATCCTTCGATCCCCCTTTGTGAATTGGGGATACATTTGCACATCTCCAGTCCGTGGGAACCTCCCCTGAGTCCAATGATGCTCTCATAATTGTGGCTAAGGGTTTGCTTAGTTGCTTTGCCGTCTCCTTTAACATAACTGGATAGATCCCATCCTTTGATCTATCCATAACTGGATAGATCAAACTTCCGCCAGTGTTACTTTTTAAAAGAAAAACTTTACCGAAAGATAAACTGCCAAATGGAATTCACATACTTGTACAACCGAATGGATGGATGAAGAATGTATCAAGGATTGGTTTGTAAAAGTTTTATTCAAGCGTCCTGGTGGACTACTGCGTAAAAATGCACTACTCGTATGGGATCAGTTTAGAGCATAATATTACTGAAAACATCAAACAACTGGCTGAAATGATGACACAGGATTGGGGGTAATTCCGGATGGCTTAACTTCCCAGTTATATCCTTTAGATGTCAGCATTAATAAGCCTTCAAGAATGACATGCGGAAGCAGTGGAATAAATAGATGATAGAGGGGAACCATGATATGACGCCTACGGGAAGAATGAAACGTCCATCAATAGCACAAGTGTGTGAATGGGTGCTGAAGTCATGGCATGGTGCTAAGAATGAAATTGTGGTCAATTCCTTTAAAAATGTGGTAAGAGATGCAAAAAAAAAGGGCACTGAAGATCGTTTACTGTTTAAGAATAACAGTGATACTAGTGATGATGATGTTGAGGATAATGATGATCAAGTCAGTAATGAATCTGAAGTTGAATAACTTTAAAATAATAAGAGTAATAATCCTATACCTTTCTTTATTTGGTTTTATTTTTATTGAATTTTAAATTTACATTGTGCAATGTATTAACGATAAATTTTTTCAAAATTTTTTTTTTTTTTTTTCTTAAAGTTAACGTTTCAAAATGAAGGTGCGTCTTATAAGCCGACAAATACGGTAATTGGATAGATTCCATTAACCCAGGTGCCATTTGTAAGTTTAGCTTCAACGGATTTCCTTCCACTTTCTTCTCAGTTATTACAAATCATTTGGCTCCCTCTTAGAATTTTATAAACTTCGGGCATCCTCTTCCCTAAAGAATTTCTCATGCAAAATGCCTATTCATTTTATCAGCAACCTGAGCAGGTTCATCAACAGTTAAACCATCGACATCAAATGGATCAACGTGATTCAGTCCCTTCCTTCTACTGTTAATATAATTAAAGAAGTCTTTGCTGTTTTTCTTTGCATTCTTGACCAGAGAATAAGCAGCATTAGCTTGCCTGCCTCCTTTGTGACTTGATTACAGAGTAATTTGTCTACCATTGGCTTCTGATTTATCTGATAATTTGTATGCGTCCCATGCATTGTTCTTCTCTACCACAAGTCTCATCCATTCATTTGATAGCCATTTAGGTCTAAGCCTTTAGTATTTCTTAGTTGGTATGAAATGCCTAGTAGCTTCAACAGTTGCTTTCCTGAATGCTTCCCATTTTGAAATTGCTTTTGTAACATCATCAATTGGTTTCACCGCATAGAATAATATTTGGATTAGTATATTATTAGTATATAATTTCCTTTACCTTTGACAATAGTTATGTCTTTATGTAAATCCTGCATCAGTACTCTATGAAGCACTGCTACCCAGCGGGTCTTTTACCTGCAGATGCTTAAATTCATGAAGAATCGCTGCTGATAATCAGATCAAGAGTATTGCTTCCTCTTGTTACCTCTCTAACATGCTGTTGTAGAAAAGTCATCCAATTAATCCCCAAAGTATTGCTAGTGTGACCAGTCCACAAGTTCCTGTCAATATCCAGAAAGTTAAAATACCCAATTATAAGACATGCTGATTTATTGGCCCACTTTGATTCTCTGTGTAGCTGTTCGTTATATTGTACTCATCACAGTCATTAGGCCTGTAATACACGTATGCTCTCAATTTTTGTTTCCCCACTGCTTATGTCACACCAAACTGACTGAATATTGCACTCGTCACCCATGTAAACTGGCCTTAGGTTTAATATAAAATAAAATAAATAAATTTTCTGTTTATACTCCGGGACGACCCGGATAACAAGATAGACAGAATACAAGAAACAGCACCGTATTCAGCAGTCACGGGCTTGAACCCCGGTCACTCAAGGCACGTGTACTTATGCACCCGCGCGCTTGACCACTAGGCTACGGCGGCCTTTATATGCTTCTTAACTAAGAGCATAACCTCTCCCTTCTCTGTCTGTTTTTTCTGTACACGTTATACTCCCAAATTTATCCAAATACATCATGGGAATTGCATGTTTCAGTTGATAAGGTTGTTAATCCGTCCTATCGATCTTATGCCATCGTGGAACAAAGATAAGTTATGATTAACTTCATCTTTGAAAAGCTCCATTCTGCGATGGCTACGATGGTGGCAAAATTCTCAGCCTCACGAAACGATTAGCCAGTGATGCCGTCAAGTTGTTTGAGCACAAGAATTGCAAGATTTTGGTGGAGAACAACACCCTGCGAAATGGCTTCGTAAATATTTTAATTCTTCCTTGAAATCGATGCAGGAGTTGCTGAAAATTGTTACGCATTTCGTCGATCCTGGTTTCTATGGCATAACCCCAGGGGCTCACGTCTGGTGAGTATGGGCTTGGCACATCCATGGTCCTGGGCTGGGTATCATCATTCTTCTCTTTCTTGGTGATTCCTTTCTACTTCTCTCTCTCTCTCTCTCTCTCTCTCTCTCTCTCTCTCACAGGGTAATTCAGATTTTTTTTTTTTTTTTTTTTTGTCTGGTACAGAATAAGCCTTAGGCTTCCTTGCACCATATGGCTAATAATAATAATTCAAATTGTATAGTAATTGGAATTGATTGTTATGCTTTGCCATCAACTCAAACCGGTCTTTCAGTGATTAGATTGCTTTGTCTAAAGTGTTAAAAAAGTGGATCCTATAATTTTCTTGTCTATCATTTCAACTTCGTCTTCGTATTCATTATCAGACATTCTTTTTTGGAGCTAATTTTTGTTGCTCAGGTTCAATTCAATTGCTAGCTACTTTTTTGCATCATCTAGAAGTCATTTTAAATTTATCATCTGCACTTTTTACGGTATTTGATTGATTTTGAAGGCAGGGAAACAGTTCGTGATAAATTCAGGTTCATCTTTTAGAGGGCTTTGCTTGTAATGTTTATTTGGCTTAAAATGACGAACCACAAAAGCAGACAGCAGATAAATATGGAGTTGACACCGTGGAGGTTTATTGTTATCAGGACAAATATTCATATCCTGGCCAAGTTACTGACAGGTTTATTGTTATTTTTATTTATTATTATTTTTTTTTCCCTATTGCTGTTTCGTTTTTGGCACTCTGGGACGACACGTTTGCTTATCCCTTAAGCCCTGGAATTGTACCTGGTTGGATAATAGACGCTAATATACTGCATTGTCACATCTGTTATTGGATTTTCGGGGTATATGCTAGAACTAGATGAGTTGTCCCGTTATCCCGACAAAGATGAAAGGGGACGCAAACACTCGTTTTTTTTTTTTAGTTTTTACAACAGTACCATTTTATTTAGAAGTTGCTTGAAAAATTGGTTACTTGCGCATTTAATAAGTGGTACTGTTTTTCAGTTTTATTGGATATCGTTAAAGTTGGGTGCACAATAGTATCAAGGTTCAGACTAAAACGTTTATAATCTCTTAAATCTGTAACATTCAGTTTTATAAGGCTTAAATAATTTAACATTCAGTCACATGTTCGCGATTTGCATGCGCAGTACGCAGTGTTGTAGTGCCAGGCTGCTAGCTCGACAAGTTGGGCCCAGTTTTAGGCTCGTCGGCATACAATAAAGCACCTGTTGTTGTTTGTTTGTTATTTGGTTTTTAGGAGCATTAGCAACTAAGGCCATATTGCTCCGGGATATGTGGTGGTCATTCCTGGACCTTTCCGCATCCTCCGTATTTGGTAGTCACGGGCTCGAACCCCGGTCTAATCAAGAAGCGTGTGCTATGCACTGCTGCTCCTGCCCACCCGGCTACGGAGGCGCCATAAAGCACCTATTGTCTTCACCATTTCCTTCCGCCCGCATGTAATAACTCGATTCCTAGTGATGGATTTTTCATAAAACTTCATATTTGGGTCTTTTAGAAACATTTGTCGTGCTATTCCAAATATTAAAATCGAACCAGTAGAAATCCGGCAGTTATATCTTTGTCCGTCTGTCCGCATGTAATAACGCTACTCCTAGTGGATAGATATTCATGGAATTGTATATTTGGCTCCTTTAGAAAGATATTTCCCACCTTCCCGAGTTTAATTAAAATTAGACCAAAAGAAATCCGACAGTTATTTCTTTTTTTGTATCCATATATTATAGCTGAAGCACTTGATGTTTTGTATGTTGTTTGTGCCAATTGGAGGAATGAATGGGCAATATGGTGCCAAACTGAAGGTACAAAAGTTGTTGCTTTTTGCTCCCTTTTTTTTTTTTTTTTTTTATAAATCATGAATGATTTATAAAAAATAATCATTCATGATTTATATGGGCAAAGTGACCAGACGTCCTGGATTTCAGTCGTTTTCAAACTGTCCCAGAAAATGTCCTGAATTGCACATGTAGTCTCCGTATTTAATGGCAGACATAATGCAAATGATTTGCATTATGTCTGCCATTAAATACGGAGACTACATGTGCAATTCAGGACATAATGCAAATGATTTGCATTATGTTTGCCGGGAACCAATGATACAATGGAAAGAGTTTTTTTTTTTTTTTTGGTAGTAAAGAAGCTGTGAACATGAACAAAAACACAACCGACCTTAGAAATGATGAAAGCAATACAAGTTACGTGCAATTTTGCTAATTCTTGTGAAGAATATTACGAAGAATTATTTTTAAAAAATTCACTCAGCGGAAAAATAAATTTAATTATATTATTTAATTTCTCTTGTTTTTATTATTAAAAGATGTATGTATTATTATTTCACATAAAAAACAACCTTTTTTCACTAAACAAAAATGAAAATCGATTAAAAACACGATCCCTCTAATAAGTGTTTTTTTTTTTTCTTCTAATTACAACTATTTTTCCCAGTTCTCGTACTTCACGCAATCTTCTGTTCGTTACGTAGCTAGCACGAGGGGTACTGTATACTGAATTTCAGCCTTTCTCTGAAAAAAAAAAAAAAAACAAAAACAAATACGGTATAGGCTATATATATAATACAGTATAACATAAATTTGGACCTGGTTCCCGTCCGAGGGGACACCGTTAAATTTCTATTTATCTGGCTTTTGAAATTTAATGAATTATTATTTTATTATCCTTACATTTAGATGTTATAAATTATCTTAGAGAGTTTCTGCTGCAATATTCTTACCCCTCTCTTCCCTCCCTATTGGTTTGAACGTTATGTTTATTTTTGACTATTTTTGCTCTTGTCTTGCCATGCTGCTGGCATTATTTTTATTTTTAATTCTTATTCCAATTTATTTTTATGGTTATATATATACTGTATATATATACAGTGTATATATATATATATATTTTTTTTTTTATATATATTTTTTTCTAAGAAGTGATGTTTTATTTCATAAGTTTAGTTCAAAGAAGTATATGTATTTAATTTATATTTTGTATGTGAATATTTTTATATATAAAAAATGTTTAAAATATATAAAATATATATAATTTTTTTATATATATTAAAAGATTATAAAAATTAAAGATTGATTTTCCAGGCTACAAATGCAAAATTGTCAATAATGCTACTAAAATCAGTATTTCCTAGTTTTTTTTTTTTTTTTTTTTTTCCCTACTTTGTAAGGTCAGATTGCTAAGTTGATCTTGTTGCACTGATGCCTCTTAGGTAGGAAAGAGTTGACCTTAACTCATGGTGCCCCCACTGTCTGGTGCCAGTGAAGAATGTTCCCCCATTGCTGCACCACTAGAGGTTTTCACAGAGCCACCAGCTAAAAGTGTTGTGGCACCCTAAGCTGACTTTGCTTTGGTGCCCGTGCCCCTGTCCCATTTATATAAGCTGACAAAGTTTTTTCATTTAATAAAATAAAATGTTAACTTTTGATATAATTTGATTATTTATTTCATTCATCTCATTTTACTAAAATCTTAAAATAAAAATATAATTTATTAATTTTACTTTAATAAACAGGTGGCATTAATTGTCATATACTCATTAAAATATCACCTTCAAAATTAACTTTTCTTAGCCTTAACAGCTGCAAATCTTTGGATCACTTCATCCTTGGCAGTAGCATGTTTCAATAGATAGGGTTGCCAAACTATCCAACTGATCTTATGTCATCGTGGATGGGGGATAAGTTTCAATTAGTGTCAGCTTTGGAAAGCTTCATTCTGTGAGGGCCACTGATACTGGCAATGTTACAAGCACTGTCAGCACCATGGAAAGATTTGACAATGATGCCATTAAATTGTTTGACCACATAAATTGCAAAATTTTTAGTGCAGCGTAACTGTCTGGAATTGTTTTGCATATATTTTAATTCTTTGTATAAGCTGATGTCTTTCTGATAACTATTTATAAGAAGAATTTCTAAATCCATAAAATTGCTATGCAACTTGATGAACATCATTTCTGTGGCATAATTCAAATTGTATAGAAATTGGAATGAATTGATGTGATCATGAACTAGTTCCACTAAAGGAAGAATTCGAAAAAGCCCTCTGGAACTGATGAAATCCCAGAAGAATTGATTAAAGCTACAGGTGTGAAGGGTACCAAGCTTTTTCATAAAATGATTGTAAAGATTTGGGAAATGGGGCAGAGGCCAGCAGATTGGAAGAAATCAATTTTCATTCCCTTACCAAAAAAAAAGCAGATCTTCAAGTTTGTTCAAATTACAGGACTATTAGCCTAATTTCTCATGCTAGCAATATTCTTCGTAAAATCACAGAATTTCAAGAAAACTTGAAGAAGAAATGCCAGAAGAGCACCAAGTTTCAGAAAGGGCAGAAGTACCAGAGATAAAATCTAAGGTCTACATCTGATTGTTGAAAAATGCAAAGAATTTAAAATTCCAGTTGTTTTGTGTTTTATAGATTATTCAAAAGCATTTGATTGTGTTCAACATGAGAAACTATGGGAAACAATGACTAATATTGGATTCCCAATCCACATAATTCATCTGATTTAGCTACTATATCAGGAACAGGAAGGAACTGTAAGAACCAACATGGAAAACACCAACTCTTTCAAAATCAGTTAAGGTGTCAGGCAGGGGTGCATTTTGCCACCTTGCCTTTTAATCTTTATGCCAAAGATATGTGTGAAGCTTTGGAAGATTTAGACACTGGCATCAAAATTGGAAGACAACAAAGGAAGATAACATTGGAAGATAACAAACCTTCATTATGCAGCTAATACTATGCTAATTTGCAATTCCACGGATCACTTGAAAGAAACTCTGAGGAGGGTATGTGAAGCAAGTAAGAAAAAAGGACTGTTTCTGAATGTGAGTAAAACTAAAATTGTGGTGATTGGTGATAATCTCGGTTCCAATAAAGTGAATGTTAATGGGCTGGACATCAAAGAAGTTGATGAATTTGATTACTAAGGATCAAGAATAAATAAAAATGGTGACTGCTCAAATGATGTGAAGAGGCAACAGGCAATTACTAAAACATTGGTCACTGATCTGACAAAATTATGGAGAGATCAAGATCTGCCCCTAAAGCCGAAACTGAGAATCATTGATTCGATAATTTTTCCAGTTGCCACATATGAATGTGAAGGATGGAATCTGAAAAGAGTTGACAGGAAGAAAATTCAGGCATTTGAATGTGGTGGTGTTACAGGAAAATACTGTGTATTTCTTACCTTGATTGAAGAACAAATGAGTGGGTATTGAATAAAATTGGCAGGCCTAAAATTCTTCTTCATTTTGGGTTTTCAACAGAAGAAAACTCAAATGTTTTGGACACATAGCAAGGAGAGATAACTTTCTGTTGAAGAATATAATGTAAGAAAAAATCATGAGGAAGACCTGCAACTAGGTGGAAGGATGGGATCACTGACCTTCTGGGCATGACTGCGATGTCACTTGTAGAGCACAAGATTGATGCAGTTGGAGGAAATTGTTGGCCACAACTGCTCCTCAGGGAGCTACGTGACAGGAAGAGACAATCAACTCAAAATCAACCCCATCTTTCAGTGACTGGATGGGTGTGTCTAAAATTTTGAAAAAAGTGGATAATAAAACTTTCTTCTCTATCATTTGAACTTTGTCTTTGTAAAGGTAAAAAAAAAAAACTGGATGGTTTTGTCTAAAATTTTGAAAAAAAGTGGATAATAAAAATTCCTTCTCTATCATTCTATCATTTGAACTTTTGTCTTTGTATTCCTTATCAAATATTCTTTTTCAGGGTGAATTCTTGTTTCTCAAATTCAGGTTTGATTCAATTGCCAACTATGTTAGTATTAGTAGTGGCAAATGATGTAAGGAAGCAAGCTTATAAAAGAAGTTTGTTCTGACAATCAACTGCTCTCTGGCCAAAAGAAAATTTCTGCACACATCTATCACACAACTATCTTTTCTCAATTTAAATTTATGGCTATTTTTTGTGTGGGCTGTCTCAGAAAGAATAAGGATACCATCAACATTTAGCTTACTCAATCCATTCAAAGCCATAAACACTTCGATCAGACCTCTCAGGTGCCTAGTTTCCAGATGCTGCAATATGGAGAACTGAAATCTTTTTTGGCAAGAGTACCCCTTTTTCCCCCCCCTCACTAAGTGGGATAAACATCTCCTTATTCCTTCTGGGGAAATTTTATATGTATCATTCACAAAATCTCATAGATTATCCTAATAGTCTGTCTGCACTGCTCAGAGAACTTCATGTCTGACTGCACACCAATGTCTTTTTCATTCCCTACTACCTGAAGTGTGGTACCACACAGTTGTGTTATTCTATGATTACTGCTATCCACAAGCAGCACCTTACATTTGTCAAAGTTCAACTTGAATTGCTACTTCTCAGTTCATCTGCTTAATTTTTTAAATGTTGCTGTAGTATGCCTTGATTACTGTCACTTACCACCTACACCCTGCCAACTTTTGTATCAAACCTCAAATTTAGATATCAATTTTGATATGTCTTCATCAATATCATAAATAAATAAATATTAAATGGGCCCAGCAGTAGCATAAAATACTTGCCATAACTAGGATATATAAAGTGTGGCCTTAGCCACAGGTGCTGATGTATTGTAGTCAACAAATTGGCTAAAGACTTTGGATAACAGTTTATAATTTTAAAAATATGGCAGTTGTTATTATCTGAATCAGTCATTATAAACTCCTCCCTTTTTATAAAAGTACCACCTGTAGATAATGATTCAGTGATAATAATTTCAAAAATTTATTATTGTCATGAAACCAAGGGAACATTTCTGATATTTGGCCATACAAGTCAAAATTCATAGTTATGCTTATGGGGCACAGCAGTGAAACCTGAGGGACTCCACTAATAACATTAGAAGAGAAGTACCATTGATAACTACCTCTGAAGTGCCATTGATAACTACCCACTCAACCATCCCCTAATCCATAGCAGTAACTTGCCCCCTAATGTAATGCCACACTACTCAATTTGAAGAGCAGTCTTTCATTTGAAAACAGTATAAAAAGCTTTTATGAAATTTTAATATATGATGTCAAAATTAGTTTTTTCATCCATTTCATTTGTTATTACATTATAGCAATCAGGTTGTTCAGATGAACTGCTCCTTGACAAATCCATGGTGTGATTGCCACATAACTGCATTTCTGTCTAAATGGTTCTACATTGCTTCTTTAACTAGACTCCATTATTTTTCCTGGAACAGAAGTCAAACTTACAGGTAAGTAATTACAAGTCAAACTTGTAATTACTTACTTCACCTTTTGATCCCCCATTATGAATTGGGGGAGACATTTGCACGGCTACAATCCATAAGGACCTCCCCTGATTCCACAGATGTGCTCATAATTACGGTCAAAGGTTTCCTTATCTTTTTTGTTGCTGCTTTATAATGTAATTGGATAGATCCCATCTGAACCATGTGCCTTATTTACGTTTAGCTTCAACAACTGTGATAAATAAAAGGAAAGTGGAAAATAAATTGTTGAAACCAAACATAAAAAAGGCATTTGGGGTGAACAGGATCTGTTTAATCATATTAAGGGAGGCAGCAAAGTAGGTAAGCAAACCATTATTCATAATTATGAGAGCATCCTTGGATTCAGGGGAGGTTCCTATGAACTGGAGATAAGCAAATATTTCCTCAATTCATAAAGGCAGATCAAAATTGACATGAGTAATTACAGACCTGTTGGCATAACATCTGTTCCAGAAAAAAAAAATGGAGTCACTGGTTAAAGAAGTAAAGCAAAATCATCATAATGCAATTATACTGCAATCACAGCATGGATTTGTTAAGGGGCAGTTTTGTCTAACCAAGCTGATAGTTTACTGTGATGCAGTGACAAAGCAACTGGATGAAAAAAATAAGTTTAATATCATATACTTGGATTTAGGAAGGCTTTTGATACTGTTGTACATAAAAGACTGCTATATAAACTGGATTAATGTAGCATTGAGGGCAAGTTTAGCATTAGTAGAGGCATAAGATGCAAGAAAGCAAGCTTATACAGCATCAGCCAAAAACAAAAAAAAATTTCCCATTTCACTCACCTATTCATTCAAAAAGTTTGTCCAGTTCTTCCCTGAATTTATTTAAGCTATCAACTTCCACAATGACAGATGGAAATTTGTTCCAGCAATCAACTACCTGCTGGCCTAAAAGGCAAATTTCTGCATATCTGTTCTACGACTGTCTTTCCTCAATTCCTCAATTTGAATTTATGCCCCTGAAGTGTGTAATCTGAAGAAGAGGAAGAATCCCATCAGCATGGAGCTTGCTAAATTACTTGCTAAAATACCGGCGGAATTACTTAGCAAGTACAGGTCACTGTTGAAAAAAAAGCCGTGAATTAGGGTTGAATTTGAAAGTGTCTGCAATTCTGCCCAGACACGATAGGAGGGAGTATATGATGAGAGCCTTGTCGATCAATTCGGCCCTGGAGGGATTGGGCAAGGCTCAAGGGGTAGAATTTTTTTCAGCCTGGACTGTACTTGTTAACAGGAGAGATTGCTTCTACAAGGATGGGATACACTTAAATAGAAAGGGTGCAAGAATTTTTGCTGATGCTTCGAGGCAGAGTTAGGTGGGTCGGAAAACTGCTAGTTGGGGGGGGGGGATACAAGGACTAATAGATTAACAGTAGCCACTGGCAGAGGTGGAAGTGATTCTTGCACTGCTTCTATTGAAATGAGCAGAAGCCTGAAAAACAAGATGCAGGATATTTCAGAGACTGCTGGGAGTCATTGCGGTACAAGTAAACACATGGGTTGTGTTAGGGTAGCCAAGAATAGAAACAAGTGCATGTATACCTGCGTGTACACCAATGCTAGGAGTTTGGTAAATAAATTTGATGAATTTGAGGTATTGCTCAAAACATCAAAGGCAGATATTGTTGGGATATCAGAGACTTGGTGTCACACAGATATAAGGAATGCGGAACTGGAATTTGGAGAATACAATGTGTATAGAAAGGATAGACAGGACAGGAGGGGTTATGCTATTAGTTAAGAAACACATAAAGTCCAAGGAAGTGAAGCCAGTCGACATCGATGGACAGGGCAGTGTCGAGTCAGTTTGGTGTGACATAAGCATAGGGAAATCAAAATTGAGAGTAGGAGTGTGCTATAGGCCTAATGACTCTGATGAGTATAATAAGATATTGTACAGGGAAATAGAGTGAGCCAGTAAATCAGAGAGTCTTATAATGGGGGATTTTAATTTCCCAGATATTGACTGGAATTTGTGGATTGGTCACTCGCACACTAGCAAGGCTTTTGTGGATTTATTGGATTATTGTTTTCTACATCAGCATGTCCGTGAGGCAACAAGAGGGAGCAATACTCTTGATCTGATCATCAGTAGTGATTCTTCATGCATTAAGAATCTGCAGATAAATGAACCACTAGGTGGCAGTGATCACAGTGTGTTGAAGTGGGATTTACTCAAGGAGGTAACTACCATCAGAGGTAAAGGGAAGGGTTTTTGTTTTCGTAAAGGCGACTATGATGGTCTGAGACAGTATTTAAATTCTATACAGTGGGACCAACTGATGATGTTACCAACAGCAAACTCAAAATGGGAAGTATTCAAGGAACTAATCTTGGAGGCTACCAGGCTTTACATACCAACTAAGAAATATTGTTCAAGGTTTAGGCCTAAATGGTTGTCATGTGGCAGAGAAGAAAAATGCATGGGATACATACAAATTAATGGGTGACATGGAAGCCTATGATAGATATAAGTTGGTCTGTAACCAAGTCACAAAGGAGATTAGGCAGGCAAAGGCAGACTATGAAAAATCCTTGGCAAAGGATGCAAAGAAAAACAGAAAAGAGTTCTTTACCTATTTAAACTCAAGAAGGAAAGGGATGAATCAGATTGGTCCACTGGATATTGATGGTTCAACAGTTGAGGATCCTGCTCAGGTGGCTAACAATCTAAACGAGTATTTTGCATCTACATTCACGCATGAGGAGTTATTCAGGAAGGAGAATGATGTAGGTAAAGTAAACATTGGCAGTGAGCTGGATGATTTTGTAATAACTGAGAGGAAAGTGGAGGAGAGATTGTTGAGGATAAACATAAAAAAGGCACCTGGGGTGGATGGGATCTATCCAGTTATATTAAAGGAGGCAGCAAAGGAAGTAAGCAAACCCCTAGCCATATTTATGAGAGCTTCTTTGGACTCAGGGGAGGTACCCATAGACTGGAGATGTGCAAATGTAACCCCAATTCACAAAGGAGGATCAAAGGCTGACACAAGTAATTATAGACCTGTTAGTTTAACTTCTGTTCCAGGTAAATTAATGGAGGCACTGGTTAAAGAAGCACTGCAGGATCATCTAGACAAGAATTCAGTTATAGCTCAGATGCAACATGGTTTTGTTAGGGGCAGGTCTTGCCTGACCAATTTGGTAAAGTAAACATTGGCAGTGAGCTGGATGATTTTGTAATAACTGAGAGGAAAGTGGAGGAGAGATTGTTGAGGATAAACATAAAAAAGGCACCTGGGGTGGATGGGATCTATCCAGTTATATTAAAGGAGGCAGCAAAGGAAGTAAGCAAACCCCTAGCCATATTTATGAGAGCTTCTTTGGACTCAGGGGAGGTACCCATAGACTGGAGATGTGCAAATGTAACCCCAATTCACAAAGGAGGATCAAAGGCTGACACAAGTAATTATAGACCTGTTAGTTTAACTTCTGTTCCAGGTAAATTAATGGAGGCACTGGTTAAAGAAGCACTGCAGGATCATCTAGACAAGAATTCAGTTATAGCTCAGATGCAGCATGGTTTTGTTAGGGGCAGGTCTTGCCTGACCAATTTGATTGGATACTATGATGTAGTCACAAAAGAACTGGATGCAGGGAATAACTTTGATATTATATATTTGGATCTTAGAAAGGCTTTTGATACTGTTGCACATGGAAGACTGCTGCACAAATTGGAGCAGTGTGGCATTGGAGGCAAATTGCTGCTATGGATAAGGGGATGGTTGAGTGGCAGAAGACAGAGAGTGGTAATCAATGGACACTGCTCAACGTGGACTAATATTATTAGTGGAGTTCCTCAGGGTTCAGTGTTGGGTCCGTTGTTGTTTTCGGTGTTTATGAATGATATTGATGATGGGATATCAAGTTTAATGTCCAAGTTTGCAGATGATACAAAGGTTGGCAGGGTGGTTAAGGACACCACTGATGCTATGCTGCTGCAATAGGATCTGGAAAGGTTGAACAGATGGGCTGAGAGGTGGCAAATGAAGTTTAACATTGACAAATGTAAAGTACTACATATGGGAAACAGTAACCCCAGAGCAACGTATCAACTCTGCGGTACTACACTGGCAGTGGTGGAGAATGAAAAGGACCTGGAGGTAATTGTGCAGGCAGATATGAAGTTCTCTGAGCAGTGCAGACGAGCTGCAAGAGTAGCTCATGGTGTCTTGTCAATGATATACAGGAATTTTTCTAGCAGGGATAAGGAGGTGATTATTCCCTTGTATAAGGCAATGGTTAGGCCACATCTTGAGTACTGTATACAGGTCTGGAGGCCTCATTTCAAGAAGGATGTAGAGCTGCTGGAACGGGTACAGAGAAGGGCAACAAGATTAGTGAATGGAACAAAGGGTTGCTCTTAACGAAGAAAGGCTCAAGTTTTGTAAATTACAAAGTCTGGAGACTAGGCACTGGCGAGGTGATCTGATAGAGGTGTATAAGGCTTTGAATGGTTTGAGCATGCTCAATGCCAGTGGGATTCTTCATCTTGCTCAGAATAATCAGCTCAGAGGGCATAAATTCAAATTGAGGAAGGACGGATGTCGGATAGATGTGCGGAAATTTGCCTTTGGCCAGTGGGTGGTTGGTTGGTGGAACCGACTTCCATCACTTGTTGTTGAAGTTGATAGCCTAAACAAATTTAAGGCTCAACTGTACAGGTATTTCGAGCGAACGGAGGGGTGAAATGGGAGTGGTGTGTTTTTTGTTTTTTTTTGGCTGATGCTGAATAAGCTTGCTTTCTTGCATCATATGCCTCTACTAATGCTAATGCTAAAACAATTCAAGGCCTTATACATCTCAAACATGTCACCTCAAAGATGCCTAGGCTCCAGGTGCTGCAATTTAAGCCTTTATTGGTAAGAGCAACCCTTTGTTCCCCTCACCAGTCTTGTTGTCCTTCTCTGAACTCATCCCAGCAGCTCTACATCCATCCTAAAATGAGGCCTCCAGACCTGTATGCAGTACTCAAGGTGTGACCTTATACAAAGGGTCTTATACTCACCAGATTTTTTTTCTGGCATCCACTTCCTAAAGAATTTCTCATGTGTGAATGTAGATGTAAATTACTCATTCAGTTTGTCAGCTACTTGAGTAGGATCATTAACAGTGAAACCATCAATATGTTAAGTGGACCAATCTGGTTTATCCTCTTCCTTCTAGAGTTTACATAAGTAAAGAAATCTCTTCTGTGTTTCTTTGCATTCTTTGCCAAAGATTTCTCATAATCTTCCTTTGCTTGCATGAACCTCCTTTGTGACTTGATTACAGACTACTTTATATCTACCATAGGCTTCTGTGTCACCTGATAATTTATATGCATTCCATACATTTTTCTTCTCTGTCACTAGTCTCATCAATTCATCTGACATCCATTTAGGCCTAAACCTTGAATAGTATTTTTTAGTTGGTATGAAAAGCCTAGTAGCTTCCAAGATTAATTCCTTGCTTTCCATTTATAATTTGATGTTGGTAACATCATCAGTTGGTCTCACTGTACAGAATTTAAAAACTATCTGAGACCACTCTAATCACCTTTACGAATGCAAAAGCCCTCCCCTTTAGCCTTCATGGTAGTTACATCTTTAAGTAAATCCCACATCAGTACACTGTGATCACTGCCACCTAGTGGTTGCTTTATCTGCAGATTCTTAATGAATGAATAATTGAAATTGAGGAAAGGCAGTTGTAGAATAGATGTGGAGAAATTTGCCTTTAGCCATCGTGTGGTTGATTGTTGGAACAAACTTCCAGCTGTTATTGTAGAAGTTGACAGCTTAAATAAATTCAAGGCAAAACTAGAAGTGAATGGATGGGTGAAATGGAAAGGTGTTTTTTTTTTTTTTTTTTTTTGGCTGACACTGTATAAGCTTGATTTCTTGCATCATATGCCTATGATGGGTATAAAAAACATTATGGGAAACCTATAAAACTAAACATATATTCTCCCCCACTCAGTGTTTGAACTGGGCTGGATGCACTGGTTGAAATGCTAAGTTCATTACCAATTTCAGGTTTGAGCAATTAATTCTGGGGTCTGATTGACAAAACCTATGTGAAAGGCAGAGCTGAATATTTTTACTCTACTAATGCTAATAGAGTAACCAAAACAGTTGCTTCCTGGACAGGGCTGTGCAAAGGTACTTGGGGGGGGGGGGGCAAGTACCTTTGCATCTGGAGTTAAGAGTTTGATGGTGCCCTCGATTGGACCTCCCCTCCTGCAGCACGTCCAATGCACCCCCCCCCACCCATTTGCACGAGCCAAGCCATTCCTGCTACTTTGAGCTTTTTGCTTTGCTACTCTTGTTTTGAGGCCTGATTTTAGTCTAAATTTAATTTGAAATGCAATCAAACCACACAGATGAAGAAATAGGAGTGTGAAATAATGCTACATTATTCCCATGTTACCAGATGCAAGTACCTTTGCATCTGGAGTTAAGAGTTTGCATCTGGAGTTAAGAGTTTGATGGTGCCCTCGATTGGACCTCCCCTCCTGCAGCACGTCCAATGCACCCCCCCCACCCATTTGCACGAGCCAAGCCATTCCTGCTACTTTGAGCTTTTTGCTTTGCTACTCTTGTTTTGAGGCCTGATTTTAGTCTAAATTTAATTTGAAATGCAATCAAACCACACAGATGAAGAAATAGGAGTGTGAAATAATGCTACATTATTCCCATGTTATGTGATTGGTATTATATTTCTAAATATCTCTGTTGCTTTTCTAAATGCTTAGCTATATAAAAAGCTAACCTACATGATTAGGATCTTCAGTTTTTTTACTACA
The DNA here is from genome assembly GCF_048544385.1 of Mastigoproctus giganteus. Classification (NCBI taxonomy): domain Eukaryota; kingdom Metazoa; phylum Arthropoda; class Arachnida; order Uropygi; family Thelyphonidae; genus Mastigoproctus; species Mastigoproctus giganteus. Next base: position 21,712,252 of record NC_143581.1, on the reverse strand, counting down.
ATAGAAAATGCTGTAATAACTACTACACTACAATATACTAGTTATGAGATATAATGTTTGCACCAAAATTACTGATAATAAAGGCTCTATGAATCATAGTTATAAGTCATAGTTTATTAAATCAATAGCAGAATTCAAAAATAAGCTAATATATGCGATTAGGACATTTTTTTAAAATGTATTATCTCTAGGCACCACCTGCCCAGGAATGGGACAAAATCTGGGACAAAATTAAAATGAAATTGCAATTTAGTATGTTAAGTAAAAATAAGGTGCCTCCATAGCCAGGTGGGCAGGAGCAGCAGTGCATAGCACATGCTTCTTGATTAGACCGGGGTTCGAGCCCATGAGCCACCAAATACGGAGGATGCGGAAAGGTCAGGGAATGACCACTGCATATCCCGGAATGCTCCTAAAAACCAAATAACAACAATAAGTAAAAATATCAAAATTTTACAAAAACTTGTGTTTTTGAGAGCTCAATTTCAGTAGCCATTTTAGCTTCTCTGGAAGGCTTCCCCAGTAGAGTCAATGGGAACATTATCAATTTGCCTTACAGAATCAGAGTTTATACCATTTTAGAGTATGTACTGTTTTTTTTTTTTTTTTTTTTTCTTTTAATATTAAGTCAAAATGCAGTTATGAGCATAGAGCTAGCCTGAGTGTTGGGCCAAGCACAATGCATTTCTGCCTCTCAGAGGCACTCCTGTTCAAGAGGTGAAATGGGAAATTTTATGAAAAGGAATGCTCATTAATAAAATACTCTATTTTTAATAATAAAGTATGTACATACCATTACTGGCATGTGTGAAGAACCAGACTCTTGTTGTGGTTTTTCACACGTGCCAACTGGTGTTCTGGTGTGCTCCAGTCCATTCAAGTTCTGGGCTTGCTTTATAAAGTTGGGTATAAAAAACATTATGGGAAACCTATAAAACTAAACATATATTCTCCCCCACTCAGTGTTTGAACTGGGCTGGATGCACTGGTTGAAATGCTAAGTTCATTACCAATTTCAGGTTTGAGCAATTAATTCTGGGGTCTGATTGACAAAACCTATGTGAAAGGCAGAGCTGAATTTAGGTATAGGTGAAGCCAGTGGGTGCAAATATTAGGAAAGCTCAAGGATATTAAAAATAATTTAAAAAAATCATTATTGAATTAAATTTTGATTCAAAATCACATTTTTATTATGATTTATAGATTAAATTTGATAAAAAATTATAATTATTTATTTCATTTTTATTATCTCTAGCAAAGAGGAACAATAAAAATAATATACCTAGAGTGATGGCAACCATTGGCAAACTTTTCTTATGAAAAGTTTGCTATCGCTCTAGGTGTATGGTTGCTATCACTCTAGGTATATTATTTGGAATTGGTATACAGTATTTGCATTCATTGATCTACTATCCTTACAGACTTCATATGATGTATTGGGTTTTACCCTGGCTTACATATATTTTGTATAGCAACATTCTGTGAAAGTGAATTGCACCATTCAAATAAAAGTGTAGATTGGTAAATGGAATTTCAGTAGTATTTATGCCAATTATGTGCATAGCTGGCACTTGGTTTTGCCTGTTACGAGCATAAGAAGAAGCCATGATATGATGGACTTCCAGTGAGGCATGACGTCAGTGCAAGATGTGTTCATCAGAGATAGTGTCTAATGGGCTGGCTGTTTCTGACCCATCATTGTGCAAGTGCACCAGGTGTGGCAAACAAGAGGCAGAATAACTAGTTTGTACAAATTCTGTGGTGCAAAACCAGTGGAGGATGAACTAGATTCAGAGATTGTTGAAATTTTCTTAATTTCAGCACTGCTTTTACTTTTGTTGTATTCATTTTTATGAAGCTCTCCCTTAGAAAAAAAAAAAAAAATGGCCAATTGGTATTGTAAAACAGTAAAATTGATAGGGTGAAATAATTCAGTGAGAGAACCTAAGTAGAGAATATCAACTATAAATTACTTACGTTGTCATATTGCATAGTAAATATATTTTTCTTCCTTCCATAGGTTTCTCAACAGTCTTTTGGTCAGTGCAAATGGAAGAATCTGTGTATGCGGAGATGAAACACAAAAACCCTTTCCTCTTCTTGTATGGGACCTTGCTAGTAGGAAGTTGGTGTATGATCTTAGAATTCCCCATCACGAATTCATCACGCGTTTGGCAGCAATCAGTGATGATGGACATTATGTTGTATCAATCTGTCGAGTAAGTCATTCCATGACTTCAGTTTATGAGAATTGCTGTAGTCTTATGTAAGTAAGTAAGTGGCATTTCACTTTCTGCAATAGACTTAATATAAGAAAAAAAAAAAAGGTTTGGATATATTTAAATGGCTGTACGACAAAACATTAATTTCTTAACAACATTCTGCAGAACGAATAGTCTACTATTCCAGCAAGGTGAACATAATTTGACCATGAATTGCCAAGAATAAGAACTAATGGGACTACAAAGTAAAATTGTGTGATCTCTTCAGTTATTTTTAAGAATATTTTAATGTTCTATAATAGTATAAGTAGGACTATCTTTATAATAAAAAAAAAAAAAAAAAAACTTCTGTTTTTTAGAAATGGGACACAGTTTTACGAACACATTTGTTATTACTGCTATCAATGCAGTGGCATGCCAACTGATTAAAAATGAGCTTTGTAATTAAACCCCGGGGGCTCACATTTGGTGAGTATGGGCTTGGCACACCCAGGGTCCTGAGCTGGATATCATCATTCTTCTCTTTCTTGGTGATTCCCTTCTACTTTTATCTCTCTCTCTTTTAGGGTAACTTGGGAATTTTTTTTTTTTTTTTTGGCTGGTGCAGCATAAGCCTCAGACTTCCTTGCACCATATAGCTAATAATAATAATAAATAATAATAATGATAATAATCTAATTAACCGAGCAAACTGTTCATCACACATGTCTTAATGAGCCTGGAAAATCAATCAAAATCTAATAATAGGCTTTATGAGCTAGGTAGCAGTATATAGACAACAAAAAAACTTCCCCAGCCAACATTCATAATGAAAGCATAGAGTTCAAGCTTTAGTTTTTAGAATATAAAACATACCAGAGCACCTAATTCTCAACCATTTTTGCATTGTCTATAAAATTAAACACACCAACAAAACTTTTCATATAATCCCACTACAGGCCTGACCAGGTGGGTGCAGGTGGTAAAATTCCCCCAGTCTCACACTCATAATAAAAGCTTAGAAAAATCTTTTGTTGATTTTTTAGGCTTGATATAAAACATAAGTACAGTAAACCCCTGCTATTTGCGGGGGTTACGTTCCTGAGAAATGTCGCGAATACCGAAAATGCGAATACTGAGTTATGGCACCCATAGTAATAAAGGGGTTCCATTCCAAAGTATGAAATACAGTAATACCCCGACTTACGCTACCCCGACTTACGCGAACTTGGAGTTACGCGGTTCTTGATTTTTTTTCGTTTGGCAACGCTGCCGCCCACTATCTTCAAGGTCGTTTTTCATATGTTATCGATATACGGTGCGACGGCGGAGAATGAGAGCGAAAGATGAACAAAATTTAACTTTGTTGCTTTTATATTTTTTATATCAGTGAAGGGGGAAACACATTTCACCATAATAACGTAAAAACCAACACAATTCCAGCTATCGGTATAATCGCAAATGCAATTAGATCGAGTTTACTACCAGTTTATAACAGATTTCACTAGCAGAAACGCAACTGGAAATTGTTTTTATTGTTTTATGGTAGTAACCCCTAGAAATGTGAGGTGTTAATAGCGTACCTCTGCCTTTATGGTGTTGTTTATTCAGTTGCTACATGCGCGCAGCTTTGTTTATGCGTATCAAGCGTGCCTCCTCATTTTGTAATTGTGCTTTATTCCCTAAAAATGAGTAAAATACTTAATTAAAAGGTGTGAAAAGGAAGCGTCCTGGTGAAGACACTGCAGATTCAGAGAGAAAAAGAAAAGCAATTATCGATAAACAGAGGCGGACTGGGTCAAAAATTCTTACCCCGAATTTATAGTGGCCTCATACTACGGTTTATGGCCAAAATCACACTGGCCCACCGGGGTTTCCCCGGTAAGGCTTATGGCCAGTCCGCCTCTGTCGATAGAGAAAAAATATGAAATTGTGAAACGCTTTGAGCGAAATGAAAGACCATGTGATATTGCATGTGCTACAGGCCTAAATGAAGCAACGGCGAAAAGCACATGACAATTGCAAACTTGACAGGTTGAAAATTGAAAAGGGCTCAATTGTAAAGGGCTTAAAAATTTTAGAAAACATAGACTCCAACGAGGAACGCGTTATAGCTACAAAGCAAGGAATAAAAAAAAAATATTAGCTTGCTATGAAGAAATTCTGCGTGAAAAAAAGACGCTGTGTCGTCCGACGAATTTGTTAGATTTTATGAAGCCATCAACATCGAAATAACTTTTTTACGTAACTCATTTGTTTTTTTTTAATACATATTTTGTATTAATATGTATAAAGAACTGCAATTTTATTAATATTTTTCTTCTAAACTAGTGTTTTTGTTAGTCCTTGGTCCCAATTAAGCAAAATTTATATGTATTTATATGCAAAGTTGTACCCCGACTTACGCGAATTCGACTTACGCGATTTTCGTCGGACCCACCTATCGCGTAACTTCGGGGTATTACTGTATATAAGAAAAACTAGTGTAAAATTTTGTCTATGTATGTATTAGATGTACCTTCATAATATGACTATGTACATAGACAGTACATAGTGAAATGCAAGCATATGGCATCGAAATGAAAATAAGAAACAATTTAATATTAAATGTAATATTTATTAGAAATTTCAAACCAGCACCTTTGCTAACTAAAAAGCTTATCCCGCCAGTGCTATCACCAGTTTCGCTGAAGTGTTGATAAAGGAGTTTTGTCTTTTCATGAATGATGAGTGAACTTAACAGAATTTTATTTTGAGTTCGGTCTTCTATCAACAGATTTAAAGCCTTTTCCATTTTTTCTAATTTAACATCGCAAGTTACAGAGCAAATTTTTTAAGCAATTAGCGCGTTTTCACGGACACTACGTCGGATTTTTTCTTCCGATTTTTTGATTGATCGTACCGTTGACTCATTGATTTTATAATGTTTTGCCACTGAGGAGACATTTTCACCATTAGAAATTTTATCTTATAACTCAATTTTATTCGCTAATGTCATCACCTTCTTTGATCTTTTCACATTTCCCTTGTTATTCGTAGCCATATTTTTGCACGGGTTAGAAAGAACTTGTCCACAATAAAGTCACTTTCTTCCGTCAATTTATAAATTTATTCAATTTATAAGCATATAAATTAAAAGCAAATGAAGAAACCTTCCATGACAAGCGCATAACATATACTGAACAAGGATTAGTGAGAAACATCCACGCTCGCGATTTTGTCACCCCTCTCCCCCACCCACTGAGCGCTGTTTTGACCGGGAAAGATAATTTTAGCCACACCCATGTTTTTTTTATGGCGGAAAATATTCACGGTGCTTTAAAATTCACATTTTTTTAAGTTTCATTTTATATTAAATCAGCGATCGCAAAACCGTGAATAGCGGGGGTTTACTGTAGTCTTTAACCATTTTTGTGATTTTGCTATTAGATGAAAACACATATATATAGTACAAAAACCGTATTTTATTCTTTGTTATGAAGCCATTTTGAAAATCTGATGCTTAAGTTTATAAGTTTAAAATTATGACTGCATTGTTGTACCTGTTATGATGCCATATCCTATTATTTCTGCCAAGGAAAAAAGTTGATGATACTTAAGTAAGGCCTCAGATGATTGAAGGACTTACTTAACAAATACAGAGCAATGCTGAGAAAAAGTAGCAAGTTAGGATTAAATTTGAAAGTGCTTACAATTCAGCTGAGACATGATAGGTGGGAGAACATGATGAAAGTTTGTCAATCAGTTCAGCCCTGGAGAGACTGTGCAAGGCTCGTGGAGTAAAATTTTTCTCCCCATGGTCAGTGCTTATTAACAGAAGAGATTGTTTTTGCAGGGATGAGATACACTTAACTTGAAGGTTGCAACAGAATATTTGATGATGCTATTGTGGCAGTGTTAGGCAGATCAGAAACTGCTATCTTAGGGGAGGGAGATATACAGACTAATAGATTAACACAGCAACAAGCAGAGATGAAAGTGATTCCTGTATTGATTCTATTGGGATGTTGTGCAGTAGCCTAGAAAGATGTCAGAAATATTCCAGCTGTGTTAGAGTTAGCAAAAACAGGTTAAAGTAAACTTGCATGTACACTAACACTACGAGTATAATAAAAAAATTTGATGAATTTGAGGTACTGGTTAAGTTATCAAACATGAACATTGTAGGGACATCGAAGGCATGGTGCCATGCAGACGTAAGGGATATGGAATTTTAATGTGACAAGTACGTGTACAAAAAGAACAGACTGGACAGGACGGAGGATTATCCACTTATCTAAGAAGCACTTAGAATCTAATTCAGCACCCAGCTGATTTAGGTACTGCACTGCTTTAGATGCAATGCAGAATCAGTTTGATGTGCCATAAAACACTTGGAAAACAAAAATAAGAGTAGAGTGCATTTATAGGCCAAATAACTTTGATGACTATATTGAACAACTATACAGACAAATAGAATGGGCCAGTAAATCATAATGTCTTGTAATGGGGGATTTTAACTTTCCAGATGTTGACTGGAACTTGTGGATTGGCCGCTCACACAGTAGTAAGACTTTACTGGATTTACTATGACCAGCGAGTTACAAAAACAACAAAAGAAGAAATTTCCTTCATGGTATCTTATTTGCTGTTAGATCTTTAGATAAAAGTGGACTTTGCCACACTAAGTCCACTTTTCTCTAATGCACCAGTTACACCACCCTATCGATCTCATCCCAAACATGGGTTGCCATTAGATTTTTTTAAGGGGTGCAAAAATATTAGCATTAGTTGAGGCATATGATGCAAGAAAGCAAGCTTATAGAGCATCAGCCAAAAAAAAAAAAACTTTCCATTTCACCCATCGGCCACTCCAAATGGTTCTCTAGTTCAGCCTTAAATTTATTTAAACTATCAACTTCCACAACAATAGATGAAAGTCTGTTCCAGCAGTCAACTACCTGCTGGCTAAAGGCAAACTTCCGCACATCTGTTCTACAACTGTCTTTCCTCAGTTTGAATCTCTGCCCCTCAGGTTCTTAGTCTCAGCAAGTGGAAGTATCCCGTCAGCATTCAGCCTGCTCAAACCATTCAAGGTCTTTGTACAACTCAATCATCAGATCACCTCGCAGGTGCCTAGTCTCCAGATGCTGCCACTGACAGAATTTAAGCCCCTCCTGGTAAGAGAACCCCTTTGTTACTCTCACCAGTCTTGTTGCCCTTCTCTGTACTCATTCTAGCAACTCTACGTCCTTCCTAAAATGAGACCTCCAGACCTGTACACAGTACTTAAGGTGTGGCCTGATCATTGCCCTATACAAAGGTATAATCACCTCCTTGTCTCTACTGGCAAAATTGCTATATATCATTGACAAAACTCCATTACCTGCTCTGGCAGCCTGTCTGCACTGCTCAGAGAACTTCATATCTGACTGCACAATTACCTCCAGGTCTTTTTCATTCTCCACCTCCTTGAGTGTAGTACCACACAGTTGTTACATTTCTCTTGGGTTACTGCTACCCATATGTGGTACTTTGCATTTGTCAATATTAAACTTCAATTGCCACTTCTCAGCTCATCTACCTAACTTTCCTGGGGTGCCTTCGTAGCCAGGTGGGAAGGAGCAGCAGTGTGTAGCACACGCTTCTTGATTAGACCGGGGTTCGAGCCCGTTGCCACCAAATACGGAGGATGCGGAAAGGTCAGGGAATGACCACTGCATTTATTTCCCGGAGCAATATGGCCTTAGTTGCTAATGCTCCTAAAAAAAAAAAAAAAAAAAAAACCAAACCAAACCTAACTTTCCTAGATCCTGTTGCAGTAGCATACTGTCTTTACTATCATTAACAACCTTTGTATCATCTGCAAACTTGGACATTAAGCCTGATATACCTTCATTGATATCATTAATAAATACACAAAACAACAATGGGTCCATCACCGAACTCGGGGGACTCCAGTAATAACATTAGTCCATGTAGAGCAGTGTCCGTTTTTATCATACTGCTCCAATTTGTACAGTAGTCTTCCATCTGCAACAGTATCAAAAGCTTTCCTGAAATCCAAGTATATCATATTAAAATAATTTTTTTGCATCCGGTTCCTTTTGTGACCACATCGTAGTATCCAATCAAATTGGTCAGACGAGATTTGCATTCCTTAACAACAAACCCATGCTATGTCTGAACTATTACTGCAGTCTTGTCTAGGTGATCCTGCATCACTTCTTTAACCAGTGACTATTATTTTCCCCGGAACAGAAGTTAAACTAAGAGGTCTATAATTATTTGTGTTACCCTTTGTGAATTGGAGATACATTTGCACATCTCCAGCCCATGGGGACCTCCTCTGAATCTAAGGATGCTCTCATAATTATGGCTAAGAGTTTGCTTACTTCCCTCACTGCCTCCTTTAATATAACTGGATAGATTCTGTCTGCCCCAGGCGCATTTTTTATGTTTAAATTCAACAATTTCTCCTCCACTTTGCTATCCATTATTACAAAATCATTTAGCTCCCTGTTAGAGTTTAGTAAACTTCTGTCCTCTTCTTCCTTACAGAATTCCTTATGTGTGAATGTAGATGCAAAATACTCATTCAGTTTGTCAGCTATCTGAGCAGGATCATAAACAGTTGAACCATCAACATCAAGTGGACCAATCTGATTCATCCCCTTCCTTCTAGAGTTACCATAACTAAAAAATTCTTTGTTGATTTTCTTTGCATCCTTTGCCAAGGATTTCTCATAATCAGCCTTTGCTTGCCTAACCTTTGTGACTTGATTACAGACTAGCTTATATCTGCCATAGGCTTCTGTGTCGCCTGCTAATTTATATGCATCCTACGTATTTTTCTACTCTGCCTTGAGCCTCATTAGTTCATCTGGCATCTATTTAGGCCTAAATCTTGAACAGTATTTCTTAGTTGGTATGAAAAGCCTAGTGGATTCCAAGATTAATTAACTGAAGGCATCCCATTTAGAATTCACTGTTTTTAACATCATCAGTTGATCCCACTGTATAGAATTCTAAAATTGCCTGAAAACAAAAACCTTTACAAAAACAAAAACCTTTCCCTTAACCCTTGATGGTAGTTACATCTTTAAATAAATCTCACATCAGTAGACTGTGATCACTGTCGCCTAGTGGTGCCTTTATCTGCATATTCCTGATGCATGCATCATCACTGCTGATAATCAGATCAAGAGTATTACCCTCTCTGGTTGCCCCTTGAATATGTTGCTGTAGAAAACAATCCTCCAATGAATCCGAAAAAGTCTTGCTAGCGTGCGAGTGACTAACTCACAAGTTCCAGGCAATATCTGGAAAGTTAAAATCTCCCATTACAAGACATTCTGATTTACTGGCCAATTCTTATTTCTCTGCACAATTGTTCATTGTACTCATCAGAGTCATTAGGCCTATAGTGCACTCGTACTCTCATTTTCCCTTTTCCAGTGTTTATGTCACACCAAACTTATTTAATATTGCACTGTCCACCCATGTCAACAGGATGCACTTCGTTGGATTTTGTGTTTCTTAACTAACAGCATAACCCCTCCTCCCTTCCTACCCTGTCTGTTCTTTCTGTACACATTGTACTCCCCAAATTCCAATTCTGCACTGCTGATATCTGTGTGACACCATGTCTCTGATTTCCCAGCAATATCTGCCTTGATCAGCACTTCAAATTCATCATATATTTCTGTAATACCTATATTTATGTTATATTTAATAAAATGCTGATAAATAATATTTAATAAAATATTAATAAAATAATACACCAAACTTGCACTACTTGTTGCAACATACATGTTCAGCTTTGCTTTTTTTTGTAGCTAAATTGTAATCACTTGGTGTTGCACAATCATAACTTGTACATTTATTTTTCATTAGTAAAGCAGTGATCCGATGTTTCCTTTACTCAATAAAATTTATGCATTCATGAATATTGTTTTAGTACAGCAGTATATGGTAAAATTTATTTTGCCCTTTATGTTAAAACTGACTTCAGCTAAAAGAAGGTATATTGATAAATACAGTAAACTCTCAATTTTGTAGACTGATGGGGAATCATACATGTAGCATACATGTCTGTTAAAATGAGAGTTTATTTTTGAGACCATTTGTATCCAACATAATTGGCAATTTAAACAGTTATTCCACATATATTAGAAACACTGAAATAAAGTTAAACAATAAAAACAAGCTTTTATTTAAGCTTTTTCACCTGACACCATGATTTCTGATTCGCTGCACAATTCCACCACAACATTATTGGTCAATACATAGAAGAAGATAATAAAGTTTTGACTCTGAATAAAGTTTTTTCCTGCAAAAGCTTTTTTCAGAATCACAGCTAAGAAGCTGAAGTTGAGAAACTGGTGAATGAATCTTCAGGGTTAAACTTTTTAAGATTTAGATTTTGTAAAAAGTAAAAACTCATTAACCTGTCAGATGTTTTAAAAAACCTTGTTCTTTGTAATATCTGACACAATTTGTTTTTTTTCATGTCATATTCCTGACAGATGTGGGAAACAGACACACCAGACTCAAACTTCACTAACAGTTTTAATTTTCTACACAACACTCAGATGTACATGCTTTTTCTTTTTATTAGTTTCCTTAGGGGGCATGATGATATACTATAAGTGAAGTTATAATAAAAAAACAAGAGTATAGATGGGCACTTAACGATATAACAGCTAACGCATCTGTAAAGAGGCTGAAATGATTGCTGGAGGCTGCTGTGACTCTTGAGTTCCCGGTTTTCCCTATCTCATGAGCACACTCAGAATATGCTCTGTCAATTTTTTTTTTTTTTTGTCCATTAAATCAAGGTCTGTTAAATTGAGGTTTTACTGTATATCAAGTATGGATTTATTTCAATAATTATAGCAGGAATGAAAAAGCTGCAATGCATCATATGCACAGAAGTTCTTTCTGACAAATCTCTGAAACAAAATAAATTTCAACATCATATAAATACTAAACATGATTCATTTAAGAAGAGTTTTTAAATTTTTTTTTTTTTTTGGTGTAATGCAAAAATGGTTTCATTTGGCACATTTGAGGTCATAATTTTCAAAACATTTTCCAAGTGGAGGGTACCAGTCCCCTTCTCAGGTTTGAATTGACTTGGACAGTGAAGCATTATTGAATTGTCAAAATAGGCCACATTCTTAAAAAGGTTGGGAACTGCTGCCTTAATGCTTGCTTGATGATTAGCCCACCTTCCTCTTGGCCTACTGCTAGACTTATTACCATTCATTTTTGAATCAAATACTGTATTTTTTTTTTTTTTTTTTTTTTTTTGTCCTCACCTTTTCCCATTGCTGATCTCCCATATATGGGGTCAGCATTTTTATTGTTTTCGCATGAAATTTTTACGGCCGGATGCCCTTCCTGACGCCCTTGTTGCCTATGCCTGATGCCCTTGTAGAGTGGATATCATCTTTTAAGGACACAAAAGGTGATACATGTTGTACATGTTGGCACTAATGATATTAAGAGTAGGAGACTGGTAGAATTATTTAACAAGTACAGGTCAATGTTGAAAAAAAAAAAAAAACCGTGAATTAGGGTTGAATTTGAAAGTGTCTGCAATTTTGCTCAGACACAATAGGAAGGAGTATATGATGAGAGCCTTGTCGATCAATTCAGTTCTGGAGAGATTGTTCAAGGCTTAAGGGGTAGAATTTTTCTCAGCCTGGTCTGTGCTTGTGAACAGGAGAGACTGCTTCTACAGGGATGGGATACACTTAAACAGAAAGGGTGCAAGAATATTTGCTGATGCCGAGGCAGCGTCAGATGGGTCAGAAAACTGCTAGTTTGGGGGATGGGGATACACAGATTAATAGATTAACAGTAGCCGCTGGCAGAGGTGAAAGTGATTCTTGCACTGCTTCTATTGGAATGAGCAGTAGCCTGGAAAACAAGGTACAGGGATTTCAGAGACTGCCGGGAGTAATTGCGGAACAATTAAACACATGAGCTGTGTTAGGGTATCTAAGAATAGGAACAGGTGCATGTATACTTGTGTATACACCAATGCTAGGAGTTTGGTAAATAAATTTGATGAATTTCAGATGTTGGTCAAAACATCAAAGGCAGATATTGTTGGGATATCAGAGACGTAGTGCCACACAGATATAAGGAATGCAGAAATGGAATTTGGGGAGTACAATGTGTACAGGAAGGATAGACAGGAGGAAGGGAGGAGGGGTTATGCTATTAGTTAAGAAACACATAAAATCCGTTTGGGGTGATATAAGCACTGGGAAATTAAAATTGAGAGTAGGAGTGTGTTATAGGCCTATTGACTCCAATGAGTATAATAAACAACTGTACAGGGAAATAGAGTGGGCCAGTAAATCAGAGAGTCTTATAATGGGGATCTTAATTTCCCAGATATTGACTGGAATTTGTGGGTTGGTCACTCACATACTAGCAAGACTTTTGTGGATTTATTGGATGATTGTTTTCTACTGCAGCGTTTTCGGGAGGCAACTAGAGGAAGTAAATACTCTTGATCTGATTATCAGTAGTGATTCTTCATGCATTCAGAATGTGCAGATAAAGGAACCACTAGGTAGCAGTGATCACAGTGTGCTGAAGTGGGATTTATTCAAAGAGGTAACTATCATCAGGGGAAAAGGGAAGGGTTTTTGCTTTCGTAAAGGTGACTATGGAGATCTGAGACAGTATATTAAATTCTATATGGTGGTACCAACTGATGATATTACCAACAGCAAATTCAAAATGGGAAGCATTCAAAGAGTTAATCTTGGACGCTACTAGGCTTTTCATACCAAATAAGAAATATTGTTCAAGGTTTAGGCTTAAATGGATGTCAGGTGAACTAATGAGACATGTGGCAGAGAAGAAAAATGCATGGAAAACATCAAGTCTTTGGTGTTTTTTGGCAACGGATGCCAAAAAACACCAAAGAGGTCTTTACTTATGTAAACTCTAGAAGGACGGGGGTGAATCAGATTGGTCCACTGGATATATCGTTCAACTCTTGATGATCCTGCTCAGGTAGCTAACATACTGTTTGTTATTTGGTTTTTGGGAGCATTAGCAACTAAGGCCATATTGCTCCGGGAATATGCGGTGGTCATTCCCTGACCTTTCCGCATCCTCCGTATTTGGTGGTTATGGGCTCGAACCCCGGTCTATTCAAGAAACGTGTGCTATGCACTGCTGCTCCTGTCCACCTGGCTATGGAATCACCAACCTAACAAACTAAATGAGCGCCAACCTAAAACTATTTTGTATCTACATTTACACATGAGGAGTTATTCAGGGAGGTGAATTAAACTTCACTGCTGACAAGGCTAGTAGGGGCCAGACGTGTTCAAAGCCGCTGTGGATTTTTCTTATTTATTGATTTGAGATTATTGTTTTTCTAAAACTTTTGATTTAAATTTAGTAGTATAGCATTATTTTGTGATATTTCTGATTAATCTGGTGTATTTATTCTTTACTCGGCCTTGTAATTGCATAAAAGTACCACGTGTTACAAGTTACAACTCCGCTGAACGAGAAGTTTTTTAGCCATATTTAGCCGCTTATTGAATATTTTTTACATCAAATTATTTTTTGTAAGTAGCTTATAGACCTAGTAAGGATCGCTAGTTTATTCTGAATCGAGACAGCGAGATTTGAAAGTTAATTAATACTTAAGTGTCCATAGATTACTGTTTGTAACTTCCCACCTTTGTCTTTGTCATACGATCGTTATATATCGAACCTAGATAGCGTTAGTATAGTATAGGTTATAATATTTTCAGCGATCGGTAAAATCTATTAAACTTGTTGAACTTCGTTGGCATTTAAATTGCACTTTTAACTAAATACATATACCGACTTAGATTACAAACGTAACATAATTAATTAATACATAACTGACACGGAAGTTATATAAAGGGAACTCGGAGATAGTTAATACTTGACACTAAAAAATATATATACCGTTATAAATGTGTTGGGAGATAAGTTTCAGTTTATAAGGGTTATAAATTGAAATTTTATTTAAATTAAAAGTAATCATGACTCAGACCAGAGCAGCAAAACAAAAGGCTCCAGCTAATGGAAGTGCTGTGGCTCAGAGGAGAACTGAGGGGGGCAGTTGCCTTCTGAATCACAGCCTTCTAAAATGCACAGCTTGCATGATGTTTGTGGAGCATTCAGTTACGGGACATTATATTGCCATGGGGGATGTCTTTGTGTGTGCGCGATGCAAGGAGTGTATCGAAATCAGGCAACAACTCAGCGTTCTTATGGGCCTATATGACAGCTTGAATGACAGCGTGGATGCCCTCGAAGGAACTAAATTGAGGGGCCCATCAAGCTCTCAGCTGCCCACATCAACGCCAGAGCTTGCACTTGGTCATCGTGAAACACAGCGGCAACCCCCAAGGCAGAATGCGCTGGTCCCAAAGGAACTAGTAGTTGTTGGTGACTCTATTGTCAGGGAAACGGGGAACATGCTTTGTAAAAAGGATAGGTGTAACAGGACCAGGGTTTGTCTGCTAGGGGCAAAGGTTGATGAAGTTGTAGAGCAGATATCATCTTTTAAGGGTACAAAAGGTGATATAGTTGTACACGTTGGCACTAATGATATCGAGTAGGAGACCGGCAGAATTGCTTAACAAGTACAGGTCACTGTTGAAAAAAAGCCGTGAAATAGGGTTGAATTTGAAAGTGTCTGCAATTCTGCCCAGACACGATAGGAGGGAGTATATGATGAGAGCCTTGTCGATCAATTCGGCCCTGGAAAGATTGTGCAAGTCTCAAGGGGTAGAATTTTTTTCAGCCTGGACTGTACTTGTTAACAGGAGAGATTGCTTCTACAGGGATGGGATACACTTAAATAGAAAGGGTGCAAGAATATTTTCTGATGCTATCGAGGCAGTGTTAGGTGGGTCGGAAAACTACTAGCTTGGGGGGATACAAAGACGAATAGATTAACAGTAGCCACTGGCAGAAGTGAAAGAGATTCTTGCACTGCTTCTATTGGAATGAGCAGAAGCCCGAAAAACAAGATTCAGGATATTTCAGAGACTGCTGGGAGTCATTGCGGTACAAGTAAACACATGGGTTGTGTTAGAGTAGCTAAGAATAGAAATAGGTGCATGTATACTTGCGTGTACACCAATGCTAGGAGTTTAGTAAATAAATTTGGTGAATTTGAGGTATTGCCCAAAACATCAAAGGCAGATATTGTTGGGATATCAGAGACTTGGTGTCACACAGATATAAGGAATGCAGAACTGGAATTTGGGGAGTACAACGTTTACAGAAAGGATAGACTGGATAGGAAGGGAGGAGGGGTTATGCTATTAGTTAAGAAATACATAAAATCCAAGGAAGAGAAGCCAGTGGACATCGCTGGACAGTGCAGTGTCGAGTCAGTTTGGTGTGACATAAGCATTGGAAGATCAAATTTGAGAGTAGGAGTGTGCTATAGGCCTAATGACTCTGATGAGTATAATAAGCAACTGTACAGGGAAATAGAGTGGGCCAGTAAATCAGAGAGTCTTATAATGAGAGATTTTAATTTCCCAGATATTGACTGGAATTTGGGAGCTGGTCACTCACACACTAGCAAGGCTTTTGTGGATTTATTGGATGATTGTTTTCTACATCAGCATGTTCGGGAGGCAACTAGAGGGAGGAATACTCTTGATTTGATTATCAGCAGTGATTCTTCATGCATTAAGAATCTGCAGATAAATGAACCACTAGGTGGCAGTGATCACAGTGTGCTGAAGTGGGATTTACTCAAAGAGGTAACTACCATTAGGGGTAAAGGGAAGGTTTATTGCTTTCGTAAAGGCGACTACGATGGACTGAGACAGTATTTAAATTCTATACAGTGGGACCAACTGATGATGTTACCAACAGCAAATGCAAAATGGGAAGCATTCAAAGAACTTATCTTGGAAGCTACTAGGCTTTACGTACCAACTAAGAAATATTGTTCAAGGTTTAGGCCTAAATGGATGTCAGATGAACTGATGAGGCATATGGCAGAGAAGAAACATGCATGGGATACATACAAATTAACACATGACACAGAAGCCTATGATAGATACAAGTTGATCTGTAACCAAGTTACAAAGGAGGTTAGGCAGGCGAAGGAAGAGTACGAGAAATCTTTGGCAAGGGATGCAAAGAAAAACAGCAAAGAGTTCTTTACTTATGTAAACTCTAGAAGGAAGGGGATGAATCAGATTGGTCCACTTGATATCGATGCGTCAACTGGTGATGATCCTGCTCAGGTAGCTAACAAACTAAATGAATATTTTGCATCGACATTCACACATGAGAAGTTATTTAGCGAGGGGAAAGCCAGAGGTGTATTCAACTCTAGCAGTAACCTAGAGAATCTTGTAATAACTGAGAGTAAAGTGGAGGAGAAACTGTTGAAGATAAACACAAG
Source organism: Mastigoproctus giganteus (assembly GCF_048544385.1). Taxonomy (NCBI): domain Eukaryota; kingdom Metazoa; phylum Arthropoda; class Arachnida; order Uropygi; family Thelyphonidae; genus Mastigoproctus; species Mastigoproctus giganteus. The sequence goes on along the minus strand of NC_143581.1, from coordinate 21,695,623 downwards.
AAAGGCACCCGGGGTGGATGGGATCTATCCAGTTATATTAAAGGAGGCAGCAGAGGAAGTAAGCAAACCCTTAGCCATAATTATGAGAGCTTCCTTGGACTCAGGGGAGGTACCCATAGACTGGAGATGTGCAAATGTGACCCCAATTCACAAAGGAGGATCAAAGGCTGACACAAGCAATTATTGACCTGTGAGTTTAACTTCTGTTCCAGGAAAATTAATGGAGGCACTAGTTAAAGAAGCACTGCAGGATCATTTAGACAACACTTCAGTTATAGCTCGGACACAGCATGGTTTTGTTAAGGGGAAGTCTTGCCTGACCAATTTGATTGGATACCATGATGCAGTCACAAAGGAACTGGATGCAGGGAATAACTTTGATATTATATACTTGGATCTTAGAAAGGCTTTTGATACTGTTGCACATGGAAGACTGCTGCACAAATTGGAGCAGTGTGACATTGGAGGCAAATTGCTGCTGTGGATAAAGGGGTGGCTGAGGGGGAGAAGACAGAGAGTGGTAATCAATGAACACTGCTCATCGTGGACTAATGTTATTAGTGGAGTCCCTCAGGGCTCAGTGTTGGGTCCATTATTGTTTTCTGTATTCATAAATGATATTGATGATGGTATATCAAGCTTAATGTCCAACTTTGCAGACGATACAAAGGTAGGCAGGGTTGTCAAGGACACTACTGACACTATGCTGCTGCAACAGGATCTGGAAAGGTTGAGCAGATGGGTTTTCGAGGTGGCAAATGAAGTTTAACATTGACAAATGTAAAGTACTAAACATGGGAAACAGCAACCCCAGAGCAACGTATCAACTCTGTGGTACTACACTGACACTGGTAGAGAATGAAAGGGACCTGGGGGTGGTTGTGCAGGCAGATATGAAGTTCTCTGAACAGTGCAGCCCGTCTGCACTGTTCAGAGAACTTAAATAATGGTGTATTGTCAATGATATATAGGAATTTTTCTAGCAGGGATAAGGAGGTGATTATTCCCTTGTATAAGGCAATGGTCAGGCCACACCTAGAGTACTGTATACAGGTCTGGAGGCCTCATTTCAAGAAGGATGTAGAGCTGCTGTAACGAGTACAGAGAAGGGCAACAAGATTAATGAATGGAACAAAGGGGTGCTCTTACGAAGAAAGGCTTAAGTTTTGCAAATTACAGTGTCTGGAGACTAGGCGCCAGCGAGGTGATCTGATAGAGGTGTATAAAACATTGAATAGTTACAGCATTCTCAGTGCTGATGGGATTCTTCCTCTCGCTCAGAATAATCACCTGAGAGGGCATAAATTCAAATTGAGGAAAGACAGATGTAGGATAGACGTGTGGAAATTTGCCTTTAGCCAGCGAGTGGTTGGTTGGTGGAACAGACTTCCATCCCTTGTCGTGGAAGTTGATAGCCTAAATAAGTTTAAGGCTCAGCTGGACATGTATTTTGAACGAACAGAGGGGTGAAGTGGAAGTGTTTTTTTTTTTTTTTTTTTTTTGGCTGATGCTGCATAAGCTTGCTTTCTTGCATCAAATGCCTCTATGCTAATGCTAACTCTGGCAGTGAGCTAAAAGATTTTGTAATAACTGAGAGCAAAGTGGAGGAGAAATTGTTAAAGATAAACATAAGAAACGCACCTGGGAGTGAAGGAATCTATCCAGTTATATTAAAGGAAGCAGCAAAGGAAGTAAGCAAACCCTTAGCCATAATTATGAGAGCTTCCTTGGACTCAGGGGAGGTACCCACAGACTGGAGATGTGCAAACTGTGACCCCAATTCATAAAGGAGGATCAAAGGCTGACACAAGTAATTACAGACCTGTTAGTTTAACTTCTGTTCCAGGGAAATTAATGGAGGTACTGGTTAAAGAAACACTGCAGGATCATCTAGACAAGGCTTCAAGTTATAGCTCAGACGCAGCATGGTTTTGTTAAGGGGAAGTCTTGCCTGACCAATTTGATTGGATACTATGATGTGGTCACAAAGGAACTGGATGTAGGGAATAACTTTGATATCATATATTTGGATCTTAGAAAGGGTTTTGATACTGTTGCACTTGGAAGACAGCTGTACAAATTGGAGCAGTATGGCATTGGAGGCAAATTGCTGGTATGGATAAAGGGATGGTTGAGTGGGAGAAGACAGACAGTGGTAATCAATGGACACTACTGTTTGTGGACTAATGTTATTAGTGGAATACCCCAGGAATCCATTGCTGTTTTCTGTATTTATTAATGATGGTATTTCAGGCTTAATGTCCAAGTTTGCGGACGATACGAAGGTTGGCAGGGTTGTTAATGATACTAATGACAGTACGCTGCTGCTGCAACAGGATCTAGAAAAGTTGAGCAGTGGGCTGAGAAGTGGCAACTGAAGTTTAACATTGACAAATGTAAAGTACTGCATATGAGAAGTAGCAACTCCGGAGTAACGTATCAACTGTGTGGTACTACACTGACAATGGTAGAGAATGAAAAGGAACTGGGGTAATTGTGCAGACAGATATGAAGTTATCTGAGCAGTGCAGACAGTCTGCAAGAGTAGCTCGTGGTGTCTTGTCAATGATATATAGGAATTTTTCTAGCAGGGATAAGGAGGTGATTATCCCCTTGTATAAGGCAATGGTCAGGCCACACCTTGAATACTGTATATAGGTCTGGAGGCCTCATTTTAGGAAGGATGTAGAGCTGCTGGAGCGAGTGCAGAGAAGTTCAACAAGATTAGTGAATAGAGCAAAGGGTTGCTCTTACGAAGAAAGGCTTAAGTTTTGCAAATTACAGTGTATGGAGACTAGGCACTTGCAAGGTGATCAGATTGAGGTGTATAAAGCCTTGAATGGTTTGAGCATGCTCAATGCTGATGAAATTCTTCCTCCTGCTCAGAATAATTGCCTGAGAGGACATAAATTCAAATTGAGGAAAGACAGTTGTAGGATAGATGTGCAGTTTCCCTTTAGCCAGCATGTGGTTGATTTCTGGAACAAACTTCCACCTGTCATTGTAGAAGTTGATAGCTTAAATAGATTCAAGGCAGAAGTAGGCAAACATTTGGAGCGAGTGGATGGGTGTAATTAGATTTGCGTTTTTTTTTGTTTTTTTTCGGCTGTGCATCCTGTGCCTATGCTAATGCTAATTTGTCTTATTGAAAATATTTGATCCTGACATCCCCGTTTATTTTAGCACAGTCATTTGGCCTATAAAAACTTGCCTGCTTTCCTGTGGTTACATTCAACAATACCTCTAACCCTGTTCTCTAATCTACACACTTGCATAAATTTTACCTGTAATTGCCAAATTTAGTTTTTATTTAACTTTTTTTGATGTAATTAATGTTAACCCCAGGGACTCACATTTGGTGAGTATGGACTTGTCACACCCAGGGTCCCGAGCTGGATATCATCATTCTTCTCTTTTTTGTTGATTCCTTTCTACTTCTGAGTCTTGTTCTCTTTGTATCTTTCTCTCTACCTCAGGGTAATTCAGAAATTTATTTTGGCTGGTGCAGCATAAGCCTCAGGCTTTCTTGCACTATATGGCTATTAATAATAATAATAATAATAATAATACCTTGCTCCAATCTTCTGGAAAACAACTTCTGGATAAGACCCTTTTACATATTAAGTTTTGTTGAAAATTAATTTTAGAAGCTTTTAAATGATCCAAAAGCTCTATCAAAATGATTCACAAATTTAGCATAGTATGTTAATAGCTTTCATAAAGTGTGGCACTTATTTACAGGAGAATATTAGTAAAGAAAATACTTTTCAAAAATATTGAAAAATTTAAACTTAAATTTTTTTAATAATGAAAGCTGGATTTTTAAAAACAGAAATAAATATGCTTAAAATTGTGAAATGTGTTCTTTTTTTCATTTACTTTCTCATTCCCAATTTACTCAGGAACTGCATGACACTTCTCCCAATTTTATCATTGTATATGATCTCCAAAGTGGTACTCTGTTTAAGAAGTGGAAACCTGAAAGCAACAGCTGCAGTATTGCTATCTCCTCCCAGGGAGGATGTGTGATCAATGGACTTGAAAATGCATGGGTACTCGTCTGGGATCTTTCAACTGGTGCACGTAGGTAAGCAACATCATGAGTTACTCTGTGGTAATTAAGTGGTATGATGGGATGTAGTTTAACTCTTTTTTTTTTTTTTTTTCATATCTTCACCCTTTCCCTCTTTTATGCAACCAGATCTGGTTGAATCATTATTACAGAAAAAATGATTCAATGGTATGAATTCCACTAATTTCTGCTTTGTATGTGTTGAATTAAATTTTAAAAAGAGATTGTCAATAGTGAACCTATTGCCTATTATGAGTATATCATCAGCGTAATGGGTGTATAATTTTATTTCTGGAGGGAAGGGTTGTAACATTTGGTTGTCTATTGTGGCTAGGTAAATTTCTGACAGGGGGGTGGAAATACCTAAACCCATGGGTAAACCGAATATTTGTTGGAAAATTTTATTATTGAATCTGAAATATCGGCGTCTAGTAAAAGTGAAGTGAGTTCAAGGATGTTCCAAAGAGCATCACGAGAGTATAGAAAATGCCTTAAAATACAGCACACGTTACTTCTCACTTAACACCACCAACTGAAGACATAACTTAACGAAAGTCTGTCATCATGACTATTGGCATTATCAATTCCTTTATGTTCCAGATCAACTACTTTCTACTTTATGACAACCAGGGACGGAGTAGTGCCCTTCTGCTTCCTTGTGCTTATTTTAAAATTCCGTTAAATTAAATCTCATCCCACCTTAATGCATTAACTTAACCATTCCACTTATATTTAGCCATCAGTCTTTTCATAAAACTATTGCAGATTATATTCAAGGTGAGTACCGCACTTTAAGCATTTCGCTATTTTTATATTAGTCTATTATCACGGTACTATAAGAATTCTAAAACTTTATACTTGTAAATCACATATGTTAATTTTGTTTTGTGCACTCACATATGTTACCTTCTCTGCCTAGTGTGCTAATTCAATTTGTTGAAAAGATAGTTCATTTTTATTGCAATAATTTCTGTTTAGGTTTACTTTACAAGGCCACACAGCTCCAGTTGATCAAATTCGAATGAATGAAGCAGGTACTAGATGCCTAACATATGATTCAATAGGAAGGGACAGAAGCTTGAGAGTTTGGGATGTTGCTAAAGGTATGTTTGATAGATTTAGAAATCACGAGATCAGTTATAAATAAAATTTGCATAATCATAAATTTATTGAAATACTTGTTAAAGATGGAAATGGTGGCAGTCATTTATAAATGACAAATTTACTTATACCATATAAAAGCAATTCTAATTCTAATCTGCCTTTATAAAAAAAAAATGTATGTGCAAGTTATAGTAAAAAGTGCATCTAGAATTTTCTTGCACTTGAAATAAAAAAAATGCACATTTCTTGAGAAAAAAAATTAGATTAAGGTTTCACCATATTTAATAAAGAAATAGTACTTTGAATTTAGTAATAATAGTACAGTATACCAACCTGGTCTCTTTCACATGCAACAAAATTAAAGCACTTTGGATGACACACTGAACTATTTAGTAATATTTCAAATCTTGAAAGTTTGTTAAAAGTATAAATTGTGAGTTTCTTGATAATAATTACTAAAGGAATGTCTCTAAGAAAATAATTAGATTCTGCTCATTTAAACAGTTTTATTTTTTAATAGCAAAATCTATTTAAGTGCCAAGCTTCATAGCAAATTTTATAGATACTGGTAATCTGAATGCATCTGATAACATATTGGTAATCAGTAAGATTATTGTTAACCTTTACATTTTGTTACATGTCTGTATGTCAGTAGTAGCTAAATGGGAAGTATGTTGTCTGCATAGTGTACAGAGTGGCCAACAGCCCTAATATGGCCGGGATTGTCCTGATTTAGAACTTCAAATCCCGCTTCCCAATAATACCATCATTTGTTCTGAAAAGAGAGGAAAAAAACTGTTCATCATCATCATTATGAACTTGGTCTGGCTTAGGTCTTTTAAGACCTGTTCCGTTGTAGCTCTTGGAGGTAGTCTTGATCTCGCCATAGTTGTCTTGGTTGACCCACATCTCCCTTGTCTGTAAGTTTGTAGTTAAAGGCTAATTTTGGGATCTGGTCTGAATTCATTTTTTCTATGTGACTGATCCTTTTTTTCTGATACCGTTTTATGTCATTTAGAAGAGGGCTGATTTTGAAGTGATGTTGTACAATTGTAATTTTGTTTCAGTTGTCATTTGTTTTCCGAAGTGGCATTTAATCATTCTGTTCATTTGATTATATTTTTGTAGTTTAGTGTGGATGTCTTTCCCTTCATTTGATATTAAATTTCCCAAATATGTGAAATCCGATATTTGTTCTATTATTTTGTCGTCAAATAACAATTTTGACTCTTTGTATGTTTTTTCCACATAATCTCATTGATTTTGTTTTTGAGGTGGGGATTTTCATCTTGTAATTTTTATCTATTTTATTCAGTTATTTAGCTGTTATCTGTAGTCATCTGATTTTGCAATTATAACTTGATCATCAGCATATAATATAGTTTGGATTTTATTCCTATTATTCAACTGTATTCCATTGTTAATTGTTTGTTTCCATTCTTTAATAATTTCATTAATGTAGATATTAAATAAATTTGTTGATAGTCCACATCCTTGTTTGACTCCTTTATTGGTGTTAAAATTGGGAATGATAGTTGGCCGATAGAATATTTTATGCAGACTTTTGAGTTTTTATATAAGCTTTGTATCGCTTTCTGGAGTTGGGTTTGGATATTTTGTTCATGTAGAATCTGTCAAAGTTTTTCCCGGTTTACATTGTCATATGCTTTTTCGTAATCAATAAACAGCAGGTTGAATTCTCTTCTTTTCTCCAAAATTTGTTGTAATGAGAAAATGGCATCTATTGTGCTTCTCCCTTTTCTGAACCCACATTGTTCTTCTTCTAAGAATTGTTCACTGCATTTATTAAGTTTATTCTTTAGTATATTAGAGTACAGCTTTGAAGCAGTTGATAGCAGGAAAAAACTGTTAATTTTGTTCCACAGGCTTTCCTGTTATAGTGTGCTTGCCGGATAACCTTTATCACCTAACGATTAAGACAATCAACTCATACAATTACTCAATATTCAATGCATAAAAAGCTACCGGGCAAGACTATCACTAATATTAGTATTCCAGGAAACCTGGGTTTTCATATGATCGACTAGTGAGTTACTTTTAGGACTACAATCTCGTATACTCAAATCTTATCCTGAAATATGGAGGATAGATCCGCGACAACAAGAAGGTGCTGTGATTTCCACTCTGGTCCCTTTTCAGATGATTAAATTCCAGAGCGGCCGCAAATGGTGATTCTTTTCCATTAAAAACTTATTCTGTGAATTGTGTGTAACTAGAGAATGGTCAAGAAGCAGGAGTAAACAAACAAAACATGATTTATTAGACATAAATATATATGATACAAACGAATCAGAGCAGTGGCTGGTTGCATCTCAGTATAAGAGTATGACTCTGTACCTTATTTGCTATATACTGAAGATTGCACAATATACTAAAAGTTGAGACATACTTGGCACATGTATATTAGTTGGTTTGTGTTCTTCGTGAGACCTTTATTAGATATTCATTGCTCATATTCAAATGCGTCAATAGGCATCTTGCTGTCCGAATATTTAGGTAACTGTGTAAAGTTGGCTGTTATGTTTACCAGTAATTGATAATATTCCATTTGATTATTATCAACAATAGGTAAAATGTTGACATGTAAATCTGAGAGGAGAAATGTAAGTAATCGTCGACAGTGTGGAGGGAGGGGTAGGTCTTATTGCTGGGTCGTTCCATTTAATTTGCTATTAAAGGACAAGCAAACTTACCAGAAAATTTCTGTGTTCCTCCAAAGTTTGAAGGCTCTGGACAACGTTCCATGGTGTATAACTTTTTCTCATAACACTACTTCAACGACAATTCTTCTACTGGATCTCTCTGCTTCTCTTCGCCACTCCACAACAATCAGTCATGACTTCAACAACCGACGAACAAACACTCCCCAACTAACGAACGACTCTTTTTCTGCCCTCTCCAAATATATATAGGTCCCTCCCTCCCCTAGGTTTGAATCCTCGTATTGGTCAAGAGACTAATTTTGTGGGTGAAAGAAAAACGATTGTCCTGGAAACCTGACCCCATTAAAATTAGAATCTTATGAGTAGAAAGAGGAACTTCGCATCTGCATGAGGTGGCATATCCAGATTGTTCAGCATTAGTCGCTAAATCTAAAGTCTCTTATTTGTACCAATCTCCAGATAACAATCACTTCGTAGTTAGGAAGTTCAGGTTTCACCTCAAAGGTATGTTCTTTACTTAGCAATACTCTAATTTCTCCGCCGAGAATTAGACTTTCTCATTGTTTTAATGAAATTTAAATCTGCGACATTTGTCCGAACCGATCGAGTGATGAACTCTTCCTGTGATTTAGCCAGACTCACAATAGCGTCTCTATTGCTGCCTCCCAAGTTAGAAGTCAAGGTGTGTATATTAGAACAGACAAAAATAGCTTACTGCATGAAATGGTTATTATTCTCTGAGCATAGCAGTGGCAAAAATATAGGGTGACTTGCTGATGGGGACGAAGCAAGAATTAAAAATGCACGCATTTTTATAATTTATTGATTTTACATATTTTTAATTAATTCTTATTAGAATCTACTGGATGTGTTAAAAATTAATTCTAATAACAAGAGAAAAATGAGAAAGTTTAAAGGCATTTTGTTTGTCACTGAATAATGAAGAAATGAAAATGCATGTTGATAAAAAATGGGTGCAATTTTTTTCAAAATTTCCAGAGGCAAATAATTTGTCTCAAATTGTAAAGCTTACAATTTGAGACAAATTATTAAAATTGTAATTGTAAGCTCCATAAAGCTTCAAATCATAATTGTAAGCTCCATATTCAAATTGTAAGCCACATTCAAATGCTTCATCAGAAAGAGTTTTCAGCTTAATGAAAACTGCTTGCCAGAAAGAGAGAAACCGTCTTTTATTAGAAAATTTAGAAGCCAAACTTATGGTAAAAGAAAACTACATGTCCTGTTCAGAATTTAAAATCTTTGGAAGGAGAAGAAATTTTAAAACTAGTGAAAGCTAAAGAAAAATATATAAAGTAAAAGTAGTCTTCCTCACTATTTTTAAAATAACTGTTATAAATAATATTATAGTTTATATAGGACATGTACATATTAACAACAATCATATAACAAATAAATACTATGATTGATAAAAATATGTATTTTAATTGCAATTTTATATTTTTATTTTACTTTTTTGAAGGAAAAAATGCTATACAACACATTTTTGTTTCAAGTTGTCCCGCTTACCAATTTTCAAAATATGGCCACCCTGATAGTGTAGCTAAGAAATGTGGCAACTCAATCAGGATTCTTTGAAAAAAAAAAAAAAATATATATATATATATATATATATCTGGCGAAGGTAAAGAAAGCCAACATGAGAATCACAGCACACTTTGGACTTCTTACTGACCAAACTAGTTTGCTGCTACCGCACTCTAGCACTGCTCGCTTGGTAAACAGATAGTAGTGGTATCAGTCTGGAGTAGAAGTCGAGAACGATATATTGATTGACAGGTAGGTGTGACAAATGATGTACTGATTCATGTGTGAACACAACAGATGATAACATCCTTTTGTCTTGATGAATGCTTGACATAATGGTGAAAAAAGGTCAGGTTACCCCTACTTGAATTCCATGGGAGCCCGAATCCCTCGCATAGTGGGGGGGGGGATCTGTGACCTTTTTTCTTTAGAATCATGGGTGGGCTGGTGGATAAATTGTTTATTAACAAAAAATTAATTTTTTATTACTTTACTTTATTTTGTTGTTATTTTTAAAGACACTTGCGCAGTACATTTTTTGCATTGCCAGAACTTTGCACGAGTGTTCATGATTCAATTAGTTTAAATTAATCATTGCATTTAAAACAGTACAGTTTTGGTCTTATTAATTTAGTTTTCATCAAAAAAATCAAGCAACATTTCATTTTTCCTTACAAATTTCGGCTAAAATCTATTATTTGGGTACTACTTGTCTCCGCGCAGTGGGCGTGGTTGTAGAATGGAGTGATTATACAGTCGAGTTCTGTGATTGGGCGATTATTGTGAAGGCGTTTTGTTTCTGATTGTTTTGTGTCGTCGAGGAGGTGGGTGCTTAGCTTAGGTAGGGTGTTTATCCCCCATCCTGCCTTTTTAAAATTGAAAAACGAATTTCCGATTTTAAAACAGCTGCAAGTGGGGGGTAAACACCCTAGACATCATCACCTAGGAGGGCAGCGGAAAACAGTGAGTGGCACCTACCAATCACTGCCTTCTTCCTGACTTTTAGTTGAAGTTTGCTGTGGTTCTCGTGTTGGCATTCTTTACCTTAGCCATTTTTTTTAGACAAGTTTTCCTGTATTCATCCATTAATCTGTGGATGTTGATCAGCAAAAACATGGTCATGATAATATACACTTGTGTAATTTTGATTATTAGGCTTATATTTTATTTTATGGCTTATACTTGCTTATTATCTTTCACAGAAAGTACATTCATTCATTCTGCCACTTAATTTTTACTTCAATGAAATGTCCATCTGAAGAACCTTGATCAAATGTGTTTTAGATATTATTCGATTTCCTTTTGAACAAAGGCAAATTTCCTACTCTTGTATTCTAATTGATATTTGGCTTAAGGAAAATGCTTATTTTTGTAAGTTTTATTGCTTCTTTCCTTCAGGAGATTGGTAGTCTTCTTTTAATGTTTGCAGCTGTGTTGTATTCTGCAGCATTTGGTAGTGTGCGGTCATTAAGCTCATGTAAGGCAGTAGTATTGTAAATAAGGGTCAAGAAATGGTTAAGCTTAATGCACATTTTTGCAAACATCATTGAAGAAGCATCGTTCTTTTGTTTGTATTTGTATTTGATTAGGATATTTGGATTAAAAAAAAATTCTATGATAAACTGCTATATGTGAATAATAATAATAAGGTACAAAGCTTATTATTCACAAAGGTGCAAGTAAAGAAATAACAGCCAGACTTTCTTTTAGAATGTGTTGTACGTTTTCAAGATTGAATGCTTTGATCATTAAAAATTTCTACTTTTTTTTTTTTATTATAACCTAATGTCTATTTTTTTATTACAACCTAATGTCTATTTTTTTATTACAACCTAATGTCTCTCCATATATATTTTATGTAGAGACTTTTTTTTTTTTTTTTTTTTTGGTTTGGTAGTTGTTGGCGCATTGGCTTCTGTGGCCATAGTGCACCTCCCAAGGTTTTTGCAATACTTTGATCCAAGCCCGAGGCGGGAATCGAACCCGCGACCTTTGGGTTGCCAGGCAGGCACTTTACCCAGCTGGCTAGCCCGGTCGGCTATGTAGAGACATAAAATATATATGGATATATATTTTATTTTGTATCATACTGTACCTATATATCATGGACTAATAAAAACAAAAAATTCCAGTGATAAATATACTTAAATATACATTATAAGCTTCTGAATTTAGAATGTAAGCATTGTCAGATCACTTAGGTTTTAAAATCTGTAAATATTATTTTTTTTTTCATGCTCTTGAGTTGCACTCATAATAATAGATAGGAGTTTGGCAGTCCATCCTGCTGCTTCCTTAAATATTACTGGATAGACCCCATCAATATCTCGTTCCCTTTTCCTATTAAGGCACAGTAATTTCTCTTTCAATCTAATTTCAGCGTTTACACAGTCATCTAGTTCCCAATACCTATTATTTGAGCCTGGAAAGCCTAAAAGATCTTATGCTCACATGTAAATATTGATGTAAAAAAAAAAATTCATCAGCCATCCGTTTAGAGTCATCAGTGATGTTACCAAAGCTATCATATAATGGAGCATTATAGTTATAGTTAGCATTAGTAGGGGCATAGGATGCAAGAAAGCAAGCTTATCATCAGACAAAAAAAAAAAAAAACCCACCCTTCCCATTCACTCCAAATGTTTGTCAAGTACTGCCTTGAACTTACACTGGTGTTCAAAGAAAGTGCATCACTCCTTAAAATTGTAATTGTCCGAATAACATAAGTATATGGCAATATTTCTTACAGATTGCATCAGATAAGATTGACATGCATAGGTGATGATGTAATATTGCATCAGCTGTTAATTTCAGCTTTATAAGCACACTCTACAAGAGTTGTAGTCATTGCTTGCTTATGTCAGGATGGAAAGTTATGTGCAGTTGACATCACTAAGAAAGAGTGCTATTGTTGCTTTATGCGAGGATGTTCTTTCTGTTGTCAGGGAAACGGGGAACATGCTTTGTAAAAAAGATAGGTGGAACAGGACCAGGGTATGTCTGCCAGGGGCAAAGGTTGATGACGTTGTAGAGCAAATATCATCTTTTAAGGGCACAAAAGGTGATATAGTTGTACACGTTGGCACTAATAATATTAAGAGTAGGAGACCGGCAGAATTACTTAACAAGTACAGGTCACTGTTGAACAAAAGCCGAGAATTAGGGTTGAATTTGAAAGTGTCTGCAATTCTGCCCAGACACGATAGGAGGCAGTATATGATGAGAGCTTTGTCGATCAATTTGGCCCTGGAAAGATTGTGCAAGGCTCAAGGGGTAGAATTTTTTTCAGCCTGGACTGTACTTGTTAACAGGAGAGATTGCTTCTACAGGGATGGGATACACTTAAATAGAAAGGGTGCAAGAATATTTGCTGATGCTATCGAGGCAGTGTTAGGTGGGTCGGAAAACTGCTAGCTTGGGGGGAGACAAAGACCAATAGATTGACAGTAGCCACTGGCAGAGGGGAAAGAGATTCTTGCACTGCTTCTATTAGAATGAGCAGAAGCCTGAAAAACAAGATGCATGGTATTTCAGAGACTGCTGAGAGCCATTGCGGTACAAGTAAACACATGGGTTGTGTTAGGGTAGCTAAGAATAGAAACAGGTGCAGGTATACTTGCATGTACACCAATGCTAGGAGTTTAGTAAATAAATTTGATGAATTTGAGGTATTGCTCAAAACATCGAAGGCAGATATTGTTGGGATATCAGAGACGTGGTGTCACACAGATATAAGGGATGCAGAACTGCAATTTGGGGAGTACAACGTCTACAGAAAGGATAGACAGGATAGGAAGGGGGGAGGGGTTATGCTATTAGTTAAGAAACACATAAAAACCAAGGAAGTGAAGCCAGTCGACATCGCTGGACAGTGCAGTGTTGAGTCAGTTTGGTGTGACATAAGCATTGGGAGATCAAAATTGAGAGTAGGAGTGTGCTATAGGCCTAATGACTCTGATGAGTATAATAAGGAACTGTACAGGGAAATAGAGTGGGCCAGTAAATCAGAGAGTCTTATAATGGGAGATTTTAATTTCCCAGATATTGACTGGAATTTGGGGGCTGGTTACTCACACACTAGCAGGGCTTTTGTGGATTTATTGGATGATTGTTTTCTACATCAGCATGTTCGGGAGGCAACTAGAGGGAGTAATACTCTTGATTTGATTATCAGCAGTGATTCTTCATGCATTAAGAATCTGCAGATAAATGAACCACTAGGTGGCAGTGATCACAGTGTGCTGAAGTGGGATTTACTGAAAGAGGTAACTACCATTAGGGGTAAAGGGAATTGTTATTGCTTCCGTAAAGGCGACTACGATGGACTGAGACAGTATTTAAATTCTATACAGTGGGACCAACTGATGATGTTACCAACAGCAAATTCAAAATGGGAAGCATTCAAAGAACTTATCTTGGAAGCTACTAGGCTTTACATACCAACTAAGAAATATTGTTCAAGGTTTAGGCCAAAATGGATGTCAGATGAACTAATGAGGCATATGGCAGAGAAGAAAAATGCATGGGATACTTACAAATTAACACATGACACAGAAGCCTATGATAGATACAAGTTGATATGCAACCAAGTTACAAAGGAGGTTAGGCAGGCGAAGGCAGATTACGAGAAATCCTTGGCAAGGGATGCAAAGAAAAACAGCAAAGAGTTCTTTACTTATGTAAACTCTAGAAGGAAGGGGATGAATCAGATTGGTCCACTTGATATTGATGGGTCAACTGTTGATGATCCTGCTCAGGTAGCTAACAAACTAAATGAATATTTTGCATCGACATTCACACATGAGGAGTTATTCAGCAAGGGGAATGCCAGAGGTATATTCAACTCTAGCAGTAAGCTACAGAATCTTGAAATAACTGGGAGTAAAGTGGAGGAGAAACTGTTGAAGATAAACACAAGAAAGGCACCCGGGGTGGATGGGATCTATCCAGTTATATTAAAGGAGGCAGCAAAGGAAGTAAGCAAACCCTTAGCCATAATTATGAGAGCTTCCTTGGACTCAGGGGAGGTACCCATAGACTGGAAATGTGCAAATGTGACCCCAATTCACAAAGGAGGATCAAAGGCTGACACAAGTAATTATAGACCTGTGAGCTTAACTTCTGTTCCAGGAAAATTAGTGGAGGCACTGGTTAAAAAAGCACTGCGGGATCATTTAGACAAGACTTCAGTTATAGCTCAGACACAGCATGGTTTTGTTAAGGGGAAGTCTTGCCTGACCAACTTGATTGGATACTATGATGCAGTCACAAAAGAACTGGATGCAGGGAATAACTTTGATATTATATACTTGGATCTTAGAAAGGCTTTTGATACTGTTGCACATGGAAGACTGCTACACAAATTGGAGCAGTGTGACATTGGAGGCAAATTGCTGCTATGGATAAAGGGGTGGTTGAGGGGGAGAAGACAGAGAGTGGTAATCAATGGACACTGCTCGTCGTGGACTAATGTTATTAGTGGAGTCCCTCAGGGCTCAGTGTTGGGTCCATTATTGTTTTCTGTATTTATAAATGATATTGATGATGGTATATCAAGCTTAATGTCCAAGTTTGCAGATGATACAAAGGTTGGCAGGGTTGTCAAGGACACTACTGACACTATGCTGCTGCAACAGGATCTGGAAAGGTTGAGCAGATGGGCTGAGAGGTGGCAAATGAAGTTTAACATTGACAAATGTAAAGTACTACACATGGGAAACAGCAACCCCAGAGCAACGTATCAACTCTGTGGTACTACACTGACAGTGGTAGAGAATGAAAGGGACTTGGGGGTGATTGTGCAGGCAGATATGAAGTTCTCTGAGCAGTGCAGACGGGCTGCAAGAGTAGCTCATGGAATGGAGTATTGTCAATGATATACAGGAATTTTTCCAGCAGGGATAAGGAGGTGATTATTCCATTGTATAAGGCAATGGTCAGGCCACACCTAGAGTACTGTATACAGGTCTGGAGGCCTCATTTCAAGAAGGATGTAGAGCTGCTGGAACGAGTACAGAGAAGGGCAACAAGATTAGTGAATGGAACAAAGGGGTGCTCTTACGAAGAAAGGCTTAAGTTTTGCAAATTACAGTGTCTGGAGACTAGGCACCAGCGAGGTGATCTGATAGAGGTGTATAAAGCCTTGAATGGTTTAAGCATGCTCAATGCTGATGGGATTCTTCCTCTAGCTCAGAAAAATCACCTGAGAGGGCATAAATTCAAATTGAGGAAAGACAGATGTAGGATAGACGTGCGGAAATTTGCCTTTAGCCAGCGGGTGGTTGGTTGGTTGGTGGAACAGACTGCCATCCCTTGTGGTGGAGGTTGATAGCCTAAATAAGTTTAAGGCTCAGCTGGACAGGTATTTTGAACGAACAGAGGGGTGAAGTGGAAGTGGGTTTTTTTTTTTTTTTTTGGCTGATGCTGCATAAGCTTGCTTTCTTGCATCAAATGCCTCTACTAATGCTAATGCTGTCATATTGCTTATAGAGTGTCTTGTAATCAATTGACAGTGAGTAGATTTCTTTCCAAACTCAAGAATACTGGTTCTGCTGATATAAAAAAAGGAACTGGATGCAAACGAGTCTCTACACCAAAACAGGACGGCGTTTTGAAGCACTTATGCCTTAAAAACCGTAAAGCTTCATCATCTGAGCTGAAAAGAGAGTGGGAAGAACACACGGGAGTGGTAGCAAGTTCTGTAACAGTAAGAAGACACCTTTTCAAAAATGGACTTGTAGCCCGTCGTCCTAAGAAGAAGCCCCTCCTCGCACAAAAAATGAAAAAGGCCCGATTAATTTGGTGTAAGGAGCATATCAAATGGACCCCCGCGCAGTGGAAGTCAGTTATTTTCTCGGATGAGAAGAAATTCAATCTGCATGGCTCTGATGGGAGACAAACGATTTGCCATAGATGTGGTAAAGAATATCATCCAGGCTGTATGGTGTCTACAGTGAAATTCTTTACTAGCCAAATGATATGGGAGTGCATTTTGTCGGTGTAGGTCACCTGCAGTTTATAAAAGGTTCTGCAAATGCCAATGGGTACCTGGCTATATTGGAAGGAAAATTTCTGCCAACCAAGTAACTGCATCTTTCAGGATGAATCTGCTCCTTGTCATTGGGCGAAAAGTGTGAGTAGGCACTTCTGTAGTTACTTTACCTTCATTTCTACGTTAGAGGTTCGACAGTAATGTGTTTACATTTGTTACAGGTGAAAAAATGGTTAGAAGAACAGTCCATTACAACTCTTAGCTGGCCACGAAACAGCCTGGACCTGAATCCGATAGAGAACTGTTGGCATTATGTGGAATCTGCAGTTGCCAGAAAGAAACCTAAGACCCTCGTGAACTTCAAGAAGCCATAATTCATGTTGTTTGGAACTGCGAACCATCAGTTGATTATCTTCAGAAATTGATATTGTCAGTGCCTCAGCAGTGTGCTGCTGTCATCAGGTCCAGAGGCGGTTCAACTAAATATTAGTTTGCACCTGGTGAACTTTTCATTTTGTTTTCCATTTAAAATGATAAACTGAAGCAAATTGTGGGCTTCTGGTAACATTTCAGCCATAAATGTCATGTTTACCAAAACTGTTGTATAAAGTTTATAATTGCTCATTTTGGAATATTTTGAGAGCACCTGTCAAATATTACTTAGCTTTGCCTTAACTATTAATAAATATCTTTTGTTTATATTTCTATTTGTGATGCTAATCATTAATGTAACATACCATTGCGAAAAAAAGGTTAGAAATGTGAAATTCCTAGGTGATGCACTTCTTTGAACACCAGTGTATTTAAGTTGCTGACCTCCACTACAACAGATGGAAGTTTGTTCCTACTATCAACCACCCGCTGGCTAAAGGAAAATTTCCGCACATCTATTCTGCAATTGTGTTTCCTCAATTCTAATTTACACCCCCTCAGGTGAATAAGCCAAGCAGGAAGAAGAATCCCATTAGCATTGCGCTTGCTGAATCCATACACCTCAGATAGATCACCTCACCGGTATCTAGTCTCCAGAAGCTGGAATTTGCAGAACTTAAGCCTTTTTTGGTAACACCAACCTCGTTGCCTTTCTCTGTACTCGTTCCAGCAGTTCTATATCTTTCCCAAAATGAGGCCTCCAGACCTGTATATACTCAAGGTGTTTTACTGGGTCGTACTACACTTTCAGAGTACCACCCAGTCGATACATTACTCTGGGGTTACTGCTACCCATATGCAGTACTTTATATTTGTCAACATTAAATTTCAGTTGCCCAACTTTTCCAGATCCTGTTGCAGTAGCATACTGTCATTAACAACCCTACCAACCTTCGTATCATCTGCAAACTTAGACATTAACCCTGATATACCGTCCCCAATATAATTGATAAATACAGAAAACAACAATGGGCTCAACACTGAACCCTGGGAGACTCCACTAATAAAGGTATAGTTCGTTTCTCCTGTTTTTCATATGTATAAAAAATTCTTTGAATGTTAGACTTTGCTCTCCTTGCCAGTCTTCTAAAACTTTGCTTTAGCATGCCTTACTCACTGGGTAACTTTATTACATATTACTCTGTACTCATTATAGTGTTCAGTTTTTTTTTTTTTTGATAATTTATATTCATCTCATGCAACTTTCATTTCTGTTACTAACTGTATTAGTTTAGATAAACTAATTAAGTTAGTAACAGGACTATAATCCTTTAAAGATATAAAAATAGAGTAATTTCTAGAATTTCTTTAATATTTGTGATTGAATTCACCATTTCCATTGAATAGAATTTAAATAATGCTTAAAGCCATGATAATTCCCTTGCGAAAATTAAAATCCTTCCTTTACTTTTGAAAATAGCAATTTCTTCAAATGTTTCCTGCATTAATACATTAGGGTCACTTCTTTCATATAGAAATTCTCATTATCAGTTAGATCACTGGTAAAAAGCAAAGTGAGCATATTGTTCCTGTGTGGGATATTTAACATGTTGATATAAGAAGCAGTCATCTATTTTATCAAAATATGGTGCAATGCAAACAATCCACCACAGGTCCCAGTTTATATCTTGAAAATAAAAGCCCCATGACAATACATAGATGCTCGCACACTCCATTGCTTGCACAACCCCCAACCTCATTCTTGCTCTGTATATTGTGTCACACCAGACTCAGTAGTAGCTTGCAAGTTCCCATCTACCCTTAAATTGGTGTGCTTCACAATTAAAAACTTAATTTCCCTTCTCCTTCTGTCATGTCTTTCCTGTATTTATTTATTTATCATCTTAAAATTCTGCATCCAGTACATCAAAATGCCATTTTATACTCTTATCATTAGTATAAAAAAACATGTGAGGCACTCTTTTCCCCAGAAATTTTCTAATTGGATATTATGTTAGCTCTAGTACTCATCTGCAATGCAACTGTGTATTATTTCCCCATTAATTTTCCATTGTCCCATAGTTTCACAGTGAACTGTGGTGTCTGGTCCTAGTGTTATAAGAATCCCAACAGACCCATTCCCCCCACTGCAGGAAGCTTTTTCTTATGGACTTTACTCAGTTACGAGCAGTGCATCTCTTTCTAGCAGTTTCATCAGCTCCATTGATAGTATGATGCAGGCATGGCAAACTACAATCAACAGCAGCTGACAGTTTTATAAAACTAACACTCCTAAGCAAGCACAATGCCTTCTTTTAACTTCAAAGTTAATTTAGGGGAAAATAAAAAAAAAAAACAAGAGGAAATGGGCAACTTGTTGGCCTTATTATCAGCAGTGACAGTACATAGAATGCATTGGGAGCCAGCTCCCTCCATCAGTAAATTTGGGAAACTGCACTCTTACTGAGTTTATTTTATGATATTGTCTGATATTTTGTCTATTGTTATTTTTGTTTGATATTAAATGCATCAACAAAAGTATTCATTCTTGGCAAAGTGTATCATATTGCTCTTGTACCAGTTGCTGATCTTTTAATGGAGCCCAGAGAGCCTATTATTGCTATTCATAAACTGGGCATCCAGGATATTTATTTTCATATAGTGACCCGCTTTTTTAATTGTTGTTTTTATTTTATATTTTACTTGATAATAGTGTATCATTTTGGTGTGTTTCCAAAAATGTTCTAAAAGCCACTCAGGGGGGCCCCCCCTTCTCCCAACACATGGCAAGAATTTGATTTGATTCTTGGCAGTGTGTTCTCTTTTTTGATTTATGAATGCCACTCAATGAATGAATTTTTCCCTCCTTATTCAGCTTCATGTTAGCTGAAATGGCAGACACCTAGTTATCAATGGTGATTAACGAAAGCCAATGACAGCTATCATCAGCTATGTTACCAGAACATAGGTTTTTCCATAGTGGTAAAGTGGTTGTTTTTTGGTACTTGCCCTTATTTCTTACTTTCAATAACTTGACTAAAAATGTATTACAATCCTTTTAGGTTAGGAAAATGGGAATAAATTAAAATTTTTATATCTAATTTGGAATTAAAAGAGGATGATACACTTATGAGAAAATTCTGAAAAGCAAAGTTCTGGAAAGTAGTGCACTATGTGAAATTGTATTTCAATAGAAGCCTCTAAAAAAACCTTTGTACTTGCAAATTGCCATGCCTTTAGATAGGATGGTTTGAAGTGATGCTCGCAGAAGGTAGTCTACCTATGCTTTTGGCAAAGCTTTGAAAATTCCTGAACATAGTGAACTAGTTCCAGTTCATATAAAAAGAAACAATAATTCCTTATTAGTTGTTTTTATTTATCCATTTCGTTGGTAAAACAATATTTGTCTATATAAAATCTATTAAAATATACTATATATATACACTGAGTGATCACTGAATTATGACCACCCCTATGAAAACTGAATGCGACCCTTTGACCACGTGAGGTACGAGAGTGCAGAGTTAGTCGACCTACGTTTCATAGGTGTCGATGGTTCAGTAGGTAGTAAAATTCCTAGCGTGATGGGTAAAAGGAAGGATTTATTGGACTTTGATAAAGGACAGATTGTGGGTGCTCGACGAGCTGGTGCCTCGATTTCCCAAATGGCTGAACTGGTGGGGTGTTCAAGAGCTGCCGTAGTTAAAGTGTACCAGGACTGGCATCAAAATGATCAAACAACCACCCGATGGCAAAACTGCAAAGGTCAGCAAAAGGTTGATGTTAGAGGTGAGTGCCGGGTCCGACAACTTGTACAGGCGAACAGGTGCAGCACTGCTGAAGAGTTGACTACCCAATACAACATGGGCCAACCTGGAACAATATCTGGCATGGCTATGCATTGCACACATGGGCTATACCAGGATACACCCATCACCTCTATACCTGACTGCATTACACACAGCTTGGTTGGCCATACCTCACGGACGCTTCCAACATCTTGTTGAATCAATGCCACGTTGGATAGTTGCTGTACTGAGGGCAAAAGGAGGGCCTACGAAGTATAAGGTAGATGGTCATAATTCAGTGATCACTCAGTGTACAATATAATTAATTAGAATTACATAATATCTAGTTTCCTCTATGACCATTCACAAGTAATGGTAGACAGGGCTCTGTCTTCTAACTTCACTAATGCTGGTGTTCCCTAAGTTCAGCTCGTGTACTCGCTCCCCCCCCCCCTCTTTTCTTCTTGTATATTAATGATCTTCTTCTTGACTGGAAATCCTACCCGTACTTTTGCTGATGATAGCACATTGCATTCAAGTTTGAGAAACCTTGCCCTACACAAACAGCTTCAACTTCTCGAATATACACTACCAATGCCTTAAATGCTGATCTCCAATGGGGCAAAGATAACTTAGTTAATTTCAATCCTTCTAAAACTGAGTCCTCTCTTATATCTCTCAAAAAACGGATTCTTATGCTTATGTTTGACCCCAGATTTGTAGACAAGATTATGTATCTCTATCAGTGATTACCCTGACTTCTAATCTCACTTGGCACAAGCACATCACAAATATTGTTTACTCTGCATCTAAAAAACTGGGTTTTCTCTTTTGCTCTTAGTGTTACTTTTCTTTTAAACAGTTACTCACTCTGTGCAAATCTCAAATCTGTCCTACCATAGATTATTGTTTCCGCATCTGGGGCAGTGGCCCTATAACATCTCTCAGGCTTTTTGACTCCATTCAAAAGAGGATAGTTAGGTTAATTAATGACCCATCTCTTACAAAGTCTCTTCATTCTGTCTTATAGATGTTCTTTTTCTGCTGCACACTTTTTCTATAGACTTTTCTATGGGCATTGTTCTTCTGAATTGGCTTCTATAATTGCTCCCCACCCTCTCTCTCTCTTCCAAACCAGACCAAACAAATGATGCAACCAGTCAGCACCATTTTATTGTCCAACTTCAAACTCACAGACCCAACTTTTTTTCCTTCCACAATCTCCCTTCACACATATTTCCTGAAAATTACAAGGTAGAAATTCAAGTCTAATGTCAACAAGTATCTTCATTCACCTTCTCAATCTTCAACTGACACACAATACAAAGTACTACAGGTTCTAATCTTCTTCCAGTCACATATCTCCCTGAAGAGCTGTTGTGGCCACTAACAAATTCCTCCAACTTCATCGATCACGTGCACTACGAGCAGCATCGCTAACTGTCATGCCCAGAAGTTCACTGATCTCATCCTTCCACCTAGTTGCAGGTCTTCCTATGCTCCTCTTCCCTTTGATTTTTCCTTCCATTATATTCTTCAACAGAAAGTATCCCTTCTTGCTATGTGTCCAAAAAATTTGAGTTTTCTTCTGTTGATGCTATTAAGAATTTTAGGCCTGCCAGTTTTATTTAATACCCACTCACTTGTTCTTCAAAAATGCCTGAATTTTCTTCCTGTTAACTCTTTCCAGATTCCATCCTTCACATTCCTATGTGGCAACTGGAAAAATTATCGAATCAATGATTCTCAGTTTCGGCTTTAGGGGCAGATCTTGACTCCATAATTTTGTCAGATCAGTGACCAACGTTTAAGCCTGTCATCTCTTTACATCATTTGAGCAGTCATTATTTATTCTTGACCCTAAGTAATCAAATTCATCAACTTCTTCAATATGTTGGAGACTACTTTCACTTTACTGGAACTGAGATTATCACCACTCACCATAATTTTAGTCTTACTCGCATTCAGAAACAGTCCTTTTTTCTTACTTGCTTCACATACTCTACTCAGTTTCTTTAAGATGATCCTTGGAATTGCAGATTAGCACAGTATTATCTGCATAACAGAGGTTGTTTATCTTCAATCCTCAAATTTTGATGCCAGTGTCTAAATCTTCCCAAGCTTCTTCACATGATACCTTCCGTGTAAAGATTAAAAAGGTGAGGTGACAAAATGCAGCCCTGCCTGACACCATTACCGATTTTGAAAAAGTCTGTGTTTCCTATATTAGTCCTTACAGTTCCATCCTATTCCTGGTATAGTAGCTTAATTATGTGGATTGGGAATCCCAATATTAGTCATTGTTTCGCATAGTTTCTCAAATGCTTTTGAATTATCGATAAAACACAAAATGACTGGAACATTGAATTCATTACATTTTTCAATAATCAGTCATAGACTGATCTGATCTCTGGTTCCTCTGCCCTTTCTGAAACCTGCTTGCTCCTCTGGCATTTCTTCTTCAAGTTTTATTGAAATTCTGCGTAGTTTAAGAAGAATCTTGCTATCATGAGAAATTAGGCTAATAGTCTTGTAATTTGAGCAAATTTTCAGATTTCCTTTTTTTGGTAGGGGAATGAAAATTGATTTCTTCCAATCTGATGGCCACTGTTCTATTTTCCAAATCTTTACAATCATTTTATGAAAAACCTCTGTACCCTTCACACCTGTAGCTTTAATCAATTCCGCTGGGATTTCATCAATTGCAGGTGACTTGCCACACATCAGTTCTTTGATGGCTTTTTCGACTTCCTTTAGTGGAACTGGCTCATGATTACACCCTTGAAAACAGGGTGACAGATTGTTAGTGTCATAGTGCAAGCACTATGAAGAGCTGTTCAAAGTAATCTTTCTACCTTCCTTTAATTGTGTTCTCCTCCATTCAGATTTTGCCCTTGGAGTCCTTAATTATATTAATTTTTGGATGGAACTTTGTCTTAAGGTTCTAATACCTTTCATAAAAAAAAATTGCTTTTATTAAAAAGCCATGTTTAAGGATAAAAAAATCAAATATGCTTAAAAAGTCACCAAAATTATACTTATACACAGAAGTTTAGCACTAGAGTTATTTAGGAAGCTGAACTCAGTCGACATCATGCTTTAAATGCAGGTTACTACTGAAAGTATATTTTTAAACATTTAAAAAATATTTCCTTTTTTATATTATATCACAGTTTGATTTTGGAATGATTATCATGTATCTAAATTTTATTCTTATGGTGTTATATTTTTACTGTTCCATGAAATATGTATAATAAGAATGAAAGTGTGCATCAGGTGGCTTTGCCGTAAATGTAAGGGGAGACTTCTGTAAGTAATATGGGTGGCAATCTGCCAATGATGTACGGATCTGCATAATTCACAAAACACAATATGTAAAAACACTTACACCAATTTTCAGTACTTTTAAAAAAAAACTTCTTGCTGATAATAAAAACTTTTAGAAAAATTTTTCTGAATGATCTTTGTACTGAACTTGTTACTTACTAAATCTACACAGTGAAAATAAGGAAGTTTAAATTGAAATAAATAATAGATCTGAAGACAGTATTTTAATTTATTATTGATATCCACAGGTGAATGCCTGGCAGTGTTTACTCCAGATCAAGCTTTTACATGCTGTGAACTATCTCTTGATGGCAAAGCAGTTGTGTTAGGCCTAAAAAATCAGCAGGTAATAACTACATTGTTGCTATGTTGTGAAACTAGTATTGAAGAAGAACTACCCCCTTCTACTTGTTATGGTGATCCAGAACGTAAAGGACAAGTGTTTGATGTTAGTCAGCAAGGATAAATGTTAAGCCACATGTATGTGGTATGAACACTTGTGGTACACTGTTCATTAAAACTATTGTTACATTCAGCTTGCATCAGATGATCGCACAGAAAATAGTTACATATTTTTTCATAGCATAACCACTATACCACTCATAATGAGGAATGTATATAAAAAGCACTTTATTTTTTGAGAATAAATTCTATTCTTAATATAGATGCATATGCAGTACATATTTCAGCTTATTAGAGGAGAGGGCTAATGCTAGTGGAGTGCATGAGTCACATCAAGACCCTCAGAGCCATGAAATGCATCCTTAAGTAACAGTACTGGCAAAAGCCTAATGGTCTATAAAATTTGGCACACTTAATTTACACATTTTTAGCAGAAGTTTAAATCAATTAAAATCTGTTACTTAAAGAGATTTTTGATGCATAAAAAACATGGCACGTTTCATACTTTAAAACTGTTTAAAACTTTTTAAAAATGCACATATAGGCTTATGTGCAGATATTTGATAGCATAAAATTTCTAAATAGTTTATTATAATTAAACTTAGACATGTCTGGAATAGACAAAATGACTTTTTCTTCTCTTGACAGCCACCCTCCCCATTCACTCATACATAATAGTTAAAACTTTACAGATAACTTTGATAGGCTCTATCTGCTCTGCTCTACTGCAAACAGTCTGATGTACACTGAATGTAAAAAAAACAAAATCAATGTTTTAATAAATAGTGTTGAACAACTTGGAATATAAGACAAGTAGACACTGTGATATTCCTTATAATCTCACAGAAGGCACAACAAATGCAGTTTGGAATCCAGCTAGTTAGCTGCTTGTAATATGAAGGATGGAAATCCCAACTCATTGCAAATCATACGCACAGCTTTAATTTCATGTGCTAAATCTAGGTCTAAGGAAACTGAAAATTGTTTCAATTATGTTTTCTTGATTTTTTTACAAATTGATGAACATAAAGATCTTAATCCTATTATGTATACTAATAAATACAGCAGTGCATAGATTTTTAGAATGATACAAAGATTTTGGCCATGTGAAATCTAATACTTATGTGAAAGAATAATTTATAATAAAAAGTTATTTATTCTAAGAATTTCTACTTGGATTTTAGCATTATACACAAAATGTAAACATAGTAATATATAATTCAGTGGTTGCTATTGCTTACTGTAAAATGAGGTAATATATATATCAAAATATTCCATGATGGAAAATGACTCTAAAAAGTTAAAAATGTATCATTAATCCAATTCCAAAAATTAGTATAAGGTAATATCCTAAGTTATGAATAAGATGCATTCATCAGAAAGTTTGTAAATCAGGAGTGATTTTCCCATATATAATGGAAGGTTGCAATGTCAAATATAACAAATTACAATTCTTGGCTACAGTATTGTTGATGCTTCTTTATTTAATGTATATATTCTGCTATATTTTATGTGTATATTAATTGTAGTATGTATGTATGTATGTATGTATGTATATCATATCAAAAAAAGAAGAAAAGTGTTGTATAGTATTTGTGTTAGTCAGTGATGGACAAGTTTTACAACTGTTGATAAGTTTTCATTCTAAAATCCAGCAATGGTTTGGCCATAAGATTGCTAGATGCAGAGTTCTGTCAACTTTTCCAGCTTTGTTGGAAGATTTTCAGTATATATATATGTCCATTATGGTTTTCCAGTAATTTGCTTTTCTTCTGAATTCCCCCCCCTCCCCACCTACCGAATACACAAACATGCTTGTTTTATCTGTTGATGTTTACCTCAGAATTGCCTTTGCTCATGTTTAGCATAGTGCAGAAAATGTGTTCATTAAATGGTGCATAATCAGATTCTAATTTTAGGCACATCAGTAGCTTAGACTGTTGCCATGGTGTATTATGGCTGTATAAATGTGTGCTCATGGACTGATTTGCATGTTGTCCAGGCTGAAAAACCCAGAATAACTTAGAGGAGGGTATCTACTCCCTCTGCTTATGATTGGCTGACTACAGCTCTGATTGAAGATGCCTTTTAGAAATTCCTCTAGTCTACAACAGACTTGTACCCGAAACTCTATAAATGAGTGACAAGTAGGGAAATCACTATACTGTCATGGAGGACCTTTGTTTATCATACTTATAACTTGCATTACAGGTACTTCAAATATATATAAAAAAAATACAATCAGGTAAAACAAAAGAAAGAAGCATTATTTCCAAGAGTTTAGGGATGCATATATTGGTACCTTCTCCTGTATTTTAAAGTCCAAATACAAAATAAGTTTACATTTTGTGCCAATCTGAATTTAACATTTCATGATGGTAAAGCTGTTTATTACTAATCATTTGTAAAGCATTTAAGAACAAAACAAAGCTTTTGGCCAAAAGTAAAACAATGATTTGGATGTTATACAAGCGGAGAGCCTTTTTACCTAATTTTTTGTAGAACACAATCCTTCTATGACTGTAAAAAAATCATACTGGTCCCTTATTCAGGAAAATGTTTCCTAAATTGGAAATCATGAAAAAGTATAATTTTGGCAGAACAAGGCAATAGCTTTTTGAATGAAACTGTATCAGATACTGTTTCATTCAAAAAAGCTATTGCCTTGTTCTGCCAAAATTATAATTTCCAGAGTGCTTGCAAAATGGCCCATTTTCTGTTTCAGTTAATACCAGAAATAATACAGATACAAAGATTTATCCCATAATAGTATTAATTCTTGATGATAAATTGTAGAAAATAGTTTTCTATTTTCCATGTCTGCCACGAAAGATGATCCTACCTGAAAGAATATAGATTTGATGCTTTCAGAATCTGTCATATGATACCGATTGAACACATTCTGTTCAGATAATACTACTATTATGTCGACCACAAGAATGACATTGCAGCAGTATAAAAAAAAAAAGAAGCAAAAATGGGTTGTGTTATAGGGCTACAACACCAGTTCTGTTGTATGGCACAATATTGTGGAAATCATTTTGATTACATCACATTTAATATACTTAATAATTCTTGCTTATCTTAAAAATCAAACAGCATTTAATGATGTGTGTTACTACAGACGAACTTGTAATATTGGTGCGATATATATCCAATTAGTTCATTCCCATTTTGCTTAAAAGCATATAACAAGGTAACTTTTGTATTAATTTATTAAAAGCTGATGCCTAAACCCATTCTTAGCACTATTTTGTTTATAAATTAAAAACTGCATTTGTTGAATTTTTAAAAGAATTGCAGATTTAGGGTCTTAAGTATCTACAAGGAACCATGTTTCCAAGGACAGGCAGCTGTCTCTGAAACGTATGGTACTGGTTCCAGACATAACGAGAGAATTCCTTGAATGGTACTAGAAGGCAATTTAATTGATTCATTTCAATAATGCATTGCTATGAGTTTCCACAAAGACAGACAGTTGCAATTTTTTTTTTAAAATTTGAAATGAAATTAGTATCCAAGCCAGATAACACTTGTGATCATAACAGATTTCATTTGTGGAAGTATATTCACCATTGATATAATAACGGTAAATATACCCCCCCCCCCAAACTTATCTAAGTATATGGCTTGAGAGAGAGAATGAATGAACAAACTTTTATGAATTTCATCTCTAGTGACTGAATGGTTAAAGTGCACTAATACAGTATAAACAAAAAAAAAAAAAAAAAAAAAAAAGAAGGCAATACATATGCATCTATAATTTTAGGTGCCTCTAGAGCTTTTGAATTATGAATTTAGAATAACTTTGGAACCAAACATTAAATATGTCAAAAATAAGTGGATACAGATTTGTCTATAGTTGTTTGGTTTTTAGGAGCATTAGCAACTAAGGCCATATTGCTCCGGGATATGCGGTGGTCATTCCCTGACCTTTCCGCATTCTCCATATTTGGTGGTGATGGGCTCAAACCCCAGTCTAATCAAGAAGCGTGTGCTACGCAGTGCTGCTCCTTCCCACCTGGCTACGGAGGCGCCTTTTGTCTATAGACTGGGTAATTAATGTGGAAAACTACATTTGGCTAAGTTAAAGTTTAAATTTCATTTCTATTCTTAAATGTGGCTACAACTTCCAAAATTATACAAAATAAAGTGAGAGCATAAAGTATTACTTTATAATAAACACATTTATTAGTAGTGTACATTCATATGAATTTTTTTCTCCTTCAGAATAGATCATGTGTGGATGCTGTTGAAAAAAGTTTGGAACTTCTATTCTAAAATACCCTTCAGAACACCTGTTACTTTGTCTTTCATGTCGCTATTATGTTTAAGGCTTCATAGCATAAGAGCATCTTCAAACTGTATTGTGCTTGCAGCTTCAGAGAGAGAAAGTAATGACCCAGAAACTTGCTTCAAGTTGTTATTATAATTCATGGTAATATTACATTAGTTTGAGGAAGTTAAATATTTCAGTTAATTTTTGGAATATCATCCAGTATCTATTTTTAGAGAGAGTGATTCTTGGGATCCAGCCTGTGACAGTCTAGCACCATGGCCAGTAAATAGTGAGGCTGTGAAAAAGGGCAATACATTAACATTCACTGCTTCATTATGCAAATATGTGGCATCAGGCTGTTTAATCCACTTGGAGGGGAACTACCCTACTTTTAGAGCTTTTTCTTTTTCTTCCAATTTGACAGAAGAAAGCCCAAAATTGCCTCTGCCCTTTCCAATCCAGATTCACCCATGACTCAATCCCATGGTTTTTAATACAAAATTCAAAAAGGTTGTTGGAAAAACCAGCAGTGAAAGTTTTGCAACTTAGGAAGCAGAAAAAGTTGCAGGGAACAAAAATCTAATGAATAATCAAGAATTGGTCACAGGTTTTTTTTCTTTAAATACCAAACACTCACATTCATTTCAGAATTTCCAAATAATTGGTCATTCAGATGCTTGCATGGTGTCCGCTGGACACCATGCAAGTATCTGAATTTTAATCTGGGAGTCAGTGACCTTGCAAATTGTAAACAAATATGATAAAAACATTCTTTATTATTACTGGTTTCTATAATTTATTTTCTTTTGATATTTTAATTGGGTTTAGCAAATCATAATAGTTTACTGTTTTCAACTCAGTAAAAAAAACCGAAAATTTGTTTTTTTTTTCACTTAATTGAAATTGGTTTTTGGTTTACTGAATTGAATTTAGTTTTTACACTGGGTTAAAGAGGCACCACACTAGTGCCCTTGTTACAATTGAGGATGCGGGTGATGGAAGATTAGACTTAAACTCATTACCACTAAAACTTGAGTTAACATTTGAAATGGCTTGCTTGTAGATTTCACTAATTCCTGCAATTTCCATGTTAATCCTTCCCCCCCACCCCACCCCCCAAAAAATAATCGCTCAGTGTCACAGCAAAAACAATAAAAGTGTGGAAGATTTGAAATCAACATTATGTGGTGTTACTTCACTCCAAGTTTAACCTTAAACCAGTTTCCATGCTTTTTTCAATCCTCAATGCAGTCTTGCCATTTTTATACAAACTTCTTGTTCCCTGTAAAAGGTTATCCTTAATGTCATATTTTTCTAAAATTTGAAAGAGCAATTTCTTGATACTTCATTAGATTCCCATGACTTTTCTTCTCTAAGATTACATTCAACAATATTTCTAACCCCTCTTTGTAAAATACATGAGTGGTACTTTAAGGAGTTCAGTTTCTCTGTAATTACATTATTATTCCATATTACAATAATAATGCAACTTGAGATCTTTGTAGTGTACTTATTCAAGCATATCTGTTCAAACCTTGGCAGCTACTGGAATCCATTATAACTCAAAACAAAAATTATACTTTTATTATGGAAGGATATATGCTGGTACATTCCACTTAAAATAATGTTCAATTCTATGTATATCAAAGTTTGAATTCAGAATGGATATATAAGTGCTAATTTATTCAGTTATATTTTATTATGACCATTGAGTGAATTTGCAAAGTGGAATGCCATACAATTTATACTCGTATATAACCTGTGTTACTCAAACATATATATCGATTTATAATTCCTGCCACCAAAAAAAGCAAAACTTTGTATTGCTCTTTTTTTTTAATCTACGATGAAAAAAAAAAAAAAAAAAAAACAATAGAGTTTTGCTTTTTGGTGCCACCAACTACTGATGATTGCAAAACATTAGCAATCATCAATGGTTGATAGCAGGGAAACAAATTATATTGTACTCAAGAAAAATTTAATTTACTTTTTATATTTTTTTTAACTGTTACTGTCCTGTTTTCATTTTTTTCCATTTATACGCCATTTTCAAAGTTGAGGCTGTCAAACAGTTTCAAAAATGGGAAAAACAAAATGTAAAGTTATTTTAGATAACGAAAAGTATAAAAGTGACTATGAAAGGAGGTTTGTCAGCACTGCTTTAAAAATCTTTATATCAAACTGTCCTTGATATTTGGTAACTGAGTAGTAAATATACTAGTCTTGCACTGCTTGTATTGTTAGAATATACTAATAGCATTTGATCTTAAGTTATTGCAAATCTGTCTTGACGGAGGGTTGTAATATAATGTCACTAAACCTTTGTGTAATATAAAATACAAAAGTACTGTTACACTGAAAGATTTAAGGTTTTTTATGGTAAAGGGTGTTTGTCTATTAGACTCCTGCCAGTGTAAGTCTAACCTAACCTAATATATATTTATGTTTATATTTTAAATATACTAATTAGGTTAAGTTAGACTAGACTTGTAACTTACACTGGTGGGAGGATAATACACAAATAACTAGTAAAGCTAAGTTTCAAATATTTCAACCCTCTCAAGTATCTTAAAAAAGTTATTTCATATTTGAAAATATCAAAACTATGACATCAAATCAATGTTAAAAAGTAGACGGTAACTAAAATTGTTCGACTGCATTAATATTAGTGAATGCTTTCACTTTTCACACATGCATTATATACTGTTTACATTGTCATAAGGTGATTTACAATGTCTGTAGGCAACTGTTTGCACAGTACATGTTTTATATACGTATGTGGGTGTATATGTGTGTGTCTCTGAATGGATGGACGAATGATAGTCAATGTAACTTTGTATGTGTGGATGGATAAATGTGAAATTACTGTTATAAACATTTTGTATGTCTTTGTTTTATCCCACACTTTTTGTATCTTAGAGATTGTAAAACTTTGTGGAAGCAGATATTTGTGATTAGTTCTAAAAGGTGTTTTATTTTTGCTGTTCAGGCTAAATGTCAATGATATGAAATGTGTTGTCACATTAAAATGTGCCAACTGTGCTCACTCAGCTCTGCCTCAAAGCCTTTAAAAACAATTGTCCAAGTAAAGCTATGAAGCTGTGAGAGAATGTGAAAATAAAGAAAAAAAGACCAAGTGTATTTTTTCCTTTAATTCTTTTATTTTTTTCACTGAATGTTAATTGCCTATACTGCTGAAAGAATATTATATTTAAAAACTAAATAAAATAAAATAATCTAAACAAAAATTTACTTAAAGGCACAGTACAGAGTTCAAGTTCAACCACAACTTGTTTTATTTAAAAAGAAAAGTATATGAACAGTTTAGTGATGTCTCTTTGTTTTAATATTCCATTAGGCGTTATTTCCAACACCTGCCACTGACCAAAAATAATAGTCTGAAGATTTAAGCAGAAGGTAGAAATTAAGAGTTCTCCACAAAATAAAAAAAAAAAATAAAAAAACACAGATGAAACTTTAAATACTAACAAAATACGTATAGAAATAATAAAAACCTGTTAAAATGACCAAGCAAAATATTTAAATTCATAAAAAAGAATTAAAAGGTCAAAATCATATCATCACGAATCAGACACAAAATATCAAACAATCTGCATATGCACGGTGATGAATGTATGTGATTTTGTTAATCATGAGTATTTTCATGAATATTTCAAAGTTGTTTAATGCAGTCAAATAATCACAATATCCAAGCAGATCGGATATTTCTGCTATACATATCTAAACCAAATAATTTAAAACAATGTCTGTATATATATATATATATATTTATTTATTTATATATATGTACACTTGATCTTCAGAAGACCAACAGTTTCAACTAAGCTTGTTTTTTTCACAGAAATGAAACATCCGTCATTGGCACCAAATAATACACACTAAAATCACAGTATGAAAACATGAAATCATTTCATTATCACAGTTTGGTATTAGCCAAGTAACAAAATATTTTAAAAAATAAAATAAAATAAATGTACAATAAATACATAAAGCAATGTACCAATGTACAATAAACTAGCAGTGCCATTCTCTTAAAACACTCCAAATAGTTCCACCTTTATATAAACACAGCCAAAGGAGGAACGACACAACGTACAATGCAAATATACATAGCAAATCAAGACAGATTACATTTATTGTGTTAATTATTTTTCTTTTTCCTGATATACAGGTATATATTTCTTGTATTTCTGAAAATTGGTGCTTTGTACAATATGAAATTTTGAAATTTGTACATAAAATCTTCTCCAAAACAGTTACCTTGGAGTTGTGTAATTTTAGATATAATTTTAAAACATTAAAGTACATTTTTAGCAGTTTATAAAAAATATTCACCATGAAAGGAGATTTAATGTCCAATGTATGATAGTAGCAACAGTTGCATAACTACTAGATTAAAAGGTCTTCACAGATGATTTTTAAAATGTTTAATATAACGCACCGTCAGTATTCAAGAATTTTCTGTTAGCAACTTCAAATAATTATGGTTCTTAGCAATAAGTTACAGATTCATTATAAATCATTATCTTATCACTGTATGTAAATTAATCATAACTGTCTCCCTTTAAAATAACTTTTTTTTTTTTTTTAAATTGGTACATTTTAACTTGTGTCATATTCAAACTGTGAGAACCATCCAGGTCCTCACAGTTTGAATCCTCAATACATTTGAGGTAGCTAGCTAAATTTAAAAATTTATATATATATATATATATTTTTTTTTTCACTTATAAAAACAAATTTAAAACTTCCATTTATTTTAATAACAAACTTAAGGAGGGTTTTTTTTAGCATGATGATAAAAGAGTTAAAAATTTACATTTTCTTTAATATTAACAATAATAATGCTGTGCCTAATAGTTTAAAATGCTATAAAATAGTTCATAAAAAGCATTTTTCTTTTAATAAAAAAAAAAAAAAAAAAAAAAATTCAATAACTTCAATTTCACATGCAAATTATTATTGAACTGTTTGTGCCTGAATATAAACCAGACTCCCAAAAATCAGATCATCTTGAAATGGGAGAAAGAATGTTTATATAATTTTTGATTAAAAAAAAAAAAAATGCACACAAATCAAGGTCAAGCTAATTGTGAAACCCCCCAATTGAATAGAATATTGGTATATAGATCACTAAAATTTAAATAATTAAAAACAATTAGTTTAAAGACAAGGAACCTCCTATATTTAATGCCATTTACTGTTGAACACTGAAATATGAATTTCTTGCAACACTACACTGTCATTTGAAATTCTTTACACAATAATCGGAACAACTCACAGAATAAACAAAAGTGATACCTTACTTAAGAGTGTATTAATTTAAATTTATGGCTTGACAGGAGGCTCCAATAACACCAAAAAATTAGGTATGATGCATTTTTGCAAGGACTCCCCTAGTTGATGTATTGTTTAATCAAAGGTAAAGCTTCACCTCTTTGTCATAACAATGAACTGTGTAACTAGACAACCAAATGAAATTTTTCCCTCTTTAAGAATTGTTTAGAAGTTGCATCCTAGTTTTAAATGTGTCAATTTTGAAGGGAGGGAAAAGTGACTTATATTCAGACTGTGGTAAATATTAGTTATACATACATAAAAGTTAAGCTTATCATGACAATTGTATTCAGGTTTTTAATTTTATGATGATGCTGATAGATGACTAAAATCATCTTCACTTCACAAAAAATTCTATAACTGTTATATCAAATGATAATAAACAAAGAAATACAGCATTTATTATTATAAAATCTATATTTTTACCCTATGCTCAGGGTCCTCAACAGTAGGCCCAACCACGAATGCAACTTCATATAGCTGTATCCGTGGTTGAGATGTATATAGTTTTCATTCATGATCCTTGATTTCTAAAAACAAAAGTTCATACACCTTTTCAAAAGCGTATTATGAATAAATTAGGTAAAATTGCTTAAATATTCAAACATCATAATCATCTTTAACACACATTCGAATTAACTATTAGACTATGGTTAGCTTGTGTTTATAGTTAGCAGTATTCCCATTATTTTTATTTTATTTATTTTTTTCCCCCTGGTGTGAAATATCGGTATTGTGCTAAATGTTTTGCATGTTCAACAACATGGAAATATAATTAAGATCACCAACTGAAATTAATAAGGGGGAGGGAGGCAGGTGAATGAATAAGGTTGCATTAGGTATATATTTGCAACAACACTGCATTCTTTTCTGCATGGATCTCTTAATCAAGTTTCAAGCAACTACTACCCCTGCTTTGAAAACATTTATATATTTCTTTATAAACTTCTGTTTCTCCATGAATGGAAACAACAAAAATGAGAAACAAAATTAAACCTGAGTTCCAGCAGAAGATCACCAACTTTCTTATGAGAAATGAATATTAACAATTTAGGTAAGAGTGGATTGAGCACATTAAACAACAAAAAACAACAATGGGTGCTATTTTTTCTTCTTTGAGAACCTGTTATACAAGTAATCTATTATAAAATTTTAATTGAACCACACAAATATCATAAACAGTTTTCTAGTGTTAGAATATTTCCTATTTAGAAAATTTTGTTCACAATTCAGGAGTAAAACGATTTAAAAAGTGATGATAATCTTTAAAAAAAGTAAATGCAGTACTTATCTGTGTACATACTTATGCATACAATAAAAACTTTGCTTATTCATCTAAGAATTTTCCAAGGGAGGCCAATTCAGTTAAAGTGTTTTCACCCAAAAATATTTTCTCTCAGTATATTTAACCAATGATATGAAATATTACAAAAACACTAAATTGTTGATCATCCTTTTAAAATTTTGCAAGTGTTCACTACCTTACAAAAGTTTTGTGTAATGAATTGTTATGACGGTGAATGCAGTTGAAGTTGCATCAATTACACGAATCATGTTTGGCTAAATATTTGAAATCAAAATGTTTCCATGAGCTGCAGATTTTCCAAGTATATCTGGATGGTCAATATTTATCATTGGAAAACCATAAAATTAAGCGCTAAGAAAACTTGTCCTTACATAAAATATAATGTTTAGTAACTGAAAAGGAAAAATCCTGTCTTTTCTCATTAGGTGAACTGTTGTAAAATTAAAATTCTGCAGAGTAAATCTGTTCCCACGACCAACTTTGAATTAACTGTAAATTCTGTTTCTTCAAATATACAGTTTGCTTTAACCCTTTTTTATTTTTACCTTTCATATAAATAACGTGCTCAAACTTATACAATTATAGTGTAATTTCTACTTTCTTCCTTTGTTTACATCCTGATAAACCAAATAATAAAGAAGATATATTTACATATCTGGCCTGCGGATGAACAAAGCTTGCGCACTCCTTCTCTATACCCATGTGTGTTTTATGGTGCATAAACTTCAGTTATAATTTTTTATGCTAATTTGATATACTGAATATGATTGAATAAATTAACTAATTTTACAAAAAAAAAAAAATGAACATCCTGGGAAATATTTTTGCCAAAGGTTCAAGTCCAGTGTGAATTCATACGATAAAAAATCCTCATATTGAATCATCATGGGGAATGCCACACCCAAGATACAGGTTTAAATCTAAGCCCAGACTAAAAAGACATTTAAATGAAAACAATAAAAACATTTTTAACTGTTTACTGTAGTTATACACAGATGTTAATCTCTAGGTGTTACTAGGTAAAACTATCTTCTCTATTTTGGCTAATTAAACTATACAAAATTTGTTTGACGTGGAACGAGTACATTAATCTATCAGGACAGTGTGCTCTCTATTTATCTATTACTGACTATTACCTTGGTGTATTTCATCTTTCACCAAGCAAAGTATTAAGTAACTTATTTATTTAGTCCTGTTCAAATATAAATGAAAGTGGGAAAATTGTTTCCATTTTAGTGAAATTTTACAAATGAATTCACTCATTCTAAACAGAGGAATCTTAGGTGAAAACACATTAAGTGAAATGGTGTATGGGAATGTTTACTTGGTATTCCATTACAACACAGTAATGGTAAATTTGGAAATTTTCTGCATCTCGTCAGCTTTCAAAAAATGCTGTTTTGAAAGTACAATGATATGTTATTTTCCCCTCTCTCTCTCTCCATAATACATCTCTAAAAACTTTTAATTATAATTTCGATTTAAGCATTACAAATTACATTACCACTTACCATAACACATTAAAGTACCACATTGCTGTTAAGTTTCAAGCCACTGTACAAAAAATTACTATAAAGAAATGTCGTGGTGCTATAAGATTGAGCATGAAATGTGAACTCATGAACTACTTGTTTCTTATGGATGGAAGTAAGGCAGATAATGATATTAAAATGGTGAAACACTGGAATGTAATTAAGACTTTTTCTTCTTCTTTTCTTTCGCGGAAGAAATGCAAGATGCAGTTACGAGTTCCTTATACAATGACTACAGCACCAAATGCATACTTGAATCTACAATGATTTACCATATCATACGGGTGGATCCTAGGAAACAAGATGTAAAGAATTAGTAAGAGAAAGGTATAAAAATATATGAGACTGGGGATTAATATGTATTTAAAAACATTTTTCATAACAGAATGACATATAGTGAAAAATATTAGCAATACTGCTATGATAACTGGAGGATGGGTGACAGTATAATAAATATATTTCATTATGAGATTATTTATTTTTATTGTTATTATTGTAATATTCTCTCTGTTTTATTTGGTCAGATACCAATGACTGAAAAATTCTATTATTATCTATGAAAAACTTACATGAAAACAATGACAATATAAAAAGAGCAATTCTTTGCTCTTGTTTATAATTTTAGTAAATACATAACATATGACATGGAACCAACATTTTTTTGAGTTCTGTATGAATAAATAAATAAAATTATCAAGGATCCATTAATGTTATGTAAAAAAATATACCAGAATCAAGAATACTAACAAACATTTCTAGTGGTAATGCAATATCTGTTCCCCCCCCCACCAAATGGAGATCAGCTAATTATATTCTTGACTGAAGACTGCTTTAAGAATTCTTCCAATATATGAACCTGGACTCTCCCAAATGAGCAACAAACTGTATAATCATGAAGCATGGTAGTTTTATATAAGATAAGATATATGTCAAATTAGAAATAACAAACCAACTGAGTGGATATACACATTGCCCTTCGTACTTTCAGATGTCTTAGTGATTAGTGTTGGCATTAGTAGTGCTAAATAATGCAAATAAATAGAGCATCAGACACACATAAAAAAAAAAACATGTCACTTGTTCACCCCTCCAATAATTTGTCTGATTCTTTCTGGATTTATTCAAACTACCAACATCCACAACAACAGATGGAAGTAGTTTGTTTCAAAAATCAACTACCCACTGGCTGGAGGCAAACTTCAGCACATCAATCTCCTGCAATCATCCTTCCTCAATTTGAATTTATGCCGCATCGTGTGTAACCTGAGCAAGAGTAAGAATGGATGCTATCAGCATTGCACTTGCTCAATGCTGATGGCATCCATTCAAAGCCTCAAACATCTCAATCAGATCATGTAAGAGGTGCCTATTCTCCAGATGCTGCAATTTGCAGAACTGAAGCTTTTCATAAATTCAAGTTATGAAAGTTTAGACTGGACTGTAGAAAGTTTTATTTTAGCCAGAATATAAATTACTGGAATAAGTTACCTACATGGGTGGTTGAGGCTGACAGTTTGGGAAAATTCAAAGGTCAGCTGGAGAGTTACCTACAGGAGGAGGAAAATGCATAAGCTGTCTATTTCCTTTATTATTTATTTAATTTAATTTTATTTTATTATTATTTTAGTTTTTTTTTTTTTTTTCCCTGTGGCTGGTGCAGCATAAGCCTTAGGCTTCCTTGCACTATATGGCCATTACTAATACTAATACTAATTTTCATGTAAGTGCACCCTTTTGCTCACCAATCTCATTGCACCTATCCCAGCAGATCTATAGCCTTCCTAAAACAAGGCCCCAGACCTGTATGCAGTACTCGAGGTGTGGCCTAACCATTGCCTTATACAATGGAATAATCACCTCCTTATCCCAGCTAGCAAAATTCCTGTATATCATTGACCAAACCCCATGAGCTGTCCTGGCAGCCTACCTGCACTGCTCAGAGCACTTCATACCTGGCTGCACAATTACCCCAAGTCCTTTCCATTTTCCACCACCCTGAGTGTAGTACCACACAGTTGGTACATTAATCTGGGATTACTACTATGCATATACAGTACCTTGCACTTGTTATTAAACTTTAATTGTTGCCATTTCTGAGCCATCTGCCTAATTTTTCTAGATCTTGTTGCAGTAGCATACCTTGGTTTCACTGTCATTAACCACCCTGTCAACCTTTTATCATCTGGAAATTTAGACACATTAAGCATGATATACCTTCATTAATATAGAAAACAACAATGGGCCCAGCACTGAACCCTGGGGGACTCCATTAATAACAGTGTCCATTGATAACTACTCTGTGTTTTGACCCACTCAGCCATCCCTTTATCCATAGCAGTCTTTTTATGTATATTCAATCAACTGTGGGTGTGTTATTCTAATTTAGTATATAAGTTGGCACACAAGTGTAATATATCTTATCTTATATAAAAATACCAGCTTCTATGGGTGTATAGTAAGTTTCTCACTCTGGGGAAGTCTACGTTCATATCCTGTGGAAGACTTGAAGAATTCTTAAAATAATCATCGGTCAAGGCTGTGGTTAACTGACTTCAAATGGGAGAAGATTGTCCTCCACTATGTGGAAGTAGCCAGTAGGTAGTTTGGCCAGCAGGTAGTTTAAATAAATTCAAAGTAGAACTAGACAAACTATTGGCAGGAATGGACAGGGGATGTGGGAAGTGGTTTTTTTTTTTTTTTTTTTTTTTGGCTGTTGTATCAGCTTGCTTCCTTGCATCATTTGCCACTACTAATACTAAAATAGTCCTCATGTGACCCTACACACTTACTTCTTTTTTTAGTCATTGAAAGCATTCTTGAAATTCCACCAGAGTTATCTACTTGAGATAGTCGGTCACATTCTTTTGAATGGTATGAAATCTTTTTCTTTTCACCTTCATTTTCCTCTTCAGAAAGAAGTCAGTCTCAATAATCACATTTGTGAAATAAACTTCTGAATAATTAAGATGGAATGCCCTGGCACATCGTTGTCCAACAA
This sequence comes from Mastigoproctus giganteus, assembly GCF_048544385.1. Lineage (NCBI taxonomy): Eukaryota > Metazoa > Arthropoda > Arachnida > Uropygi > Thelyphonidae > Mastigoproctus > Mastigoproctus giganteus. The sequence goes on along the minus strand of NC_143581.1, from coordinate 21,655,862 downwards.
AATCCAGTTCTTGTTTTTGTGAAAGTATACTCTGACCCATCAAATTCTTTGCAACAATTGAATTTAGGAGTTTTGGAACAACTATTGCAGAGAATTTGATGGGTCAACCCAGAATTTTTCATTAACTGTTTTTTTTTTTTTTTTTTTTTTTTTTGCATAACAATGCACCTGTGCATTTCATGTTAACTGTTCAAAGATTTTTCTCAAAAAGAGTTTACTAAGATCAATCCTTCCCCACATTCACCAGATTTGGCTCTGGTAAATGTGGGGAGGGATTCTTCTTTCCCTTTATTAAATTAAAAATGAAGATGAAATGTGACTAATCATGTCGGGGAAATAACTTTGTAGGAATTTCAAGAATGCTTTCAACAATTAAAAAAAATAGTGTAACAAATGCACATCCCCATGGGAGTATTGTGAATGATTTTCACGATGAATTTTTTTTTCTGGACATTTTTTCCCCCAGAGTTTCATTACTTTTTACATGCAACATGTTCATTCATACATTGTCAAGTGCAAAGATTCAACCAGGCTCAGTGCTGTTATTTTGTATGGAGACATGGACATAAACCAAAAAATCAAAATGAATGCTCTTATTAACCTTTCTCTTTTCTTTGAATTGTTTCTCTGCTATGCTTTTTAACACCTTTTTCTTTTCAAGATAATCTTTTTTTTTTTTTTTTTTTGTAGACTTTCAATGAAAGAACTAATAAGGATTAGATACTACACTCCCTTATGTTCTGGATAGCACCATAGACTATTCTTTGTGATATAAGTAACTGTTCACAAAGAATAGTCTATGGCAGCAAAATTAATTTTAGGAAGTAATTTTTGTTACTTCCTAAAATTCCTTAAATAATTTATCACTTTCAATTAGAGAATTTTAAAATGAGTTTAAGTCAACTAAGTTATTAGTATTGTAAACATTCGGAAAATATCAGTCTTTAGAGCAACTTGTGCTTCCATAAACAATGAACTGAAACAGCTTTAACCTGTTTCAGCTGATTCATCATCAAGTTCCATTTACATTATGCAGTAGTTCAAGAAGTTTTATCTCTCCTGTCCCACATTTAGTTGCAAGACAGTAATACTAGGGTCAGTAAATTTAAGGAACTAGATAAGGGTTGAACATGTGAGTGATGTGGGAAGGTTTCTTTTCCTTCTTTTTTTTTTTTTTAATTATTATTTTTTTTATTCTAATGCTGTATTAAATTTTGCTTTCTTTCATCATTTGCCTCTACTAATACTAATTGCTAAATGATTTCATATTTTAAACCAACAAATGATGCATTCTTTACCTGAAAATGCAGTATTCAATTCAATATAAGCTAATTAATTGCTTTAAACTATGCCAAGGATTAAGATACTATGTTCTTTCCAGATTAACACAGTACAGCAGAGCATCAGTTATCCGGAATAATTGATGCCAGACTTCTTCCAGATATACAAATCTTCAGGATAATCGAACTGGAAAATTTACCGGATTAATTTTTAATTGTAAGGTAAGATTAAATAAATTTAATCTTACCTTATAATTAAATTAAATAAAAAAAAAAATAAACTAATCTCGGAAAACAGAAACATCCATCCCGGCATTTTTATGATTTTTATACAAAACAGGAAAATTAGAAATATTTTTAAATGCACTTGGTTTTCTGGACTTGGTTTTCTTTTTGTTTACAATTTACCCCAAAAAAATTGAGAAAAATAATAAATCGCAGTTTTGGGCCAATATTATTCTTACCGAATCTGGAGCTGAAATAATCTGATATTCACTTGTGGTTTCCGAGAAAACCCAGTAGTCTCTGTGATATTTTTTCTATTCTGAAGGTCACAACCATAAAACAATAAAAACAATTTGCAGTTTTCAGTTTATTAGGCTTTTTGTTTCTACAATCTGTTATAAACGGGTAGTAAACTCGATCTTTCATTTATTAGAATCAAAATTCAATTTTCAAATGTGATCACTATAACCAGTGCTTGTTGTACTACTGCTAAAACAAAAAAATAAGAAGGATCAGCCTTTCAAATTATTCCGGATAACTGACTTCCAGATAACAGACGTTCTACCGTATAACTAATAATCCAATCATTTTACACTGTGTGTATTACATGAATATAAATGTAAAATAATAATGAAAAACTAAAATGCTTTAAGGGAAAACAAATGTAAATTTTTATTAATTACTGCAGTAATATTATAACTTTGTACTCATAAATTAATTTTATTACATCAATGTTTTGGAATGCAATCTAAAACACCCTCTATATTCTAGTCTGGTTATACCAAATACTTTTAAAGTTATTTTGCATGCTAATAAATTAACCAACCTCCTTAAAAGATGTACATTCTTTATCTGCGAGTCTTGCATAATAGCAAACATCATTGTCCTTGTCACACTGTAATATTTGTAAGATCTGAAGTAAATGGTCTCGGTGTGGACTACTAGAAAAAAATTCTATAACAAATGAAACAAAAGTATTACTTTAAATAATAGTAATAATATAATAAGAAAAAAACAATTATAATAAATCATTTTGGAACTTCTTTTAATGAGCTTTTAATCTACTTATTTTAAAAGCAAGATTAATCTTGTATACAGATACTAACTAGTGTAGAGATAGGAAGAGGTGTGTGATAATAATGGTGTCATACATCTCTTCCCATCCCTACACTAGTATTAAAGAAATGAAGATGTGGACGTGGGAGAATTGCATGGGATGAAGATGATTGGGAAGGTTATATGATATCAAAATTATTTTTTGCATCCAGTTCCTTTGTAACCACATCATAATATCCTATCAAATTTGTCAGACAAGACTTTCCCTTAACAAATCCATGCTGTGTCTGAATTATTGCTGCAGTCTTGTCTAGATGATCGTGCAATGCATCTTTAACCAGTGACTCCATTATTTTACCAGGAACAGAAGTTAAACTAACTGGTCTGTAATTACTCGTGTCACCCTTCGATCCCCCTTTCTGAATTGGGGATACATTTGCACATCTCCAGTTGTGGGAACCTCCCCTGAGTCCAATTATGCTCTCATAATTATGGCTAAGGGTTTGTTTAGTTGCTTTGCCGTCTCCTTTAATATAACCGGATATATCCCATCCACCCCAGATGCCTTTCTTATGTTTAACTTCAACAATTTCTCCTCCACTTTGCTCTCAGTTATTAAAAAATCATTAAGTATCCTGCTACAATTTGATAACCTTCTGGCATTTTCCATCCTTAATAACTCCTCATGTGTGAATGTAAATGCAAAATACTCATTCAGTTTGTTTGCTATCTGAGCAGGATCATCAACAGTCGAACCATCGATGTCAAGTGGACCAATCAGATTCATCCCCTTCCTTTTAGAGTTTATATAAGTAAAGAAATCCTTGCTGTTTTTCTTAGCATCTTTTGCCAAGGATTTCTCGTAATCTGCCTTCGCCTGCCTAACCTCTTTTGTGACTAGATTACAGACTAGCTTATACCTGCCATAGGATTCTATGTCGCTTTGTAATTTATATGCATCCCATGCATTTTTCTTCTCTGTTACGAGTCTCATTAGTTCATTAGATAATCATTTAGGCCTAAACCTTGAACAATATTTCTTAATGGGTATGAACTTTTAGTAGCTTCCACGATTAATTCCTTGAATGCTTCCCACTTAGAATTTACTGTTGGTAACATCGTCAGTTGATCCCACTGTACTCACCTTTATGGAAGCAAAAACCCTTTCCTTTACCTGATGGTAATTAAATCTTTAAATAAATCCCACATCAGTACACTGTGATCACTGCCACCTAATGGTTCCTTTATCTGCAAATTCTTAATACACGAATGATCACTGCTGATAACCAGATCAAGAGTTGCCTCTTGAACATGCTGCTGCAGAAAACAATCATCCAATAAATCTACAAAAGTCTGACTAGTGTGTGAGTGACCAACCCACAAGTTCCAGTCAATATCTGGGAAGTTAAAATTCCCCATTATAAGACATTCTGATTTACTAGCCCACTCTATTTCTCTGTACAATTGTTCATTGTACTCATTCAAGTCATTAGGCCTATTACACACTCCTACTCTTATTTTTGCTTTCGCAGTGCTTATGTCACACCAAACTGACTCCACAGTGCACTGTTCATCTATATCAACTGGACGCACTTCTTTTGATTTTGTGTTTTTCTTAATTAACAGCATAACACCTCCTACCTTTCTATCTTGTCTATACTTTCTGTACACATTATACTCCCCAAATTCCAGTTCAGCATTCCTTATATCTGTGTGATACCACGTCTCTGCTATCCCAACAATATCCGCCTTTGATGTCTTGACCAACACTTCAAATTCATCAAATTTATTTACTATACTTCTAGCATTGGTATACATGCTCCTATTCCTATTGCTAGTTACCCTAACACATCCCATATACCCACCTATTTCAGGATGACTGCCATCCGTTCCTGAAACCCCCAACACCCCTCAACTCCAGGTCGCTACTTATTCTAATAGAAGTTGTGCAAGAATCACCTTCACCTCTGCCTATGGCTACTGTTAGTCCTTGTATCCCCCCAAGTTATCAGTTTTCCAACCCACCTAACACTGCCTTGATAGCATCAGCAAATATTCTTGTACCCTTTCTATTTAAGTGTATCCCATCCCTGTAGACGCAGTCTCTCCTGTTAACAAGTACAGTCCAGGCTGAAAAAAATTCTACCCCTTAAGCCTTGAACAATCTCTCCAGAACTGAATTGATCGACAAGGCTCTCATCATATACTCCTTCCTATTGTGTCTGAGCAAAATTGCAGACACTTTCAAATCCAACCCTAATTCTCGACTTTTGTTCAACAGTGACCTGTACTTGTTAAGTAATTCTGCCGGTCTCCTACTCTTAATATCATTAGTGCCGACGTGTACAACTAGATCACCTTTTGTGCCCTTAAAAGATGATATCTGCTCTACAATGTCATCAACCTTTGCTCCTGGCAGACACACCCTGGTCCTGTTCCACCTATCCTTTTTACAAAGCATGTTTCCTGTTTCCCTGATAAGAGTCACCAACAACTACTAGTTCCTGTGGGACCAGCGCATTCTGCTTTGGGGATTGCCGCTGTGTTGCGTGATGACCAAGTGCAAGCTCTGGCGTTGATGTGGGCAGCTGAGAGCCTGATGGGCCCCTCAATTTAGATCTTTCGAGGACATCCACCCTGTCCTTCAAACTCTCATATAGGCCCATAACAACGCTGAGTTGTCGCCTGATTTCCTTACACTCCTTACATCGCGCACACACAAAGACATCCTCCATGGCAATATCATGTTCCGTTCCAGAGAGTTTGGCAAACATTTCACAAGTTGCACATTTTTTTTAGGCTGTGATGCGTTGGAGAATCGCCCCCCCTCAGTTCTCCCGAGTCACAGCACTCCTGCCACTTTGTGCCCGTTGCTTTGCTGCTCTAGTTTGGGGCATGATACTTTAAATTAATAAGATCAATAAATTAAATTAATTAAATAAGTATCATAAAGAAAGGAATTGGTTTAAAGAGAATGTTATATTACTTAAATATAGCACTTTCTTTTTTTATACATTTTATATTAATTCTATTTATATTATAATAATGAAGTATATCCTAATGATCACGAAACATTTTCATAATTAATTCAGACATTATATTCCGGTAACGGTAAAGTGCAGCCACTATCAACCCACTGCAGGATGGAAGCCTCCTCAACAATTCATGCTGAGGAAAATGGACCATAATCTGCCATGCTGGTCCAGTGCGGGTTGGCAGATCGACCGTATTCAGCAGTCAGGGGCTTGAACCCCGGTCTACTCAAAGAGCGTGTGCTACTGCACTCCTGCTCCTGACCACTCGGCTACGGAGGCACAGTGTTTAAATGTATGTAGTAACTCTACTAGACATGGAATTTACTGTTATCACAAAATGTTAAGGTGATGGTTTTATTTAACTTAATTCTTCCTTTAGTCACATTAATATAATATAGAAATAAATATATAGAAAGCATATATCAAATAAACCCAAAAATTCCAAATCTTACCATGCTGCCATAATGTCTGAGAAAGGCATCGAGCTAACACCAACCTAACATTAGCAACTCTGTCCCAGCAGAGTTCTAATAAGTGTGGCATCACTTCTTGTACGAACAAATCCAGTGGCAGCGAATCTTCCTTTATAAATTCTTGACAAAGATATACATACCTGCAGATGTTACAATAAAGAAAACATAAAATGTAGTAACAGGTTAATTAGAAATTTGGCAGCAGAAAGAATTTCAAACAATACTAAATGCAGGCTTTACCCAATGCATTTTTAATTCAGAAAGCAGAAAGTACAAATTAGCAACTGAAAGAGAAAGAGAGAGAGAGAGAGAGAGTCAGTAATCCCTCACCAACTGTGAGGTATATGTTCCCAAAAAGTACTGCTTTTGGTAAAAATATTAAAAAAAAAAAAAAAAAAATTTTTCCATTTATGCAACATAAAAATTATACAGTTGACAATACAATAAAGGGATAAGAACAGAAACACATGTACATGCATTGACTATCCTCCTAAGTTGCACCTTCACTTGGTACTGCAAAATAGGTAATCTCCAAAGCATAAAAAAAAAAAAAAAACCCAAATACCACACTAACTAAAACATAAATATTAGTCAAAAAATTATGAAAATCTATAGGGGGCAGGGAGGCAGCAATGAATCCACACACTGCAACACTGTATATATGGCAATGAAGAGTGCATCTCAGCACCAGATATGTCATAACTTTTTTCATGTGTGATACAATGCAAGGCTTTAGATATCTTAAAATACCATGTAGATGGACTAATAATAAAATAGCAAATGCTTAAAAAAGCGGTACTCACTGTGAATAAATCTGCATGGTTTAATTAAAAAGGGTTGGTTAATATTTAGGATGAACAGTTTAGTTAAAAAGACTAAGGGAGGGATGAAAAAAATATAAAGTGTTACTTCAGAAATTAGAATAAGCGCAAGGAAGCAGGTGTGTACCCATCTAATCCTTGGTTGTCATTAAAGTAGGGAAAATAGTTGAAATTAAATAAATAATGTAGTGGGCCAATAGTCATTATGGGGACTTTCGTTGGATTACAACGTCTTCAGTTGGCAATTGAGTGGGTAGAGAATGCGCGCGATATTTAAGAAATTATTTATACTCTCGTGATGCACTTTTTGACATGTGGTAACCTCCACCGCAAGAGGTTCCAAATCGGTGAAAGGTTGAAGGAAGTTTAGTGTCTAAGACTTTAAGATTGGAATGGTGTCGATACCACTCAATGGCTAGTGCTTCATATTGAAGAATCCTATAGCTGGATTTGAGTTTAATAATAGAATCGATGAGAGGGGTGTGATTATGGATTTGAGTGTGAGTTGTGAGTTCTGTAACGGTTTGGTTAGTCGTGAGACTGTAGTGGTGGTATTATGCACGGGTATTAGAGGTTTTGGACGAGCCATATTTTTTAGTAGTGCTTCCAATGTAACAGGTGTCGCAGTTTGGCTGGCAATTGATAAGGTATATTATATTATTAAGATCGCTGATAGGATATTTATGTATGTCTTTGTAAGAGCTGAAGAAAGATCCGAGTTTATTGTAAGCGGAAAAGACAAGAGAGATATCAGTATCGTTGAACATACGGTGGAACTGTCCTACTAGTTCACTGTGATAGGGGAGGACTATGCGGATGTTTGTATTATTGTTATGTGTGATCGGGTTATTAATTTTATATTTGGCGATGGCAATTGTATGTAAAATAAGTTGATGGGGGTAACCTCTGGCTATGAATTTATCAGTGAGATATTGGATTTCATTGTATAGGTCATTTTGTGAAGAGCTATATTTTAGAGCATAGATTTGGTTGTATAAGACGGCTTTTTTAGTGTTAAGGGGGTGATGTGAAACGAAATGAAAGTATTTGCTGGTATGTGTGTTTTTCCTGAAAATTTTTGTACTTGTTTTCTGACTGTTATGTTGATGGTGAGGTTGAGAAAATTGATCTGATTGTTTAGTCCAATTTCAAGGGTAAATTTAAGCCTGTCATGTACAGAATTAAGTTTTGAAAAGAGATTGTCGATGCTAGGTCTATAACCTATTACAAGGATGTCGTCAGCGTAGCGAATGTATAATTTTAATTCAGAGGGAAAGGGGTGTAGAATTTGGTTCTCGATGGTTGCCAGGTAAACCTTTCACCAATTTGGAACCTCTAGCGGTTGAGGTTACCGCATGTCAAAAAGTGCATCACAAGAGTATAAATAATTTCTTAAATATCGCGCGCATTCTTTATCCACTCAATTGCCAACTGAAGATGTTGTAATCCAACAAAAGTCCCCATAATGACTATTGGCCCACTACATTATTTATTTAATTTCAACTATTTTTCCCTACTTTAATGACAACCAAGGATTAGATGTGTCCACACCTGCTTCCTTGCGCTTATTCTAATTTCTGAAATAACACTTTATTTTTTTCGTCCCTCCCTTAGTCTTTTAACTCAACTATTCATCTAAAATATTAACCAACCCTTTTTAATTAAACCATGCAGATTTATTCAAGGTGAGTACCACTTTTTTAAGCATTTGCTATTTTATTATTAGTCATGTGTGATACAACATTAGAAAGGATTTCAATGAGTTCAATGGCAATCACTCTTTAGGTGTGCTGCAAGTATACATCTTTTAACTCCAAATATGACTCGAGTGACAAAAGTTTGGGAAACTTTAGAAACCAATGGGATTGAGAGACTGAGTGATTGATCTCATTTTTAAATGGTGTACTGGCAGTTTAAGCCATAATGTGCAAGTCAAAAGAAAAATAGTAACAAATAGGTTTGGTAACCTATAAACAGGTTACCACATCAAAAAGGTAAAAATAATGTACTAATGTAAATAAAAAGATATATATCATAATATAAAAGTATAAATTTAAATTTGTGTGTATAAATTAAAAGACTGTAGAAAGTTAAAAATATCAGACATACTGTCTCTATCATCAAAAATTTGGCAGGGTGTAAATGGCTGAGTCAGATTATTAAAAGCAGTGTAACTCTAAATACAGGGCATTTAATAAAACTTGATGAATTTAGTAGTGTGTATGTGGCGGTACTGATGAGGTCCGTTATGTCAAGGAGCTAGGTATATTCTTGCTGTGTGTATGCTATTATCAAAAAATTTTATTATTTCATACAACACCTCTACTTTTTTTACTACTGAATACATCATGAACAGTCAAATTAACAGAACAAATTTATCCGTGAAAAGATCTAAACTCCCAAACACTTCCACATTCATTTCACAAATATATGGGGAAGAATCTCATGCATTGAGATTGGTCTCAGTACCAATCTCAATAATGAACATTTCCTTATGATCTACCAAGCCCACTTATTTTTATTCCCAGAATTCCATTTATCAGTTGATTAAACTATTGCCCATCCCAGTTGTCATAATTATTCGCTGTACAATTCTTTTCACTTCAGAGGTAGTGCATGTACAAATGTTAGCTCTGATATTCCCCCTGTCAGAGACAGTAATTTGGAATCTCCTCTTTTCTATCTTCTCTGCCTTAAAATCTCTCTGTCCCATTCTGTCAAATTCATCTGTTGCCTCTGTCGATCTCCTAGTTCCACTTATCACTTGGAACTCTTTGACTTCCTCTTTTTGAAGCTTGATTTTCTCCAGTCTAACTTTCATAACAGTGAGGTTATTTTCCTTGGCAATTTTAATGTTCACAACTCCAGCTGACTTCAGTTTTCTAGTCACATGGACACTGATGGTTGAGATGCTGAGGCTATGACAATTACTAATGACCTTGCACAGATTGTTCATTTACCTACCAGAATATTTAATTCAAATATAAATTAATTGAATTCAGAAATTTATTTGCCAACAGATTAAAATCAGTTGCATCAGTGTCAATGGCGCCTCCGTAGCCAGGTGGGAAGGAGCAGCAGTGCGTAGCACACGCTTCTTGATTATGCCGGGGTTCGAGCCCGTCACTACCAAATATGGAGGATGTGGAAAGGTCAGGGAATGACCGCCGCATATTCCCGGAGCAATATGGCCTTAGTTGCTAATGCTCCTAAAAAACAAATAACAACAGCATCAGTGTCTCCAGAAAAATGAATCTAATCATCTTAACATTATTTCTTCTTGTTGGAGAAAACTTCCATTTCTTCAAAAATTTTGTTGGTTTGCTTTTAATTGAGACATTTTGCTGATGCCATAAAGCATCAGTAAAACTGTCTGTAAATTTGATATATTCTATGAAGGTCTGCTTGCTATGACCTTCATAGAATATAAGAGAACTTGGCCTTTGCATTAACTTGGCATTGAACTTTTAAGAGAACTTGGCCTTTGCATTAAAAAAAAAGTCCCCAAAAGATCAATTGAGATAGATTCAAATTTAGTCCTTTTCCACATAGAGGGAAGGATGGAAATTACGACCACTGATAGCCACATGGGTAAGAAAGTTGCACTTGACCTTCTGTCAGAATTTGGTTCAAACTATTCATGCAAGGTATCAACTAGCTGAAAACCATGCAATATCAAAAAATTTGACTTTAACCAAAATTAGAACTAAGGAATCTATTAAAAACTAGTGAGAGTGATTTATGTTTTGACAATAAAAGGTCAACATAGCTAAAAAATACAAATTGTATAAACATCCAATATAATTTTTTTTTTTTTTTTTTTTTCATTTTTCATTCAAATATTTTGAATTGACCCATTACATTTTGCATAAATATTTCAAAAATGCCTGTAATCAAAAATGACTGCAGGCCATTATTTTAAAATACACTGTTATGTTTTGTTATTTGGTTTTTTAGGAGCATTAGCAACTAAGGCCATATTGCTCCGGGCATATGCGGTGGTCATTCCCTGACCTTTCGGCATCCTCCATATTTGGTGGTCACGGGGTCGAACCCCGGACTAATCAAGAAGCGTGTGCTACGCACTGCTGCTCCTGCCCACCTGGCTATGGAGGTGCCTAAAATACACTGTACAAATACAAGATTTTTAAAGGCTTTATAAGGAGGAACTCTTCAGATCTCTTCAATAATATGCACATAGTAAAAAAAGAAAAGTTTTATTTATATATATTTTCAATTTAAAGGTTTAAAACTTTGAAATAAATAAATTTTATCCCTTAACTTACCAATACAATTTAGTATTACAATTTTGAGACTGTGAACATTATTTATTATGCATAGATGTTTTTTTTTTTTTTTTTTGTTAGTTGTTGGCGCATCGGCTTCTGTGGCCATAATGCATGTCCCAAGGATTTTGCACTACTCTGATCCAACCCTGAGGCGGGATACGAACCCGCGACCGCATAGATGGTATAGTGATCATATGTAGTACTGGTATATGGTGCTTAAGAAAGAAAAAGCATATGAATTAATGCAAGTAAAGAGATGACAATAGCTGGTGAAAGCTGTCAGATAATATATTATCTGACAGCCATCCCTTTTTTGTCCTCTAACAATGCCAAATACACAGACAGCTTTCCATCTTAATCTTTGCCTACATAATTCTAATTAATAATGTTTCCTAGCATTTAAACTCTCTTCCAGGATAAACATTAAAAATAGTAATTAGAAGAAGTAATTAGTAAAAATTATTGATCTTCAGGAATATACAGTGTATCATACCATGTGGGACCCACTTCAGGGAAGAATTTAGCACTTAAAAACAATAAAAAAGGTTCGTGGAAACAGGTCTGATTTTCCTTTGTTTCTGAGTTACAGACATTTCTGTGTTCTAGCAATTACACAAACTGAGTTAGCATAGCTGGCTCCATTCAACTGTTTACAAATAATATTCAAGATCTCATAGAGGGCCTTGCCCTCTATGAGATCTTGAATATTACTTGCTAAATAAGAAAAAACCTTTCATAGTATACACAAACAGCTTGCAGAAACTGTTTCATTTAGAAAATGAGTTTCAGATGGTGGTTCAGCACCAGAACTGTTGTGTTGGAAGAACAGATCATCAATCATGTTGAAGAAAATGATGGTGACAGCATCTGAAGGATAGCAACAGCAGAATGTGGGATGTATGACTGTGTAGAGAATTTTACAGGACTAACAGCTTTATCCACATCATCTTCAGAGAGCACAAGGACTTACTCAAACTGACTTCCTGCCACAAGAATCTTTTTTACTTGGTTTCTGCAGATGTGTGCTCAGATCAGCATTTCCTATCTGCTTCATTGTTTACTGATGAAGCTTGATTTACTAGGGATGTGTGGTCAATTTTCACAATGCTCATCAATGGGCTGAAGAAAATCGCCATGCCATTGTTCAATCAAGTCTAGCAACAATGAAGCAGGAATAATTAGTGACAATTCAACCAGGCCTATTGTTCTGCCTGAGAGATTAACAGGAGCATCCTACTGCAATTTTTAAGAGAACATTGAAATGAGTTATTGGAAGAAGTTGCACGTGATGCCATTCCTTGCAAGTGGTTTATGCATGAGTGAAGCACTGTCATGCATAAACCACAAATAACCATAAACCACATAAATCATACATAAACCTTAAACCACGAATGAGGCTTATTTTAGCAATATGGCTAAAATAAGTCTAATTTTATTAGATTACTAGAAACTTTTACTAGAAACGTTTTGGATTAACAATACTCTGCAATACCCTAATACATGGATAAATCACACAGGACCCATTGTCTGGCCTATATGTTAAACTTCAAGTATTGTTTCTCAGTCCACTTGCCTAATTTTTCTGGATTTTGTTGCAGTAGCATTCCCTGATTACTATCATTAACCACCCTGCCAAACTTCGTATCATTTGAAAACTTAGACATCAAGCGTGATATGATTTCATCAATATCATTAATAAATATTGTATATAGCAGTGGACCCGGCACTGAACCCTGAGGGATTCCACTAATAACATTAGTCCAAGAAGAGCATCATCCATTGATGTTGGTACACAGTTCAGCAGGTGCCTCCGTAGCCAGGTGGGCAGGAGCAGCAGTGCATAGCACACACTTCTTGATTAGACCGGAGTTCGAGCCCTTGACCACCGCATATCCCAGGAGCAATATGGCCTTAGTTGCTAATGCTCCCCAAAACCAAATAACAACAACAGTTCAGCACTTTGTCTTCTTCCACTCAGCCATCCCTTTTTGTCCTCTAACAATGCCAAATACACAGACAGCTTTCCATCTTAGTCTTTGCCTACATAATTCTAATTAATAATGTTTTCTAGCATTTAAACTCTCTTCCAGGATAAACATTAAAAATAGTAATTAGAAGTCATATGTGATAGTCACTTAAAACTCGAAATACTTTATATATCCTCCTGTCTTCAACTACAGTAAACCCCCGCTATTCGAGGTATCTGTATTCGCGTATTTGCAGTATCTGATTTAATATAAAATGAAACCTAAAAAAATGTGAATTTTAAATCGCCGTGAACATTTTCCTCCATAAAAAAACATGGGCGTGGCTAAAATCATCTTTCCCGGTCAAAACAGTGCTCACTGGGTGGGGGAGAGGGGTGGCAAAATCGCGAGCGTGGATGTTTCTCGCTAATACTTGTTCAGTATGTGCTATGCACTTGTCATGGAAGGTTTAGTCATTTGCTTTTAATTTATATGCTTATAAATTGAATAAATTTATCAATTTATAAATTGATATGCTTACAAAAGCAAAAAATCTACCGTTTTGCAGTGTGTTAGTGAAAACAGACTTTTTTGAGAGTATTAACGGTAGAAAGTGACTTTATTGTGGACAAATTCTTTTCTAACCTCTACAAAAATATGGCTATGAATAACAAGGGAATTGTGAAAAGATCAAAGAAGGTGATGACATTAGCGAGTAAAATTCAGTTATTAGACAAAATTTCTAATGGTGAAAGTGTCTCGTCGGTGGCAAAACATTATAAAATGAAGTCAACGGTATGATCAGTCAAGAAATCGGAAGAAAAAATCCGCCGTAGTGTCCGTGAAAATGCACTAAGTGCTTCAAAAATTTTCTCTGTAACTCGTGATGTTAAATTAGAAAAAATGGAAAAGGCTTTAATCTGTGGATAGAAGACCGAACTCAAAATAAAATTCCCTTAAGTTCACTCATCATTTGTGAAAAGGCAAAACACCTTTATCAACACTTTAGCGAAACTGGTGATAGCACCGGTGGGATAAGTGTTTTAGCTATAGCAAAGCCGCTGGATTGAAAGATTTGTTTGAAATTTCTAATAAATATTACATTTAATATTAAATTGTTTCTTATTTTCATTTCGATGCCTTATGCTTGCATTTCACTATGTACTGTCTATGTACATAGTCATATTATGAAGGTACATATAATACATACATATACAAAATTTTAGACTAGTTTTTCTTATATATTTCATACTTTGGAAAGGAACCCCTTTATTACTAGGCGCCTCTGTAGCCAGGTGGGCAGGAGCAGCAGTGCGTAGCACACGCTTCTTGATTAGACCGGGATTCGAGCCCGTCACCACCAAACACGGAGGATGTGGAAAGGTCAGGAAATGACCACTGCATATCTCGGAGCAATATGGCCTTAGTTGCTAATGCTCCTAAAAACCAAATAACAAAGTAACAAACCTTTATTACTATGGGAGCCATAACTCGGTATTCGCGGCATTTCTCAGGAATGTAACGTAATCCCTGTGAATAGCGGGGGTTTACTGTAGTTGCTTAAATCCCTTGGTATAATAATATAGTCAATAACATCAATTTATTTGTTAAATTTCTGTTTTACTTCAAAAGAGTTACTTCTTTCTTGTAATAATGTGAGAAAATCACTGCAACCTTCACCATAATTATCAGCCACGTAAACTAATAACTGAATACTGTATATTTTCCTTCTAATATTATTGTGAAAATTTAAGGGTATGTTCATTTGTTCCAGTGGGATAGAACTTGGTACAAAATTATAAAGGGGTAAGAAATAAATTAATTTCTACTTCTGTATATCTAAAACAGTAGGTTAAATAATTTTCTTACTTCACTGTTATATATATATATATAAATGATACTTTTAGTATAACCTTTTATTTTAAATAACTTACAACTTAAATAATAATAGCTTATCATGTGCTAGATAATGGTAATTTGCATTTTTGTATTCACAGACCTATTAGAATGGTAAGCAACAGCACAAGAGGCATGATCAGTTTCTTGTGAGGAGGAGAATCATTAGAGAGTACAGAGTTCAATATGTGTAGGATTTAGGGCTAAACAGCCTCAGACTGCGCAAACAGTTTACTACCATATAAATTAGTGCATTAGCATCATTACATAACATCTCATGTTGTGTAATGATGCTAATGAATTCCTTCACAACATGAGATGCCTTCACAACGAGTTGCCTTATTCGAGGTATAATGAGAAGTTACATAATGATCCCACTGCACAACTTCGGCTGATTGGTTGGTTATTAGGAGCATTAGCAACTAAGGCCATATTGCTCCAGGGATATGCGGTGGTCATTCCCTGACCTTTCCACATCCTCCATATTTGGTGGCGACAGGCTCGAACCCTGGTCTAATCAAGAAGCGTGTGCTACGCACTGCTGCTCCTGCCCAACTGGCTATGGAGGCGCCGAGTTTTATGGTGCATCAGCATCTAAGGCTATTGTATGCCAACACTTCGGCCGATTTACTGTAGTAGTAGTAGTAGTGGCATGTGATGCAAGAAAGCAAGTGTATGAGCTTATGCAGCATCAGCCAAAAAAAAAAAAAAAATCACACCATTACCTCCAAATGCCTGTCCAGTACCTCCTTAAATTTATTCAACCTATCAACTTCCACAACGACAGATGGAAGTTTGTTCCAGTACTGTGTATAGATATAATGCACACACTTCTTGATTAGACCGGGGTTCTAGCCCATGACCACCAAATATGGGAGATGCGGAAAGGTCAGGGAATGACCACCACATATCCCTGGAGCAATATGGCCTTGGTTGCTAATGCTCCTAAAAACCAAATAACAACAACAACAATACTATTACTGCTAAAGAATAAATAAATGTCATTTAAACTTTTTAAGTGCCATGGGTATTAATTATCCAAAATAAACTTACATTTGTCGGAATAACCATTTGGAAGTATGAACGAATTTTTCGGCAAGCTCTGCAAGCACAGTTTTACATAAAAGGAGGTTTGCATTTTCACTCAGCTGCTTAATCATAACTGCTACCTAAAGAGACATCAACAACATTAAATATTAAACTACATAGGTTGTGTAAAGTTATACATACAAACTTTAAAATTAGTACAGGTATATCCCGATTAATCTTGATTTTAAGTTAACCTTACTTTGGTTTATGTTGTTTTACATCAAAGTTATATCATCTGAGACTAACACCTTTCAGTTTTTCTGTTTGCCAATTGTTGCTAAGTTGGTGATTTTTGTTGCCACTATATTTGGTGACTATCATATTTTTATTTGTGTGGTAATTTTGTGTCACAGTTTTAGACATCTAATATTTAATGATTACTAAATTTCAATCTAGTGAACTAGATTGAAATTTAGTAATTTTACACTCATTTACACTTATATTTGTAATAATATAACTGTTTTTCAAATATGATGCACATACTCTTTTTTTATTTTTATATTTTATTTTGATTGGTGGGATTTATTTTTGTTTGCATACAAGTCATGTTGTTTCAATAATTTTTATTGCAGTTTCCAGGGACAAGAAAGTTTTCTCCCACGGAAATGGAGTAGGTAATTCATTTACACTTACATGAGCAGGTAGCTATCAAATCAAATTCCTTAACAACATTAAATAAGATGGTGATTCCAGTACCTCCTGAAAGCACAACAGCCTCTGCATTACTGTAAAAGAATTGTCTCAAAACACATAAAATAATTTTTTTTAATGTAGTGTATTTAAAAAATACTTTACCCTTTTGTTCCACAAGGAAGGTAAGATAACAATTAATATGATATAGAATAACATTACAACAATAATATAACTGTTTGATATTTCTTCAGCAAATACAAGTTAACATTCTCAGAGTGGGAACAAACCAAACTAGCTCTGCTCTCTATACAGTAATATAGGGAGATAATCGGGTAACATTCCTAGAAAGTTGAACAAACAATTAATTGAGTCAATAATGAAAAAAAAAAAAAAAAAAAAAAACTTGTATATAACTGCATAGTCTGACATAAAATTCTCTGAACAGTGTACATAGCTCATGGAGTCCTGTCAATGATATATAGGAATTTTGCCAGCAGGGACAAAGAGGTAATTATCCCATTGTATAGAGTAATACTTAGGTCAAATCTTGCAACATCTGAAAATTAGGTACCTGTGTGGAGATTTGATTGAGGTGTTTCAGCTTTAAAAGTAATGAATAAGCTAAATGCTGATGGCATCTTTACTGTATCTTTGGAAACACATACAAGAGCAGAAATTTAAACTGAAAGAGGATGGTTATAGAGAAGATGTGCAAAAATTTGCACATCTTCTCTATAACCTTCACCCAGTGTGGATATAGAAAGTTTGGATAAATTTAAAAGACTATAAATTATTATATAGAATAGCAAAAGTTTTTTTGTTTTTTTTTTGTCCGTGATGTTGCATAAGTTTGCTTCCTTTCAATATTTTGACAATAATTAATACTAATACAGAACAGCAGTTTGGATTCCTTTCTTAATAAGGAAATGGATTGGAGCTGCTAAAGCAAACAATATGAGATAAAAGTGCTTTAGATAATATGCAAAAATTTTTAATAGCCTGAGCAGTGGATGTTCCTCATGAAGGTGATAGTTAGCTAAAATAGGCAGAATAAAAAGAGCTGCAAACTACACTGATGAGCCAAAACATTATGACCAGTGAGTAGTTATGCAAATTGAAGCTACTGCACGTGAACTATGGTGCGTGCGTGTGTCAGGACACGGTATAAAAAAACACCTGATACTGAGCTCCATTAATCAGTGTTACTCTTATTCTTCGGATGGGAAAGACAGGACTTAAGTAAGTTTGATAAAGGCCAGATAACTGGGTCAGAGCATATCTGAAATGACACACTGGTGGGATGCTCACGGTTAGCCATGCTTAGTATCTACCGAATGTGGTCCGAGGAGGGGGAACCTACGAACTGCAGGAAAGGTGTTGGACGGCCACAGCTCACTGATGCTCAAATTGAATAAAGGCTCTCCTGGATGGTACGTGCAACAGAAGAGCGACTGTGGCACAACTCGCCAGAAATTGGAATGCTGGTGACAGGAGTAATGTAATAATGTATCACAACACACACAGTACATCGAACCCTGCTTTAAATGGGGCTGCAATAGCTGCAGGCTGCTCTGAGTGCTTATGCTAACCACGGTTCACCAGCAACAGTGCCAACAATGGGCATGTGAGCATTGAAACTGGATCTTGAGTGATTGGAAGAAGGTTGTCTGGTCTGATGAATCACGTTTCCTGTTGCACTGTGTGGGCAGCCGGGTATGCATACATGCATCATTTACTTGGGGAAGTGATGGCACCTGGATGCACCGTAGGACGAAACCAAACCAGTGTTGTGCTTTGGGCAATGTTCTGCTGGGATACCCTGGGTCCAGTCATCCATGTGCTGGGCACTCTGATGTCTACCACCTAGCTAAACATCATTGCTGACCAGGTACATCCTTTCAGGGTAACGGTCTTTCCCTCTGAGGGTACAGTCTTTCAGGAGGATAATGCGGCATGCTACATCGCCTGGATTGTTCGAGACTGGTTCGCGGAACATGAAGAAGATTTCCAGGTCTGTTCCCTGGTCTCCAAATTCCCCAGACATCAATCCCATCGAGCATCTGTGGTTTGTGTTGGAACAGCAACTCCGATCTGCGGCATCTCAACCAAAGACCTTACAGGAGTTAAAGGATCTGCTGGTTACATGTTGGTACCAGATACCACAAGACATATTTAGAATTCTTGTAGCATTCATGCCTTGCCGGGTACAAGCTGTTGTGGCTGCACGTGGAGGACCAACATCATATTAGGTAGGTGGTCATAATGTTTTGGCTCATCGGTGTATTATCAATTTCAAACAAGATGCAAATGGCTATAAGAATGTTTATTAGTATTGGTATTAGTAGTGGCAAATGATGCAAGATAGCAAGCTTGTATAAAAAAAAAAAAAAACCGCCATCATCCTACCTCTCTAACAATTTGCCTAGTTCTCCTTAAATTTATTCAAATTATCCACTTCCATGGTACGTGATAGAAGTTTGTTCCAATAATCAACTACTTGGCTGAAAGCAAATTTTCACACATCTACCCTGCAACCATCCTCAATTTAAACGAATGTCACATGATCAATTTAAATGAATGTCACATGATGTATGTTGTCTAAGTAAGAGGGAGGATGCCATTCACATTTACCCAATACCAAATCATTCCCTGAGAACCAGGAGGGATCTATGCATATTAATCCATGTAAGTTTTTATAAAGTTTGCAAAAAATTTTTAAAACTAAAATCCTATAAGCAACACATAGAAAACATTGGATCTGGGTTTCAATTCAGTTATAGCATAAACAAAACTAAATGACTAATAATTAATAACTAATTCACTAATTTTTTTAGTTGTTTTTCAAGAGTTTTATTTGTTAGTTTTACAAAATTATGTTTATTGTTTTGAAAAGCATAACAACCAAAAACTATGGCTGTAGTCGTAGATTAGTGAAACAATCATGCACTCTGAAATACTTTTTGTCAGCTGTCTTGATAAACTCAGTAACTACAACATTTATTCTCCAACTGTTGCATACTGCTGGTCATATTAAATACAGAATGAAGGTTTTTCCGATCAAGATTAAATTACTGTAATTTCCACTTATCCACTTCACAAAAATATGCTAAACTTCTTTGCTAACTATTTAGAAATTACAAAGTAGCAATAAATACAATAGACTTAGCAGGTGCACTTCTGCCCTATACCCTGAACTAAAGCTTGCAATATAATAAACACAACAGCAACAATTTATTGTTGCTGTTGACGTTGCTATTTAAATGAGATTTATTTTGGAGGTTTGGTATCAGTAGATGTGGTGGTAAATGATGCAAGAAAGCAATCTTACACAACATAAAGGGTGGGGGGGGAGAATAAACAGATCATACAGAAGTTTGTTCCAACAGTTTACAACCTGCTGGCAGAAGGCAAATTTCCACACATCTGTCCTACAACCATTCTTCCTCAATTTCAATTTATGCCCCCTCATCTGTATAATTCTGAGCAAGACAAAGGATGCCATCAGCACCGAGCTTATTCAACCCAATAAAACACCTCAATTAGATCTTTCAGATGCTGCAATTTGTAGAATCGAAACCTTTCCTGGTAAGAGCACCCTTTTATTCCCCTCAATAATCAGGCTACTCTTCTCAGCACCTGTTCAAAGAGAACCACATCCTTTCTAAAATGAGGCTTCCAGATGCATAGCAGTACTCAAGATGTACCTTAACCATCACCTTGTACAACAGGATACAGGAATTTTGCTTGCAGGAAAAATTTCTGTATATTGTTAACAAAAACCAAAGAACCGTCCTAGCAGCCCATCTGCATGGCTTGGAAAACTTCATATCTTACTAAACGCTTATCTTTTCATTTTCATTCTCCACTATCCTCAGTGTGGCACTACACAGTTGGTGTTATCCTTGGATTACTGCTACCCCTATTCAGTACTGGGCAATTATCAACGTTAAATTTCTATTAACACTTCTCAGCCCACCTACCTAATTTTTCTAAATCATGTTGTAATATCATATCACACCATGATTAACTACCCTGCCAAACTCTTATCAAGAGAGGCTTAAGTTCTGCAAATTTCAGTGGCTGGAGAGTAGGCACCTGCACGGTGATCTGATTGAGGTGTATAAGGCCTTGAATGGGTTCAGCACGCTGAATTCTGATGGGATCCTTCCACTTGTTCAGATTACGAACCTAAGGGGGCATAAATTCAAATTAAGAAAAGACAGATGTAGATTAGATGTGCGGAAATTTGCCTTTAGCCAGCTGGTGGTTAATTGCTGGAACAAACTTCCATCTGTCGTTGTGGAAGTTGATAGGTTGAATAAATTTAAGGAGGAACTGGACAGGCATTTGGAGGGAATGGTGTGATTTTTTTTTTTTTTTTTTTTTGGCTGATGCTGCATAAGCTCATACATTTGCTTTCTTGCATCACATGCCACTACTACTACTACTACTACTACTCCATACCAACTGATAACTTAGACATTAAGCCTGACATACCTTCAATCAATATAATTAATAAAAATATAAAACAACAATGGGCCCAGCACCGAATAATGGGAACTTCACCAATAAGAGCAGTACCCAGTGAAACCACTCTATCTTTTCCCACTCAACCATACCTTTATCCCTATCAAGAA
The DNA here is from genome assembly GCF_048544385.1 of Mastigoproctus giganteus. Taxonomy (NCBI): domain Eukaryota; kingdom Metazoa; phylum Arthropoda; class Arachnida; order Uropygi; family Thelyphonidae; genus Mastigoproctus; species Mastigoproctus giganteus. Next base: position 21,634,461 of record NC_143581.1, on the reverse strand, counting down.
CTTGTCCTTAATACCATATTGTTCCAATTTCTACAGAAGCATTTTATCTGGAAGTGTCAAAAGCTTTTCTGAAATCTAAGTATACGATATCAAAATTATTCTTTCCATCTAGATCTTTTGTTACTGCATCACAGTATCCAATCAAGTTTTTCTGAGAAGATCATTCCTTAACAAGTCAAGTCCATGCTGTGACTGCATCCTGTCTAGATGGTCCTGCATTACTTCTTTAACTAGTGGCTCCACAATTATCCTTGGAACAGAAGTGAAGTTAAAAAGGTCTGTAATTAATCAAGTCACCCTTTGATTCCTCCCCCTTTAAGAATTGGGAATAAATTCCCACATCGCTGATTCATAGGGACCTCCCTTAAATCCAAGGATGCAGTAATAATTATGGATATTTAATCTCATAATTAAAGTTGTTGGAAATCAATTATTTCAGTTACCAGTTCATATGATTTTTATCATATGTTATGGATGTGTGGGTTCAGTGTGTGTCCAATTTGCACTATGTTGGCTAAAGATCCAGGAATAATTAGTGGGGCAGGATCTGCTCCCTCTGTCAAAGATCATTTTTTGTTGAAATGCACTTTGTGTCCCAAACTTTTTGCATCTTCTAGAAGAGACCTACCTACAGTATATACATCACTAGTGCAAAAAAAAAAAAAAAAATTGCTAGTTTAAATTCTGACATGACCATCAGGACGGAGGAGTTTACATTAATTATTTTTGACAATGAATGCAAACATTAATCATATTTAGCAGTCATGTGAACTTGAAGCACGGTCCACTCAAAGTGCATATGCTTCTGCGCCCGTGTGCCTGACCACGTGCTACATCAAGTGCAATAAAAGTTTATTAGAGGTATTCATATTAAACAATATAAAAAGCATAAGAAATAAAAGAATGATTAGAATATTACCACTTGCACAGCAACAAGACGCACTGCACAAACTTTATCCTTCACCAATGCCAATGCTAGAGGCATTAGGAACTCTTTAATATCTGCTGGATTATATAACTCTGCTGTAGGTATCAGCTGTCTAAAAAAAAAAAATTGTTGCAGATTATTATTCTAGGAATTCACATTCATTACACGATAAATGAAACTCTTATATTACATATGAGTTTAATCAGTTTAACTGATTAAACTTGTTCTAATATAATTTAAAAAATAATAGTAACAAGGTAGTTTATACTGCACTATTTATAAAAGAGAGATAATTAAATTGCTCTCTGTCTTCTCACCAAATTGTGAGATAACCTTTAATAAGGTCACCAGAATTCCAATACCTGTTATTTTTATGGAAAAAAAAAAAAAAAAAAAAAAAAAAGAAGAAGAAGCTTATGTTATAATTTAAGGTGGAAAAAGGAAGGGGAATTTTTTTTTTTAAATATCAATCAGAAAAACAGTCATACCTCTATTTTATTCTTCAAATCTTAAAAAATTATAAATTTGGAGCATCAAAATTCAAAATCAAATTCCTAGTCAGCCTCACTGAAAGCAAAGATGATAAATCCTATTTTTATGAGTAAGTATATAAATCCTATTTTTACTGATAAGCTCTGAAGACAAATCAATGTTTCTCCAATATTTCCTTTCAAGGTTCAAGAGCTTCCCCGAATGAGATACTGGAAGAATGGAAAAATAAATCTTTGTCTCATTCCACAGGCCTTTTTCAAAACAGAATATCTTTAATCTCGTCCATCTCTCCATACAGTCACCATCTAAAGTCTTACGTCACCATCCAAAATAGAATCAATATTCTAAGATCAGGCATTAGCGTGGGAAGCCTACGTTCCTACCTGTTAGCAGGGATATTTGTGGTGTCACAATTTGAAAATATCTAATGTCTGTATATAATATTCTGACACACACTGTCTGATGATTTTTTATTTATTTTATCTACCAAAACCTAAAAATGTATGTTTTGTGGATGTCATTCTTACTATCTAACCGAAATTAACAAATTTAAAATAACCGAAATTAACCAATGTGTTGAACAAAACATTTTGCTGTATAAAATTATATAATTAACTAATATTTAAAAATGTATTTATATAATCTTCTAACTGAAACTAGCTACACAGAATTCACACACATTTGGAAACTCACTTGATAAAGAGTCAAATACTGTTGGCAGAAAAACCAACTGCTATTGGATGAATTAGATGATTATAAATTATCAGGGGGCACAAAAACCAAAAGAAACTAAAAACTAGTCTGCAATCAAGTCACTAAGAAGATTAGGCAAGCTGAAACAGATTAAGAGATGTCTGGCTAAGAATGCAAAGAATTCTTTGCTTATGTTAACAGTTATGGCCTTAACGGAGAATTGAATAGTACTCCAATTGGGTAACAGTAACCGCAGCCGAGTGGTCAGGGTGAGAGTGCAGTAGCACGCTCTTTGAGTAGACCGGGATTCAAGCCCCTGACTGCTAAATAAGGTCGATCTGCCAACCCGCACTGGACCAGCGTGGCAGATTATGGTCCATTTCCCTCAACATGAATTGCTGAGGAGGCTTCCATCCTGCAGTTTTTTTTTTAACCGTAGAATAACATATCAATTACATGCTACCACACTCAAGGTAGTAGAGAACAACAGAGCTAGGGATAATTGAACAATTCAATGTGAAGTTCTTTGAGCAGTGCAGATAGGTTGCTAGGACAGCTCACGGGATTCTTTTGATGATATTCAGGAACTTTGCCAGCACTGACAAGAAGGGGATTATTTCACTGTATAAGGCAATCTGGTGGAATGGGTGCAGAGAATAGCATCAATCAGGGGTACAAAAAGGTACTTTTACTAAGAAAAATTTCAACTCTGTAAATTGTAGTGTCTGGAGATCAGGCTTCTATGAGGAGAGACTTGACTGAAGTGTAAGATCCCTTACACTTCAGTTTGTATTGTCAATGTAACAGAATTTACTTTGGTCAAAGTTACAAAAAGAAGCATATTTTAAATCTGCTTTCTACTCATCATCTTATAGAGCAAAAAGCAGAGTTAAAATATGCTTCATTGACCTGGACAATCAATTAAAAACATACGCAAAAGAACCCAAGTTTATTTCAGGAGAAATGTCAGTTTTTATTACCATAACTATCATAACAGACATTTGTGCTGTTTAATACAGCAAAAATTTAAAACAAGCATGTTCACATCCAATCTTCGTGGATCAAGAGAACATAAATTATTCCAAGTGAGCTGTGAAATCTGATGCAATGTCTCATCCAAATTCCAGCTACCCACCCACACCTCCACAACATAGAATTTCCATATTCCAAAACCTATCAGCACCAAATATCTGAATCAAGGAATCAAATCTGAATTGTGTAAGCTTCCCTCGTGACTGTATGCCTAACTGTATTAAAAGTAATTACAAACTACTTTTAATTATTTTACTTTTAATATCAAAAGGAAAATTAAGTTTTATTTAATTTCTCAATATTTATTTCTAGGTTCTTGCTTAAACTTTTAAATTAATATACAGAAGTCAATATAATTTTTGTGTTTATTATATTGTCAATAAAGGCATCAGTTTGGAATGTAAAGGTTTCCTAACCTTTCTGAACTACTGAAATAAATTCAGTTTTCTGGTATTTAATTTAATTTATTTATTTACTTATTTTGTATGTAGCAGGTTAAATACTAGCTATTTTATTTTTTTGTATATCTCTTTATAATAAAGTATATGCTACAAGTGGTACACAAATCAAGATTGAAAACTAGTGATTAAGAACATATCAACTCCAGATAATTAACTATGAAAAATGACAGTACGTGATAAACATAACGAACAAAGAATTTTGAGCTTGTGGGAATGGATAAGTTTACTGGAAACTTTTGGCGTCTTTTTGATTAATTAACATATTAAATTAGTACAACTATTCATTAGATTATTTTTAAATTAGTTAGTGATTTTGTAAATTACAGCTTATTATTTGTACCGCTATTGTATTGGTGGTTAGTGCAAATATCGTAGGACGTAACTATCAGTGAAGTGGAATAGCAGGATTCAGTTGTGACAAATAAGTAGCTCAAAGGTTCTAATCACTTGCTAAGCATATATATATATATATATATATATATATATTTTTTTTTTTTTGTTTGTTTTTAGCTAAGAAATTTTACGTTTCAGTAAGGATAACTAATTTAAAACCGCAATCGCAATGATATAGCCTAAACCTAGATAGCATAAGACATATCACTGCACTTAGGAATCTGCACTGAAATCTATTAGCCTAGTGAAGTACCTTCAATTAAATCAATTAATTTTCATTGTTGATCAATTAAATTGTATTTAAATTGAAATTATGCTCCACACTAGTGCAACAAAGCAATGGGCACAAAGCAGTGGGAGTGCTTTGGCTTGGGGGAGAACCAATGGGGTCCTAACCAACTTGAGCAATGTTTGCTGACTTTCTGGAACAGGACATGATACAGCAAAGTGAGGATGTCTTTCTGTTCAGTGCAGAGAGTGAGAAAATTAGGTGCTAACTCACCATTCTGATGAGCATTTATGAGAGTCTGAAGAGTAGAGTAGATGCCCGTGAAGGAATTAAAATAGGGGCCAATTAAGCTCTCAGCTGCCCAACTCAACACCAAAGCTCACACTCCTGCATTAGGCAAAATAGTGGCAATCCCCAAGGCAGAGCAGAATGCACTGGTCCCACAGGAGGTGGTTATTGCTGGTGACTCTATTGTCAGGGAAACGGGATATATATTGTGCAAGAAGGATAGGTGGAATAGGACCAGAGTATGTCTGCCAGGGGCAAAAGTAGATGACATTGTAGAGCAGAAATCATCTTTTAAGGGCACAAAGGTGATACTTTGCTTGTAAGCATTGGCACTAATGATATTAAGAGTAGGAGATCAAAGGACTTGCTTAATAAATACAGGGAAATATTGAGAAAAAGTTGCAACGTTGACCTGTACTGCAATTCTGCCCAGGCATGACGGGAAGGAGTACATGTTGAGAACCTTGACAATCAACTGGGCCCTGGAGAAAATGTGCAGGGTTAGAATTTTTTTTATCGGACTGGTCTGTGCTTGTTAACAGGAGAAACTATTTTTGCAGGGATGTGACACACTTAAATAGAAGGGGTGTAAGAATATTTGCTGATGCCATTGAGGCAGTGATAGATGGGTCAGAAAACTGCTAGCTTGGAGGGATACACAGACTAATAGATTAACCAGAGTTGCAGGAAGAGGTGAAGGTAATTCTTGCACTGCTTCTATTCGAAAATGTAGCAGCCTGGAAAGTAAGGTGTCAGGGATTTCAGACCCCACTGTGGGTCATCATGGAACAAGTGAATACAGCTGTGTAAGGGAAACTTGCATGTACACTAATGCTAGGAGCATTGTAAATAAACTTGGTGAATTTGTAAGGGAAGTACTGAGTCAATCAAATGCAGATATTGCAGGAATAGCAGAGACATGGTGTCATTCAGACATAATTGATGCTCAATTTGAATATGGGAAGTATAATGTATACTGGAAGGATAAACAGGAAGAGTGGTAAAGGAGTTATGCTCTTAGTTAAGAAGCATATTAAATCTAAGGCAGTGGGTGAGCAGTGCAATGTTGAATCAGTTTGGTGTGAAACAAGCACTGGGAAAAAAATTAAGAGTAGGAGTGTATTATAGGCCTAATGACTGTGATGAGTATACCAAACAGCTATACAGAGAAATAGAGTGGGCCAAAAAAAACCAGAACGTCTTATAATGGGGAATTTTAACTTTCCAGATGTTGACTGGAATTTTTGGGTTGGTCACTCACACACTAGCAAGATTTCGTAGATTTCTTGGATGACTGTTTTCTACAGTGGCATGTTAGAGAGGAAAAAAAAGAAGCAATACTCTTGATCTGGTTATCAGCAGTGATTCTACATGCATTAAGAATCTGCAGGTAAAAGACTCACTGGGTGTCAGCAATCACAGTGTAGTCTTGTGGAATTTAATTAAAGGCATATCTACTGTCAAGAGTAAAGGGAAAGGCTTTTGCTTTCGTCAGGGTGATTACAGTGGTCTCAGACAGTTTTAAAATTCTATGCAGTGGGACCAAATGATGATGTTACCAACAGCAAATTCTAAATGAGAAGCATTCAGGGAAGTAATCATAGAAGCAACTAGGCTTTTCATAACTAAGACACTAACTAGACTAACTAAGAAATATTGTTCAAAACCTAAATGGGTGTCAGATGAACTAATGAGACTTGCGTCAGAGAAGAAAAATGGATGGGATGCATATAAATTATCAGGCTGGTAGATATAAACTAGTCTGTAATCAAGTCAAAAAGGCAGTTAGGCATGCAAAGAATATTTTTTGGCAAAGAATGCAAAGAAAAGCAGCAAAGACTTCTATATTTATATTAAAAGTAGAAGGAAGGTACTGAATCACATTGGGCCACTTGATGTCAATGGGTTAACTGTTGACTTCGCTCAGGTTGCTGACAAATTGAATAGGTATTTTACATCTACATTCACACATGAGGAATGTAGGATGTTCTTTAGGGGAGGGGATGCCAAAGGTTTATAAAACACCAATGGTGAGCTAAATGACTTTGATAACTGAAAGGAAAGTGGAACTGTTGAAACTGAACGTCTTTGTGGACTAATGTCATCAGTGGAGTCCCCCAGGGTTCAGTGCTGGACCAATTGTTGTTTTCAATATTTATTAATGATATTGATGAAGGTATACAGTCAGTCCTCATATAACACGTGTTTACACTACACGAATTTGATCATACACGTAGTAGTAGTAGTAGTAGTACTACTACTACTACTACTACTACTACCACGTGATATTGCACGTGCTACAGGCCTAAATGAGGCAATTCCGAGAATTAGAAAGAATGCAGAGAAAATAAAAACAACTTTCATAGCAGGAACAACTCAAAGTGTAATTAAAATCCATTAGATCAAGACAAAGAATTAGAAGAGATGGAACGGCTGTCATCTGTTTGGATAGAAAATCAAACAAAAAACAAGTTTGCTTACGATAAAAGCAAAAGCATTAGCAATATTTTATTACAATTATTTATTGTGTTTGGTAATGTTTTGGTTACAAATGTGTGTTCAATCTTGGGTGGTCAGCAGCTAACCCTATTTTTCCTATACAGCCTGGTGTTTATATTGCATGAGGGGTTCTAGGAACACAACTATTGTGCTATACGAGGACTAACTGTATAAGGCTTAATGTCAAAGTTTGCAGATGATATAGAAGTTGGCAGGGTGATCAATGACAGTAATCAGAGTGAGCTACTGCAACAAGATCTAAGAAAATTGGGTCAATGAGCTGAGAAATGGCAGTTGAAGTATGCAAGGTACTGGAATATGGGGTAGCAGTAATCCCAGAGTAACTTATCAACGGTGTCGCACTACACTAAAGTAGTGGAAAATGAAAAGACCTGGGGAATTATTGTACAGTCAGATATGAAATTCTCTGAGCAGTGAAGATATGCTGCCAGAACAGCCCATGGAGTTTTATCAATGATACACAGAAACTTTGCTAGCAGGGATAAGGAGGTGATTATCCCTTTGTACAAGGTTATGGTTAGGTAGCATCTTAGGTATGGTATACATGTCTGGAGGTTTCACTTTTATAAGGATGTAGCTCTGCTGGAACAGGTGCAGAAACAGGCAATCAGATTGTTGAAGGGAACAAAAGGATGCTCTTACCTAGAAAGGGCTCAGTTCTGCAAATTGCAGCTTCTGGAGACTAGCCACCTGCATGGTGGTCTGATTGAGGTGTTTATAAGGCCTTGAATGAATTGAGTAAACTGAATGTGAATGGCATTCTTCCTCTTGCTGAGACTACACATGGGGCATAAATTTAAATTGAAGAAGGATGGTTGTTGGACGGATATGTGGAAGTTTGTCTTCAGAAAGTGGGTGGTTGATTATTGGAAGAGGCTTCCATCTGTTTTTGAGGAAGTGTATGGTTTGAATAAATTCAAGGAAAACTTGATTCTTGGAAGTTATGGATGGGAGAAGTGTGTAGTGGTTTTTTTTTTTTTTTTTTTACCGATGCTATACAAGCTTGCTTTCTTGTATCATTTGCCACTTCTGCTACTATTTGTACTAATAAAGACAAGTTATCTTCTCATTTATGATGCTAAAATGTTCACATTATAATGAATCACTGCAAACAAATTTCTATAGTGTACAGTGGGACAATTTAAAGTGGTTGTGCTAGTTTGCTTAAATATTTGCATAAGTGTGATATATTTATCATAATTATGTCCCAGTCTTCCATCTTTCCACAGTGGTGAAAAAATGCTTTCCTGCTCAATAACATCTTTAGTGTAATTATTTGTAAACTACATTTTAATGATAAACATCTAATAATGCAAATGGAGTAACTAGATCATAATAATAAACTTTCTAATGAGAACAGAGTATATCCATGAATGTAAAATCTGTACAGCTATTCCATATGAAACAAAGTGAAATTACAAGTACTAAAATAAAGAAGGAAAAATTAAAAAGTGTATTTTTATGCAGCTCCAGGAAACTTATGTTACACCAGAATGATTGGAATGTGGAAGTTAATACAAAGATATAGAATAAAGGCTACAGCACTATACAAGGACTTTCAGAGGACATAAAAAGGCAATGGCTACCTAACAAGGAAACTAGCTGGTGGTGGGAGTGAGGCAGTTCAACTGACATTTAAGGAGGAGAGGTACTCCACTACTAAAGTAGTACTACATTACTTTTTCAACCATGCTGCAACAGTTGAATTAGTGAATTATAGTACAATGACAGCACGGCAGCTTACATAACACATAAATATAATGAAAATTGAGTAACAAATATATAAATGAAATACAGAGCATTTATTAATAATAAATCCACAACAAAATTTTAAAAAATATATACTAAATATATATTAAAAAATCAGCAAGCTAGCTATTACAATTGATCAAAGGAAGGTACAAAAGCTCATATCTACAAAAGTGATAGCAAGTTCAAATATGTATGTTGAATTAAAGTATGGCAGTTAATTATTAAATATGGCAAAGAAAATCTTTCGGTATTAGTTAAAAAAAAAAAAATCAACAATTAAGAAATCCATAAATAAAATTAACTCAATATTCAGAAATGTAAATGTACGTCGGTTAATTGACTTGTTAATCATCTTAACCAATTTTACGTTATACATGAATATACGATATATCGTTCAATATACATGCCATTGTAAGACAAAACCTTGACATAAAAAAACATTAATGAAAAACATTCTGCTGTTGGGTTTATAAAGCATCAACATCTTAGACCACACTGAACTAGAATATAATATCTGTACAAGCATGTTCACAGGCTGATTTGTATGTTATGTGGACTCAAAAACCTAGAATAACTCATGGGAAAAAACCCTGCACCCTCTGCCTGAGACAGGCTAACTACAGCCCTCAACCGAATAGACCTTTATAAATTCCTCGTCTCTAATGGATTCTGACCTCTCCAAACAAGTGACCAGTAGTGAATCCACTATATTATCCTGGCACCCATAAATGAGTTTCTGGCATCACTGACTGCATCATGAGTAAAATGTGCTTTGTTGGTAAACAAAAATGTATTGATGCAAATGGGAGTGTGCAGCGAACCAAAAACAAAATTCCAACTATTTACATATCCACAGTTTCAATTCTTCATGATTAATGTTCTCTAGATTGTTAATGCATAGAGCTGGTGGAAATTCTTTGGGTACTAACTTGTGAGCTGCATTGTCACTTTAATAGCATTTTCCTCTTCATCTATATTCCACTGTACTGAATGTTCAACTGTCAACAACACAACTGGCAATTAGTCATTTTCTAGCAAAAACTGGTGAACATTCAGAAACACTTGTTAATCTGGAATTCTTTGTTGTGGAAATCACTGCCATATCCTCAACTACAGACTGCAAAACATGTATCTATGTTTTCTTTTTGTTGGAAAATACATTGCATGCTCACTATTACTTCTGTTATGACACAACATGACTCTACGGCATTGTTTGCTAACTCAATGCTAGTGGCGCACTAAGACGCATAAACATGTTCATGCTTGCTGCATTCATGCAATTGTAAGCTATATTTCACATCCAACTCTGTAACCACAGAGAATCAGACCTCTGTTTATAATTACCTTTTTCACTCGAACTAACTCAATGAATCACAACCTTATTTCAGGAGGTAATTCCTGGAGACAACCTACATACACAGAATTAAGAAATACATATAGACTGATTAGATGTTACACCAGAATGATTGTAAGAAGCTCTATTTTAAAATTTAGCTAGAGATGTTTCCTTTGCATTGGAAATTAAATATTTACGCTCATGCATCTATCCCATCTGAATTATGTTTGGTTATATTTGTAGTATTAAAAATGCTATCCCACTGATTTCTGAAGTATAGTCAAAACATGAAACTATTTTGACATGAATTTCATTTGTATAAGAGGGCTTTATGTCTATTTTTTTTAATAGAACAGACAAACTGGGTAAAAAAAAAAAAAAAAAAACATTACTTTCATATGAATTTTTTAAGGCCAAAACCTGACAGAAAATTAAGTCAAAAATAAATTTTTAAACTACTAAAATACATTTTTATTGTTCAAACATCACAGCAATTTTGGAAGGTATGTTAAATAATGAAAGTGTAAAATTTTAGCTTCATCTCATCTAATAATCTGGAAGTAAACTAATTTGAAAATTGATACCATTCAATGTAAAATTACAAAAAATCATCCTTATCATCAAGAAAATTAAATACTATTTTAATAAAAAAAATTAAATACATAAGAATATTCTTACTCAGCAAGAGTCAAGCGGAAACGCCAATTGCGGTTATGTTCACTATCCAAAAATTCAGATATGTGGGGAAGAAACTCTCGCCTATCATTAGGGCTAAGTACCTGTCAATAAAATATCAAAAAAATTAGTTTTCCAAAAAAAGAAAATTCAAATAAGATGAGATACAGCAGAAAACTTGGAATGAATAGAGGATTTGGTAACCATTGCACAACAGTGATAGTATACCATTCTTTTTATAACAGAGATTGTACCTTTGGGGTAGCACAAGTATATCTGATACACTACATCTCAAGACTGTCAATGACTGCATAGATCTTAAAAGATTCAGCTAGATTTCTAATGCATTCATTATTTACAGAATGCGATCGCACACATGCACAGTGCTTAGGCTGTGGCACTCACCTCAAACATATCACTAAAGTTTAGTAAATGTCAAATTCCATTAGAAATGCAATAAACACAAAGTGCTGTTAGGGCTCATGCCTGATCATCGAATCCTCTAATCATATCAAAAAAAGTTAATCTACTTGAAATAACAATAAGACAGAACTATACAAAAGAGCAATATTGGGACTATAAGGTGGAATGTTTGATTTGTCAGGTTGTATTCATGAATCGCAGGTTCAATTTTGTGTGATTTACAGACTAGAGCACTGTTGTGGAAAAGAATTCTTCTTATGTATAACTCACTCACTAATGTTTGATGGTAATTTTAAGGAGATTGGTATTTTTAGGAAGATTGACTAGAAAGACCAAGCAAATACACTATATGGTGAAAAGCATTCGGACGTGCTCAGAGAGTTGCAAAAAGAAATTTTAATTTAATACATAAGGTCACCTTGGCCTGTATGGTAGCTGATCCTCTGGGCCTACCAGCTTCTGCTAAGTGTTAGCTAGCCTTCACTCTATTCTGCCTCCAATGAAGCTGAACTGGTTTAGAAGAGGGATGCAGCCTAATGTTGTGTTCCAATTCAACTCACGGGCATTCAGCGAGGTTGAGTTTTAAGTTCTGAATCAGCCAGTCCAACTTTAACATCACTGTACACAAACCATAATGTCATTATTTACACACTGACAGAGCCTGTTTCCATATTACTGCCACAACTTAGGTAGTGCAAAATGGTACAAGCAGGTCATGTACTTCATATTTGCAGGCATTATGACCAATGGACCAAATCCGCCCTTACCATGGAATATTGTTCCCACATCTGGGGTGGTGCCCCCAAAACCTCTCTCAGGCTTCTTCATTCCATTCAGAAGAGGGCAGTTAGGTTAATTAATGGTTCATCTCTAACAGAGTCTTTCCACTCGTTCTCCCATAGACATACTGTTTCTGCTGCATGCCTCTTCTACAGATACTTCCATGGGCACTGTTCTTCTGAATTGGCTTCTATAATTCCTGCTCTCTCTTTCAAAACAGTCCGAACACATGCCATCACCATCCATTTACTGTCCAACTTCAAACTCACAGAACCAACTTTTCATCTTCCTCGTTTATTCATTCAACTACCATTTTCTGGAACAACCTTCCTTCGTACGTATTTCCTGAAAATTACAGTCTACAGAAGTTCAAGTCCAATGTCAACAAATATCTTCTTTCATCTTCTCAACCTCCAACCCAAGCACGGTACTAAGTACTATAGATTCTAATACCTCTCGTGTTTGGGGTTTGCATAAAAAAATAAAATAAAAAATGGACAAAATCCAAAACAGCACCACACCATAGACCAAATCCAAAATAGCATCACAACATGATCATCTCTACCAAACTTTATGGTCATGATGGTACATTTTGACATGAAAAGTTCTCTGGATAATTTCCACCCAAACAAGTCCATCAGAATGAAACATTATGTAGTTAGATTCAGAACTTCATAGCACCATCTACCACTGTTCTAGAGTCCATAAATATCATGAAATGACGGTACTCAAAATGCCATTTTACATTGGTGAATCATGATATTAGGCTTATATGCAGCTTTCTTACCACTGAACCCATGGTATGCAGCTCCCCATTGTTGATATACAGTAATACCCCGAAGTTACACGATAGGTGGGTCCGACGAAAATCGCTTAAGTCGAATTCGCGTAAGTCGGGGTACAACTTTGCATATAAATTTTTGTTTAACTGGGACCAAGGACTAACAAAAAACACTAGTTTAGAAGAAAAATATTTAATAAAATTGCAGTTATTTATAGATATTAATACAAAATATGTATTAAAAAAATAAATGAGTTACGTAAAAAAGTTATTTCAATGTCGATGGCTTCATAAAATCTAACAAATTCGTCTGACGACACAGCGCCTTCTTTTTTTCACGCAGAATTTCTTCGTAGCAAGCTAGTAATTTTTTATTCCTTGCTTTGTAGCTATAATGCGTTCTTCGTTGGCGTCTATGTTTTCTAAAATTTTTAAGCCTTTTCAACTGAGCTGAGACCTTCTGTCAAGCTTGCAATTGTCATGTGCTTTTCTTGTGGAACTGGGTCTGAAGTGTCGGATACTTCAGTGACGTTTTGCACACGCATCTCTATGAGCTCATTTATTGTCAGCTCCTGACTGTGTGAATCCAACAGCTCATTGACATCATCACCACTGACTTCCAAATCTAATTGCCTGGCAAGATTAACAACTTCTATCACATGAGCGACATGATCAGTTTCTGGCGTTGTTTTTGTCTCGGTTTTTTAAAAAAAAATGAACAGTTACTTCCGGACACCATTCAATGTTTTTTTGTGATTTTCATCTCAAGATTCTTCAATGATTCTTACGGCATCTAAAACATTGAATTGTTTCCAAAAGTCTTTAACAGATATCTCACTATTTTGTCTCATAGCTTCATTCAGACGTACAGACGAACGCCTCGTGTAGTAAGCCTTGAATGTTTTGATGACTCCCTGGTCCATCGGTTGAAGCAAGCTGGTTGTGTTTGGAGGGAAAAACACAACTTTCACACGTGGGTCGAAATTAATTAGGGTGGCAGGAGGGTGACCGGGTGCACTGTCAATAAGAAGCATCACTTTAAACAGAATCTGTTTAGACTTGCAATAACGTTCGACTTCGGGTATGAAGTGGTGATCAAACCAGTCCTCAAAAACGGAAGCTGTCACCCAAGCTTTAAGATTTGACTTCCAAATCACTGGTAAGCTAATTTTAGATATACACCAAATGAAGAAATCAAGAACCGCGTAACTCCGAGTTCGCGTAAGTCGGGGTATTACTGTACTGTCATATGCACCTGACAGTGTATCAACAATGTGGAGTAACTATACTGTAAGATACACCTGTGGCCTCTTGGACCTGCTCCATGACGTTTTCAACAGAGCCTAATCTGGTGTGATGATATTGTGAAGATTTAATATACATGTACAGAGAATTTCTGGTAATCAATAAGGTCACTGAGGGTTGGTCTCTGAGTGAGTCATCTATGGTTGGTCTTCCATCTTTGAATACCATTTGCCACAGTGGATTTTGGGAAGTTCAAATGAGTTACAGTTGCATGCACAGAAAGGTTCCTGCTTTGGCACCCAACCACACCACATTGACGGTCTGCAAGTTCCAATCCAAAAGCAGAAAATAGATTATGTCTCAGTCAATATACATGTACAGGGGACTTCTGGCACATTCCATTTCTCCTTAATATTCATGGGGAAAATGTCAAATTACTTTTTATCATATAAGTAATTAGTTTACCATAACACACTGCATTTTTCCCACTCCTAAAACTCTTCTCCTTCAATTAGACTAAATTGTTTTGTATCCCCCACAGTTGTTTATATTCTTCAAGAGACATTTTTGAGAAAAATATATACTCTGTAAAGTCTCAGGTATACGAGTTTGAATTTAAAATAAACACCTTGCACGTATACACATGCAGAACAGGCAAAGCCTTTTCAAAATCCTTTCACAAACTGAAGGATATTAACAATATTTATTTGAATAGGCAATATTTTAATATATATTTAAATTTATTTACAAACTAATGAGAGGAATTACCTCGATATAGGTAGGCAGATGCAATGCTTCTTTCCCAAAATTCTTCTTGAATAAAAGAATTTAAAATAACTAAATGAATTCTCTACACTCGGAGAGAAAACATTGGCGATCAAACATACCTGTAATCTGTGGTTCAAGAACTCTCAACTGGACATCAAAATAAATCGGACCACCAACAAATGTCAACAAGCAAAGGAAGACATCGTGTCTATAGTTAGAACGAATACAAATCTATCCTTAAAAAAAAAAAAAAAAAAAATTTTTTTTTTTTTTTTTTTTTTTAAGGATAGATTCTTCAACTTTGGTCATGATCGCAGGATAGTAAAAACATGAAATGAATGGTGGAATTTATAAATGAGAGATCAGTTGTTATCCTGGAGCATGCACGTAAAAACCAAACATCTGAAATCGGATAAGGGCACAGCACATTAAATGAATTTTGATGTCATTTAATTTCGAGTGTTTCAAATAATTTTGTATAATTGTGTTGGATTTTGATAATTTTGGCATCAATTAACAAGAATGTATGGGCTTCACTGACAGTGTGGAAAGCTAATTCTGAGGCTGAAAAATGTGAAGCAAGCTGAAGTCTTGTGCTGTTTCACCCACGTGCCCAAAGCACAGTGTGCAGATCCCTGATAGGATGAATCGCAGTCTTTGCACGAAATATGATAAACCAAATTGTTTGTTTGAAGTGTGAAAGAAGATTGGATAGAATGATTATTTAACACAGTCTGTCATTTCCTTATAGGTTTAGAAACAATTTTAAATTCTGTCTTTGAAAAGTTGGTTAAGCTGTTTATGCCAATGCTCAATGTATGGTAAAGAAATAAATTTTTTTTTTTCTCCTATTACTATTGTTATTTGGAGCAGTTTGTTTTAGCTGACTATCAGCTTGCTCCTTGATGTGGTTTTTTACTGATAGTGGATAACCTCTGTTTTGAAATCTGTTTGTCAATATTTTTATTTCTGCATTTAAAGCAGTTTCATATGAAGAATATTTAAATGCATTAAGGAATTGATTTAAAATAATCGATCTTTTGTACATGAAGGGATGGTAGCTGTTACAATGTAAAAATATGCTAGTATTGGTGGGTTTTCTATATATTTTAAACAAAATGTCATTATTATTATGGGTAAGAGTAAAACTTTTAAAATTTAACAATCTATTGTACATATTCCCAGCTTCTAAGAGTTCCATAGTCTGGAGTGAATATCATTAAAGGTATATAACATTTTTTTTTTTTTTGGTGGTTGAGTCTGATACAGAGGACATGAACGTGAACGTTGAGTACACACACAATGTTGAGTATCATATGGGAAATGTTGAGAAATAACTCCTTCCCAATAAACTTCCTATTACAGTAATTTTTTTACTTGATCAAATATTTAATAAAAGCCAATTACATTACATATCAAAACAAAGTTTGCAAACAGATTTTTGGATTGCCCATGGGTCTGAATCTAAGTGGCCTCATGTCAGAAATCTACTTGTCCAAATTGAACAGTTATATTTATTCCCTTTTCTTCCTAGGTATTATGGTAGATATTTAGACGATGTCCTCTATATCACAGACTCGACTACCATACAGGAAATTTTATATACCTTTAATGATATTCATTCCACACTACAATTTACCTTAGAAACTAGAATGTGGACAATAAATAGATCATTAATTTTTTTTAATTCTTTTATTCAGGGAGAGTGTTGGGAAAGAAACATTCTGCATGCCTATATCAAGGTAATTCCTTTCATTAGTTTGTAAATTGATTAATAACATACAACATATTGAGCATTGAAGCTCTTTCATTTATTAAATAATTAAATTTAAAAATGTTAAATATAGCATGATGCTTGCATTTAATATTAACAGCCCATCAGAAATTATCTAAATTTATCATTCTTTAAAGAATGATTTTTATAAATCTTTTGTTTAAACCTAGTATTAAGATCAATGATACAGAATTGGTACATAAAACATTAGAATACTGAAGTGCTATAAATACATAAATACCAGATTCTTAAATTTTTAAATTATTTTATTATTTTTTTTACAATGGGCATTTTATGCTGTCACCCCAAAAGTAATCATCTCAACATATTAGCATTAACATTTTAGTTTGTTGGGATTCTATTTTTAGCATTAGTAAAGGCACATGATGCATGAACGCAAGCATCAGCCAAAAAAAAAACACACATCCTTCTCATTTCACCCATTCACTTCACTCCACTCCAAATGTTTGTCTAGTTCTGCCTTGAATCTGTTTAAGCTATCAACTTCTACAACGGCAGATGGAAGTTTGTTCCAGTAATCAACCACCCGCTGGCTAAAGGCAAATTTCTGCACATCTATCCTACAACTGTGTTTCCTCAATTTGAATTTATGCCCTCTCAGGCGATTATTCTGAGCAAGAGGAAGAATTCCATCAGCACTGAGCATGCTCAAACCATACAAGGCTTTATGCACCCCAATCAGACAATCTCACAGGTGCCTAGTCTCCTGACACTGTAATTTACAAAACTTAAGAAGATTGCTCTTTCTTCATAAGAGCAATCCTTTGTTCCATTCACTAATCTTGTTGCCTTTCTCTGTACTTGTTCCACCAGCTCTACATACTTCTTAAAATGAGGACTCCAGACCTGTATACAGTACTCAAGGTGTGGCCTGACCATTGCCTCAAACAAGGGGACAATCACCTCCTTATCCCGGCTAGAAAAATTCCTGTATATCATCGACAAGACACCATCAGCTACTCTTGCAGACTGTCTGCACTGCTCAGAAAACTTCTTATCTGCCTGCACAATTACCCCAGGTCCTTTTCATTCTCTACCACTCTCAGTGTAGTACCACACAGTTGATACGTTACTCTGGGATATTTGATATTTGTATTTAAAAAAGGTATTTTATATTTGTCGATGTTAAACTTCAATTGCCACATCTCAGCACATCTGCTCAACTTTTTTAGATCCGTTGCAGCAACGTACTGTGATTAGTGTCATTAACAACCCTGCCGACTTTCGTATCATCTGCAAACTTAGACATTAAGCCTTATATGCTTTCATCAAGCCTTATATGCTTTCATCAATATCATTAATAAATACAGAAAACAACAATGGACCCAACACTGATCAAGGGGGACTCCACTAACAACATTAGTCCATGAAGAGCTTTGTTTGTTTGTTTGTTTTAGGATTTTATGGCACATTAGCATCTAAGGCTATAATGCAGCAAGTCAAAAAGGTGTAAAATATAAAACTATAATATTATAATTATTTATATATTATTGTGAAAGAGTATACGATATAAAAAGTTAATAAAACATAAAACAATAAAAACATTCTAGATAGAGTTATTTAGATTAATAAGTTGTAAAAACTTAAATATAGCTGACATGTTGGCCTTGTCCAATAAAATCTGTCTGAGTGTATAAGGCTCAGAAAGATGGCTGAAACGTAAACGACGATCATTACAGAAAGATGGTCATTCAATTAAAATATGATGGACTGTTAAAATGGTGTCACAATTTCTACACATAGGACAATCGCCTGCCCTCAGCAGATAGCAATGTGTCAAGTGACAATATATCCTATGTGGAGCCGAGATAGAACTACTTCCTCTTTCCGGTTCCTGCGCAGACTAGACTGCTAATGTTCAATTACAGGCTTAATCTCATATAATTTGTTTTCAGTCTGTCCATGTCATGAGCCTTGCCATTGGGATACAAGTTTCTTTCGAATTACAGTAAACCCCCGCTATTCGCGGTCGCTGATTTAATATAAAATGAAACCTAAAAAAATGTGAATTTTAAAGCGCCGTGAACATTTTCCGTGAATAAAAAACATGGGCGTGGCTAAAATTATCTTCACTGGTCAAAACAGCGCTCGGTGGGTGGGGGGGAGAGGGGTCACAAAATCGCGAGCGTGGATGTTTCTCGCCAATCCTTGTTCAATATGTGTTATGCTCTTGTCATGGAAGGTTTCTTCGTTTGCTTTTAATTTATATGCTTATAAATTGAATAAATTTATCAATTTATATGCTACAAAAGTGATAAATCTATCGTTTTGCGATGTAAAACAGACTTTTTCGAGTGTGCTAAACCCGTACAAAAATATGGCTACGAATAACAAGGGAAATGTGAAAAGATCAAAGAAGGCGATGACATTAGCGAATAAAATTGAGTTATTAGATAAAATTTCTAATGGTGAAAGTGTCTCCTCAGTGGCAAAACATTATAAAATCAATGAGTCAACGATACGATCAATCAAGAAATCGGAAGAAAAAATCCGACGTAGTGTCCATGAAAACGAGCTAATTGCTTCAAAAATTTGCTCTGTAACTCGTGATGTTAAATTAGAAAAAAAATGGGAAAAGCTTTAAATCTGTGGATAGAAGACCGAACTCAAAATAAAATTCTATTAAGTTCACTTATCATTCGTGAAAAGGCAAAACTCCTTTATCAACACTTTAGCGAAACTGGTGATAGCACTGGCGGGATAAGTTTTTTAGCTAGCAAAGGCGCTGGTTTGAAATTTCTAATAAATATTACAATTAATATTAAATTGTTTATTTTCATTTCGATACCATATGCTTGCATTTCACTATGTACTGTCTATGTACATAGTCATATTATGAAGGTTCATATAATACATACATAGACAAAATTTTAGATATATATAGTTTTTCTTATATAACGGAACCCCTTTGGAACGGAACCCCTTTATTACTATGGGAACCATAACTCAGTATTCGTGGCTTCTCAGGAATAACCCCCGCGAATAGGGGGGGGGGTTACTGTACTTGCCTGTAGTCTGTATAGGGGACTAACAGGCAAGAGTTAAAGAGCTTCGCTGATTTGGCTGAAGTGTCTGCCAAATCATTTCCTGAGATACCAATGTGGCCCGGGATCCAGCAGAAGCGAACATCAAATGCAGATTGTGAAAGGAAGTGCAGCTTCTGCTGTATCCAAGTCAGGACAGGATGAGGATTGAGCCTCATTGATGATAAAGCCTGCAATGAACTCAGAGAATCGGTATGTATAATATATTTTTTGTGGTGGGTGGTTAGTATATGATCTAAGGCTAGCTCAACCACGTGCAGCTCTGCAGTGAACACACTACATTCATGGGAGATCTACTCAGATACCGTGGGAAAACAACTGAAGATCTGACAGACATTTCTAACCTCGAGCCATCTGTGTAGACGGGCAAGAAGTCAGAATGTTCCGAGGCTGTGCTAAAAAGAGCTGCAGGTAGACAGCAGATGGAGTACTGTCCTTTCTCCAGTTGTTAAGGGAGAAGTTGCAATTTGGGATATGAGTATGCCAGGGTGGAGAAGGTTGCCCTGGTGATGGGACAACATTGTCTAATGTGATATTCAAATCGCTCAGTAGTCTTTGGATACAAATACCGAATGGTTGATTGGCGGTCTGGTGAATGTTGTACAGATTTTCTGAACATGGCTCAAAAACGGGTGTCCATGTCGGAGGGTCTGGCAGGGATTTCAGTTTCAAAGCATACTGTAGAGACAACTGTTTTCTGCAAAGTGATAACGAGGGCTCATTCGCTTCGACATATAGGCTCTGGATAGGAGACGTTCAAAATGCTTCAGTGGCAATACAGATTGCCTGATCGGAGTATGCCGAGTCTAGAAGATGCGTATACCTGGCACCTGTAAGCTAACTTAGATCGCATGAGTGCATGATAGAGGCGCAAAAGATTGCATCGGTCAGCGCCCCAAAGTGAGGAAATTGCATGTAGGAAATTCAAGCCTCTCATGCACTTCGTACGTAGTTGACGAATGTGTTATAGAAAAGTCAACTTTCTATCAAATATGAGCCCCAAAAATCTAGTCTCAGGTACTACTGGAATAGCATTAAGTCCAAGCCTCAATTCAGGTTAAGGTGAAGACTGAGCTTTCTGCAAAAATGCACGCAAAGTCTTCTGTGGAGAGAACCTGAATCCGTTGCCCACAAGTTCAGGCAGTCAACGGCATGTTGCAGTTGCCTCTCAATTACCCTCATGTTGCAGGAATGACAGAATATGCTAAAATCGTCAACATAGAGGGAACAATTTACAGTTGGAGGAAGTTGTTCTGTGTTAGTATTCACTCTGATGGCAAAAAGCGTAACACTTAAAACGGATCCTTGAGGAGAGAGAGTAGATCCTACACGGACTTGGAAAAAACGATGAGATGAAAAGTTTTTTATAAAATTTGGGAGATGACCTCTAAGGCCGATGCTGTAGAGGTCTTTTAAAATTCCAAATCTCCAAATTGTGTCATACGCTTTTTTTCCATATCGAAGAACACGGACACCAGGTGTTCTCGTTTTAAAAAGGCATCTCGAATGGAAGTTTCAAGCCTGATTAAATGGTCTAAAGTTGACCTAGTCCTACAGAAGACACACTGGAATCTGGAGATGAGCCCATTTGCCTCTAAATACCATATAAGGCGGGCATTGACCATTCTCTCCAGAATTTTGCACAGGCAGCTGGTCAGAGCAATAGGACAGGAATCCGGAAACTGCTCTGCTTGAAATATTCTGTTATATAGAAAGAGCAGTTGGTCCATGGATTTTGCAGACAGATGCTTGATCATATCATAATGGATAAGATCTGGTCCAGCAGCACTGGCCTTGGTAAGAGTTAGAGCTGTTTTTAACTCTTCCGTGATGAACGGCCCATTATATGGATAAGACCTTTTTGATTTAAAGTTAATTGGCTGCTTTTCGAGTTGGTCTTTCCAGACCAGAAATTCTGGGAAGTAAGAAGATGTTGATGAGATAGTAGAAAAGGTTCCCCAAGTGCGTTGGCTATTGCAGTTTGGTCCGCAATAATGCAACCATTACAGTCCAGGACCGATGAAGGGTGCAATGTATATTTACCCTTCATTTTCCGAATTTTGTCCCAGATAGCTTTACTCCTGATAGGTTGGGTAATAGTAGATGTAAAGCAGATCCAGGATTCCTTTTGGCTCTGACGACGAGTATATCGTGCTTTCGCATGTGCATGTTTGAAAGCTAAAAGATTGGCTGCGGTAGCATATTGTTGAAATATACCCCAAGCTTTATTTTGTGCCATTTTTGCTGCTGCGCATTCAGCATTCCACCAAGGTTTTGGAAATGGTGGGAATCAGCTAGATGTTTTTGGAATTGTAACTGCAGCTGTTTGGACAATGCTTTCTGTGATGTACACCACTGCATCATTGATGGGCTCCTGACTGACTGTACTGATGTTAAAGTCTACCAGGTGTTGAAAGGTATTCCAGTCAGCCTGATCAATCTTCCATCACGGTAACTTAAAAGGTGGGCATGGCCTCCCTTTAGGTAAGTTGGTTATCACAGGGAAGTGGTCACTTCCATAAAGGTTCTGCTCTACCTCTCAAGTGAGTGAAGGAAGGAGAGAGGGGTGGACATATTTTGTTTGTTATTTGTTATTTTGCTTTTTAGGAGCATTAGCAACTAAGGCCATATTGCTCCGGGATATGCGGTGGTCATTCCCTGACCTTTCCGCATCCTCCGTATTTGGTGGTGACGGGCTCGAACCCCGGTCTAATCAAGAAGCGTGTGCTACGCACTGCTGCTCCTTCCCACCTGGCTACGGAGGCGCCAGGGTGGACATATAGAGAGGTCAATAGCAGAGAAGGTATGGGTAGGCATGTGGAAAAAGGTGTTAGTTCCCACATTTAGAAGGGAAAGGTCATTATCAGTGAGCATATGTTCGTTGACCTGTGGGGTGGTGCCATTAATGTTGGCACTACCCCACAGGGTGTTATGTCCATTGAAATCACCCAGGAGTAAGACAAGAGTAGGCAGCTGCACAATGACAGCATCAAGGTCTTTCTGGGGAATATCAGGTGGCAAATAAACTGAACAGACTGTTAATAAAAACCCTACCGTAAGGCGAACCACTACCGCTTCTATGTTGGTGGAGACTGGAATAGTTTGAAAGGGGTACGGTTGCCTAGTATAGCAACACCCCCATGAGCAGGTCCATCCCCGGTTCTGTCCTTTCAGATGATAGTAGTGTTACGAAGGGAAGGGTTTTCATTTGCCTTCAGGTATGTAAGCAAAAACAAACTGGCTCGTGCTTTTGCAAAATGGCCTTGATGTCATCATTGTTTTGCCAGAATCCGCAACAGTTCCAATGTACGAATGTAACCATTATTTTGGCTTGGTGGGTCCATCACATGGCTTCTGAGGTGCTGAGGGCTTACTTTTGTCAGTCTTGGCTTTATCTTTCCTAGGAAAGTATGGACGCTGTCCAGTGTCCATTTCCTCCTCAGCAAAGAGTTCCAGGACTGAATCTTCTTGTACCTCCACCACGACATCCATGTTTTCTTGGGTACTAGGGGATACTTCAACTTTCTTAGTCTTCTTTGAAAGTTGCTTTTGTTATTTCTGGAGCATTAGGAGGTATCGATATAGGAATGGCAGCTGATTGGTCTTTCTGTGTAGGTTTTTGTGGGCTTAAGAGGTAACGTGCGATGGGAGTGAATGACTCTTCTGGAGGAATGGTCACGTCTGTATGAGTTCCAATGGAACAGCTCCCTGCTACCTTCTGGGCGTAGGTGGGTTTGGTGATATTTAGAGGTATCACCACTTTCCTTGCCTCCTGGTATGATATGTTCAGCTCTGCCTTCAGCCGTTGGATTTTTTTCTTCTTTCCACCTCTGGCATGCTCGTGAATAGGCTGGATGTTCTTCTTCGCAGTTAATGCAGGTGGGTTTTGTGGCTGAACATGCTGTTGTTTCGTGGTCCTTTACACCACATCGAGCGCATGCAAGGACTCCACGGCAATCCATTTGAGAATGTCCACATTTCTGGCATTTAAAACACCATACAGGGTTTGGAACGTATGGACGTACTGGAGAGTTGATGTGGCTAACTTTAATCTCCTCAGGAGACGAAGGAGAGTTAAAAGTAAGGATTATGTTTCTAGTTTTAACAAGTTTCCCATCTCTACGCAGATTAATTCTCTTTGCGGCAATAACTCCCTGTGGTTTCAGTTCTGAGCAGATTTCCTCCTTGGTAACGTCGAGAAGGTCCCACTCTGAAATGACACCTCTCGATGAATTGAGTGTTCTATGTGGTGTCACTGTTATGGGTACCCCCCTCCAATTGATTGATTGAGACAAGAAAAGGTAAAATATGTCTTCATATTCAATTTACTTTCCCAACCAGCCAATAATATACTGAACAACTGAAGAATTTCAACTTTTCTGTGCATTTAAAAGTACCAGCATGTGTTGGCATACATATTCCCTGTATTAGTTAAAAAAAATACATAACACAAGAGTAAATATAGAGATTGTGATGGTCATCCTAATTCACTCTCTTCTGTTACAGAGAGTTCATGATTTTGGTGCAAAACATCTGGAATATTCAGGGAATTATATAGTCTAATGTAATGGTTTCTTATGCCTTCCACACCCGTATCTATTTTTTCTGTTTCAGCAGGCAAACAGGACAATTTGCATGTTGTGTTGGTTAAAAAAAATTAACGTGGAAACCCTATTTCCCCTGCCAGCCCCAACAGAAGAGGCCTTTATAAGTTTCTCTGACCTTTGACAGGACTCAAACTTAGACTTCTCTGAAAAAGAGGCAGATGGCAACATATCATGCTGATTCGGCTGCCATGGAGGATGCATTGTGATGGTATCTCATCCAAGTCCAGTAAAATACATTGAGTGTTTCCAACTAAATCTAAAATGGAGATAATAAAGTGATCAGAAAGAGGTACATCACCTATGTTCATTGGTTGTGTTTATGATGTCAGTCATTTAATAATTGTAAGTGTTCTAAAAGACAAGCAAATAAAATAATTGTTGATTATGTTTGCAATACAGGCATGTTTGATTATTTTTTATGACTAACAGAAGTGGAACAATCACGAGTCTTATATAACAATACACATGAAGCATGCATGAACTGTCTAAATCTAACAATAGTACATTAAAACTACATTTAATCTATGAATTGATTAAATTCATAGATTAATTCCAATATTTATTTACCTATAATCCATAACACCACAAAAACACTTTTCTGGAACTAATACAAACCTAATTGATATGCTTTAATACACATAAAATACCCTTAGTCTTATATAAACTAATCAAAAAATTAATTGCAATTACACCCAGACAGGCAAAATAGACCAGATGCCGCTACAGCACTCTACAGTATAAAGTCAGCACCATGGATCGATAAGTGATCTTTTTATACTGACCACCACCCAGAGTGATTGCAAGTAAATACCTTTATACTGATGCATACGCATTGGGCTTTGGGTCCCAATCCCAGTTTACTGTAAATGCCAATCTAAGATAAAAATAATTTAATATATAGGCACACTTTATTATAAAAAAAGATATCTAAAATTGGTTAATGAAATTTACTAAAAAATGTTAATGAATTTTAATAAAACTGTTATTGTGTTATTGGGACTACAGAAACGGGTATGCACAAGACATTCATTTAGTACAGCTATCTCTCTGCTCAAAGCTCCTGATGAAGTAGCAGAGAGATGGCCAAGTAAATGAACGTAATTCTTTCCTAATCCCCCCCCTTCTCTAGCTTTCACTAATATTCCTTTTTCAAATCATTATTATATATATATATAAAAAAAAAAATCCATTTCCTCTAATGTTCTATATTCCTCTTATATTCATTTAGTTTTTCCCATTTTAGATTAGTTTAGGTTAGTTTAAATTCGCAATGTAGACCTTTAGGCAAAACGAGCACCTGCTAGCACACCAAATTGCTAGACAGTACAGTTAGGCTCCAATGCATCCTGTTCAAATATATATTCATACACAAACACTAAAAATAAAATAAAATAGGATCTCACTGTGAATATATATATATATATATATATATATATATATATATATATATATATGGAAATGTGGTTAACATATACAGGGTGTCTTAAAAATAACTGAATAATTTGGTGAAATCTGGTGAATTTGAGAATGACTTAATAGCATGATTACAAGTTTATTTTTATACAATATTCAAGTTAGAAACAGAAAGAAAAAAAAAAATTATTACATACAAAGGTCAAGGATTTAATTATTTCTTTCCACATGTGTCCCATCAGTGTCCCTGCAAATTTCAAATCGCATTGTGGAACACATTGGCAAGCATTTCAGGGGTAATTTCCTGTATTTCCCCCCCCCAATGCATTGTCTAAGGTCAGATAAATCTTGAAACCTGTGATAAACCTTTGATTTTATGAAACCCCAAGCAAAAAAATCCAAAGGAGTTAAATCTGGAGAACTCGCCACCCAAGGTCCTTCATGTCCAATCCACTGATACGGAAAGCACCTGTTGAAGTATTCCTGGACAGTTCGAGCATAATGACATGGTGCCCCATCTTGCTGAAACACTACACTTGAAATAACACCATCATCAAGAAGTTGGGGTTCAAGAAACTGCCGAAGCACATTAAGGTACACAGTTCCAGTGACTGTTGCTTCTGCAAAAAAGTAAGATCCATAAATTTTTGACTTCGTCATCACAAGCCACACGTTTACTTTAGGGGAGTCTCTATGCCATTCTGCGAACTTAGGGTTTCTGAGAAGCCCAGATAGGATAATTGTGGTGACTGATTTTATCACAAGTGTGAAAAGTCACCTCATCACTGAACAAGATGTGACCCATTAAGCTGTTATTTTGGATTTCATCAAAAAATGCTGCACACATTGCAAATACCTTTGTTTTATGTAAAAAAGAATAAATATAGTTATCGTAATGAAATTTATTTGAAAATCACACTGTTTCAAGAAAATATGCAGTGACTTTTGGGACACTCTGTGTGTGTGTATATATATATATATATATATATATATATATATGGAAATTTGCCTAAAAATGGCATTATCTCTAAATACAATATGCATTTTGTGGATTTTATGTGTTACTCAAACAAATAGCAATACAGTAAACCCCCTATTCGCGGAATCTGTATTCGCGGTCGCTGATTTAATATAAAATGAAACCTAAAAAAATGTGAATTTTAAAGCGCCGTGAACATTTCCCCCCATAAAATTACATGGGCATGGCTAAAATTATCTTTCCCGGTTAAAACAGCGCTCAGTGGGTGGGGAGGAGGGGTGACAAAATCGCGAGCGTGGATGTTTCTCGCTAATCCTTGTTCAGTATGTGTTATACGCTTGTCATGGAAGGTTTCCTCGTTTGCTTTTAATTTATATGCTTATAAATTGAATAAATTTATCAATTTATAAATTGATATGCTTACAAAAGTGATAAATCTACTGTTTTGCAGTGTAAAACAGACTTTTTCGAGTGTGTTAACAGAAGAAAGTGACTTTATTGTGGACAAGTTCTTTCTAACTCCTACAAAAATATGGCTAAGAATAACAAGGGAAATGTGAAAATATCAAAGAAGGTGATGACATTAGCGAATAAAATTGAGTTATTAGACAAATTTTCTAATGGTGAAAGTGTCTCCTCGTGGCAAAACATTATAAAATCAATGAGTCAACGATACGATCAATCAAAAAATCGGAAGAAAAAATCTGCCGTAGTGTCCGTGAAAACGTGCTAACTGCTTCAAAAATTTGCTCTGCAACTTGTGATGTTAAATTAGAAAAAATGGAAAAGCTTTAAATCTGTGGATAGAAGACCGAACTCAAAATAAAATTCCGTTAAGTTCACTCATCGTTCATGAAAAGGCAAAACTCCTTTATCAACACTTTAGCGAAACTGGTGATAGCACTGGTGGGATAAGCTTTTTAGTTAGCAAAGGCGCGGTTTGAAATTTCTAATAAATATTACATTTAATATTAAATTGTTTCTTATTTTCATTTCGATGCCATATGCTTGCATTTCACTATGTACTGTCTATAAGGAAAGAAGAAAAATTGCGGACCACCTTCAAAACCTCTGGCAAGAAACATGGGACACAACGCCTAAAGGAGCAATCACCAAAGGTTTATTCCCTCAATTAGTCGGACTTCCCCAAAGCCTCCTCCCTGGTATTCGCCTGGATTGCAAGTCACCTTCCTGCTTACAGGCCATGGACCGTTCCAGCAAAAACTAACAGCCATGGGAATAGAAAATAACTCATATTGCCACTGTGGTGAAGAGGAGTCCTGGGAACACCTTATGTACGAGTGTCTCACTTACAACAATGCCAGACTTCAATTTCTCACAGAGATTCAAGGAAACCCCCGCAATCAGGAGTCAACTTTACTCCAAGAAGAGGCCACATACCTAGCCTTAACATGCTACGCCCAGGCTGTTTTCAATTGTAGAAGAGCAAGACTTGCGGAACTCAGGGCAGAACAGAATAACGTGCCACCCCTGCGATCCCCTACTGGGATAGGATAATGCAATTTACCCTGGGTGCAGGATACTCACAGAGCACCTGCTCCTGTAATTTTCAACTCCCTTCTCCATCCTCTTCCTTAGAGTGGACTGCCTTCCCTCTTTGGTCCACTCCAAATACTGTTCCCCACATTTGACCTCTTCTTCTTCTCTTATTCCCCCCATATGCTCTCTTATCTTTTTATTTTATTATTTTTATTTATTTTTTTCCTTTTTTTTTACAGCCTCAACTTTTTTTCTTTTCTTTCTTTTTTTTTCACTCTTCATTTTTTTTTATTTTATTTATGATTTTTATTTTATTTATTTTATTTATTTTTATTTTTTTTATTTTATTATAATTTATTTATTTATTTATTTTATGGCTTCTCTCAGGTAGCTCAGGCAACCCTGGCAGAGGCAGCCAGAGTATAATGGGCAGCCTGGCTCACCTCCCAGTGGTTGTGGCGGGCAACGTGGAGTCCCAGTAGGGGCAACGTGGAGTCCCAGTAGGGGCAACGTGGAGTCCCAGTAGGGGCCCCGCGGCCAAGCAGCCAGACACAACAACAGAACAAAGCACAATACTACATTAACCAGACATTACACTTTTTTCTGGCTGTGCAGTAGTTCTGCATTTCATCACAGAGTACATATGGTGCAGATGTGGGAAACCACTGGTGGCACCTGAACCTAAATACTATGCCACTATGTACTGTCTATGTAGATAGTCATATTATGAAGGTACATATAATACATACATAGACAAAATTTTAGACTAGTTTTTCTTATATACAGTATTTCATACTTTGGAACGGACTAGTTTATTACTTTGGGAGCCCTTTATTACTATGGGAGCCATAACTCAGTATTCGCGTTTTCGGTATTCGCGGCATTTCTCAGGAATGTAACCTCCACGAATAGCGGGGGTTTACTGTAATTCATTATTTATATATACAGTAAAACAATAGCAAAAAAATAAAAAAATTCATTCCTGCATCGGTACGCTGCCACAAACAATTTCTAGCATTTCAGCTAATTATATATGGATTATCCAGGATGTTAATGAAAAAAAAGTTGCATTCCTGTTTGTCCGATTTAAATGAAATCTGGAATTGTTTGACAAATGCTTCTAAAAGTGACAAATATAAAATTTCATGAAAATGCATTCATTAGAAGTTTGTTTGTTTGTTATTTGGTTTTTAGGAGCATTAGCAACTAAGGCCATATTGCTTCGGGCATATGCGGTGGTCATTCTCTGACCTTTCTGCATCCTCTGTATTTGGTGGTCACGGGCTTGAACCCCGGTCTAATCAAGGTTCATTAGAAGTAGAGTTGTTAATATGTTCAAGGGCAGACATGCTAAAGGTAACAGTACTTTATGCAATTGCAAATGTTCCTAAAAGTTTATTTATTTGCTCAAATAATAATAACAATTACTATTTAAAGTTCAGTTAAAAATCAAAATTTGTTATGGAGAGCAACTTTTCAACAAGCTACAATTTAAATAAAGAATATGGCAAATATAAATTACCAGCAATAATAATAATAAACCGTTTACAAACAAACCTTCAGAAAGTCTGCAAGGTGTTGAAGTATACCAATCCTAACTTCATCTAAGTCTTTAAGAAATCCAGAAAAAATAGGCAAAAGATCCTGAGCAGCAAGATCTGGACCCAAAATAACAGCCAACTGGTGCATTGATGACGCAACAGTACGTCTTGCTTTCCATTGTGAATTAAAACCCTAATAAATATTAAAATGTAAATACTGATAAAAGAGATAGTATGTTCATTTATTGAAATCAAAAATTTTAACTTTCAACATATTTCTATTATACACAAGTTTTGGAGAATAAAAATTGTTAGTATATTTGTGTTAACCAACTCTGCATGATTATCAACAATTGCAATTTTGTTCATTCATAAGGAGGGGAATGCAATGGGTTATTGTTTAGTAAATTATTTTGAGTTTAGATAGACTTTTTTAAAACATCTGAAATAATAAAATAACTTTGTTATCTTATATTATTATCTTAAATGGTGCAATTACTTTTAATAACACTAGTCTGCATAGATTTTGATGTTTCCAAAATTAATAGTGTTTCTGAGTGTGCTTTTAGTGATAATTCTAAAAATTCAAACTATTTTAACACATAACTTACTGCTTTTTTTTTCATAAACAGTATGAATCGTTTTCTTAGTTACACATTCCATATATACACATGCCCAGATGTGTTTAGCCATGATGAGATCTGCAGTATATAAACCTGCAAAGAGTTCCTTCTGCGTTCAGTTTCTAGTACCGTGCTAACCAGTATCTGCTTCTAATGTAATTTTCATATACTGTGTCTTTGACAATGGCAAACTCATGATAGTGTGAATAATCCAAATATATTTTGTTACATTTTTGCACCTTTCCACCATGCCACTTTTTACCACATTTCTACATTGAGGAAATGTGGTAAAAAGAAAAGCATAACATTTAAATAACATTTTTGAAGTTCATGCAACGGAGAGAACCTTGGGATCATATTAATTACTAATACTTTGGTTCCATAAATGTAGCAGATTATAATTTGAAGAACAAGCAAAGCACTGTGTACTCCAACAAAAAATATTCACATTACTTCAGCTGTAAGACTAGTACACCATGAACTTGAACTTCCAGTATCACCTTCACCAGTTGTTCCTGAACATAAGCTGTCAGATCCTGAATTTGACATGTTATTTGGTTTTTTTTTTAGGAGCATTAGCAACTAAGGCCATATTGTTCCGGGGATATGCGGTGGTCATTCCCTGACCTTTCCGCATCCTCCATATTTGGTGGTCACGGGCTCAAACCCTGGTCTATTCAAGAAGCGTGTGCTATGCACTGCTGCTCCTGGCTAAGGAGGGACCAAATTTGACATGTGATTGATCTAGAGGATGACATAAACTATCGTGACAAAGAAATTCACAACTCTGGATCACAGCTGTTTACATAAAATTAGCTTGATGATCTCATGAGAGATTTATATCTACCTAATCTATTAGTCTTATTATTTGAGTCTATTAGGTAGATTTAAATTCTACCTAACAGACTGAAATCCAAGACTCTGGTGGTCTCAGGAACAGTCTTTTCATGGCATAGACAGTGTGAAAAAGAATGGTTCCCCATTTGAATGAAGAAGGGTCAATGATATATTGCAACGATATTAGCATTAGCATTAGTAGAGGCATATGATGCAAGAAAGCAAGCTTATTCAGCATCAGCCAAAAAAAAAACAAAAAAAAAAAAAAAAAACACACACCACTCCAATTTCACCCCTCCGTTCGTTCGAAATACCTGTCCAGTTGAGCTTTAAATTTGTTTAGGCTATCAACTTCAACAACAAGTGATGGAAGTCAGTTCCACCAACCAACCACCCGCTGGCCAAAGGCAAATTTCCGCACATCTATCCGACAACTGTCCTTCCTCAATTTGAATTTATGCCCTCAGAGGTGATTATTCTGAGCAAGATGAAGAATCCCATTGGCATTGAGCATGCTCAAACCATTCAAAGCCTTATACACCTCTATCAGATCACCTCGCCAGTGCCTAGTCTCCAGACTCTGTAATTTGCAAAACTTAAGCCTTTCTTCGTAAGAGCAACCCTTTGTTCCATTCACTAATCTTGTTGCCCTTCTCTGTACCCGTTCCAGCAGCTCTACATCCTTCTTGAAATGAGGCCTCCAGACCTGTATACAGTACTCAAGATGTGGCCTAACCATTGCCTTATACAAGGGAATAATCACCTCCTTATCCCTGCTAGAAAAATTCCTGTATATCATTGACAAGACACCATGAGCTACTCTTGCAGCTCGTCTGCACTGCTCAGAGAACTTCATATCTGCCTGCACAATTACCCCCAGGTCCTTTTCATTCTCCACCACTGTCAGTGTAGTAGCGCAGAGTTGATACGTTGCTCTGGGGTTACTGTTTCCCATATGTAGTACTTTACATTTGTCAATGTTAAACTTCATTTGCCACCTCTCAGCCCATCTGTTCAACCTTTCCAGATCCTGTTGCAGCAGCATAGCGTCAGTAGTGTCCTTAACAACCCTGCCAACCTTTGTATCATCTGCAAACTTGGGCATTAAACTTGATATCCCATCATCAATATCATTCATAAACACAGAAAACAACAACGGACCCAACACTGAGCCCTGAGGAACTCCACTAATAACATTAGTCCACGTTGAGCAGTGTCCATTGATTACCACTCTCTGTCTTCTGCCACTCAACCATCCCCTTATCCATAGCAGCAATTTGCCTCCAATGCCACACTGCTCCAATTTGTGCAGCAGTCTTCCATGTGCAACAGTATCAAAAGCCTTTCTAAGATCCAAATATATAATATCAAAGTTATTCCCTGCATCCAGTTCTTTTGTGACTACATCATAGTATCCAATCAAATTGGTCAGGCAAGACCTGCCCTTAACAAAGCCATGCTGCGTCTGAGCTATAACTGAATTCTTGTCTAGATGATCCTGCAGTGCTTCTTTAACCAGTGCCTCCATTAATTTACCTGGAACAGAAGTTAAACTAACAGGTCTATAATTACTTGTGTCAGCCTTTGATCCTCCTTTGTGAATTGGGGTTACATTTGCACATCTCCAGTCTATGGGTACCTCCCCTGAGTCCAAAGAAGCTCTCATAATTATGGCTAGGGGTTTGCTTACTTCCTTTGCTGCCTCCTTTAATATAACTGGATAGATCCCATCCACCCCAGGTGCCTTTTTTATGTTTATCCTCAACAATCTCTCCTCCACTTTCCTCTCAGTTATTACAAAATCATCCAGCTCACTGCCAATGTTTACTTTACCTACATCATTCTCCTTCCTGAATAACCCCTCATGCGTGAATGTAGATGCAAAATACTCGTTTAGATTGTTAGCCACCTGAGCAGGATCCTCAACTATTGAACCATCAATATCCAGTGGACCAATCTGATTCATCCCTTTCCTTCTTGAGTTTAAATATGTAAAGAACTCTTTTCTGTTTTTCATCCTTTGCCAAGGATTTGAGTTTAAATTAGTAAAGAACTCTTTGCATCCTTTGCCAAGGATTTTTCGTAGTCTGCCTTTGCCTGCCTAATCTCCTTTGTGACTTGGATACAGACCAACTTATATCTATCATAGGCTTCCATGTCACCCATTAATTTGTATGTATCCCATGCATTTTTCTTCTCTGCCACATGTCTCATTAGTTCATCTGACAACCATTTAGGCCTAAACCTTGAACAATATTTCTTAGTTGGTATGTAAAGCTTGGTAGCCTCCAAGATTAGTTCCATGAATGCTAGTCGCCTTTACGAAAACAAAAACCCTTCCCTTTACCTCTGATGGTAGTTACCTCCTTGAGTAAATCCCACTTCAACACACTGTGATCACTGCCACCTAGTGGTTCATTTATCTGCAGATTCTTAATGCATGAAGAATCACTACTGATAATCAGATCAAGAGTATTGCTCCCTCTTGTTGCCTCATGAACATGCTGATGTAGAAAACAATCATCCAATAAATCCACAAAAGCCTTGCTAGTGTGTGAGTGACCAACCCACAAATTCCAGTCAATATCTGGGAAATTAAAATCCCCCATTATAAGACTCTCTGATTTACTGGCCCACTCTATTTCCCTGTACAATATCTTATTATACTCATCAGAGTCATTAGGCCTATAGCACACTCCTACTCTCAATTTTGATTTCCCTATGCTTATGTCACACCAAACTGACTCGACACTGCCCTGTCCATCGATGTCGACTGGCTTCACTTCCTTGGACTTTATGTGTTTCTTAATTAATAGCATTACCCCTCCTCCCCTCCTGTCCTGTCTATCCTTTCTATACACATTGTATTCCCCAAATTCCAGTTCCGCATTCCTTATATCTGTGTGACACCACGTCTCTGATATCCCAACAATATCTGCCTTTGATGTTTTGAGCAATACCTCAAATTCATCAAATTTATTTACCACACTCCTAGCACTTGTGTACACGCAGGTATACATGCACCTGTTTCTATTCTTAGCTACCCTAACACAACCCATGTGTTTACTTGTACCGCAATGACTCCCAGCAGTCTCTGAAATATCCTGCATCTTGTTTTTCAGGCTTCTGATCATTTCGATAGAAGCAGTGCAAGAATCACTTCCACCTCTGCCAGTGGCTACCGTTAATCTATTAGTCCTTGTATCCCTCCCAACTAGCAGTTTTCCGACCCACCTAACACTGCCTCGATAGCATCAGCAAAAATTCTTGCACCCTTTCTATTTAAGTGTATCCCATCCCCGTAGAAGCAATCTCTCCTGTTAACAAGTACAGTCCAGGCTGAAAAAAATCTACCCCTTGAGCCTTGCACAATCCCTCCAGGGCCGAATTGATCGACAAGGCTCTCATCATATACTCCCTCCTATCGTGTCTGGGCAGAATTGCAGACACTTTCAAATTCAACCCTAATTCACGGCTTTTCTTCAACAGTGACCTGTACTTGCTAAGTAATTCCGCCGGTCTCCTACTCTTAATATCGTTAGTGCCAACGTGTACAACTATATCACCTTTTGTGCCCTTAAAAGATGATATCTGCTCTACAACGTCATCAACCTTTGCCCCTGGCAGACATACCCTGGTCCTATTCCACCTATCCTTTTTACAAAGCATGTTCCCCGTTTCCCTGACAATAGAGTCACCAACAACTACTAGTTCCTGTGGGACCAGCGCATTCTGCCTTGGGGGCTGCCTCTGTGTTGCAAGATGACCAAGTGCAAGCTCTGGCGTTGATGTGGGCAGCTGAGAGCTTGATGGGCCCCTCAATTTATTTGCTTCGAGGGCATCCACCCTGTTCTTCAAGCTCTCATAAAGGCCCATAACAACGCTGAGTTGTCGCCTGATTTCCTTGCACTCCTTACATCGTGCACCCACAAAGACATCCCCCTTGGCAGTATCATGTCCCGTACCCGACTGCTCCGCAAACATCAAGCAAACAGTGCATTTTAAAAGACTGTGATTCAGAGGGCAACTGCCCCCCTCAGTTCTCCCCTGAACCACAGCACTCCCATTAGCTTGAGCCTTTTGCTTTGCTGCTCTGGTCAGAGTCATGATTCCGATTTAATTCAATAAAATTTCAAAACAAAAATTAAATCCTTAAGTTATATACCAAAACAGTTATGTTATATATATATATTTTTTTGGTATCTAGTGTTTTCTACGAGTTCCCTTTACACAACTTCCGTATCACGTGTACCACTATAGTTATGTATTAATTATTTGTTACGATTAAGTCGTTATATATATATATAGAGTTAAAAATACAATTTAATTGACAACCAAGTTTATCAAGATTAATAGATTTACTGATTAATTGACAATATTATATTATGCACTATACTACACTAAGCTTATGTTATCGTGTAAAAATGGCGGGAATTCTCGAACGGTACTTCTACGGACTCGTAAGTATTGATTAGCTTCCAAATCTCGCTATCTCAATTTAGAATAAACTAAGGATCCTGACTAGGTCTATAATCTACTTATAGAAGATAATTTGATATAACAATTGGTTAATAAATCGACTAAATTTGGTTAAAAAAAGACCTCTCGTTCAATTTGTAACACATGGATTTGATACCGTTACCGATACTAAGTAATACCTACAAAATCTCTGTCTAAGTTAAACTTTAAACTAAGTATCGTAACTAGGAATATAGAGCTACTCTAGAAAATAAGTTAATATGACAATTTAAGCTAATAAATCAGAAAATAAATCAGGAAAAACTTCTCTGTTCCAAGAGCTTCAAGGAGCTTCGTCCGCACAGGCTAACCTCGCACCCAGACTCCTGTAGTTATGAGAACTCAGGAGTTCTGAGTTCTCTTTCATAATGGAAAGAAGTATAGACTACAAAACTGTGATGAATAGCCTACAGGGATGGATACATTCCTGTAGTCTATTCAGCACATTTAAAAGAAAAATACAAAAATGTTAAGCTTCTTTTGTAAAAAAATTAAGCATGAGGATTATGGGTGGCTAGTATGTGGAGAGTTTAGAATTATTTTTTAAATACATGGGTTTTCATAAAAGGAAAAAAAAAATAATAATAATAAATATAAACAGTCACTATTCTGTAATACTCACTGATAAGTAAGTTGTTGCAATCTCGTTCATAAAATGACTGACTACACGTAACATTGTAACTTTGCAAAAGCAAGTAGTAGATGAGTTCAAAAGTTCAACAAGAAATGCATAAAGAAAAGAAAATCAAATTACATGTTTGCTATATTTTAATATTCTCTCTCTCAGAGAAGAACCTTGTGATGATGAATTTGTAAGAGAAAAGGGGAGTTGGATACAATACTTCAGAGCTAGAGTATATTTAATGCAAAATGTCAACAGACAGTTGTTGTCTATTAAGAATATTTGTTTGGCATTAGCAACATTAGCTATAATATAGGCCAAAGAAGAAGACCAAACAAAATGGCACCTTTCTTTGAGTATGAAACAAGCCCACATATGTAATAAACATGTTTTCAGGGAATGTCCACAATAATTCAACAATCTTCTAATTAAATTAAGAAAAATTCACTAATGACAAGACCTACACTTCTTGAAGACACTTACCTACAAGCTAGCTTGTTGGATCTGGAAAAAAAAAAAAATCACTCTGTTGCTTCCATACCTCACAAATGAATTAAAATAGTTTGTGCTCTCAGGGCTAAATACAAGCTCCATACAAGGCTAAATGCTCATATCATAATCTTTTACCTGAAGATTTGTAAAACATCTTATAAATAAGTACCTGTTAGCCTCTGTAAGGTATAGTATTAGCCATATAATGAAAGGAAGCTACAAGCTTTTGCTGCACTGGCAAAAAAAAAAAAAAAAAAGCTAAATGATACTCAGCCAACAACTTGGATACACAAAAATGCCAGTCTGCCAAAGTATTGTCTGTGCAAGTGGGATAGGCAAACAAGAAGTGAACATTGGGAAAGGAAAGTGTGGCCACCAAGACACTGGGTTCAAAAAAAAAAAAAAAAAAAAAAAAAGAAACAAGTCACTAGTACATTAAAACAAAATAATGTTGCTTCATCTACATATAAAGCTAGGTTTAAGGTTTAATGAAACAGTTCATCCAAGCACCAAATACAGAAGAAAATTATTTTAAGTATGCTTGCACTAAATTCCTATTACTAACATATGAAAAAAATCAAAGCAGAAATTTTTGTTGGACTGCAAATTTGAAGAATCCACAAATTAAACTGGAAGATATGTTTAGACTGGTTTAAAAATGCAGTACATAATTTTTTTTGAAAACATATAGCCAAAGGGACAATTATGAGTGGAGAATATGAAATAAATATAACAATCATAAAATAAATTAGAAAATAAATAAAATAATACAAAATAAAGTGATATAATGCACGGTCCAATTACAAGATTAACAGTTATCAAACAGGGAGGATATTTACTAATATCCTCCCCGTTTGATAAATATTACCTTAATATTTACTAAGGACTTAAGTTAATAAATCTACGACAGACTTGGTTCTATTTTCTAAATTCAAGACAGATTAACCACACACATATTACAAACCTGTGTTTCAGTTGCTAACAGTTCATAAGTTTCTTTCAAACAGGGCCAGTATTTCCTGCCAAGTGTAAGTGCTACAGCAGGCAAACTATAAGCACAATGGCGAGCAATTTCTGCATCAATTGTCTGTGCTCTGGCAGAATCGGTCATGCTAAGATACCGTAAAAGTAATTCAGGAGGAACTATATCCTACAAAAAAAAAAATAATAATAATAAATAAATAAATATATAATAATAATAATAAAAATCAAACTGTGCAATGACTCACTGTATAAAGAATGATACATCAAAAGAACAAAGGGTCTCGTAACTTATTTGCAAATATAAGAAATGCTACATTTATCAAACAATTCTCACACATATGTGATTACCAACTAAACACAGACTCTCGGCATTACTGTAGGGCATTTTCTTTGATCTCCAAGGAATATGCAAAAGAAACAAAAAAAAAAAAAAAAAAAAGAAGAAGAAGAAGACAGAGAAAGGGGAGGTTACAGCTTTAAGCCTCCATTAAGTGGTAGTGGTGTTTATACACTATATGATAAGAATCACCTATCATTTAAGTTAATGAGACAATATTAAAAGTCACCTGCTAACAAATTAGTGCAGTATCGAGCTAGTATTGTACAAGAGTTTAATAAAACCTGTTTGTTAAGAATTTTCACGGGTATAATAAATAATGTTACTTTATTATTATACATATAGTATAAATTTTACCATATGGATATAAACTATGTACAGTGGTACCTTGGTTTGCGAGAATAATTTGTTCCGGAAACGTGCTCGTAATCCAAAGCACTCGTATATCAAAGCGAATTTTCCCATAAGAAATCATGGAAACCCAGATGATTTGTTCCAAAACTCAAAAATATTCATATACTGTAAAAATGATTAATACAAAATACATACATACCTTTTCATATTTTTAATATTTAAATTTAATATACATAAAGCAATCGGATTTATGGTAGGACGACTTTCACTGTCACTAACGGAATCACTGCTATCTGTTGACTCTTTCTTTTTGTGTGACATTAACAAGGAACCTCTCCAATGACACTTGCCTCCTCTTGAGGATTTCACGGAAATATGACATTGCATTGTCGTTAAACAGATTCATCGCTCGCACTATTACAAAATGAGGGGGCACACTTGATACATATAAACAAAGCTGCGCGCGTGTAGCAATTGAATAAACAACACCGTAAAGGCAGGCAGAGATACACTATTAACACCTCACATTTTTACTAAAGCACATTTCTAGGGGTTACTACCATAAAACAATAAAAACAATTTCCAGTTACGTTTCTGCTAGTGGAATCTGTTATAAACTGGTAGTAAACTCGATCTAATTGCATTTTCAATTATGCCGATAGCTGGAATTGTGTGGGTTTTTACGTTATTATGGCGAAATGTTTTTCCCCTTCACTGATATAAAAAACATAAATACATTTTCAGAATCTCCTCTTCATTCCTATCGTGTTGCGTTCGGTTGGGGTGATTCTGCATTCGACTGCCATTTCTTGTAAACACAAAGGAGAATCGTGCATAAGCGAATTCAGTTCATGTTATATAAGCTATCATTCGCATATTTATAAATTGTGTATGATCGAATTCGTGTAGTGTAAACACATGTTATATGAGGACTGACTGTACTCGTATTGCAAGACCTCGCTCGTTTATCAAGTTAAAATTTATTAAAAATTTTTGCTCGTCTTGCAAAACACTCGTAGACCAAGTTACTCGCAATCCAAGGTACCACTGTAATGTCTTTTCCCAATTATGTGATAATTAATTCCTTTGATGATATATTTACAATTAAATTCTCATCTAATATCAAATATTTAAGTAGATTACAATGCACACTCAATCAATAATTAAAATGCCTTCAATTTTAAAATTCTAATGATGGTAAAATTCTAACTTTCCCACCTGGTCAACTATACAAAAATTTGCTGATTTCGAGCTGATTGTATCATCCTTGATTTCACAGTGTGGGCTATAAAAAGATCCTATTGCAGACCTTCCTTCTATATTATAGGAATCTGGAGGAACTTTAGCACCTGTATACATACATAAAAATTAAACTGTAAAAATAATGTTTAATAGCAAAAATAAAGAAAGAAAGAGATTACAGAGAATGTAAGTGGCTGCATAAGCAATATCCTACAACACAATGCAAAATATATAAAGAAACATATTAAAAAAAAAAAAAAAAAAGGTGGAAAATGAGCAAAGAAACAAATAAATAACAAAGAAAGAAGTAGAAATGGAATGAGAATGGAAGGAATATGTGCTAAAAATTTTGAAAATATAAAGTATAGGGCAAATACAGGCAAAGTAAGTAAATCAATAAATAATAAATTCAGATCGGCACCACCTGACCACGTCAAGGCCAAAAAAGCACGAAATATCACTAAAATGATATGATAAACCAACCACAAAAGAAAAATAGATACAGGACAAACCAAGAGGGAAAAAATAGATGACCACTGCATTTCGAACATAACACAAATTGACAAACATTCATTTAAATGCCAGTCTGCCAAAGTAATAAAATCACATCATGGAGGCCCTAATGCAGTAACTGTGAAAACACAAAAGCACTCACTGCTAGACCAGATTGCCACCAATGTAAGTGTCTGTCTCTGTCCGTTGTGATAATTTGCATTATGTTCGAAACGGAGTAATGTTCATGGCTGTTGTAATATAGTAATAATAATCGTGGCATGTGATGAAAGAAAGCAAAGTGTATGAGCTTACGTAGCATCAGCCAAAAAAAAAAAAAAAAAAAACATTCACACAACCATTCCCTCTAAATGTTTGTCCAGTTCCTGCTTAAATTTATTTAACCCATCAACTTCCACAACAGCAGGTGGAAGTTTGTTCCAGCAATTAACCACCCGCTGGCTAAAGGCAAATTTCTGCACATCTATTCTACAGGTCTTTCCTCAATTTGAATTTATGTCCCCTTAGTTTTGTAATCTGAACAAGTGGAAGAATCCCATCAGAAATCAGCATGCTTATCCCATTCAACGCCTAATACACCTCAATCAGATCACCTCGCTGGTGCCTAGTCTCCAGCCACTGCAATTTGCAGAACTTAAGCCTCTCTTGGTAAGAGGATCCCTTCATTCCCCTCACCAATCTTGCTACCCTTCTCTGTACACGCACAAGAAAATCTACATCCTTCTTAAAATGATTCCTCCAGACCTGTATGCAGTACTCAAGGCATGGCTCTGTATAAGGCAGTGGTCACACTGCCTTATACAGAGTGACAATCACCTCCTTTTCCTTGCTAGCAAAATTCCTATATATCATTGACAAAACCCCATGACCTGCCCTGGCAGCCTGTCTGCATTGCTCAGAAAACTTCATATCTGACTGCACAATTACTCCCAGGTCTTTTTCATTTTCTACCACCTTAAGTGTAGTACCACACAGTTGGTACGTTTCTCTGGGGTTACTTCTACCCATACGCAGTACTTTGCATTTGTCAAGGTTAAACTTCAGTTGCCACTTCTTAGCCCATCTGCCCAAATTATCTAGATCCTGTTGCAGTAGCACACTGCCATTACTGTCATTAACAACCCTGCCAACCTTTGTATCATCTGCAAACTTCGACACTAAGCCTGATATACCTTCATCAATATCATTGATAAATATACAAAACAACAGTGGACCCAACACGAACCCTGTGGGACTCCACTAATAACATTAGTTCAAGAAGAGCAGCACCCATTGATTACCACCCTCTGTCTTCTCGCACTTAACCATCCTGTTATCCATTGTAGCAACTTACTCTTAATACAATTCTGCTCCAATTTGTGCAATAGTCTTCCATGCGCAACAGTATCAAAAGCTTTCCTGAAATCCAAATATATGATATCAAAATTATTTTTTGCATCCAGTTCCTTTGTAACCACATCATAATATCCTATCAAATTTGTCAGACAAGACTTTCCCTTAACAAACCCATGCTGTGTCTGAATTATTGCTGCAGTCTTGTCTAGATGATCCTGCCATGCATCTTTAACAAGTGACTCCATTATTTTACCCGGAACAGAAGTTAAACTAACTGGTCTGTAATTACTCGTGTCACCCTTCGATCCCCCTTTGTGAATTGGGGATACATTTGCACATCTCCAGTCAGTGGGAACCTCCCTGAGTCCAAGGATGCTCTCATAATTATGGCTAAGGGTTTGCTTAGTCGCTTTGCCGCCTCCTTTAATATAACTGGATAGATCCCATCCACCCCAGGTGCTTTTCTTACATTTAACTTCAACAAGTTCTCCTCCACTTTGCTCTCAGTTATTACAAAATCATTAAGTATCCTACTACAATTTGATAACCTTCTGCCATTTTCAAACCTTAATAATTCCTCATGTGTGAATGTAGATGCAAAATACTCATTCAGTTTGTTTGCTATCTGAGCAGGATCATCAACAGTCGAACCATCGATGTCAAGTGGACCAATCAGATTCATCTTAGTTATACAACTAGTCAGGATCGTGTACATTGTTAGGAGACAGTTGATTCTTTGAGTAAGAAACTTTGGGTTGTCTCTAGGTGAACTGTTCTTGTAAGTGTTTGTGTGTGCAGCTGAACATTGTATTGTGCCTTTACGTACAATAAAGATTAATTCTTGTACCAGTAGTTGTGGATGTTTATGGGGGTTTATGTTGCTGGGGGGTTGATTGTTGCTATATAAGTAAAGAAATCCTTGCTGTTTTTCTTAGCATCTTTTGCCAAGGATTTCTCGTAATCTGCCTTCGCCTGCCGTACCTCCTTTGTGACCTGATTACAGATTAACTTATATCTGCCATAGGCTTCTGAGTCGCTTGATAATTTATATGCATCCCATGCATTTTTCTTCTCTGTTACGAGTCTCATTAGTTCATTTGACAACCATTTAGGCCTAAACCTTGAACAATATTTCTTAATAGGTATGAAACTTTTAGTAGCATCCACGATTAATTCCTTGAATGCTTCCCACTTAGAATTTACCGTTGGTAACATCGTCAGTTGATCCCACTGTACAGAATTTAAAAACTGTCGGAGACCACTGTTTACAATTTTAAAAAAATTTTTAAATTCTATGAAAAAATCTCACTCCACAGAACAAGCCCATAGTAGGAAAACATCACTCATTGCTATGCAAACACATTTAGTGAACATGATATTATTATTATTATTAGCTATACGGTGCAAGGAAGCCTGAGGTTTATGCTGTGCCAGCCAAAAAAAAAAAAAAAAAAAAAAAAAATCCTGAGTTACCCTGAGAGAGAGTGTGAGAGTGAGAGAGAGAGAGAGAGAGAGGGGGGGGGGGGAGAAGTAGAAGGGAATCACCAAGAGAAAGAGAAGGATATGATGATATGCAAAATAAGATTGTTTATTACAATTTTCAGGATACTATTTATAAAAACAGATTCAAGGTTGCACACAATGAGATCCATTCAGAAAATCAGGAAAAAAACAGAGACAGAACATAGCTGACTGTATTGGGAGCAGCTCACACTTTCATAAATTTAATTTCATATATATATATATATATATATATATATATATATAAAAGTAATGAAGATATCTTTATCCTCTAAGTGATGTTATCACCAGCTTTAATTGTAATAAGCTTCTTAAAATAGTCATCTAATATATCATTGACTGACTTGTCAAAAATTATTGTTTTTTGTTATTTTTTCATAATGAGTTAATCTTTTATCACAAAATCTTGCCACAATAACTGTATCCCAATACCAAGTCAGTCTCACGCTGCTTCATATTCATGTTATTTTTATTCTAATATAACTATAGTACTAATAAAAATAATGCAATATTGAAACAATAAATTAAATAATTCAGAATTACACAAAAATAAAGCACTGAGGTATAAAATACTTACTTGAAAGAGGATCATCTACCGAAGTAAATGGATGTTCATTTAGACTTAACTTGTGAACTCTGGTTTCTTCCAATCTGTATGAACATCTGTTTTCTCTTAACTCAGTGTTATGGGCAGTGGAAAGAGATTCACTTTGACTACAGCTTTGTTTGTCAAGAACATCGATTTCAGATTCTGAATTCAGCATACTACACAAAAAAGTTTATGCTCATGATCAAGTTACACATATGTGTTTAGATATATCAGTTTAAATTATTAACTTTTCTACTTTCACTATTTCTCTTTTATCTGGAACTGGCTGATTTCAAACTACAGGATTAAAACCTATTTGCTCTTTCCTCTTTCTCACTTATCACAAAGCACACCAACTTATTTCTATATATCTATTACTTACCACCAATTTTAAACACACACACCAACCGTTTATGACTGATTGAATAATGAAATAAAATAAAATAAAATGATAGAAAAGACTGTAAAATAATATTTACAAAAAACTTATAATTATTTACAAAAAACTAAACTATAACAAAAATAAAATAAGTAAATAAGTTAAAATGCATTAAAATATAAATATAAAAGCGATAAAAAGACGATAAAAAACACTATTAGAGCTTTCGGAGGTGTCTGCCTCCTTCCTCAGTAATAGTAAGACTTAAGCGACACATCCTTAAATACCGGGTTCACGGCACATGTGGATG
This sequence comes from Mastigoproctus giganteus, assembly GCF_048544385.1. NCBI lineage: Eukaryota > Metazoa > Arthropoda > Arachnida > Uropygi > Thelyphonidae > Mastigoproctus > Mastigoproctus giganteus. The sequence continues at coordinate 21,590,130 of NC_143581.1, read as the reverse complement.
ACCAGGCGCATACTCAGCATTCCTTTCACTTGTACCAGAACCGGAAGTGGTCTGGAGACGTGGAAAATTAAAACGTTTATCTCTGGCAAAAACCACTGCCTCAAAAAGCGGGTGAAGCCTAACTCCCCTGTCTCTGTTCATGCTATTGTTACCAGAGGATCCAATCCACAGACTTCCCAGCCATTTGCGGTCCCAGAATCTATGCGCCGGTCAAGGATGACAGCGTTGTCGGGGGAGATCTGGTGGTGTTTTTCCCAATAGTGCTCAGCAATGGCGGATTTATTGAGCTCTGCGGTCCGTATCGCTCGTGAATGTTCCCCCAGACGGTCCTTGAGACGCCGTCCTGTCTCCCCCACGTAACATTCCCCACAATCCGGGCATGTGATCTCATATACGACCCCACTACTAGAATCCCTAGTAATGGGGTCTTTGACCTGTGACACTACTGTGTGCAACCTCCGGCCTGGAAGCTGCACACAGCGTCACAAAGCATCCTCGCAATGCGATCGACAGGCCCGGATAGTAGGGAACATACACTGTGGTAAGCGGTACAGGCGGAACTACCTGATTGGGCTCTTCCTCTCTGTTGTATTCATCAATGACCCTCTGGGGGTAACCGCACCTCATAAGATCTGTTGTGATTTGCCTAATTTTCTTCTCCCCCTCCTCAGGGGTACTGCAATGTGTTCTCACCCTACCCAAAAGTGCTCTGGCCACACTATTTTTATGTTGGACAGTCTGTGCCGTCCTATAATGTGTGTACTGGCCCCTACACATTGGTTTCCTATAAACCTTAGTTCTAAGTCTGGGGCCCTCCCTATATACCAACCCCCCCGACAACGCTGTCATCCTTGACCGGGCGCATAGATTCTGGGACCGCAAGTGGCTGGAAAGTCTGTGGATTGGATCCTCTGGTAACAATAGCATGAACAGAGACAAGGGAGTTAGGCTTCACCCGCTTTTTGAGGCGGTGGTTTTGGCCAGAGATAAACGTTTTAATTTTCCACATCTCCAGACCACTTCCGGTTCTGGTACAAGTGAAAGGAATGCTGAGTACACCTGGTCATCCACATGTGCCGTGAACCTGGTATTTAAGGATGTGTCGCTTAAGTCTCACTATTACTGAGGAAGGAGGCAGACACCTCCGAAAGCTCTAATAGTGTTTTTTATTGTCTTTTTATCGTTTTTATATTTATATTTTAATGCACTTTAACTTATTTACTTATTTTATTTTTGTTATAGTTTAGTTTTCTGTAAATAATTAAAAGTTTTTTGAAAATATTATTTTACAGTCTTTTCTATCATTTTATTTTATTTTATTTTATTTCATTATTCAATCAGTCATAAACGGTTGGTGTGTGTGTTTAAAATTGGTGGTATGAATAATCCCAACCTCAGAGGCCTTATTGCAGATATAGTTAATGTTTATGGCCATACAGTTTTGCGGCACATCTGAAGGTTCCAAAGAGATAGCATAGCTGAGTCCAAACAGCAACAGCACTTAAGGTTTGCCTACCGTTGCAGGGATCATAATCTTATGCCACATGGATTTAGGATCAAGGCACCATTTAAAGATGCCCGTTTGTCCAGGATTATCAAATGGTATCAAAAGAAGGTTTTGAATACATGGATTCAGAAACTTCATGATGACTTCAGACATAGTAGGAGATTTATTGATGTAGCGGTGGTTTTGGCCAGAGATAAATGTTTTAATTTTCCACGTCTCCAGACCACTTCCGGTTCTGGTACAAGTGAAAGGAATGCTGCGTATGCGCCTGGTCATCCACGTGTGCCGTGAACCTAGTATTTAAGGATGTGTCGCTTAAGTCTCACTATTACTGAGGAAGGAGGCAGACACCTCCGAAAGCTCTAATAGTGTTTTTTATCGTCTTTTTATCGCTTTTATATTTATATTTTAATGCATTTTAACTTATTTACTTATTTTATTTTTGTTATAGTTTAGTTTTTTGTAAATATTATTTTACAGTCTTTTCTATCATTTTATTTTATTTTATTTCATTATTCAATCAGTCATAAACGGTTGGTGTGTGTGTTTAAAATTGGTGGTATGAATAATCCCAACCTCAGAGGCCTTATTGCAGATATCTATTACTTTTTTTCTTTCCCATCAATTTCCCAATAATAATTTTGAAATAATTATTATATCCCTTTACAGACATGCCACTACAAAGTGTGGTTGAGATGTATTTCATAATGTTATTAAGTAACCAATAGTGATATTATATTAATCAAAAATTGTATTTAATTATATTTTTCATAAACTTTCACCAATCTGTGCACCACAAATCCATTATAAATTTAAAAAGAACACTGTAAACACATTAGGAAATTAAGGCTGTTCATACTGAAATTGTATCAATATTGGCTTCAGTCCATTGACAGTTTACAGTGTACATAGAAAGTTTAGTTGTTAAGGAATATTATGAGAAAACCAATAACCACAGGGTTTCTCATAATATTAATACAAAATATACACAGTGTGTTACATTTCAGGCATATCAGTAAATAATAATAATTCATGATTTATATACATTGGTGTTCAAAGAACCTAGGAATTTCACATTTCTAACCCTTTTTCACAATGATATGTTACATTAATGACTAGCATCACAAATAGAAATATAAACAAAAGATATTTATTAATAGTTAAGGCAAAGCTAGGTAATTCGACAGGTGCTCTCAAAATATTCTAAAATGAGCATTTGCAACCTTTATACAACAGTTTTGGTAAACATGACAATTAGGGCTGAAATGTTATCAAAAGCCCTCAATCTGCTTCAGGTTATTATTTTAAATGGAAAACAAAATGAAAAGTTCACTAGCTGCAAACTAATATTTAGTTGAACCGCCTCCTGCCCTGATGACAGAAGCACACCGTTGAGGCACTGACAACATCAATTTCTGAAGATAATCAACTAATAATTTGTGGTTCCACACACGAATCATGGCTTCCTGAAGTTCACAAAGGGTCTTTGGTTTCTTTCTGGCAACTGCAGATTCCACACGATGCCAACCGTTCTCTACAGCAGGGTTTCCCAAACTGGGGTTTGCGGACCCCTGGGAGTCTGTAAACTAGTTCCAGGGGGTCCGCGAAACGTTTGGAAGGTATCAAGTAATATGTGTTTATTTTCTTAAAAAATATACTGATAGAATCACGCGAATTTTGTTACAGAACATTACTTATTGTTTACATAATTAGTATATATAATTTTATATATATTTTTCAAATTATTCTTTCTATGTATAATAAATTGATGATAAATATTATTATTATTATTATATATCTGTATAAAAATAAGAATAAAGTTGAGTTGTTTCACACATAAAACTTTGAATTTTTTTTCAGAACATTACTTATTTTCGATACAATCAATATACAAAGGGTACTAGGAAAGTTTTGCAATACAGCTTTGTTTATTTAATTTTTTCAAAGTAATTTCCTCTACATTCAATACACCTCTCCATCCTCCGAAACCAATCTTTAAACCAGTTCTGCCAAGTTTCACTAGGGAGTAAAGCACACTCGTTGTCCCAAGCCCGTAGAAGGTCCTCATCACTGGAAAACCGCCTCCCTTTTAGCTTCATTTTCACATGCAGGAACAGTGCAAAGTCGCAGGGAGCAAGGTCTGGACTGTAGGGAGGGTGCTCGAGAAGTTTCAGTCCTGTCGTGGTCAAATATTCGGTGCAGGCTTTGGCGCGGTGAGCTGGAGCATTTTCGTGATGGAGGTACCAGGTGTCCATTCTTGACTTTGGCCGCAGGTTCTTCATAGATCCAATGACTTTAGGCAGGCATTGTTCAGTATACCACTTAGCTGTGACTGTCTTCTGCGTGTCCAAAATGACACGTTCCACAATTCCACTCGATTTGAAAAATACAGCTATCATTTTCTTCTTTACAGATCGGGATTTTCTGACAATTACGGGTGTGTCGTCATCATCAAAGACCCAAACTTTGTTTTGAGCCTTGGTCGGCAGATCGTAATAGTACAGCCAAGTCTCGTCACCTGTCACGATGTTGTTCACATACCGAGATTGTCCCTTATCAAACTTTTTTAACATCTCCCGGCACCAAGTCACACGTCGTGTCATCTGCTCTTCAGTCAGTTGATGCGGCACCCAGAGAGAACAAAGTTTCTTCGCGTGCAAATGATCTTGCAGAATCGAACGAATTGCTGGTGCATTTAGGCCCAAAGTATCCTCTATCTGTTGGTAGGTCACTCGCCTGTTTTCGTCAAGCATTTTCCTCACAGCAGTAACGTTTTCCTCCGTAACTGACGTTCCTGGCCTTCCGGGCCTCTCAGAATCCTCCAGAGTGAAATTTCCCCTTTGGAATTCTCTATACCACCTGAATATCGTTGTACGATGTGGACAATCATCATCTAGTGCAAGAGTCATTTCTTCTAAGCACTGGTCTATGGTTAAACCACGCACAAAATTATACCGCAAAACTGTCCTTATCTCATTTCGTGACCACGATGCCATCGCAAGCACTTTACACTCTCACTACTAATGAATAACTGAGCCCATCGACTTGGCGCGGCGGCTACTATGCACGTATGAACATGTCTCAACATGCAGCAACAAGCAGCTTCCTGTGATTCATTGTTGCGTCATATTGCAAAACTTTCCTAGTACCCTTTGTATATTTCAAATTATTCGTTCTATCTAGAGCAAATTTATGATATATATGTGCAGTGTGTGTGTGTACACACACACACACACACACACACACACTATACTGATAGAATCACATAAATTTTGTTATAGAATATTACTTATTTTTGATACAATAGTATATATACTGTATACATATTTCAAAATATTCGTTCTACCTAGAGCAAATTTATGATATATATATATATGTGTGTGTGTGCGCGTGTGTGTAGATATATACACTCAGTGATCACTCAATTATGACCACCTACATATTACTTCGTAGGTCCTCCTTTTGCCCTCAGTACAGCAGTTATTCCACATGTCATTGATTCAACAAGATGATGTCGGAAGGGTTTGGAAGGTATGACCAATGGAGCTGTGTGTAATGTGGTCACCAATGCAGGTATGGAGGTGATTGGTGTATCCAGACACCTGATATGCCTTTCCATAGTGTTCCACAAGTGCTCTATGTGATTGATATTGAGGGAGTTCGGAGGCCAATATGCTGGAAGTCAGAACTGTATTCCTGAAGTTTAACCTTGACAAATGCAAAGTACTGCATATGGGTAGAAGTAACCCCAGAGAAACGTACCAATTGTGTGGTACAGTAATACCCCGACTTACGCTACCCCGACTTACGAGAACTCGGAGTTACGCGGTTCTTGATTTTTTCGTTAACGCTGCCGCCCACTATCTTCAAGGTCGTTTTTCATATGTTATCGATATCCGGTGCGACGGCGGAGATTGAGAGCGAAAGATGAACAAAATTCAACTTTGCTGCTTTTATGTTTTTTATATCAGTGAAAGGGAAACACATTTCACCATAATAACGTAAAAACCAACACAATTCCAGCTATCGGTATAATCGCAAATGCAATTAGATCGAGTTTACTACCAGTTTATAACAGATTTCACTAGCAGAAACGCAACTGGATTTTTATTGTTTTATGGTAGTAACCCCTAGAAATGTGAGGTGTTAATGGTGTATCTCTGCCTTTATGGTGTTGTTTATTCAGTTGCTACATGCGCGCAGCTTTGTTTATGCGTATCAAGCGTGCTCCTCGTTTTGTAATTGTGCTTTATTCCCTAAAAATTAGTAAAATTAAAAGGTGTGAAAAGGAAGCGTCCTGGTGAAGACACTGCAGATTCAGAGAGAAAAAGAAAAGCAATTATCGATAAACAGAGGCGGACTGGATCAAAAATTCTTAGCCGGGAAAATGTATAGTGGCCTCACACTATGGTTTATGGCCAAAATCACACTGGCCCACCGGGGTTTCCCCGGTAAGGCTTATGGCCAGTCCGCCTCTGTCGATAGAGAAAAAATATGAAATTGTGAAATGCTTTGAGCAAAATGAAAGACCATGTGATATTGCACGTGCTACAGGCCTAAATGAAGCAACGGCGAAAAGCACATAACAATTGCAAACTTGACAGGTTGAAAATTGAAAAGATCTCAATTGTAAAGGGCTTAAAAATTTTAGAAAACATAGACTCCAACGAAGAACGCGTTATAGCTACAAAGCAAGGAATAAAAAAATTATTAGCTTGCTACGAAGAAATTCTGCGTGAAAAAAAGAAACGCGCTGTGTCGTCAGACGAATTTGTTAGATTTTATGAAGCCATCGACATCGAAATAACTTTTTAACGTAAGTCATTTGTTTTTTTTAATATATATTTTGTATTAATATGTATAAAGAACTGCAATTTTATTAATATTTTTCTTCTAAACTAGTGTTTTTGTTAGTCCTTGGTCCCAATTAAGCAAAATTTATATGTATTTATATGCAAAGTTGTACCCCGACTTACGCGAATTCGACTTACGCGATTTTCGTCGGACCCACCTATCGCGTAACTTCGGGGTATTACTGTACTACACTTAAGGTGGTAGAAAATGAAAAAGACCTGGGAGTAATTGTGCAGTCAGATATGAAGTTTTCTGAGAAATGCAGACAGGCTGCCAGGGCAGGTCATGGGGTTTTGTCAATGATATATAGGAATTTTGCTAGCAGGGAATGAAGGGATCCTCTTACCAAGTGAGGCTTAAGTTCTGCAAATTGCAGTGGCTGGAAACTAGGCACCTGCACGGTGATCTGATTAAGGTGTATAAGCCTTGAATGTGTTGAGCATGCTGATGGGAATCCTGAATCCCATCAGAATTCACCCAGGGAATTCTGATGGGATCCTTCCACTTGTTCAGATTACGAACCTAAGGGGACATAAATTCAAATTAAGAAAAGACAGATGTAGAATAGATGTGCGGAAATCTTCCTTTAGCCAGCGGGTGGTTAATTGCTGGAACAAACTTCCATCTGTCGTTGTGGAAGTTGATAGTTTAAATAAATTTAAGGAGGAACTGGACAGGCATTTGGAGAGAATGGTGTGATTTTTTTTTTTTTTTTATTATTATTATTATTATTATTATTTTTTTTTTTTTTTTGGCTGATGCTGCATAAGCTCATACACTTGCTTTCTTGCATCACATGTCACTACTACTACTACCATTCCTGCACAACAAGTGCCCGATGGCTCGGTGCATTGTCATCTCGGAAGACATATTTTTTTATTATTATTTTATTATTTTTTTTTGGCTGATGCTGCATAAGCTCATACACTTGCTTTCTTGCATCACATGCCACTACTACTACTACCATTCCTACACAACAAGTGCCTGATGGCTCGGTGCATTGTCATCTTGGAAGACACCATCGCCATTCGGGAAAAAATGTAACAGTGGGGTGTAAACAGTCAGCAAGCAGTTTACGATAGTAGAGACCGCTGATATGTTGTTCCACATGCACCAGGGTTCCAAAAATCCTGCCAGTGAAACATGCCCCACACGATACAACCGCCTCCACCAGCCTGCACTTTTGATACCATGCATGATGGATCAAGAACATTACAATACATGCTGTGCAGTAAATAACATGATTCTTCCGACCAGCACACTTTCTTTCAGTCTTCTAACGTCCAACTTGCATTCTCTTTGAACCAGGCGAGTCTTTTACACCAAAGAATCTTGGTTAGGAGAGGATGCCGAAGGTGTCATCTGCTGGTATAGCCCATGCATGCGACGCATGGTTATGGCAGATATTATTCAGGGTTGGCCCATGTTGTATTGGGTAGTCAACTCTTCAACAGTGCCGCGCTGCCTGTTTGAATGTACGAGACTTCGGACCCAGTGCTCACCTCTAACATCAACCTTTCGCTGACCTTTGTAGTGTTTCCGTCAGGTCATTGTTTGACCATTTTGACGCCAGTCCTGGTATACTTTAACTACGGCGGCTCTCGAACACCCCACCAGTTCAGCCATTTGGGAAATTGAGGCACCAGCACGTCGAGCACCCACAATCTGTCCTTTATCAAAGTCCGATATATCCTTCCTTTTACCCATCATGCTCAGAATTTTACTACTTACTGAACTACTGACACCTTATCTATGCTACATAGGTCGACTAACTCCACACTCTTGTATCTCACGTGGTCAACGGGTCGCATTCAGTTTTCACAGGGGTGGTCATAATTCAGTGTATATTGATTAACATATTTATGTGTAGGGCTCTGCAAACATATTTTTTAAAAGGGGGTCCATAAATCTCAGTAGTTTGGGAACTGATGCTCTATAGGATTCGGGTCCGGGCTGTTTCCTGACCAGCTAACAGTTGTAATGGACCGTTCTTTCAACTATTTTTTCACCTGTAACAAATGTAAACACATTACTGTCAAACCTCTAATGCAGAAATGAAGCTAAAAACTACAGAAGTGCCTACTTACACCTTTCACCCAATGACAAGGAGCAGAGTCGTCCTGAAAGATGCAGTTACTTGGCAGGCTGAAATGGTTTCTAATGGTTGGCAGCGACTTGCCTTCCAATATAGCTAGGTATCCACTGGCATTTACGGAACCTTTTAGAACCTGCAGGAGACCTACTCCACAATACAAAATGCACCCCCATATCTATTGGCTGGTAGGGAATTTCACTGTAGACACCGTAAAGTCTGGATGGTTGAATCGTAAAGTCTGGATGGTCTCCCATCAGAACCATGCAGGTTGAATTTCTTCTCATCTGAGAAAATAACTGACTTCCACTGCTCGAGGGTCCATTTGACATGCTCATTACCCCAAATTAATCAGGCCTTTTTCATTTTTTGTGTGAGGAAAGGCTTCTTCTTAGGACGGGCTACAAGTCCATTTTTGAAGAGGTGTCTTCTGAGTGTTACTGCACTTGCTACCATCCCTGTATGTTCTTCCCATTCTCTTTTCTGCTCAGACATAGAAGCTTTATGGTTTGCAAGGAATAAGAGCTTCAAAACACGGTCCTGTTTTGGCATAGAGACTCCTTTGCATCTGGTTCTTTTTTTCCTATTAGCAGAACAGTATTCTTGAGTTTGGAAAGAAATCTACTCACTATCGACTGATTACAAGACAATTATGAGCAATATGATGGGAAGCACATCCTTCCTCATGTAAAGCAACAATAGCACTCTTTCTTCGTGGCGTCAACTGCACGTAACTAGCCATCCTGACACAAGCAAGGAATGACTGCAATTCTTGCAGAGCGTGTTTATATAGTTGAAAGTAACAGCTGATGCAATATTACGTCATCACCTAGGAATACCAATCTTATCTGATGCAATCTCTAAGAAATATTGCCATATACTTACGTTATTAGGACGACAATTACAATTTTAAGGGGTGATGCACTTTCCTTGAACACCAGTGTATACATTTTAAAAAAATGCAAGACAAAAAGCAATAACTTTTATGCATGAACTGAAAGCATTTTGTTTGTATGCTTTTGCCATGTTCCCATTCATTTCTCCAATTAGCACAAGGTAACAAACATAATATCTAGTCCTTCAGCTACAATATACAGTATATGGATGGCCTACATGATGTGCACAGAAAAAAGAAATAATAATTGCTGGATTGTATTGGTTTCATTTTAATTAAATGTGAGATTGCTCTACAAATCTTTCTAAAAGAGACAAATATAACATTTTAAGACAATCCATTAGGAGTCAAGTTATTACATGCTGCAAATGGGCATGGTGATGAAAATAGGTGATTTGTGCATATATGCTAACACCAAAAGTAGGACAAAGTGTTGCAGAAAAGCAGGATACAAAAAAAATAAATAAATAAAAATAATAAAAAAAAAAACATACAGGACAAATGTACAGAAGGATATAAGAAAATACAAGAAAAAAATATACAAGGCAAGCTGAAACTAGTTTCATGAATTTGGTGAAAGGAAGGAGAAAGATGTGCTAAAGGAAGATTTCCGCACATCTATTCTACATCTGTCTTTTCTTAATTTGAATTTATGTCCCCTTAGGTTCGTAATCTGAACAAGTGGAAGGATCCCATCAGCGAGCTCAACCCATTCAAGGCCTTATACACCTCAATCAGATCACCGCGCAGGTGCCTAGTCTCCAGCCACTACAATTTGCAGAACTTAAGCCTTTCTTGGTAAGAGGATCCCTTCATTCCCCTCACTAATCTTGTTGCCCTTCTCTGTACACGCTCAAGTAAATCTACATCCTTCCTAAAATGAGGCCTCCAGACCTGTACGCAGTACTCAAGGTGTGGCCTGACCATTGCCTTATACAGAGGGACAATCACCTCCTTTTCCCTGCTAGCAAAATTCCTATATATCATTGACAAAACCCCATGACCTGCCCTAGCAGCCTGTCTGCATTGCTCAGAAAACTTCATATCTGACTGCACAATTACTCCCAGGTCTTTTTCATTTTCTACCACCTTAAGAGTAGTACCACACAGTTGGTACATTTCTCTGGGGTTACTTCTACCCATATGCAGTACTTTGCATTTGCCAAGGTTAAACTTCAGTTGCCACTTCTTAGCCCATCTGCCCAAATTATCTAGATCCTGTTGCGGTAGCAGACTGCAATTACTGTCATTAACAACCCTGTTGTATCATCTTTTGTATACAAAACTTTTGTATCATCTGCAAACTTTTGTTTGCAGATGATACAAAAGTTTTAACACCTTTATTGCATATGACCTTTATTGCATTGCACACGGGAGGGGAAAAAACATTTATCATTCAGTATTTAAGCATTTGTTTACAAAATACATTCAACTAACCCACACTTGGTTAAGTGCGAGAAGACAGAGGGTGTTAATCAATGGGTGCTGCTCTTCTTGGACTAATGTTATTAGTGGAGTCCCACAGGGTTCGGTGTTAGGTCCACTGTTAGCATTAGTAGAGGCATTTGATGCAAGAAAGCAAGCTTATGCAGCATCAGCCAAAAAAAAAAAAAAAAAAACCCACTTCCACTTCACCCCTCTGTTCGTTCAAAATACCTGTCCAGCTGAGCCTTAAACTTATTTAGGCTATCAACCTCCACCACAAGGGATGGAAGTCTGTTCCACCAACCAACCACCCGCTAGCTAAAGGCAAATTTCCGCACGTCTATCCTACATCTGTCTTTCCTCAATTTGAATTTATGCCCTCTCAGGTGATTTTTCTGAGCTAGAGGAAGAATCCCATCAGCATTGAGCATGCTTAAACCATTCAAGGCTTTATACACCTCTATCAGATCACCTCGCTGGTGCCTAGTCTCCAGACACTGTAATTTGCAAAACTTAAGCCTTTCTTCGTAAGAGCACCCCTTTGTTCCATTCACTAATCTTGTTGCCCTTCTCTGTACTTTGTATTCTGTTGTTCTGTACTCTGTTGTTTTGTATATTTATCAATGATACTGCTGAAGGTATATCAGGCTTAATGTCGAAGTTTGCAGATGATACAAAGGTTGGCAGGGTTGTTAATGACAGTAATGGCAGTGTGCTACTGCAACAGAATCTAGATAATTTGGGCAGATGGGCTAAGAAGTGGCAACTGAAGTTTAACCTTGACAAATGCAAAGTACTGTGGGGAGAAGTAACCCCAGAGAAAAGTACCAACTGTGTGGTACTACACTTAAGGTGGTAGAAAATGAAAAAGACCTGGGAGTAATTGTGCAGGCAGATATGAAGTTTTCTGAGCAAAGCAGACAGGCTGCCAGGGCAGGTCATGGGGTTTTGTCAATGATATATAGGAATTTTGCTAGCAGGGAAAATGAAGTGATTATCCCTCTGTATAAGGCAATGGTCAGGCCACGCCTTGAGTACTGCGTACAGGTCTGGAGGCCTCATTTTAGGAAGGATGTAGATTTACTTGAGCGTGTACAGAGAAGGGTGAGGGGAATGAAGGGATCCTCTTACCAAGAGAGGTTTAAGTTCTGCAAATTGCAGTGGCTTGAGACTAGGCACCTGCGCAGTGATCTGATTGAGGTATATAAGGCCTTGAATGGGTTGAGCACGCTGAATTCTGATGGAATCCTTCCACTTGTTCAGATTACGAACATAAGGGGGCATAAATTCAAATTAAGAAAAGACAGAAGTAGAATAGACGTGCGAAAATTTGCCTTTAGCCAGCGGGTGGTTAATTGCTGGAACAATCTTCCATCTGTCGTTGTGGAAGTTGATAGGTTGAATAAATTTAAGGAGGAACTGGACAGGCATTTGGAGGGAATGGTGTGATTTTTTTTTTTTTTTTTTTTTGTTGGCTGATGCTGCATAAGCTCATACATTTGCTTTCTTGCATCACATGCCACTACTACTACTACTACTACTTTGTGAGAATAACAAAAGCAGCAATAAACAATAATAAAAGCAAGCTTTCAGTACTGCCAGTGAGATCTTATCATTTTTTTGAGAATAAACCATATATATCTTGAACTGCAATTAGTTTCCAGTGAAGTCCAGTTTAACTTAGATATGACCTAAGCAATGAAAACTGGCCAATGAACCAATTTTTAAAAACACATTTTATTGAGGGTTGCAAGAAAATTTAAAATTCTTAAATTAGATTGCAAAATTTCTGTTGTCAATACTCCACTGAAATTACATAGTAGTTTTAGCCAAAACAAACAATACCTCTTTTAACCAAACATTTAAGCTGCATTCTTTTAATCAATAAAACAGGCAGATTAAAGTCTGAATAAACAGGTATTTACCTATACTAAATTTCTATAATCTCTTAAAAGTCAGTACAGAACTTCATTATTTTTCTGTAAGAAAAAAAAAAAAAAAAAAAAGCTTAAAAATCAGCTTAAGTCAACAGCTTAAAAATTAGACAAAATCTGAGTTGAACTCAAAAATATCTTGAAATCAAAAATATCAAGAATGAAAAAGAAGTCATATGCACCTTACATGTAGTCATTCACACACACAGTCATAGTAGATGGGTTTTTGTGGGCCATGCTATGCATATGTGCATAACTTTATTGTTAAATGTACTGCCACTTGATCTTTTGATGAGGATAGCTGCCTGGCTAAGGAACCACAGATATCTGTTGGATATGTTATTGTGCAGTAATTTGTTAATTTTTATTTTTATTTTTTATTTTTTATATTAGTTACAGTGCCTTTTATAATACTGCCATGAATCTTTTTAGAAATGTCAAAGACCCAATTAAGTAAATAAATTGCTTAGAAGCCAAATGCTTCCTTTTAATCAATTTTGATATTATTATTGTCTATCAATAAACAAATACCAAGATATATAAAATTAATTTGCATTTATTCTCTAAAAAGCCGAAGCCAGAACAGTTTTACAGCTTCACTGCAATTATTTTACTGCAGCTGATTTACCAGCACAACTGCTAACAATGGGCTGTTCAGTTTTTGTGAGAGGATACAGGCTCGATCTTGCTAGGTTTGAAACCACGAGCGTACATTACCCCAGAGCAACGTATCAACTCTGTGGTACTACACTGACAGTGGTAGAGAATGAAAAGGACTTGGGGGGGGAATAATTGTGCAGGCAGATATGAAGTTCTCTGAGCTGTGCAGACGGGCTGCAAGAGTAGCTCATGGTGTCTTGTCAGTGATAATCAGGAATTTTTCTAGCAGGGATAAGGAGGTGATTATTCCCTTGTATAAAGCAATGGTCAGACCACACCTTGAGTACTGTATACAGGTCTGGAGGCCTCATTTCAAGAAGGATGTAGAGCTGCTGGAACGAGTACAGAGAAGGGCAACAAGATTAGTGAATGGAACAAAGGGATATGAAGTTGTATGAGCAGTGCAGACGGGCTGCAAGAGTAGCTCATGGTGTCTTGTCAGTGATAATCAGGAATTTTTCTAGCAGGGATAAGGAGGTGATTATTCCCTTGTATAAAGCAATGGTCAGACCACACCTTGAGTACTGTATACACTTCTGGAGGCCTCATTTCAAGAAGGATGTAGAGCTGCTGGAACGAGTACAGAGAAGGGCAACAAGATTAGTGAATGGAAAAAAGGGTTGTTCTTATGAAGAAAGGCTTAAGTTTTACAAATTACAGTGTCTGGAGACTAGGCACTGGTGAGGTGATCTAATAGAGGTGTATAAAGCGTTGAATGGTTTGAGCATGCTCAATGCCAACGGGATTCTTTCTTTTGCTCAGAATAATCACCTGAGAGGGCATAAATTCAGACTGAGCAAAGACAGATGTAAGATAGATGTGCGGAAATTTGCCTTTAGCCAGCGGGTAGTTGATTGGTGGAATAGACTTCCATCCCTTGTTGTGGAAGTTGATAGCCTAAATAAATTTAAGGCTCAGCTGGGCAGGTATTTTGAACGAACGGAGGGGTGAAATGGAAGTGTTTTTTTTTTTTTTGGCTGATGCTGCATAAGCTTGCTTTCTTGCATCATATGCCTCTACTAATGCTAATACTGAGCCTTCTGGTGACTATTGGCAAATTCGAAAAACAGGCCAAAGAGGTATGCAGCAACAAGCTCTTTATTCAAATTAGGATGTTTAAGATAAGAATAAACAGCTTGGTGGAAGTAGTTTTTAATGATGCAGGAAAACATTATCAACTGCACATGAACTCTATCACTCACCACTATTCTCTACTTTGTATAAATAATCCTCCTAATTATCTTTTCCCTGTGTTGTCTCAAAATTGATTGCTACTTAATAAATAAAATAGGTACAAGTTATCCTTCCATTATAAAATATACAGAAGGAGATAATAACATAGAAATTACTTTAATACTTTATTTACATACTGACCACTGTCAAGGGCCAGAACCCTTGACAATGTGCCTAAATATGTGTACAGCCAGTAATCTAAAATAAAGCATTGTATTTAATTTTACATAATCACTGCATTTATCATTTTATGTTAATTTTTATTGTATGGAAGCTTCCAAAGAACATGTTGGTATTTCAATTCCCATCATTACTACACATTAAGTTTTGCTGATGCAATTAAACAAAAAAATAAAATAAAACAAAATAAAAGATATCTATTTATTTTTATATGGTATTAATATATGATAAATTAAATAACTTTAATTTATTTTATTTTTATTAATGATTGTATAATATTCAAATGAGTTATAATGTCCCTGGAGATTCCTAGTAGATTTACTTATGTAATATTATTTTTCAACTTTTACATTTCATATATATTCCCGCAAAGTGTTTAGAATCCAGGCATTGTATGGAATGCTTGACAAAGTATGAAATAAACTTCTTTATCATCCTATGATACCATTATCAAGTGAATTACAGTTCCAACTTTTATATAAAGCCATACTAGGCTGAAATACTGCTCATACCTCGCTACTAAAATTAAATGTATTCCTTATTATAAGTACTAAATATAATATAATTTTTTTTAATGAAAACTTTGGGGACCTTCCAATTGCTTTGCATTTATTAAATGCATTTCCCACTGCTATGTTCCTAACATACTAGTAAAATAATAAGAGGAGTTTACCTCAATATAGTGCGTAGAACACTTCCGTATGATACCCTCCAGAAATTAAAACGGAAAAAACGAAAAAATCGACAACTTACCGGTACTTCCGGTAAGTTGTCGATTTTTGCTTCCTGAAGCGTTGTCAGCTTCAGGAAGGAAAATCGTTTTGAATATTTTCGTTAGATTCTTTTAATTGCGTTAATTTAATGTACCGGTAAGTTGTCGATTTTTTCGTTTTTTCCGTTTTAATTTCTGGAGGGTATCATACGGAAGTGTTCTACGCACTATATTGAGGTAAACTCCTCTTATTATTTTACTAATATTATTATCAACGTAGAACATATTGAGCAGTACAGCTCTGATTCATACTATCTAGTTCCTAACATACAGAATTTTTTGAACTTTTCCTTTTTATCTTTTTGTATAGATATACTGTATTTTGCACCTTACTGTATTTGGTATAAAAATATTACAATAACTTTTTACATCCACAATATCCCTATTTTATTTCTCAAATCTGAAAATATGGTTCTATTTTCACCCACAATATTATAACATTATAACTCTTTGAATTTTGTACACAGAGGTTTTTATTGTAATGTATTGTTTCCTTAATTGCAATGAGAAGATTTTTTTTTGTGTTTGTTTCAGGCTGTACTATCTGCTTTGAAATTTTTGAAGAACTAATTTCAACTTTTCAAAATTCACGAAATAATTCTGAAATGTCAGAATTTAAATATCATAAGACATATTTAAATATATCATTAACAATCTAAAACTCATCCCCTTAAATGTATTTTCTTATAAGACTTCATGACCTTGAATCCTATTCAGGATTCAAATTTTAAAAAAATAAATAATTTTAAAAACAACAAATAAATAAAAAATTAAAAACACCAAATAAATAAATTTAAAAAATAATAATAAATAAAAAAATTAAAAAAAACACAAATAAATAAAAAATTAAAATAAATAAATAAATAATAAAAAAAAATAATAATAAAATAATAATTAAAGCATAAAATAAATTCCCGTTTGAATACTGTTAACACCAATCTTGTGCAACCCTTGATTTGACCTTTGTTCCATGGATAACAGAATAGAATTCAGTATGTGATACCTTTGAAACACTTCGAACACCCAATGGTCTCCATTTGGCCCTCCTCCACGGGCTAAGGGCAGAAACCACTCGGTGGTATACTCTGCTACCCGCTAGGCTAAGAGACCGATCAAACCGTAAAAAACAACATCCCAAGATTATATTGCAAAACATATTCACAACTGCATTGATTGGTTTTGCAGGGTACAGTATCTTCACATACACACAGCGGAGCTTGCCAGTCTGGTCTGGCACTGCCTTCACATAAGAAATAAAATAATAATAATAATAATAAATAAATAAAGAGTTCCTAGATAAGAGCCAGAAATCAGTGATTTACTTATTTATTGTATTTCAATTATTTATTTTTTGGCTGTCAAATTTCTGAGGCAAGATTGAGTTGAGACAGTATAGTTATTAATACCATATTTAATCCAGAAGGCCTTGCTGGGTCAGAAAAATGCTTTGAAGGAATTATTTTACTAAATGATCTCTGTCTACGAAAGTCAAAGAGGACCATATTATGGGTGAAAACAGAGCCATATTTATGTAAGAAGATTTAAGAAATAAAATAGGGATATTGTAGATGTAAAAATTTATTGTTAATATTTTTATACAAAATACAGTAAGTAGGTGCAAAATTAATACACAGTATAAATATACAAAATGACAAAAAGAAAAAGTTAAAAAATTCTATATGTTAGTTGTTGTTATTTGGTTTTTAGGAGCATTAGCAACTAAGGCCATATTGCTCCGGGGATATGCAGTGATCATTCCCTGACCTTTCCGCATCTTCCGTATTTGGTGGGCACAGGCCTATATGTTAGGAACATAGTAGTGGGAAATGCATTTAATAAACATAAATCAGATGGATAGTCCCCAAAGTTGTCATGTTATAAAAATTTTTTAATATTATATTTAGTACTTAGCATGAAGATCTAAGGGAAGGCTACCAGTGAGTACTTGGAGAGCTGCGGTAGAGGTTGTTCTGCAAGTGCAGGTCATAAGGAGTATGATGATTCTCTGTCTGTTCAAGATGGGCTTGGATGAATTGCTTGTTGGTCCTGTGGTACCAAACCTCTGTACAATAGAGGACAATTGGAATGAAGATGGTGCAATGCATGAGTTGAAGGGATCTACCCTTCAACCCTCAGTCTCTCCTAGTGACACATGCGAGCATGGCAGTAAACTGCCTTGTCTTGTCTCTGGTTGCCTTCAGGTAAAGGATAAAGGACCAGCAGTCATCGAGGGTGACACCAAGAAATTTCACAGAATGGCAGTTGGTGAGCGACTGCTTGTTGATCCTTATAGCTGGAGGTTAACGGATGTCAAGGTTGCCCTTCAGCATGAGGGTACTACACTTTTTGGAGATGGTAAGCTTGTGAATTGTTGTCCAGGCAGCCAGATCAGAAAAAACAATGTTCGCCTGGGTTTCCAGTGCTAAGCATGATGGGCCATTGATGAGGAGAATTAGATCATCTGCATAGGAAAGGGCAGAAGTGTGTTGGAACTACTTCATTAATCATTCATCAAGAACCATATTAAAGGCTTCAGGGCCAAGGATGGATCCTTGAGGACATCCTCTCGTAATTTCCTTGGTAATGCAATGGTATTTTGTTTTTATAGAGATCTTTGTCACACATCATCTCGGCACTATGGAAGAAGTTTCAGGAGACAGGAACCATTTCAAGAATAACTCACCAAGGTTGCCCAAGGACAGGCTATGTCAACCAGAACAGACCCTATATGGCTCTAATAGGAAGATGGATCCCTACAATGTTCTGTCATCAACTATCTCTTGAGGTTGCTATGGCCACAGGTAAAAACATTTCCAATTGGAAAGTGGTAAGAATGCTCAAATCAAGTAGACTCTACTCAAGGACGCCAGTGGTTTGTATCCCATTAACCCCAAACCACTGCAGAGCTCATTGAAACTGGTGACATTAACATGTGACTTGGAGCCCTGGCAAATGAGGTACACTTTCGTTCTCTGATGAGTCCCGCTTTAGCCTGAAAATAGATCTACACGTTATTTCATCTGGAGACAATGAAGAATGCATACCATCCTTCCAACTTCACAGAAAGGGACGTTTACAGTGGAGGCAGTGTTCTTGTGGGGGAGTAAGATAATGATCAATGGCCACACCCCTCTTCATGTTTATGACAGGGGTACCATAATGCTCTGAGGTACCGAGAACTGATCCTCGAACCCTATGTGCAAATTTTTAGGAGTGAGATTGGCCCAGATTTTCTTTTCATGCATGACACCACCACCACCACTGCATATAGAACTCAGAGGTGGTGGAGGACTACCTTGAAACTGACGATATCCAACGACTGCCATGGCATCATCATCATAATCATCAGAATTAAATCCAACAGAACATGTGTGGCATGCCCTTGGGTGTCATATTGCAGACCAACAGCCAACCAGAATCTTACAGACACCCTTATATAGAGCATGATTCACCACTGTCAGGCCTGTTTAGCCACTGGAGAGGAGCATATGCTGTACTGATGTCATGTGATCATATTTTCGAGCATCTTGTATCGACTTCTGTAACGTGACCTTTTTGGTAATTCTTATACAACTTCTATAAATGTCCCTGATACCTATCCAAAATTTCTTACTGTCTCCTCATTTCATCATTATTCTATGGTACACCACCATACCTAATTTTGTTTCACTTTATTACAAGGTGCATGTTACATCATGTTTTCTACGTGTTTTGTTAATTTTGTCGAGCAGTGTAGTTGAACCAGTAAACAAAATGTAAACAACTACATGTAGCAAATGGAGAAGCTAGCTCTGCTGCTAAAGAAGCTATCATTCAACTCAGGTAGAATCAATAAGTTCTATAATACAATGGATGTGTGATAAAAAGTGAATTCTGTGACAGAACTAAAAATAGCTAATAATAATAACACAATAAGTAATAATAATTAAATCATCTAATCAGGTTATTCAGTAGTCTTAAGTTATTTTATATAATATAATCTAAGAAATCAGCATAAAATTTGGCTGAAGTTGCTGGAGTTATTTATAATAATTTTAAACCATATTTTAACTATTTGATCTGCATGTGGTACAATTAATGTGAACTGTATTGGGAGAGAGACTGCAAAATAGTATAGTTACTCGCAGTTCAAAAATTAAAGAAGAATGCCTAGCAGAACATATCAGCAATGACAATTTCTTTCTCAGTAGCCACAAGAATCAAAAACAAATCACTAGTTTGAACAGCTACTGATAAAAAAAAAAAACTGCTGTATTTCAACTTTTAATAGCAAATAATAATATGGGTTGTTATGAGTTTTAGGCTAATAAATACCAAAAAATATCTTTTAATATATTCTTTTTCTTTGAAAATCTTTTACTTGAGTAAGGAGATTCACTTCTTCCATATTCTGCATTGCATCATTTAGAATTTGCTGGATATTCTCTCAAAAAAAAAAAATAAATAAATAAATAAAATAAAAAAAAATTGTAAAGAGTAAATTAATGGTCACTAAATTACAAAAACTTATGACACCCCCGCCCCTTTTCATATTGTAATAAGCAATCTAACAGTTGAGATCCAAACATGGTTACAAAGTAACACCACGGCAAAATAACTAAACCAGTGATACAAATTCTTGTATCAAAAACAACAGTCATGTTCAAAACACAAATTTGGACAAGCTCTATAGAAGTTAGGATCCCTTACAGATCTTAACCTTTAGCCAAATTTAGATATATCTATATATAAATATAATACTCACCTTTTAGGATTCATATGTACAGCAGTGTCACATTTACTAGAGTGTTCAGATTTACAATCGGATTCTTTAAGTGGGGACATAACTTTAACATTAAGGTCTGAACCATATACTTTTTGAGATTCTTGATCGGAAACACGTGCACGAACATGAACATTAGTTGCCTTTCCTTTCTCAAATTTAATGTCCAGTTCAAGATCAGGTATAGGAATACGCCAGTATTGGAAATGGTTAAAGGCACTTTCATTATCAACATGAACATGTAATTGGCCCTTTCCTGCAGTGACAGTAAGAGATGGTTCGACTGTACCTTTAGTTGACTGAGCATTGATTTCTTTGGAAATTATAGTTTCTTCCTTTTGACTAGAGATTTCATAGTAACAAGTGGCTTCTGAGCATCTGTTCCGAGTGTTCACTTGAATTTTGTTTTCTGGGACCTGAGAACTACCATTTTTATCACAGATTACACATTGTGAGTGTACATCACCTGTGTTGCTGCAGTCTGTTGTATTTTGTACATCATTACTGAAACTGCTGGAGTGTATTGTTATCACAGTGCAGAAATCTCCAGTTTGTGTGGAACATCCCATACTTCTTTCCCTGAAAGTAGTAGTTCCTATGTCACTTTCACTAAACATACCACTGTCTAGAGATGTGGAAGATGTTTCACTTTCATTCCTATTTGACGTACAGTTAATATGTTCTGACTTATAATCAGCTGAAGTGAGACGATTATCTTCCATGGGAACTTTCATTATCACTCCTTCATTACTATAATAGAGTCCTGTTTTTGCTGGTTCGGCAAAAGTTGAGATGAACGGACCTAAAAGTTTGAAAGCTGCCATTCTGACCTAAACATACAAATAGAACAAAATAAATATTAGTAATTTTATACTGTTGTGTATATTTCATAAATATTTCTCGGGAAAGAAATAGGTTATCACTGCACATTCTCTCATTTCTTTTCTGAGAAATATTTATGCGGTGATAACCTAACAATACTGAAATGAAAAATGCAGTATTATACAGTAATATTCCACTACAATGAACTTCCTGGGGAGAACACAAATTTTATTGTATTGAAATTTTGTTTAAATGAATATCACTCAAAATTATTTTAAAAGAAGAATCATCTATTCAAATAATCCACTAAGCTTTTCTAACATGCAAAAGTATATTTCACTTTAATTTACTTAAATATCAACTTTAAAATAAATAATAAATAAATAAAAAAAAGGTAAAATAGAGATGGTCATAAATAATGCACAATGGGTTTAATTCTTTCTTTTTTTTTTTTTTTTTTTTTTTAAAAGAAATATACGAGTGGAGGTTGAAAAGTTTCTAGCTTCTTATAGATGGAATACTGGAAAGTTGCAAAAACCCATTTATTTTTTAACAAAGTCCCTCCTTAAGCCAACACTTTCAGGCATGATTCACTAACTTTCATAACATGCTCAAATAAAATTCAGATGATTTGGACTCAAACCAGTTGTTAACTGCATCCATTACAGCTGTAATGGATGCAGTTACTTTTGTCACTGTCAAATTTCTGTTTTTCAGTTGCTTTTGGGATAGAAAACAGTCTGATGGTAGCCAAATCCGATGAGTAGGGTGGATGCTGTAAAAGCTTGAACCCAGTCATGCAGCGTTGCTTAAATCACAAATTCTGCATGTGTGCCAGTGCATTGTCTTCATGCAAGATGACTCCTTTGGCCAATTTCCTGTGTCTTTTCAGCTTCTTTTTTTTTTTTTTTTTGCACCATATCATCATTACTAATACTCCAATTCCTTGCAGAAATATCTCAGTAGGTTAGAATAAAACTCGGCATTGATAGTGGCAACTTATCCCAGTTAATTAACCATGATCATTCCTTCTACATCCCAGAAGATGATTATCTCTGCCAACTTCTGCACTTTTTAGGAGGGGTGAAGGGAAATGCTTCCACTGTTTCGGTTGTTCTTTTGTTTGAAGATCGAAGTACTCCCCCAGTTTCATCCATAGTGACATACTGACCTAAAACTGAGCTTCATTCACTTCAAAATGCTGCAAAATCTCATGACAACACCTCACCCATTCCCGCTTCTGATCTATATTCAATGTTTGGGGAACCCATCTTGAAGAAACCTTCATTTCTAAAACATTCACCATAATATTGTGATCTTGCTCACAGGAGATGTGAAATGCTGTCACAATGTGCTTCAATGTTATTCTGTGGTCTTGCATGATCAGGTCACGAATGGCATCAACATTTTCAGGTGTTTATGCAGTTACAGATGTCCCACTGTGGGATGCATCTTCAACACTGTCTTATCCATGCTTAAATTCTGCAACCAAGTTTTTGACGGGGGTGTATGAAGGAAAAGATTCCGCTAATGTTTGTTGAACGACTTCATAAATTTTTTTCAGAGACATTTCCTTTAAATGAAGATGCTCGATGACTGCACGGTGCTTGATTCTCTCAACAGTTGCCATCTTCATTCACATTCCATACCCTCTGTAAAGGAAAAGAATACAGTTACAAACCTGAAATTTTCTGTGAACACACAAGAAGAGTCACAGCACAGACTGGCAATATTGCCTTTTATGAACATCATTGTGATTTATATTGGACTAAAAACTTTTCAAACCCCCCACCCCCCACCCCCACCCCCGTGTGTGTGTGTGTGCGCACGCGCATACGATCATTTATGGCATAAAATTGTTACATTTTTATCCAAAATCTAACCAGTTTTCAATAAATATTAAAAACCACAACTTTTATCTTTTTACAGGTGAAAGACACCATTATCACCAACAGTCAGCACTGAATACCTGTACTGTTCAAGACTGGTAGTTGTTCTGCCATTTCTATCTACAGTGAATTTTTTTCAGTTTACGAGCAGGATAAACTGAGGATTCACAGGAGTAACATCCATGTGTGGTTAGATTACTCATAAAGGGTGATTTTGATATAAATGGTTGTGATCAAGTTTAGAACATGACCAACATAGACCAGGAAGATCATTATCAGTATATATCACTGCAAATGTAAGGTTTATTGCCAAAATTATCAGATGTTACAGATTTCATGATAATGAATACCTTGGAATATCAAAAGGAATATTATGGTCTCACTTGGCTACAATAAAATCTGCTCATAGTGTGTCCCACAACTTCTTGAATGTGAAAAAAAACCATCAAGGATGGAGATTTGTGTCAATCTCATTGAGACTTTTCAACAAACAGGTAAATATTGTTTTAAAAGTGTTTAATAATCAGTGATTAAACTATATTACAATGATCCCAAAGCAAAAAAACTACTACATGAAATGGACCAGACCCATACCACTCATAAAAAAGAAATGCCTAATGTCTTTTGGAATCAATGTAATTTTGCTGATTTCCTTGAGAAAGGAATGACAATCAGACAAACAGAGATATATGAGGTGTGGCAATAAAGTTCCTGGACTGGTGCAATAAAAAGAAAATGGCTTTATTTTTATTCAAAGTAAACATCGACTGATTGAATGCACTTATTACACCATTCTCAAAGTTTCTGAAAAGAGTCAGCAAAGGTATCTAAGGAGATGTTCAGTTCAGAGGGTGTTTTTCTTTGTGTCTTCAACACCGTGAAATCTCTTTCCTTTGAGGGCAGTTTTCACTTTGGCAAAGAAGAAGAAGGCTGCTGGTGCTAGATCAGATGAGTAGAGTGGATGGTTGACCTGTAGAATTCCATGTTTTATCAGAAATGTGTTCACAAATGCAGAATGGGCAAGAGCATTGTCATGTTACAAGACCCAGCTGCCTTTCTCTTGACATTGCAGCCTTACCCAGGAAATACACTTTAGTAGTCCTTGAACCACCTGTATATAGAATGCAGAACTGGTTCTCTCTTTCCTTGTGAATCACACCTTGTTTATTGAAACACATGATCACATTATCTTGATCCTGGACTTCCGTTACATAAAACATTTTAGGCCTTCTCCACTGCAAGCTCTGACACTTCATTCCTGGGCCATACCAAAACACCCAACACTAATAACCAGTGACAATACAGTAAACCCCCGCTATTTGCGGGGGGTTACGTTCCTGAGAAATGTCGCGAATAATGAAAACTCGAATAATGAGTTATGGCTCCCATAGTAATAAAAGGGTTCCATTCCAAAGTATGAAATATATAAGAAAAACTAGTCTAAAATTTTTTCTATGTATTATATGTACCTTCATATTATGACTATGTACACAGTGAAATGCAAACATATGGCATCGAAATGAAAATAAGAAACAATTTAATATTAAATGTAATATTTATTAGAAATTTCAAACAAATCTTTCAAACCAGTGCCTTTGCTAGCAAAAAAACTTATCCCACCAGTGCTATCACAAGTTTCGCTAAAGTGTTGATAAAGGAGTTTTGCCTTTTCACGAATGATGAATGAACTTAATGGAATTTTATTTTGAGTTCGGTCTTCTATCCACAGATTTAAAGCCTTTTCCATTTTTTCTAATTTAACATCACGAGTTACAGAGCAAATTTTTTAAGCAATTAGCGCGTTTTCACGGACACTATGGCGGATTTTTTCTTCCGATTTCTTGATTGATCGTACCGTTGACTCATTGATGGTATAATGTTTTGCCACTGAGGAGACACTTTCAACATTAGAAATTTTGTCTAATAACTCAATTTTATTCGCTAATGTCATCACCTTCTTTGATCTTTTCACATTTCCCTTGTTATTCGTAGATATATTTTGTACGGGTTAGAAAGAACTTGTCCACAATAAAGTCACTTTCTTCCGTTAACACACTCGAAAAACTCTGCTTGCGAAAAACTGTTTTACACTGCAAAACGGTAGATTTATCATTTTTGTAAGCATATCAAATTTATAAATTGATAAATTTATTCAATTTATAAGCATATAAATTAAAAGCAAACGCGAAATCTTCCATGACAAGCGCATAACACACACTGAACAAGGATTAGCGAGAAACATCCACGCTCGCGATTTTGTCACCCCCACCCCCTCAGCGCTGTTTTGACAGGGAAAGATAATTCTAGCCACGCCCATGTTTTTTTATGGCGGAAAATATTCATGGCGCTTTAAAATTCACATTTTTTTAGGTTTCGGTTTTTTAGGTTTTGCGAATACGCGAAACCGCAAATAGCGGGGGTTTACTCTACTGTCAAGGACATTAGGATTGTCTTGACAGGTCTGGATCAAATCTTTATTCGATGACATTCTTCATTGATTCTACTCATCTGAGGCTCAAATAACAATCTTGAGGTTCGGTCCTTGAGGTTGACGCAGACATTCACTCAGATATACCAGACAAGATGTACTTGCTACTTGGGAGTCTAAAACACTGATGGAACTGATATTCGGTTGAACCCAAATCAAGTGGACCCAATTTTGGTGAAGTCCGGATGGTCTGTGACAACCAAATCCCCTGCATGCACCTTCACTATGGTGGGACTGTTAGTAATTCTGGATATAACCCGAATGGGCAAGCACACTGTGGGCGGCTCTCACCCAGGTGTGAACCAAAGTAAGCAGGGGTCGAGGTGTGGCACCCCGCACCACATGGAGGAATACCGCCCCTCTGTGTTACCAGGCAATACTAGGTGGTAAATGACTTTCATCAACCAGTGAAATACCACCACTTTGCTTATTGGAGACTTGAAGTGGTGAGATCCATGTTTAGTCTCCACAGCTAAGTTCCGGTCAACCCATCCCATCTATTCCATCATGCAGTATGATTGATGACTTTTTGAGGTTATGATGGACATCATGGTGAGAGCCAATCTTCCTTGCATTTCGAGGTTACAGCTCTAAAATGGTATTCGCAGGCTGGCCACTAGTTAGTACACCGGAGCAAACCTATTATTAACTCACTAGGAGGCTTCCAGATCAGCTAGTGTATAATCTTCCTACCTCTACTCTGCCAGATAGTGACTGGAGGGAGTCCGAGCAGTGTTTATGCAGAGAGTATTGTCAAGGCACATTATGTCAAGGATCTGTGTATATTCTTACCATCTGTACGGCATATCCAAAAATTTCATTACTTAATACAGCATGTCCCCCCCCCACAGACACTTTTACTTACTATTGAATCCACCATGAATTGCCAAACTGATAGAGTAAGCTTATCTGCCAAAAGATCTAAACCTCCCAAACACTTACCAGTTCGTTTCAGAAATATATGTGGTCT
Source organism: Mastigoproctus giganteus (assembly GCF_048544385.1). Classification (NCBI taxonomy): domain Eukaryota; kingdom Metazoa; phylum Arthropoda; class Arachnida; order Uropygi; family Thelyphonidae; genus Mastigoproctus; species Mastigoproctus giganteus. The sequence continues at coordinate 21,563,647 of NC_143581.1, read as the reverse complement.
CGATTCTAATCTCAACGATGTTCATTTCCACTTACAGTCTGCCAAACCCCGTGTACTTTTTCTGACAGAATCTCAGTTATCGGTTCATTCAACCACTGCTCATCTCCGATGCCCAAATTATTCGCTGTATGATTCATTTAGTCTCAAAAGTATATGTCCGTGCATATGTCCGTTCTGATATTCACTGTCAGAGACTTGGTAATGTGGAATCTTTTCTTTTCGACCTTCTCTGGCTTAAAATTTCTCCACCTCATTGTGTCAAATTCATCTGTTGTCTCTCCCATTCTCCCAAATCCACTAATCCACTTGCAGCTATTTGACTTCTTCTCTTTGCAACTTGACTTCCTCCAGTCCAACTTTCCTAACAGTCAGGTAATTTTCCTTAGTGATGTTAATGTTCACAACTCCAGTTGACTTCTGTTTTCTGGTCACACCGACCCAGCTGGTCGAGATGCTGAGGCATTTGCAATTACTAATGACCTCACACAGATTTTTCATTTACCTACCAAAATACCGGACAATCCTAACCATAACCCTAGGGGCTCCCATCTGGTGAGTATGGACTTGGCACACCAAGGGCACTGAGCTGGATATCATCATTCTTCTCTTTCTTGGTGATTCCCTTCTAATTTGGAATTCATTCTCTCTCTCTCTCTCTCTCTCTCTCTCTCTCTCTCTCTCTCTCTCTCTCTCAGGGTAACAGATTTTTTTTTTTTGGCTGGTGCAGCATAAGCCTCGGGCTTCCTTGCACCATATGTCTAATAATAATAATAATAATAATAATAAATAATAAAATAATACAACAAACACGATTGATCTTTTTCTCACAAACAACCCTTCTAAGTACACGGTCGAAGTGAGTGGTCCTTTAGGCACCTCAGATCACAACCTGGTCATCGTCTCTTCTTGAATGGAGCCTTTATCTTATGGTTATTCCCAACCTCGTGTGTTTGGCATTACAAGAATGAAAAATGGGATGACCTGCAAGATTTCTTTTCTTCTTTTCCTTGGTCAGATTACTGTTTAAAAATTTCTTGTTTTTGTAGGAATGGAATTCTTTATTCCACACTGCACTTTAAAATTTCGTCCTTTATCTAAACTTTGGTTTTCCAATAAATGTGCTAAGGCTGTTCAAGAGAAGAATGTTACATATAGTAATTGGCTTGTTTCCACTTCTTCAGTTTAATTTTCTACCTACTGCAAAGCTTGCAACAATTGTAAAGCAGTTATTAATCAGTCCAAACTAGATTTTGAACAAGCTAAGAGTAGAAAACTTGCTTCTTGCCCTAATGATAGTGGAGCATTCTGATTTCTTACCAAAGCTAATGGCCGCAACTTTTGCCCAACTCTGCTCCCACCTCTATCAAAACCAGATGGTTCTGTTGTCACTTCAGCCAAGGATAAAGCTGACTTGCTAGCATCCCATTTTTCTTCTAACTCATGTATTAATGATCTTGGTAAAACACCTCCATCCATTCCCAACATGCTTCATTTAATGCCTCCTGTGGTTTTCTGTAAAAAGGATGTCAGCAGGATTTCAAACTTGATACTCAGAAAGCTCCAGGTCCTGATGGTATTTCTCCACTTGTTCTCAAAACCTGTGCTTCTGAACTTACTCCTGTTCTTTGCCACCTTTTTTCACTTTCTTATTCCAAAGGTTTTGCCTTCTGCTTGGAAATTTGCTCATATCCAGCCAGTTCCTAAAAAGGGTGACAAATCCCTCCAATCCAATTATCGTCCCATTGCAATTACTTCTACTCTTTCTAAAGTAATGGAGAAATCAATTAACCACCAACTCTTAAACTACCTAGAAACCTTCTGTCTGACAAACGATCGCCCGTATGGATTCCATCAGTGTCGATCCACTGGTGATATTCTTGCTTATGTTACCCATTTATGGACTAATTTCATGGAAAATTTCAGTGAAACACAAGCAGTTGCTTTGACACCTCAAGGGCTTTTCATTGTGTTTGGCTTAAAGGTCTTCTAAACAAGCTTCCATCTTATGGTTTGCCAACTGTTTTTTGTAATTGGTTATCTAGTTTTCTCTCTGATCGCCCACTGAGGGTGATGGTAGATGGCTCTCTGCCTTCTAACTTCTCCACTAATGCTGGTCTCCCCCAAGTTTCAGTTCTTTCTCCCACTCTTTTTCTCTTGTATATTAATGACCTTCTTCCATTAACTAGAAATCCTATCCATAGTTTTGCCAATGATAGCACATTGCATTCCATTTTCTAGTTTGAGAAACCTTGCCCTGCTCACTCAGCTTCAACTTCTCGAATATCCGATACCAATTCCTTAAATGCTAATCTCCAGGTAATTCATCAGTGGGGCAAAGACAACTTAGTTGATTTTAATCCTTCTAAAACTCCGTCTTCTCATATATATTTTGCAAAAAAGGATTCTTCTGCTCCTATGCTTATCTTTGGTGACACTCTGATGTCTAGGCAAGATGATAATATCTCTTTTGGGGATTATCCTGACTGCTAATCTCTCTCTTGGCACAAGCACATTACAAATATTGCTTCCTCTGCATCTAAAAAACTTGGTTTTCTCTTTCGCTCTCGGTGTTACTTTTCTTCCAAACAGCTGTTCACTCTGTACAAATCGCAAATCCACCCTACCATGGAATATCATTTCCACATCTGGGGCAGTGCCCCCAAAACTTTTCAGGCTTCTAGATTCCATTTAGAAGAGGGCAGTTAGGTTAATTTATGACTCATATCTAACAGTCTCTCCACTCGCTGTCTCATAGACATTGTTTCTGCTGCATGCCTTTTCTACAGATACTTCCATGGGCACTGTTCTTCTGAATTGGATTCTATAATTCCCATTCTCTCTTTTAAAACAATCCGAGGTTTTCTGAAGACTAATTTTCAGGAAATGCGTATGCATTTCCTGAAAATTATTCTTCAGAAAAGGTTTTTCCTAGTTTAATCCTAGTTTAAACCGAAATTTGATATTTTTTCTTTGCCCTATTGAAAATTGTGACACAGAATGTTAATGCTACTAAACAATCTCTGTACCACAATTTGCTGGAGGGAGTAATATAGCATACCACTTCCATTAATTTTTGAACTCATCAAACTTGATCACAACAGCACCAGTCTGCCACACCTCATATTTATCCTTAAGTAAACTTCAAAGAGCCAAAAGAAAATTGAGATCCTTCTCAGAGGCATATCCAATAACTCTCCATCAAGATAATAAAACTTCAGATAGCATGGCAGAAATTGCACAGTGACTTTTTTTTTGTTTGTTTGTTTGGTAAATTAAAAATTTTGCTATGGTCCAATATCTGCTTTTTTTAAATGTCCTCTCCTGCCTCCTCCAAAGAGGTAGCAGAAGAGAAGCTATCAGAACACAAATCTGTCACCTCACAGCCAGCATTACTGAATATTAAGTTTTTAAGAAAAGACATTGGCATGTCATACTACTGTATATGTGAGGAGAATAGGAGCTCTATACTTGACCATCATCATTCAAGAATGTGAAAAATGCATAAGATGTGATACTGCATTAATTTCCCAAACTTTTCAGAACTTATGGTTTGTTTGTTTTTTTAATTCTTCAAATGAATGTTGCTGCTCTTCATTTTTTCTTTCTTACTTGGCCATATCTACAATATAGGGTACACACCCAACAACATTCCAGAGCAATCAGTCCTTGCTTAACGATGATCTGCATTTATGTAAGATTCCAGTGCCAGTACAAAGTAGTGTATTAGATCAATTAAAAAATACATCGCAATAAAGTAACATATTTTGTCTATTATTAAGAAGAGAAGTAGAATCAATGGCAAATTTCTTGGTGATTTAAGTTTGTTTTTAAAAAAATTGACCTTAAATCACTTTTTATCACTTAAAATGAAATATATGTAGCTGACAAGGGTGACATCTTCCACGGTGTAATGTTAAACTGTAATGCTGCTATTCTGTTGGACAGATTAGCAGATGTGGTCATTTTCCACTGGTCACTACATTTATGTTGCTGTCATTGCTGGATCTTTTTAAAACTATTAATTTATTCCTGTCTCTTTGACTAATATAAAAATTGGCTGCCAAGAATCAACAGCTGGTAATGTGTAAGAAATAATTCTAATGCTCTTGTCACACATTGACCACCCAGGAAATGCAGCTGAAAAATTTTAAAATAGCATTTAAAATAGTGAAACACCTATATAAAAAAAGAATAACAGGAAAAGAAGGAAAATACCAAAATCCAGTAAAATAGTACATTTCTTTGCAGATTTATAATTTCTATAAATAAAAAAATATGGGTGAATGAAAGAAATATTTTTCAGAATGCCAGTGAGACAATAATGCCTCCTCAATTGGAAAAAGCTCTCATAAACTGAAGTAAAATTTAGAGAGAGCAAATTGAAGAGGGAAAAAAAAGATTATATATGACAATACCTGAAACAAAAAGAGGAATTTAGCTACCAATGCCCCATTTTTTTTAAGGAGAACCTGCATAGTTTCTTCTGGGTTGAGAGGTTATAAAAACAATACGTCTGTCCTTTTTCTGCTGAAATGCCTTGAAGTTTCCAATTGAAAAGATGGGGCATCAGTGACCAAATTCCTCTTTTTTTGAGGTATTTTCCTTTATTCTTCATTAGGCAGCCTTTGTTTTATTCAATTTACTCTCTCTAAGTGAATTATTTTTCCCCCATTCACTCTAGTTTTTCACTTATGGGAAACTTAAACTTGCAAAGGAATATACCATTTCAGTTTTTGATGTTTTTCTTTCTTCTTTTTCTATATGGATGAACCTGATTTTACTATTTTTCTGCTAGGTTTTCATGTCTGCTTAGTTTTAACAAGAATATTTATATAAATATCATAAAAACAGAGGCTTCCTGTATCGAGTTTTGCCCATGGTTGATGAAACAAAAGCCCCAATCAGTTGTGATTTTACAAAGTTCCCTCCCTTTTAAAGTAATACATTTTATGTATAGGTGAACTTTAAAAATAATTTGTTATATTGAATTTTTCTCAAAGTTATTTCATCCAAATGAGGCATACAAAGCATTAGTAATAAGAGAAGTTATCCAGGACCTGTAAATATTTTTGTTAAAAAGCAATTATTGTAAAACCAAACAGTAATCAACGCAATAGGATTTTATTGCATATGCCATTAAAAACAGAAACATTTTCAATATTATAAATTAAAATAAAGATTGTGTTAAACAGACTTTCAAAGCATTTATTAGGAATAATAAAAATGCTAACTAAAATGAGCTCTTTTCACAGTAATATACAGTTCAATTAGAAATGGGTAAAATAAGCTGAAGTAACTGTTGTAGAGTTTCACTTAAGGAAACTCTATACCAGTACTACTGGACTGCAATATCTAATTGTCATTAAATCTTTTATTTATACAAAGAAAAATAAAGCTAATAAAACACAAAATAGCCTCAAACATCCCAGATTACAACTAATGGTTAACATGCACAAACCTAATACTTAGAAATTGTGTCTTCCTACATCCACTTTTACTAATCTGTTTTCTCTTACTTTTTTTGATTCAGTAAAAAAAATAATATTTTCTAATAGTTATATTAGAAACCAAAGAACACACCAAAGAATTTAACCCATTTCATGCTGCCATAAAAAGCAGCATCATTTAGAATTATGAAACAGGCTGTGAAACATTATTCTACATTCTATGTTACATAATATACTTTACCTTTAGGCCAACAAGGTTAAAGATTGCCTTAAATAATGGAAGAATCTATGACACTGGTCAACAGGGTTTTGCTACCATAAAAGTAAAATAACTTAAAAAAAAAAAAAAAAAAAACCTGTTAATTCTGAATCTAAAAACAAATTTTACATCAAATCTGTGGTGGTGGTGTGTATGGGGGGGGGGGGGAATGCATTAACTGATTTTCACAATAATGTGAGAAAATTAGCATCACTTACTGAACATAAGAAAAACAGAGAAGTAAAGTAGATGAACACAACTCATAAGTATTAGGTATGTGCATGTTAGTTATCAGTTGTCAACTTGTGCATTTGATACCATTTGTATGTTTTATTATATTTGTATTTCTTTGTATAAATTTATTTTCTGATAATCAGTATGAGAAAAAACATCATTGTAGCTATGTGGATTAGCCAGACAAATTTTGTTGTGTGAGTAGATAGTTTAAACCAAAATCATATCTGTCTGTAATAAAAATAGACAAATTACAAGCTTATTACATTACTTTAGTATTAGTAGTGGCAAATGATGAAAGGAAGCAAGCTTCAGCACCAGGAAAAAAAAATAATTCCAAATGAACTGTTCATACCCTCTAATAATTTGTCTAGTTCTTCCTTATTATTCTTCCTCAGTTTAAATTTATTCCCTCTCGTGTATGTTTTCTGAGCAAGAGTAAAGGTGCCACGAGCATTTAGCTTATTCAATCCATTCAAAAGCTTTAAACACTTCAATCATATTTCCTTGCAGTTGCCTAGTTTCCAGACAATGCAATTTACAGAACTGAAGTTTTTCTTGGTACTCTTACCTTTTTTCCATAATGTCGGCATTAACCACCTCACTAATCTCATTTCTATTCTGCCCTTATTTCAACAGATTCATGTCCTTCCTAAAATGAGACTTCCAGAGCTGTACACAGTACTCAAGGTGTGACCTAATCTTGACCTTGTACAATGGGATAATAACCACCTAATCCCCGCTGGCAATCTTCCTATATATTATTGACAAAACCCAATGAGTTGTCCTGGCAGTTTGTCTGCACCGCTCAGAGAACTTCATATCTGACTGCACATTTATCCCAGGTCTTTTTTTTTTTAATTTTCCACTACTCTAAATCTTGTTACAGTAGCATACCTGATTACTATCATTAACCACCTTGCTAGCCTCTATATCATCTACAGACTTAGACATTAGGCCTGACGTACCTTCATCAATATCATTAATAAACACTATAAAACAATAACAGGACCAGCACTGAACCCAGAGAGACTTGTATAATAATAATTAATCCAAGAAAAGCCAGTACCCAATTGATAACCATTCTCTGTCTTCTTTCACTCAGCATTCCTTTATCCAGCAGTAATGCAACACTGCTTCAATTTGTACAACAGTGTTTTATGTAGAAGCCTATCAAAAGCTTTCTGAAATCTAAGGTTTTTTTTTTTTTTTTTTTGTGCATACTCTAATTGAATGCACTCCTTTGAACACTCCATTGAATGCACTTGGAAATTTAAGACAGAAGTTGGGCACTCCATGTGTTCTGTATACAGTGCTATTTAAACATCACTGAATGGATTAAAGCAGGTGTAGGCAACCCATGGCATACATTCCACCCGGGCCCATGCAGCTCTTAATAGTGGCATGTCTCCTAATGTGAAATTTTTTTCATCAGGAGCCAATCTGAAAAATCAGAAATGAAGATAAACACAGCAAAGCTTTCCGAAATGGGTGTTACCAAATTCTGGCATTATTCTCACTTAAATTTTCAATCAATACAGAAAAAATTTATATCTCTTCATACACTTTGTACTTACAAGTTCATGTACTCTGAACACTTTCTTTCTAATTTTAACTCTTTTTTTTAAAGCCTATTTAATTTCAAATACCATGTATATTTGGCTTTAAACAAAGGAAGTTTCATTTAATTTACAATGAACTTAAAAAATAAGGAACCAAAAGGATGAGATGTAAAATTATTTTTGGAATTCCTAACATAGATTAAATTACACTTTTATTTCCAGATTTCAGTGTGATGGGAACCTTATTTACTCGATTTACTGCATTTTAGTGTTAATTTAGTGCAAGTAACTAGGGGTGCTATTGGGCTACTTAGGACAGATTCTGTAAAATAAAACAACTCCAAAAAGCAACTCCAATGACTAATCCAGTCACTGAAACATTCAGAAATGGCACTAGGATGGAATTCTGACTAGACAAATATAAGACCCGCCATGGATCGCATTAGAAAAAACTAGCTGGGCGAATGTACGAGATGAAGACTAGGAAACAGATCAAAGCTGTGACAGATGGTAAACCTATAAGTAACTGGGAATGATGCAAGCTGAACATCTAAAAGACAAGGAGATCAAGGTCTACCTGAGTGAAAAATACCATCAGAAGACTGCTAAAAGCAAAGCTGAACAGAGCAAATATAGTTCAAAGCCATAAAGACCTATGCAGTCCCAGCACTAACATAGTCCTTCAGGATCATAGAATGGAGTAACCCTAAACTGGGGGGGGGGACATGAGAAGGACCAGGATAACTATGGCGAAGAGCAACCGAAACCATCCATAGGTGGCCACCAAGAGACTGACCATAGCCTGGAAAGAAGGATGGAGGGGTTTGACAGACCTTATTGAAGAACAATAGAAGGCAATTAAAAACCTGAGGAATTACTTCCAGGAAAACATCACCAATCTACGAGAGGGTATCAAAAAGTTCGTACCCTTACCTAGAAAGTATCTTTATCTTGAGGTGAAACTTCACAGGAACTTTAATCCATCCTTTTCTCTGTACTCTCCATGTATATAGTAACACATTTCTCCCATCGAGGGATCAGTTGTTTAATGCCTTGATCATAGAAGTTCACACTTTTTGCCTGAAACCAGAATTCCACTTCATTGATGACTTCCTGATTTGAACGAAAGAGGCATCCATGCAATGGCTTCTTCACTGTACACCCAGCATTTGTCACCAACCGATCAAAAAAGTTCTCAACATCCGCATTACACAAATCCAACAGTTGACGAGAACATTCATTCGACATTGCTTCTGCAAAGCAATCTTGGAACCCACTGTGTGGAGACCTTAGACATGTGCACAGAGGGTCATGTAAAATGTTGTGGGCAGACCCATAACTAATTCTCACTGCATTTTCAATGAAATGAATTGTCACATGTCTGTCACTTAGCACCAGCTGCTCAACCTTTGCAACGTCTCACTGTCTGTGGATAATGATTGGCCTTCCATCTCTTGGCTTGTCAAAGACACTTGTACGACTACACTGGAACTCCCGTTTCCACTTCTTTACAGTATCATACGATGGACAATTCTGGCCATACACAGCTTTCATTTCTTTGTCAATTTCCTGAGCTTTCTTACCCTGCAAATGAAGGTTTGAGATTTGATTTGGTAGTTGTTGGCGCATCGGCTTCTGTGGCCATATTGCACCTCCCAAGGTTTTTGCAGTACTTTGATCCAAGCCCGAGGCGGGAATCGAACCCGCGACCTTTGGATTGCCGGGCAGGTACGTTACCCACTCGGCTAGCCCGGTCGGCTGCAAATGAAGGAACTTGATCACTGCTCAATACTCCACTTTGTCAACCATAGCATCCTTCCTCAGAATCTGAGCTCCACCTCTGGTGTATGATCACCTATGGGAATGAAATTTAACATGTTAGTTATTGAATATGTAGACAACTTATATTAAAAACGGCATTATCCTACCGATGTTTTATCTAGGTCAGGGTATGAACTTTTTGATACCCCCTCGTATAAGGAAGAGAGACAAATGGCACCCACTGCTCAACCTCAACAATGAGACCCCCACTCACACAGAAAGCAGAAACAAAGATGGGCAAAGAAGGCACTCCGTGGCACACTACAATGACCTCCATAAAGACTACACAGATAAGATAGCTTCAAACACAAGGCTCATGAGTGAGAGGCTCTCCTCAGAGACTGAAGGATTTATGCTCATCATCCAAGACCAGGTAATCAACACCAGGAACTACACTGCCAAGGACCCTAGAGTGACAGACAACACATACTGACAATACCACACTGCCCAGAAAAAATCCAGCACATCACTATGGGATGCATGGTGATTACCCAGATGCAATACACTTGTAGGCATGACCAAGTTGCCAAGATAATACAAAAGAAGCTAGCAAAGAAATACCACGGAGCAAAGAAAGTATACCATATTACAATTAATACCTCACATAGCGTAGTTAATTTGTGCCAAAAAAATACCACGCTGTGTGAAACTGTGCTGATTGGGGTATTATTAGTATGTATTTTAATGTAACGTGTTCCGACAATTTGATTATATGGGTCGAGTTGCAAAAAAAAAAAAAAGAAATTAAAATGATAAAAATGAAAAATACTAGTAGATACAGTACAAATGATTTTTATTGCAGTACATACATACCAAAAGAATATAAGTGAAATATGTACTGTATTTTTATTTTGAAAAATAACTGATCAGCTTAGTTTGCACAGTTATTTTTTTTCTTTTTATCTGCATACATCTCTTTATAACATTGAATGTCATTTTGCAACGTCTGCCTTACTTTCATACCTTGTTTGATGTTTGGATCTATAAGAACTCTCAGCACCATTACATTTCTTCTTTCCACTCATATTTGCATATAAAGGTGTAACGTTTTTAAAAAATAATCTTTAATAAAAATACACAGCGAATGACCTCACCGCTCGGAATCTAGACTGTTTACTAATGCATTAATGCTAGCAGAGTCCGTATATAACGGGAGTTATGACAACAGTCAGCGTGGTCTTGAATCCACAACGCATTGGCCTATGTGCTGGCATTATAATACATACATACATACATATCAAATGTATTGGCATGTAAAGCGGTTATCTATTTTTTTTTTTCAATTTGTAAACCGCACTATAGCAAAACCCGCGCTGTTCGAAACCGCACTATGCGAGGTATTCCTGTACGAACTTCAGGCTGTACTGTAGATCCCTACATGCAAGTTGTAATGGGAACACATCATAAGAATGGACAAGACTATCTACTTGATCAACATAGTGGTGCCAAACACCAGCAAAGATCAGGAAGTACATAGCCCTTAAACAGGAAGTCAGAGATGTGGCATGCAGAACAAATAACGAGCATCTCAATCAGAGTGTCAACCACTGACACGGTGCCAAAGAGCCTATATAAAAACCTAGCAGCAAGAAGCCTCCAAAAGTACATCTACAAGGAACTAAAGAAAGCCACAATCTTTAACACTTGTAGATATAGTCAGAGTCCCTCAACCAAACAGTGACAGACATAACAACCACTCCATGTACTTGGTACTAGTACCATTGTGGGATGGAACACCAAAAAAAAAAAAAAAAAAAAACCCTGCCCAAAAGGAGAAAAAAAAAAAGAGATGATAATAATAAGAAATTCCCATTTATAATAAGGGTGGTTCCAAAATTAATGCACTTTGCTCCTGCACATCTGACTTAGTTTCTCCAGTTTGGGATGTCAATCGTTTCAGTTTGGTTTGTGCTGAAGGAGGTACCAGATTTACATTTCCACAACAAGCAGTTTTTGTGCCACAAGTCTGAGATGTTAGATCAAGTAAAGTGCAAAGATCAACACTCATGTCAAAAATTGAAACACCAGATAACAAAAACTCACAAGAAATTCATAATCAGTTGAAGGAGATGTGGTTACAATTCAATGCAAGTATAGTGTCTTGCTTGATAGAATGTTTCCAAGGCAGTCACAAGTAGCAAAATTTCTAAATGCAAGATTATATATATATATAAAAAAGTTATAAAAATACCAAATACCAAAAGTTATGGTTCACAAAGGTTTGAATGTACAAAAATTTGTGGTACTTACCCAACGAGACTGGTCACAGAGGAGGTTTAGAAAAACGGGAGCTAAATATCTATGACGAGTTTTCATTGAACACACACAAGACACGGGCATGAACACTTCAGCACAGGCTTTACGCACACCCCACACCCCATCTTCACAAAGATAATAAAACCTTGAGAGCTATTGTGGGAGAAAAGGAGAATACCATGAAGCTCTACTCACCCATATATACAATCAAACAGTAAGTTTTAAATACACATCACAAAACTCAATATTTTACAAATCTATCACAAAACTCAATATTTTAGCAAATATATTTTTTAGATTTATATGAATGTTAATATGCTTATTTGGCAAAATTGATCTAAAGGTACTTCAACAGTGTTATCATGCAAACTTTTCTGAAAAGTTTTTCTGCAATCAAACTCACACTATGATGTTATTGAATGTTGCACTGATAATCACACTCCATTATGAATGTTGATCATTAGTTGCTCCTCTTAATTATTACACCTATTGTTAAGCAATACAACATATAAACTTTTAAGCCTTAGTACAAAAAGCCTGTAACATCTTTGGTAACTTAGTTGTCAGTAAATTTCTCGATTGCAGGTGTCTTGTTCCCTCTCACTTATGGGTTTTGTAATTTGTTTGTTTGTTTGTTATTTGGTTTTTAGGAGCATTAGTAACTAAGGCCATATTGCTCCAGGATATGCGGTTGTCATTCCCTGACCTTTCCGCATCCTCCGTATTTGGTGGTGACGGGCTCGAACCCTGGTCTAATCACTGATCGTGTGCGGGGTTTTGTAATAAAGAGCACAATGAGTTATTCTGCACATAGGAATAAAAGTTAATCACACAAAAATAATTTAAAGCATTTAAGTTTTGTTTGTAAAAGCAAGGTATTCATTCCCCTTGCTCCTAAACAAAATTTGGAATGCTCTGTTTCCATTCTCAAATATGAGATTTGTGTTTATAATGCCCAACAAGAAGTATTTCCTGTGCCACACACTGCTCTTGTCAATAATAGGAAAGTCGCATACTGCATTCACTTTACAAACTACACTTGCTTTTACCAACAGCAAATTATAAATAAAAACTTTATCTTATTCCTGTTTAATAATTTAATCTATTTCCCTAACCCCACACACACACACACACACACACGCACCAGTTTCGTTACAATGGATTAGGGAAATCTGCAAAGGTAGGCAGGCATTAGAATTGTGTTTGTTTGTTTTTTTAAGTTTTTATGGCACAAGTGGCATATGGGAAATAAACTTGCTTTTAATTTACTGCAGTATTATAAAAAGAACTAAACATAAAAATTAGAAAGTGTGATGTGGGTTTTGTAGTTTTTTATTATTTTTGTAACCAAGTGAATTGTTGTGGTGTTCATACCACACAGAGGAAGGTGACCCCTCTATGTTAACAGGCAATAGTGGCAGATGACTCTCAACTGGTGGAATATCACCAATTATATTACTGGGGGGCTCGAAGTGGGTGAAACTCATGTTTAGTCTCCAGGGCAAAGCTCAAGGAACTCCCCATCTCTTCCATCATGCAGTATGATTTTTGATGTCTTTTGAGGTAATAACAGGCATTAATGGCAAGGTTCAATACAGATAACTTTGTTTGCTCAAAATGGCTTAGAGTAAAATTAAGAAGCCTTCAAAATAACTCTCCTCTCTAGAAAATATTATACTCTCTTCACTCTTCAATGCAACTTGTATCAACGAAACATGGCGAAAGGAGATACAGTGGATTCCGGTTATTTGGACCACCGGTTAATCAGGGCAGCCATTTATTTGGGGCATATCTTAAAAAACAGAAACCAATCGAGAAAACAGCCAGGGTTTACTTCGCTTAATTGGGACAACATGCTATTTAATCAGGGCAGGAGGCCGCAGCACTGGAGATTACCCTACGATTGTCTCCGATGGTACGACGTGATTCGGTCAAAATTCTGGAGGTCACAACCATAAAACAATAAAAACAATTAGCAGTCACATGTTTATTGGGCTTTTCTGTTAGTGAAACCTATCATAAACGGACAGTACATTCAATCTTACTGAATTTGTGATAATACCGACAGCTGGAATTCTGTGGGTTATTATGGTGAACGTGTTTACACTTCCATGGAATCTTCAGTCATATAAAAAAATTAATTTTCAGATCTTCTCTTCATTCTTATTTTTCAAGCTTTGTAACTCATTACTGCGTTCTCACTTGCGCATATTGTGTTACTTGTAATTTGTGTGTGCCGTGTTCTTTGTTATTGATTACTTATCTTTTTACTGTTTTAAATTTTAACCGCCACCCAAAAATGTCAGCGAACAGAAATGTCAACTAGTTCATATGTACATATTATAGTGAACCCCAGGGGCTCACATCTGGTGAGTATGGGCTTGGCACACCCAGGGTCCTTAGCCAGATATCATCATTCTTCTCTTTCTTGGTGATTCCCTTCTCTCTCTCTCTCTCTCTCTCTCTCTCTCTCTCTCTCTCTCTCTCTCTCAGGGGAACAGAATTTTTTTTTTTTGGCTGGTGCAGCATAAGTCTCAGGCTTCCTTGCACCATTTGGCTAACAATAATAATAGTACGTATTAATTATTCCGATTATCATGTATATTCTTCCGATTTTCACGTATCATTTAATTTTTTAATTGGTAAGGTAATAAAGGGTAAATTTGTGCTTTAATATCTTTACTTTCATAGCCTGTGGACATGCCTCCTATTTTCTCTAATTAGAATCGCTGTTTAATAAAATTGAAATTCAATTCGTAAAAGTGATCACAATGACCGGCGCTTACTACACATAGTATAGTGAACGATACTTTACTATGGTGAGTTTGTCATAACATGATTTGATTGTACAGTGTAACCTAATGGTAAAGGGGGGGGGGGATACATTGTATTTTTAACTATTTATGTGAAACTTCGGATAATTGGGGCAGCCGCTTAATCGGGCCAAAATGCACTAGTCCCGATGTGTCCCAAATAACCGGAATGGACTGTATATCCAAAAAATACACATGCCAAAAATAGAGAAGGTAACAGAGATGGCAAGGTATTAATTCTCTTAAAGTCTGAAATAAAAGCATCTGAAGTTAGGTGAACAAATTTCACATTATTCCAATTTTATATGGAGGGTTGTCTCAGCTAACCTAAATGTACCTATCACTATTTGTGGTATTTCAACTATTCCAAATTGTGGAATATTCGGGACCTACACCCTCAAAGGCTTTTCCCTCATCAAATCTCAAACATACAGTGCATTTAAACACCAGAGATAAACAATCATTTGATCATAAATTTAATAATGCAACAATAGTTAATAAGTTACAGAGTAATTTGACTGCACTTCAAACAACTTCAACTTTTTCTCCTTGAATAAATTAAATATTAAAGAAACAGCACTTTGTTTTCTTACATGTCAGCAAGCCGTTAATGAAAAAAACCAAACATATTTTCTAACACCTAATTAATTCATTAACACCTGAGTTAATGAATTTATCAGAACTTTCTACTGCTCCAATAGATAGACCTGAAAATGGGCATGTATTAAGATTTATCGCAAAACACTGTAAATCAATGTTTTCATTTTTCAATGATGGCAATCTCAAACAGATGATGGGATACTGAAGTTGAGATGGCATTTAAAAAAATAATAATAAATAAACAAAAAAATACATAGAATCAATGTCAAAAACATTCTGAGGAGGGGTCATATAACTATGCCAAGGCTAGAACACATTTTTGAACAATTAAAAATAAAAAGGGGGGGAAAACCAACCACTACCTAAAGGCCCTACTATTATATCGCTACAACTGAAAAAAGATGCAAAATCAAATCTGCATCTTGATTAATAAAGCTCTTCCAGAAAACACACCTTATGGTGCTCTCTGCACAAATTCTTTCTCAAACTTTAGACCAAATTTGCTAGGGTAAGAAAAGGGCTGAACTTTCTTTTCTACAACTTGAACTGTCCATAATAATGCTCAATTAGACCTTATCCATCTAGATGTTTTGGCTGACTTCAACTCTTAACTTCTCTAGCATTATTGTCTTACCAAAAAACTTCCACTGAATATCAGGGAACTTAGCTTTTTAAAAATCTCTACGTTTAGTATAAAATTAAAAACTGACCATTCCAACCAAATTCACAACAGAAAGCGGACTACTGATATCTCTTGGAGAGGAATACTATCTCTATGGCCTTTTCTCCATACTTTTTTTCTCTGAAAATCTCTAAATTTAATATAAAATTAATCACTGACCACTCCAATCAAACCCACAACACAAATCTATCTACTGATATCTCTCAGAGAGATACACTATCTTTATTGCCTTTTATTTGTGCTTATTTCTTCTCTTAATTAGCCAGATACAACCAATAGCAAATACTGATGCAAACTATATACAATATCAATTTATGACTAGACAGTCAACAGATTTTATTTTATTTTGGCGAGAATATTGTTAGCTACTAGTTAACTACTATGATATATGAGTAACTCATAGTAGTTAATTGCAGTTTTTTTTTTAAATATTAGCAAATAAACAGTTTGAAGATCATAATCACATAGATTACCTTTTTGTATTTAGCTAAGCATTTAGAAAGTCAGCAGTTTTATTCAGAAACACAGTAATGTGGTACACCTTGGGAATAGTGTAGAATTATTACACATTCTTATCTCTTAGTTCATGTGATATTTTTAAATTAAATTTAGACTAAAATCCTGCCTCAAACAAGAGCAGCAAAACAAAAAGGTAAAGGTAGTAGAAATGATTTGACTAAGAAAAGAGCTATCAATAGCAGTTCCCTTGGGAATCAGAGCTACATTCAGGGTGCTACTTGTCCTGCTTCTGTGGAGTTATCTATAGTGTGACGTCATATGACCAAGGAGGATGCTGCTGTGTGCTTTTGTTTCAGAGACTGTGAGCAGATTAAACACCAATTCAGTATTCTGATGGGCAGATAAGGGATTGAGAAACACAGTTCATGTGGTTGAAGAAATTAAATAAAGGGATCTAACAACAATTCAGCCACCCATCACAATGCTCAAGATTACAACTGTGCATTATGCCACCACAAAATCCTCCATGGTAAAAAGTGTTGGTCCCGAAGGAACTAGTAGATATAGTAGTAATAGAGGCATGTGATCAAAGAAAGCAAGTATGTAGCATGGACCAAAAAAAAAAAAAAAAAAATTTCACACAACCATTACCTCTAAAGGTTTGCCAGTTCCTCCTTAAATTTATTTAACCTATCAACTTCCACAATGACAGATGGAAGTTTGTTCCAGCAATTAACCACTCACTGGCTAAAGGCAAATTTCTGCACACATCTGTTCTACAACTGTCTTTCTCAATTTGAATTTGTACACCCTCAGGTTTTTAATCTGAGTAAGAGGAAGAATCCCATCAGAATTCAGCATGCTCAACCCATTCAAGGCTTTATATACCTCATTCATATCACCTCACAGGTGCCTAGTCCCCAGCCGCTGCAATGTGCCGAACTTAAGCCTCTCTTGGTCAAAGAACCCCTTCGTTCCCATCACCAATCTCGTTGCCCTTCTCTGTACATGCTCAAGAAAATCTACATCCTTCCTAAAATGAGGCCTCCAGATCTGTACACAGTACTCAAGGCGTGGCCTGACCATTGCCTTACACAAAGGGATAATCACCTTTTCCCTGCTAGCAAAATTCCTGTATATCATTGACAAAACCCCATAACCTGCTCTGGAAACCGGTCATGGGGTTTTGTTTTCTGCATTGCTCAGAAAACATCATATCTGACTGGACAATTACTCCCAGATCTTTTTCATTTTCTACCACCCTAAGTGTAGTATGACACAGTTGGTACATTCCTCTGGGGTTACTTCTACCCATATGCAGTACTTTGCATTTGTCAATGTTAAACTTCAGTTGCCACTTCTCAGCCCATCTCCCTAAATTTCCTAGATCAAGTAAGCACACTGTCATTACTATCATTAATAACCCTGCCAACCTTTGTATCAGCTGCAAACTTCGACAGCAAGCCGGATATACTTTCATCAATATCATTAAAAAAATAATAAATATATGAAACAACAGTGGGCCCAACATCAAACCTTGTGGGACTCCACTAATAACATTAGTCCACGAGGAGCAGTGTCCATTGATTACCACTTTGTCTTCTCCCACTCAACCACCCTTTTATCCATTGTAGCAACTTACCCTTAATACCATTCTGCTCCAATTTGTGTAGTTGTCTTCCATGTGCAAGAGTGTCAAAAGCTTTCCTGAAATCTAAGTATATGATATCAAAATTATTTCTTGCATCTAGTTCCTTTGTAACCACATAATAGTATCCAATCGAATTTGTGAGACAAGACTTTCCTTTAAAAAACCCATCGTGTGTCTGTAAATTATTGCTGCAGTCATGTCGAGATGATCCTGCAATGCATCTTTAACCAGTGACTCCATTATTTTAACCGGAATAGAAATTAAACTAATTGGTATGTAATTACTTGTGTCACCCTCAGAATTGGGGATACACTTGCACATCTCCAGTCCGTGGTGACTTCCCGAGTCCAAGGATGCTCTGATAATTATGGCAAAGGGTTTGCTTAGTTCCTTTGTTGCCTCCTTTAATATAAGTAGATAGATCCCATCCACCCCAGGAGCCTTTCTTATGTTTAACTTCAACAATTTCTCCTCCACTTTTCTCTCTGTTAATCCAAAATCATTAAGCACTCTGTTACAGTTTGATAAACTTCTGGCACTTTCCTCCCTTAATAACTCCACATGTGTGAATGTAGATGTAAAATACTCATTCAGTTTTTTAGCTATCTGAGCAGGATCATTAACAGTCAAACCACTGATATCAAGTGGACTAATCTGATTCATCCCCTTCCTTTTAGAGTTTATATAAGTAAAGAAGTCCTTGCTTGGTTTTTTTCTTAGCATCCTTTGCCAAAGGTTTCTCATAATCTGCCTTCGCTTGCCTAATATCCATAGGCTTATTATCTGCCATAGTCTTCTGTGTTGCCTGATAATTTATATGCATCGCATGCATTTTTCTTCTCTGCCATGAGTCATTAGTTCATTTGACAACCATTTAGGCCTAAACCTTGAACAATATTTCTTAATCAGTATGAAAAGCCTAGTAGCTTCCACGATTAATTCCTTCAATGCTTCCCACTCAGAATTTGCTGTTGGTTACATCATCAGTTTGTCCCGCTGTACAAAATTTAAAAACTGTCTGAGACCACTGCAGTCACCTTTACGGAAGCAAAAACCCTTCCCTTTACACCTGATGGTAATTTTATCCTTGAGTAAATCCCACATCAGTACATGTGATCACAGCCACCTAGTGGTTTCTTTATCTGCAAATTCTTAATACAAGAATAATCACTGCTGATAACCAGATCAAGAGTATTACTCTTTCTGGCTGTCAAACATACTGCTGCAGAAAACAATCATCCAATAAATCCACAAATGTCTTGCTAGTGTGTGAGTGACTAACTGCAAGTTCCAGTCAATATCTGGGAAGTTAAAATTCCCCATTATAAGATCTTCTGATTTACTGGCCACTCTATTTCTTTGCTTAGTTATTCATTGTATTCAGAGTCATTAGTCCTATAACACACTCCTACCCTCATTTTTGCTTTCCCACTACTTATTTCACACCAAATTGACTCAACATTGCACCGTCCACCAATGTCAACTGGATGCACTGCCTTAGATTTTGTGTGTTTCTTAACTAACAGCATAACCCTTCCTCCCTTCCTATTCTGTCTGTCATTTCTGTACACACCGTACTCCCCAAATTCCAATTCTGCATTCCTAACATCTGTGTGACACCACATCTCTGATATCCCAACAATATCCGCTTTTGATGTTTTAACCAGCACTTCAAATTCATCAAATTTATTTACTATACTTCTAGCATTGGTGTACATGCAAGTTAACTCTTTTGTGAGAGACATGGAAAATATATTTTGGAAAAAGAAGAGGTGAAATAGGAGCAGGATAAAACTGCTAGGAACAAATTTGACAGAGCAGCTATCATCTTTAAGGGTGATATTATTATATATGTAAGGATTTATTAATGAGTAGAGAGAAAAAGTTGCAAGTTAGGATTAAATTTGAAAGTGACTACAGTTATGGCCAGACAGGATAGGAGGGAGTAGACGATAGGAAACTTATCACTCAATTCTGCCCTGAAGAGGCATGCAAGATTCATCAGGTACAACTTTTTTCAGCACGGACTGTGCTTGTTAACAGTAACTGAGACTATTTTTAAAGGGATGTGATACACTTAAATAAAGGGATGTAAAAATATTTGCTGATGCTATCAAAGCAGTGTTAGGTTGATTGGAAAACTGCTATCTCATGGGAGGAGGACTACTAATAGATTAACAATAGCTACAGACAGAGATGAAAATAATTTGTTGCGTTGCTTTTATGAGGACATGCCACGGCCTGGAAAGAAGCATGCTTGGGTTTATAAGACCTGCTGGATGGTTCTCATGGGATAAGATCCAATATACCTTACATTTCGTGGGTACATCTCTAAAACGGTGTTCGCAGGCCGGCCGCTAGTTAGTACACCAGACCGAACCTATTGGTAACTCTCTAGGAGGCTTCCGGATCAGCTAGTGTATAATCTTGCTACCTCTACTCTGCCAGATAGTGACTGGAGGGAGTCCGAGTAGTGTGTATGCTGGGGATCATTGTCGAGGCCACGTTATGTCAAGGATCTGGGTATATTCTTACCACGTGTACGCCATATCCAAAAATTTCATTACTTCATACAGCATGTCCCACCCACTTTTTCTTACTATTGGCACCATGAATTGTCAAACTAATAGAGCAAGCTTATCTGCGAAAAGATCTAAACCTCCCAAGCACTTCCTAATTCATTTCACAAATATACGTCGTCTCAATTCTAATCTCAACGATGTCCATTTCCACTTGCAGTCTGCCAAACCCTATGTACTTTTTCTGACAGAATCTAAGTTATCGGTTGATTCAACTACTGCTCATCTCAGATGCCCAAATTATTCGCTGTATGATTCCTTTCGTCTCAAAGGTGGTACTTGTGCATATGTCCATTCTGATATTCCCTGTCAGAGACTTGGCAATTTGGAATCTCCTCTCTTTAATCTTCTCTGGCTTAAAATCTCTCTACCTCATTGTGTCAAATTCATCTGTTGTCTCTACCTTCTCCCAACTCCACTAATCACTTGGAGCTCTTTGACTTCCTCTCTTTGCAACTTGACTTCACACCAGTCAAACTTTCCTAACAGTGAGGTAATTTTCCTTAGTGATTTTAATGTTCACAACTCCAGCTGGCTTCCATTTTCTAGTCCCACCGACCCAGCAGGTCGAGATGCTGAGGCTTTTCCAATTACTAATGACCTGGCACAGATTGTTCATTTACCTACGAGAATACCGGACAATCCTAATCATACAGCCAATAAGCTTGATCTTTTTCTCACAAAGAACCCTTCTATGTACACGGTCGAAGTGAGAGGTCCTTTAGGCACTTCAGATCATAACTTGGTGATTGTCTCTTCTCCAACGGAACCTTTACCTCATGACTATTCCCAACCTCGTGTTGTGTGGCATTACAAGAATGCAAAATGGGATGACCTGCAAGACTTCTTTTCTTCGGTCGGATTACTGTTTCAAAACTTCTGATGTCAACGTTTGCTCAGATCGTGTCAGTGAAATTGTTCTTGCAGGAATGGAATACTTTATCCCACACTCCACTTTAAACTCTCGTCCTTTATCTAAACCTTGGTTTTCCAATAAATGTGCTAAGGCTGTTCAAGAGAAGAACGTTGCATATCGTAATTGGCTTGTTTCTAATTATTCAGTTTCATTTTCTGCCTACACCAAAGCTCACAACAACTGTAAAGCAGTTATTAATCAGTCCAAACTAGAGTTTGAACAGGCTAAGAGTAGAAAACTTGCTTCTTGCCCTAATGGTAGATGAGCATTCTGGTCTCTTGCCAAAGCTATTGGCTGCAACTTTTGCCCATCTCTGCTCCCACCTCTGTCCAAACCAGATGGTTCTGTTGTCACTTCAGCCAAGAATAAAGCTGACGTGCTAGCATCCCATTTTCCTTCCAGCTCATGTATTAATGATCTTGGTAAAACACCTCCCACCATTCCCAACTCGCTCCATTCAATGCCTCCTGTGGTCTTCCGTCAAAAGGATATCAGAAGGATTTTGATGAATCTTGATGCTAAGAAAGCTCCAGGTCCTGATGGTATTTCTCCACTTGTTCTCAAAACCTGTTCTCCTGAACTTACTCCTATTTTTTGCCGCCTTTTTTCACTTTCTTATTCCAAAGGTGTTTTTCCTTCTGCTTGGAAATTTTCTCATATCCAGCCAATTCCTAAAAAGGGTGACAAATCCCTCCCATCCAATTATCGTCCCATTGCAATTACTTCTACTCTTTCTAAAGTAATGGAGAAAGATTAACCGCCAACTACCTAGAAACTTTCCGTCTGATCAACGATCGCCAGTACGGATTCCAGTGTCGATCCACTGGTGATATTCTGGCTTATGTTACCCATTTATGGACTAATTCAATGGAAAGGTTCGGTGAAACACAAGTAGTTGCTCTTGACATCTCAAAGGCTTTTGATCGTGTTTGGCATAAAGGTCTTCTAAACAAGCTTCCATCTTATGGTTTGCCAAATGTTTTTAGTAATTGGTTATCCAGTCTTCTCTCTGATCACTCACTGAGGGTGATGGTAGATGGCTTTCTGCCTTCTTACTTCTCCACTAATGCTGGTGTCCCCCAAGGCTCAGTTCTGTCCCCCACTCTTTTCCTCTTGTATATTAATTGCCTACTTCCATTGACTGGAAATCCTATCCATAGTTTTGCCGATGATAGCACATTGCATTCCACTTTCCATTTTGAGAAACCTTGTCCTGCTCAATCAGCCTCAACTTCTCGAAAATCTGCTAGCAATTCCTTAAATGCCGATCTTCAGGAAATTCAACAGTGGGGCAAAGACAACTTAGTTGATTTCAACCCTTCTAAAACTCAGTCTTGTCTTATATCTTGCAAAAAGGATTCTTCTGCTCCTATGCTTATCTTTAGTGACACTCCGATTTCTAGGCAAAATGATATATCTCTTTTGGGGATTACCCTGACTTCTAATCTCTCTTGGCACAAGCACATTACAAATATTGCTTCTTCTGCATCTAAAAAACTTGGTTTTCTCTTTCGCTCTCGGCGTTACTTTTCTTCCAAACAGCTGTTCACTCTGTATAAATCGCAAATCTGCCCTGCCATGGAATATTGTTCCCACATCTGGGGTGGTGCCCCAAAACCTCTCTCAGGCTTCTTGATTCCACTCAGAAGAGGACAGTTAGGTTAATTAATGATTCATCTCTAACAGAGTCTCTCCACTTGCTTTCTCATAGACGTACTGTTTCTGTTGCATGCATCTTCTACAGATACTTCCATGGGCACTGTTCTTCTGAATTGGCTTCTATAATTCCTGCTCTCTCTTTCAAAACAGTCCAAACACGTGCCGCCACCAGCCAACATCCATTTACTGTCCCACTTCAAACCCACAGAACCAACTTTTCATCTTCCTCATTTATTCATTCAACTGCCGTTTTCTGGAACAACCTTCCTTCATACGTATTTCCTGAAAATTACAATCTACAGAAGTTCAAGTCCAATGTCAACAAATATCTTCTTTCGTCTTCTCAACCTCCAACCCAAGCACGCTACTAAGTACTATAGGTTCTAATACCTCTCGTGTTTGGGGTTCACATAAAAAAGAAAATATATATATATATATTAGCTGTGTTACGGTTATTAAGAGCTGAACCAAGTGCATGTATACCTCCATATGTGCCAATCTTTTCTTTATTCTCTTTCTCTCTCTTTTTTTTTTTTTAATGAAACTCCCAAACACAAACGGTATCGAACTTATAGTATTTAGTACTGTGCATGTGTTGAAAACAAGAAGAGAGGGGATGCTGGAAACTTAGCATTGAAGATTAAACGCAGGTTTCACCACTTCAAGCCTCCAATAAGACTGTGTATTTTAGTGCAATTGCATCATTTAAGTTACATCTCATATTGTGAATACCTTCACGATGAGTTGCCATGACATTGCACTACTTCGAATAAGTAACGCTTCACTCGAAGGAGAAGACTATTGTTACTTATTCTCAGTGGATACCACCACCCAAAAGGCACTGTTTCAGGCTATTTTGTATATGTGTGGGATAATAATTCGACTATCCACTTGTCCCTATTAGACTTAGAAAAGCAAAAAGGTAAAGGGAAAGTAATAGTAGGAGTGGAAGAGGAAAAGAAACGGTGTAGAAGAATGAAAGGGACAGTAACTCTTTCAACTCACACCACTCAAAAACCTCAAAACTCCTCTAATAGGCAACGCTTCCCCAGTGGAGAAGGCTGTTGTTACCTATTCTTGGAAACTCCGGACATCATCAGGCTTCCCCTGGTGCCGTTTCAGGGCTATTTGGCCCTTCTTCGGTGGGCGGGTAAGTAGCCAAGTGATGTAATAATGACAAAATGGTTGTGAAGTATATTTTCACAATATGAGAGATGCCTGATGGTGTATGATATAAGTTAAGACTCTAATGCATTAAGGGCTTAAGCCTCAAGCTGCGAAAGAGATTAGACTATGTGTATTATAGTGCAATTGCATCATTTATACACAGCTAATTATAGATTAGCAAATTTGCAATAGGGGCATCGTTTAAGTTACATCTCATACTGTGAATACCTTCACGATGAGTTGGCACGATATTGCACTACTTCGAATAAGTAACGCTTTACTCGAAGGAGAAGACTGTTGTTACTTATTCCCACTCACTGAAGAAGGGCCAAATAGCCCTGAAACGGTGCCGTCTGGGTGGTGGTATCCACTGAGAATAAGTAACAATAGTCTTCTCCATCAAGTAAAGCGTCACTTATTCGAAGTAGTGCAATGTCATGGCAACTCGTTGTGAAGGTATTCACAATATGAGATGTAACTTAAATGATGCCGCTATTGCAAATTTGCTAATCTATAATTAGCTGTGTATAAATGATGTAATTGCATGAAAATACACATAGTCTAATCTCTTTCGCAGCTTAAGGCTTAAGCCCTTAATGCATTAGAGCCTCCAATAAGATAAATGGTGGTATTGCCGTGGTAATCTTAGGAGCCTAATAAATCAGTGTCTTATAATGGTAAATCAGTGTCTTATAATGGGGGATTTTAATTTCCCAGATATTGAATGGAATTTGTGGGTTGGTCACTCACACACTTTTGTGGATTTATTGCATGATTTCTTTCTACAGAAGGCAACTAGAGGGAGTAATACTATTGATCTGATTATCAGTAATGATTCTTCATGCATTAAGAATCTGCAGATAAAGTAACCACAAGGTGGCAGTGATCAGTGTGCTGAAGTGGAATTTACTCAAAAGAGGCAACTACCAGAAGGGGTAAAGAGAAGGGTTCTTGCTTTCATAAAGGTAACTACAGTGGTCTGGGCCAGTATTTAAATTCAATACGGTGGGACCAACTGATGATGTTACCAACAGCAAATTCAAAATGGGAAACATTCAAAGAATTAATCTTGGAAGCTACTAGGCTTTTCATACTAACTAAGAAATATTGTTCAAGATTGAGGCCTAATGGATGTCAAATGAACTAAGTAGACATGTGGCAGAGAAGAAAATGCATGGGATACATATAAATTAACAGGTGACACGGAAGCCTATGATAGATATAAGCTGGTCTGTAATCAAGTCACAAAGGAGGTTAGCCAGGAAAAAAAAAGCAGATTACGAGAAATCTTTGGCAAAGGACGCAAAGAAAAACAGCAAAGAGTTCTTTGCTTATGTAAACTCTAGAAGGAAGGGGATGAATCAGATTGGTCCACTTGATATCAATGGTTCAACTGTTGATGTTCCTGGTCAAGTAGCAAACAAACTAAATGAAAATTTTGCTTCTACATTCACACATGAGGAGTTATACAGGGAGAGGAATGCTAAAGGTGTATTAAACTGTGGCAGGTAAGCTAGATAATCTTGTAATAACTGAGAGTAAAGTGGAGGAGAAATTGTTGAAGATAAACATAAGAAAGGCACCTAGATGAGAGAGGATGGGATCTATCCAGTTTTATTAAAGGAGGCAGCAGAGGAAGTAACCAAACACTTAGCCATAATTATGAGAGCTTCCTTGGACTCAGGGGAGGTACACATGGACTGGAGATGTGCAAATGTGACCCCAATCCACAAAGGAGGATCAAGGGGAGACACAGGTAATTACAGACCTGTTAGTTTAACTTCTGTTCCAGGGAAATTAATGGAGGCACTGGTTAAAGAAGCATTGCAGGATCATCTAAGCAAGACTTCAGTTATAGCTCGTACACACAGCATGAGTTTGTTAAGGGGAAGCCTTCCCTGACCAATTTGATTGGATACTACGATGTGGTCACAAAGGAACCGGATGCAAAAATAATTTTGATATCATATATTTGGATTTTAGAAAGGCTTTTGATACTCTTGCACATGGAAGAGTATCAAAAAATGGTTGAGTGGGAGAAGACAGAGAGTGGTAATCATTGGACAAAGCTCTTCATAGAGTCCCCCAGGGTTCATTATTGGGTCCATTGTTGTTTTCTGTATTTATTAATGATACTGATGATGGTATATAAGGCTTAATGTCCAAGTTTGCAGACTTGGACTAATGTCCAAGTTTAATGACACTAATGACAGTGCACTGCTGCAACAGGATCTAGAGAAGTTCAGCAGGTGGGCTGAGAGGTGGCAACTGAAGTTTAACATAGACATATGTAAAGTACTCCTTAATCCCGGAGTAACATATCAACTATGTGGTACTACACTAACAGTGGTAGAGAATGAAAAGGACCTGGGGGTAATTTTGCAGGCAGATAAGCAGTTTTCTGAGCAGTGCAGACAGTCTGCAAGAGTAGCTAATGGTGTCTTGTCACTGATATACAGGAATTTTTCTAGCAGGTACCTGAGTACTGTATACAGTACCTGAGTACTGTATACAGGTCTGGAGGCTTATTTTAAGAAGGAAGTAGAGCTGTTGGTACGAGTACAGAGAAAGACAACAAGATTAGTGAATGGAACAAAGGGTTGCTCTTATGAAGAAAGGCTTAAATTTTGCAAATTACAGTGTCTGGACACTAGGTACCTGCGAGGGTTTTTTTTTTTTTTGGGTAGTTGTTGGCGCATCGACTTCTGTGGCCATAATGCACCTCCCAAGGTTTTTGCAGTACTTTGACCCAAGCCCGAGGCGGGATTCGAACCTGCGACATTCAGGTTGCCAGGTAGGCACTTTACCCACTCGGCTAGCCCGGTCGGCACCTGCGAGGTGATCTGATAGAGATGTATAAGGCCTTCAATGGTTGGAGCTTAATCAATGCTGATGGGATTCTTCCTCTTGCTCAGAATAATCGTTTGAGAGGGAATAAATTCAAGTTAAGGAAAGACAGTTGAAGAATAGATGTGTGGAAGTTTGCCTTTAGCCAGAGGGTGATTGATTGACAAATTTCTATCTGCGTTTTAGAAGTTGATGGCTTAAACAGATTCAAGGCAGAACTAGACAAACATTTGGAGTGAGTGGATGGCTGAAATAAGAAGGGTGTGTGTGTGTGTGTGTGTGTGTGTGTGTGTGTGTGTGTGTGTGTGTGTGTGTGTGTGTGTTTTTGGCTGATGCTATATAAGCTTGCTTTCTTGCATCATCTGCCTTTGCTAATGCTAATGCATCATAAAATAATTTGATGAATTTCTTTACTAAACTCTATTTGTTTTTAATCATAGAAGCTACTAAGTTTTTTATATAGCATCTAAGAGATATTGTTTAAGGTTTAGACCTAAAATGGTTGTCAGATAAATGAGACTAGTACTGTATGGACGATTACAAATTAGGACAGAGAAACCTACAATAAATATAAACTAGTAAATAAGGGGATTAAGCAAGGCAAGGCAGATTATGAGAAGTCATTGGCTAAGAATGCCAAAAAAAGCAGCAAAGGATTCTTTCCTTATGTTAACATAAAATGGGGGGAGGACGAACAACACTGACACTAGATATGAATGGCATAACTACTGATGATTCTGTTCATGTTGCAGGCAAGCTAAAGAAATGTTTTCATCTAGTAACCTGCAAAGAGGCTTTTAGGAATGGTATTACTAGAAGTACAGGGTTATAATTGTGAGCTAAATGATTTTGCAATAACTGAGAAGAAAAAAAAAAATTGTTAAAGCTTGTGGCTGATCGAATCTATCCAGTTATATTAAAAGCAGCAGCAAAATGAGTAAGCAAATGGGGAAATCTTTAGCCAAAACTATTAGCTCTTATTGTATAGAGGTAAAATATTTAATGGATTTCCTATATATTTCTGGAAATAAATTACTTTAAATATCTGCAGAATTATATTCTTATTTTGGAGACTTTAGTAACAACTGACATTAAACTGTATACACAATTACAATGACATTAAAATGGTCAAAATTTATAAAAGTTACTTACAGTACTCGCTGAAATGTGGAGTCACGTCTAAAATCAGTGGGAGAACAAAATGAAATGGAGTTCTTCCCTAATTCAACGTACTACTAAGTAAGTCTATCATCAAGAGAGGATTAGGTAACATATATATAATTCAAAATTTAAAATAACTAAATGCACAAGGCATAATACATTAAGAGTTTAATATCTATATAATATCGGTGTGTAGATACACCATAGACAACTCTTAAGAAACTACAAAGTAGCTGTTGTAGGCATCATTTGCTCTTTCTCATATTGTGCTCTGCCTTCACGACGAGTTGCCATGATATTGCACTACCACGAATAAGTAACGCTTCCCTAATAGAGAAGACTATTGTTACTTATTCTCAGTGAGTACCACCACCCAGACATGTTTCAAGGCTATTGGCCTATCATCAGTGGGTGGGCAGGTACTCTGGTATTGCAGACATGACGAGCCAGTTGTGAAGATAATCACACAATATGAGAGATACCAAAAGGTGTATATGACAATATTTAAAATAACTAAATGCACAAGGCATAATACATTAAGAGTTTAATATCTATATAATATCGGTGTTAAGAGTTGTCTATGGTGTATCTACACACCGATATTATATAAATATTAAACTCTTAATGTATTATGCCTTGTGCATTTAGTTATTTTAAATATTGTCATATACACCTTTTGGCATCTCTCATATTGTGTGATTATCTTCACAACTGGGTCGTCATGTCTGCAATACCAGGGTACCTGCCCACCCACCCACTGATGATAGGCCAATAGCCTTGAAATATGTCTGGGTGGTGGTACTCACTGAGAATAAGTAACAATAGTCTTCTCTATTAGTGAAGCGTTACTTATTCGAGGTAGTGCAATATCACGGCAACTCGTCATGAAGGCAGAGCACAATATGAGAAAGAGCAAATGATGCCTACAACAACTACTTTGTAGTTTCTCAAGAGTTGTCTATGGTGTATCTACACACTGATATTATATATATAATTCAAAGTATTTCATGTCGTTTATATCAAAAATTGTAAAATTGTATTCGTTAATATTTTTATGGAACGGACAATAAAGATAATTTATTTTATATTTACTAAAAGTTTCTGTGAAAATTATAAAAGCTGAAGTAATTTAATATAATTCTGATACAAGAAATTAAATGTTTTTTCCCCACAGTGATATTTTATTTATTTATTTATTTCCATCCTACTCTTCAATATGTTTGAAATTAGATCTGCCGTGCGTTCTTCTTGTTAATAATTTCTCATCCTCAATACAAAGCAATAACGATATCACTTCATAAAGAAATAATCAATGAACATTAACAGTGAGTGATAACCAAGTTTAGTTTATTACTATGAAGTAAAACTCAGTTAAATCAACCTCAGAAATAACAAGAATTCAGCTATAACATAACAAAACCATAGGCCTAATGACTGTGATAAGTACAATGGACAAATATACAGAGAAATAGAGTGGGCCAATAAATCAAAATGTCTTATAATGGGGGATTTTAACTTTCCAGATACTGACTGGAACTTGTGAGTCAGTAACTAAAAACACTAGCAAGACTTTTGGGGAGTCACTGGATGCCTTTTTTACAGCAGCACATCAGATAAGCAACAAGAGAGGGCAATATTCTTGATCTGATTATCAGCAGTGATTCTTCATGCATTAAGAATCAGCAGATAAAAGAACCACAAGGTGGTAGTGATCACACTGTATTGATGTGGGATTTACTTAACGATGTGGCTATGATCAAAAGCAAAGGGAAGGGTTTTTGTTTTTTTAAAGGAGACTACAGTGGTCTCACAGTTTTTATATTCTATACAATAACAACTAATGATGTTATCAACATGTTCTAAATGGGAAGTATTCAGGGAAATAATCATAGAAGTTACTAGGCTTTTCATACCAACTAAGAAATACTGTTCGAAGCTTAGGCCTAAATAGATGTCAGATGAACTAATGAGACAGAGAAATGCATGGGATGCATATAATTATCAGGTGATACAGAATCCTATGATAGGTATAAACTATTCTGCAATAAAATCACAAAGGATGTTAAGCAAGCCAAGGCAGCTTATGAGAAATCTTTGGCAAAGGAGGAAAAGAGAAACAGCAAAGAGTTCTTTACTTATTGTGAACACTAGAAGGAAGGAGATGAATTATATTGGTATACTTGATATCAATAGTTTAACTGTTGATAATCCTACTCGGGTTGCTGACAAACTGAATAGCTATTTTATATCTACATTTGCAGATGAAGAATTCTTTAGGGAAGTGGATTCCAGAAGTTTATCACTCTACCAGGGAGCTAAATGATTTTGTAATAAGTAATATGACTATAGGAAAGTAAAAGAGAAATTTTGAAAGTTAAACATAAAAAAAGGAAGCTGGGGTTGATCGAATCCATCCAATTATATTATGGGAAGCAGCAAAGGATGTAAGCAAACCCTTAGCCATAATTAAAAGAGTATTTTGAGATTCAGGGAAGGCTGTGGACTGGAGAAGTGCGAATGTATTTCCCAATTCACAAAGGGGGATTAAAGGGTGACATGAGTAACTACAGGCCTGTTAACTTAACTTCTGTTCAAGGGAAAATAATGGAGTCACTGGTTAAAGAAGTAATGCAGAACTATCTAGACAGGAGTGCAGTCATACTTCAGTCACAGCCTGAGTTTGTTAAGGGGAGATCTTATTTGACCAATTTGATTGGATACTATGATGCAGTGACAAAAGAAATGGATGCAAAAAATAATTGATATCATATACTTGGATTTCAGGAAAACTTTTGATACTGCTGCACATAAAACACTGCTGCACAAAGTGGAGCATTGTGGCATTAATAATAATTAATAAATAAAAACATCACTGATAGCAAAATAGAATGTTAGGGTTAACTAATATATAATGTTGCTCAATTATAATGTCAAAAATATCATGGTTTCCTCAATGACTATAACTGAGTATGACTATATATTTACTGCAATGCAAACGAATTACTAAAATAATGCAACGTGCAATATTTCTGGACCTGTTCTGAAATTCCGTAATCAAGGCCAATATCTTGTAGGGAAGGTGAAGGGATATCAAAAGTGTTTTCTTTATTATTTACTTTTATAACTTCACACAAAATGTCCTCTTGATATATTATTCCAAGATTTTTTTTTTTTTTTTTTTAGATATGAAAAGATTATGAGAAAAAAAATGCATTTACTAGGCGAGTTTCTGTAGTTTCTTGTCCAACAACACCACACAAATCACCAAAACTTGATGCGCAAACCTGAAAAATACAGAAGCAGCAATTCATATTTTAAACAAAATAAGATATCTAAAACGTTTAAAAGAAAAATTATACAAGTCATTAAATTTTTCCAATTTTATTATAATGACTTTATATATTAAACAATAAAAAAAACAAAAAAAAAACAGGATTATTTAATCTAGACGTAATATTACCAGTAACTTCTACAAGCAAACATTGCACGAAATTAGTTTATTTTGAATGCCATGTGTAGAAAGCATTCATAAACTATATACAATGAAACTTCTCCTAACGGACATCTCTCTCTACAACGGACATTTTCAAATTCCCCAACTCTCCTCTATTGGTTTTAACGTGTTTTCAGCTTCTGTCTAGTGGACATTCTCTGTAACGGACGCGGACAGGCAATCTGCACTGTTTCGTTTAGATTAGCACTTAATTGATCTCCCCATAACAGACAGCGGGCAAGCTCATGGCCTTTTTTCTAGGAACGTTTCTTCCATGTATTGCCTCAATCATGTGTTTATTTTCTATTTCTGATTCTCTGAATTTTATCAAGGTTTACGTCGCGGTTCTAAACCCTTTTTCAAGAATTTTAAGGCATGTGTAAAACTTCTGATGAATTCGGTGTGTACAGGGGTGGGGGGGGGGGTTGTCGGCCTTTCGTCTTTTCAGTTTCAGTTTTCTTCAGTGTTGTGTGAAGTGCACAATGTCTTCTCGTAAACATTTAACTTTAAATGATAAAGTCGAACTCATTAATGCGGATGATCGGCAAAAAAATAGTATTCGCAATCTCGCTGTAAAATTCAAAATCGGGAAGATGCAGGTATGCGACATCCTAAAGAAAAAAAATGAACTGCTCAAACAATTTTGGCAACACGTAAATGATCCCGTTCAAAAATCATTCCCGAAAACTGTTGGACTTCAAACTGACAATGTTACGTATGAGTGGTTTTGTTGCGCACATGCTAAAAAAATTCCCATTAATGGGCCTATTATTAGGGAAAAGGCTTTGGAGGTTGTGAAATCTATGGGAGTAAATGAGTTCAAAGCTTCTGTGGGATGGCTAGACAAGTTCAAAACTCGACATAAAATTTCTTGGAAAACCGTAAGTGGTGAAGGTGGATCTGTTGACACTGGGGTTGTAACAGAGTGGACTGTCAAATTGGAAGATTTATGTCGTGATTTTGAAGCTAAGGATATTTACAACTGTGACGAAACAGGGTTGTTTTTAAAGCTCTTCCTGAAAAAACAATGAGTCTAAAAAACGAAAAGTGCCAGGGCAGAAAAATTTCTAAGGAACGCTTGACTGTACTATTGTGTACAAATATGCTGGGAGACTTTGAACAACCTCTTGTTATAGGAAAACTACAAAATCCTCGTTGTTTCAAGGGCATAAAGTTGAATCTTTCGAATATTGACTGGAAGTCTAATAAAAAAAGCGTGGATGACACGAGGTATCATGAGTGAATGGATAAGTCACTTTAACCAAAACATGATTCGTCAAAACAGAAAAATTATTCTTTTCATGGATAATGCTGCATCTCACCCGCACATTGAACTGTATCATTCAAATCATTTTTCTGCCACCAAACACATCTGCAGAGTGTCAGCCCTTGGATCAAGGGATAATAAAAAATTTTAAACTTCACTACAGAAAACGTGTTTTAAGACATCTCATTGCAAACATGAACGATGTAACATGTGCGAGTGACCTTGCAAAGAAACTCAGCATCCTAGATGCGATTCAATGGATTTCCTCTTCAGTAAACGCAATAAAACAAACTGTCGTGAACTGTTTTGTAAAGTCTGGCTTCTCAAACGCAAAAATTGAAGTTGTGAACAGCAATGTGGAGCACCAAGAAGAACAAGAACTTCAACATCTATTGATAATGTACGATACTTCCGCTACAAGTGACCCTGGCTACAAAGATATAGACTCAAACCTCACTACAGAAGATGGTGCTCTTGATATCAACGACATTATCATCGATATTTTTCAAGAAGTTCCTCATGAGGATGAAGAAATGGAAGGAGGTCATTCTGTCGAAGAACATATTAACAACGAACTACCGATGAAAATAGAAGAAGCGCTCATACAAATCAATCATTTAAAAATGTTTTTCGCGACTGAAGAAGATACTGAAGGACTTTCGATGGTTTCTTCACTCCAAACAAATGTTGAAAACAAAATTATCAGCCGGAAGAAGGTGCAGAAGAAAATAAGTGATTACTGTATGTATTTTTCTTAAGATAAAGTCATAATATGCATAGCACAATTGTATGTATATTATTTACAAAAATATTGTGCAAAATCTGTATATAATTTAATTTAATTTTACATTAACTGTTTAATGATTTTTCTTTATCTCTTGTGTATGTAATTGTACATTATTTACAAAAATATTGTTCAAAATCTGTATATATTTTAATTTAATTTTACATTAAATGTTTAACGATTTTTCTTTTTCTTTTTTCTCTCTCAGACTTCTTGTTAGCGGACATTTCTCTGTAACGAACACATTCTCGTTCCCCATGGCTGTCCGTTAAAGGGAAGTTTCACTGTAATTCAATAATGCAGTCAAAGTCGTTTCTTCACACCCCCTCCAATATCAACAACTGATTCCTACCTTTCATGAAACTATGCATTTCAGCTCTGATATATTAAGAAACTGCTTTAAATTCTAAAAAGTACATAATTCTATCCAATGATAAATACTGTTTCCATGATTTCTCATTAATACTTGAAACTTGCACACTACTTTTTATATGGCAATAAATTTGTCACATAAATAAAAAAATTATGTACCAGGTACATGAGTTGCTGCCGCTCTACTCTGAGACTGTAGTGTCACTGATAAAGTCACAGTGGCAGCCATTAAAAAGGTCTTTACTGCAGGAACTCATTATGAAACTGGTACAGTAAAATAAAACATAATGAAACAGTAAAATAAATTAAAAAAAAGTATTGCTGCTTTATTTTTATTGAAAAAATTATTTCAGTACAATGAAATGCAATGAATCGAAAAATAATTCTATAAAATATATTATAATAACACTAAAATTAGTGGTCTATGGTAACTGAAATAAGATATATAATTTTGACACTCAAATGTATTCACTCGGGAATTAAAATTTCCGAGTGAATACTCCATCGATTGTTGTTCCATTACGTGTAGCATTTACTAAAGTATTTGACTTAATATCTAAATTGAAGACAGCTTTCATAAATTTATGAAGGTATACGATCCAGTTGCTCTTCCAATAATTTTGCACTTTCAATGGAATAGGGCATCAAATTCTTGATTATGAATTTTTGAATTATATCTAATGACATCCCTGGAGTGATGTATATGGCAACAATGAAAATAGATCCATTATTGAATTTGCACAGAGATCCACAAATGTCTCCAATTTCATCTGATATCGCTTTCACATTGCTGCTATTATGTTGTGCAAAGATATGTGGTGTGCTAATGATAGTTGAACCTTCACGTTGATATATCGCAACACCACCACTACGAACATCCGACCTTTTAAATTGAGTCACACACTGGAATGGGGTGTGACAAAGTTTTTTTGAGGGCATCAATATTTTGGATTGCTGTAAGATCGTGTCCGTTTCGATATCTCGAACATGGATTGGTTTGGTTTGGTTTGGTTTGAGTTTTATTGGCGCATCAGCAACTGAGGCTATAATGCGCTAAATACCGGTCTCGAACATGGACTTGCAAACTTTGTACGTTCATTGACGATATAGATATACTACTTTGTATTAAATAGTTCAGCAAGAAATTCTATATTATTAGTAGCTTTGCTGTGGTGAAATCGTCGTGGGGATTTGTAATATACAAACCTTGCAATGAGGTCACTCAACGCCATGTATACAAGTTGTTGTTGATGATCTTTCTCATAATTATATACAACTTTGTCAAAGGTCCCTCCTTGAGATTTATGTATAGTCAAAGCACAAGCAAATACTAAAGGAAATTGTGTATGCCTACATGTTAATTTCCTATTGTTCTTGAATGGAATCGTAGCTGATCGTTTTATAATAGCTAAAGATTGATTATGTAAATGTTTATCTTACACATATTGTTTATAACGAGATTGAAGGTTATGTCCTATTTTTGACTCAGGAAATTTCATCAATGCTCGTTTAACTGTTTCATCGTCCTCAAATTCGAAATACCCATCGACCACATCTATATTTGTAGTAATCATGTACGGTTTTCCTTTCAATAATGGTAGAATGTATGGAAGTCCTGCAGATTCAGTCACTGACATTTTATTTTGCATACTTGCCAATTGTTCTTCAGAATGATATCCATAGTATAAATCTTGTGCAACCACTTCATGGGTTTTATCTGCAATTAAAGCATTATAGGCATTTACATCACTATTTCTTAAAAATAGTCGAAACCCTTGTGAACATAAATTAGTAGCATCTTTTTTGGTAACAAATCTCGATTCTATAATTTTAAGTTAATCTGGTAATAACGTTTCTCCATTGCCTATTTTTGTAAGAATTTTAGAAAATGTACTACCAGACTGTCGAAAAACTTGTACTAATTCATGAAATTGTAGTGAATGCCATAATTCTGGAGCAATCTCTAATGATTTGTTTATAAATTCTTTCAATTCCAATACAGAACCAGTAACGTTAGCTGTGTTATTCCTACTGATTTAAATGCAATTTGCAAATTTTCTGTGGTATGCATTAGCATAA
This sequence comes from Mastigoproctus giganteus, assembly GCF_048544385.1. Lineage (NCBI taxonomy): Eukaryota > Metazoa > Arthropoda > Arachnida > Uropygi > Thelyphonidae > Mastigoproctus > Mastigoproctus giganteus. The sequence goes on along the minus strand of NC_143581.1, from coordinate 21,527,539 downwards.
TTTTCATTGCCATATATAGCAAATGTTGGGGGGTTACTCCACGATGATCAGATTTACGAATTTCACTCGATGCTATCATAAAAGGAGTAACTTTCAATTCATTTTTAAATTTTTGTGCATGTCCCAATTATATAACTGGAAAAGAAAGTTCTTCTGCATGTATATCAAATATGAAACTTGTTGGAGATGATTTCTGACCCGGTGCTTTACATAAATATTTATCTTCAGACCATAAAAATGTTTGTTGTTGAATTAACAATAGTTCATCATCATTGTTGACAGGTTCCACAATTTCATCTGAATGTTCCTGCTCACTATCATCATTTGTCCCCAAGAAATCGTCACTCACTTTTATACTGTAGAATTTATACAAAGTTGAATTTATCAAATACCGTAACCATATTTTCACTATTTTCTTCTGCACACATCCTGGTAGATATGATGCTTTAAGTATGAGACTTCGTTTTATATGTACATTAATGGCATAATCGTCATCTAATTCTCGAGGTAACTGATGAACCATCGTATTTACATTAACTGGTACATTTATTGCTTGTCCTATGATCCCATATTGTCCATGTTCATAATGTAAACGATGAATTTGCATAAAGGGTAATCGTGGTGATATCAAATGCTCAGTTACAACATTCAGTGGAGGCAAATGAGTAGGATATGCTGGATCTGTCCCTCTTTTAATGAAGTATGACATGTATTACATGTCATGAAAGTACTCATTTCTTGCAAATGAAATTCATTTTGAAGTAATTCATATGAAGTTGTTGGAAATAGTTTCAAATCTAATTGAAACCATAAACGATCACAAAAATTACAACTAAATACAAATGGGTTTTTGTTTGTTATTTGGTATTTAGGAGCATTAGCAACTAAGGCCATATTGCTCTGGGTTATGCGGTGGTCATTCCCTGATCTTTCCACATCCTCCATATTTGGTGGTGATGGGCTCGAACCCCGGTCTAATCAAGAACCTGCTCCTTCCCACCTGTCTACAGAGGCGCCATGGGTTTTTGTACACTAGTTTTTAAAACTCACTGTCAGCTCGTGTAGACACTACAGCGATGTAATTAGGAATCTCATTATTTGCCATTTCTAATTTTGCTTCTTTTTTTTTTTTTTTTTTTCATGCACAATATTCCTTCATTCATTCATTCTACTGGAGTTTTACATTCCTGACAAGTATCAAGGCAGAGTAGAATTCTTTGGTTGAATTTCATTATTATTCGGAATAGTTTAAATTTCTAATTTCCTTTTCTTCTGCCTCACAATATTCCTTCATTATTTCAGCTAGTTTTTTTTGGGTGCAGTTTGAGAACTCCAGGGCATAAGGAAACACTCTTGTTGAATTTCATATGGATTCATATTTCTGTCCAACTTCCCTTTCTTTCATGATATTCCTTCGAACACTGGGCTATACACTTTGGCCCAGTCACTCGGGTATTAATCTAATATATGCTGATATAATGGTATAATGTAGTGTGTCACTTCTCAATTGTACTTGTTGTGTCACTGCAACTTGTTGCTTCACTGCACTTGTTGCATACAATTGAGTTTTTCTGAGCGCATGTGCATCGGGTTTCATGACGATTTCTAGGTAACGTAACTCTTTTTTAACACTGGTAAAAATGCTTTTAATGTCAAAAAAAAAAAACAAAAAAAAAAACCATTTCACACATTCATTCCTCCTAAACATTTGTCCAGTTCCTCCTTAATATTATTTAAGCTATCAACTTCCACAATGACAGATGGAAGTTTCTTTCAGCAATCACCAACCTGCTGGCTAAAGGCAAATTTCTGCACATCTATTCTGTCTTGCCTCAATTTGAATTTATGCTCCCACAGGTTTGTAATCCAAGCAAAAGGAAAAATCCTATCAGAACTGAGCCTGCTCAACAGATTCAAGGCCTTATACACCTCAATCATATCACCTCATAGGTGCCTAGTCTCTAGATGCTGCAATCTGCTGAACGTAGGCCTTTCTTACTAATACCACTCCTTTGTTCCCCTTTACCAATCTTGTTGCCCTTCTCTGTACTCACTCAAGCAACTCTACATCCTTCCTAAAATGGGACCTCCAGACCAGTACGCAGTACTCAAGGGGTGGCCTGACCACTGCCTTATACAAAGGGATAACCATCTCCTTTTCCCTACTAGCAAAATTCCTGTATATCATTGACAATACCCCATGACCTACTCTGGCAGCCTGTCTGCACTGTTCAGAAAATTTCATATCTGACTGCACAATTACTCCCAGTCTTTTTCATTTTGTACTATCCTAAGTGTAGAACCACACAGTTGGTGCAATACTCTGGGGTTACTTCTAGCCATACGCAGTACTTTGCATTTGTCAATGTTAAACTTCAGTTGCCACTTCTCCGCTCAACTTTTCTAGATCCTGCAGCAGCACACTGCCATTACTGTCATTAACAATGCTGCCAACCTTTGTATCATCTGTAAACTTCGAGGTTAACCTAATATACCTTCATCAATATCATTGATAAACATACAAAACAACAAACAATGTGCTCAACACCAAACACTGGGGGACTCCACTAATAACATTAGTCCTTGAAGAGCAGCATCCATTGTTTACCACTCTGTCTTCTTCCACTCAACCACCCTTTTATCCATTAGCAACTTGCTCTTAATACCATACTCCAATTTGTACATTACTTCCATGTGCAACAGTGTGAAAAGGTTTTCTGGAATCCAAATGTATGATATCAAAATTATTTTTTACATCCAGTTCCTTTGTAGCCACATCATAGTATCTGATTAAATTTCTCAGACAAGACTTTCCCTTAACAAATCCATGCTGTGTCTGAATTATTGCTACAGTCTTGTCTAGATGATCCTGTAATGCATCTTTAACCAGTGACTCCAATATTTTCCTCGTAACAGAAGTTAAACTTTGGTTTTTTTTTTTTTTTTTAGGAGCATTAGCAACTAAGGCCATATTGCTCCGGGATATGCGGTGGTCATTCCCTGACCTTTCCGCATCCTCCGTATTTGGTGGTGACGGGTTCGAACCCCGGTCTAATCAAGAAGCATGTACTACGCACTGCTGCTCCTTCCCACCTGGCTACGGAGGCGCGCGAAGTTAAACTAACTGGTCTCTAATTACTAGTGTCATCCTAGATCCTCCTTTATAAATTGGCAATACATTTGCACATCTCCAGTCTGTGGGGGCTTCTCCCGAGTCCAGGGAGGCTCTCATAATTATGGCTAAGGTTTTGATTACTAACTATACCACCTCCTTTAATACAACTGGATACATCCCATTCACCCCAGGTGCCTTTCTTATGTTTAATTTCGACAATTTCTCCTCCACTTTGCTCTCAGTTATTAGAAAATCATTAAGCATCCTGTTACTTTGTAAAATTTTATTTTGTAACCTTTTATTACAAAATAACAGGGTTATTTTGTAAACTTCTGACATTCTCTTCCCTTAATAACTCGTGTGTGAACGTAGATGCAAAATACTCATTCAGATTGTCAGCTATCTGAGCAGGATCGTCAACACTTGAACCACTGATATCAAATGCACCAATCTGATTCATCCCTTTCCTTCTACAGTTTATATAACTAAAGAAATTCTTGTTGTTTTTTTAGCATCCTTTGACAAAGATTTCTCACAATCTGCCTTCATTTGCCTAATCCCCTTTGTGACTTGATTACAGACTAGCTTATATGTACCATAGGCTTTTGTGTAACCTGATAATTTATATGCATCCAATCATTTTTCTTCTCAGCCACAAGTCTCATTAGTTCATCTGACATCCAAATAGACCTAAACCTGGAACAGTATTTCTTAATCAGTATGAAAGCCTAGTAGCTTCCACAATTACTTCCTTGAATGCTTTCCATTTAGAATTTGCTGTTGGCAACATCATCAGTTGGTCCCACTGCACAGAATTTAAAAATTATCTGAGACCACTGTAGTCACCTCTACGAAATCAAAAACCCTTCCCTTTACCCTTGATGGTAGATACGTCTTTAAGTAAATCCCACATCAGTAAACTGTGATCACTGCCACCTAGTGATTCCTTCATTTGCAAATTCTTAATGCATGAATAATCACTGCTGATAACCAGATAAAGAATATTACTCTCTCTGGTTGTCTCTCTAATATGTTTCTGTAGAAAATAATCATCCAGTTAATTCACAAAAGTCTTGCTGGTATGTGAGTGAACAACCCACAAATTCCAGTCAATATCTGGGAAGTTAAAATCCCCCATTATTAGACAATCTGATTTATTGACCCATTCTTTCTCTGTACAGTTGTTAGTTATTAGGCCTATAACACACTCCTACTCTCATTTTTGCTTTCCCAGGGCTTATGACACGTTGACTCAACATTTCAACTATCTATGTCAACTGGATGCACTTCCATAGATTTTATATGTTTCTTAACTAACAGCATAACCCCTCCTCTCCCCCCGCTCTATCCTTCCTGTACACATTATACTCCCCAAATTCCAATTCTGCACTGCTTGTACCTGTGTGACACCATGTCTCTGATATGCCAACAAAATCAGCCTTTGATGTCTTAACCAGCTCTTCAAGTTCATCAAATTTATTTGCTATACTCTTAGCATTGTTGTGCATGCAAGTAACATCATCATCATCAGCCATTTTCAATCCACTGCAGGATGAAGGCCTCTCCAGCAATTTTCCTGTTCCTTCTGTTTTGTGCAATGGCAATCCATTTACTACCCACAAACTCGTGAATTTCATCTGTCCATTTCTGTTGTTGTCTTCCATGTTTTCTTCTAGCTCCTCTTGGGTACCATTCTGTTATTTTCTTAGTCCATCTGTCATCATGTCTCCGAGCTATGTGTCCTGCCCAAGACCATTTTAGTTCTTTAGTTTTGATAAGAATGTCCTTTACTTGAGTTTGCTGCCTAATCCATGTGTTTCTGTTCTTATCTAACATTCTGATTCACAATATAATTCGTTCCATTCTTTGCTGTGTAGTTTTCAGCTTCTCTTCCATTCTTTTGGTGAGTGCCCAAGTTTCACTTCCATAAATCATGGTGGGAGTATACATCGGTTCATTATTTTATTTCAAACAAATTGGGATATTGCTCTTCAGTATGTGACTATATTTTCTGAATGCTATCCATCCAAAATTTATTCTTGTCTTGACTTCCAGCCATTTATCGTTATTACAGCTGATGACTTGTCCCAGATAAGTACATGACTCCACCTTTTCAATTACTGCTCCTTCAATCATTATATCCCTTTTCTATGGCATACGCTGAGCTGTAGATTTCGGCACAGTCACTTGGGTATTAATCTGATATATGCTGATATAACGTAGTGTGTCACTTCTCAATTGTGCTTGTTGTGTCACTGCAACTTGTTGCTTCACTGCACTTGTTGCATAAACAACCTTGGAGATATTGTGTCTCCTTGTCGAACTCCTTTCTCAATTTTAAATTTGCTATTGTTTTTGTCTAGTCTAATGAAGAAGGTAGTGTTCTCATATATTTTCTTCAAAATCATAATATATATGGGATATCTATGCCTTGTCTTTCCAGTGCCCGGAACATTGGATTATGCTGTATGGAGTCAAATGCCTTTTAATAGGCGCAAGTATACATTCACCTATTCTTAATCACAGTTACCCTAACACAGCCCGTTTATTTATTTGTTCTGTGATGATCCCCACCATTCCCTGAAAACCCCAGCACCTCGCCCTCAATAGAAGCAGTGCAAGAATCACTTTTACCTCTACCTGCGGCTACTGTTAATCTTTTAGTCTGCAAATCCCCCAAAACTAGCATTTTCCAACCCACGTAATACTAACTTGATAGTATCAGCAAATATTCTTCAATCTCTTCTATTTAAGTGTATCCCATCCCTGTAGAAGCAGCCTCTCTTGTTAATGAGTACAGACCACACAGAGAAATTTTACCCCATGAGCCTTGCACAATCTCTCCAGGGCCAAATTAATGACTTGATTTTATACCCCAAATGCTTTTACAAATTTTATGTATTTTCCCTTAATCCTTATTTCGAACAAGATCAAAGCCTTCATCTTGTTCAAAATATACTTTACATGGTGGAGAAAAGAGAGTTTATGATCAAACATTACTCCATAATATTTGTATGTTCTTTCTAGTTTATGCGTTGATCATTAAGTTTAAAAACTGGCAGTCTATTTACATTCAAGTTGTCTTTATGAAGTTGTTTCATTTGGGGAATAGAAATAACTAATTTGTGCAGAATGCATCATGAGTTTAGGTCATCTCAAGCTCTAATCTTATGTTTCTCAAGCTCTAATCTTATGTTTCCTGTAATCAAAAGGGCCAGGTCATCTGTGAAAGCAATCTTGCGAACATTGATATGATCAGTAGCAAGCCACCATCAAGGACCACATTCCAACAAATTGGACCAAGTAGGGATCCTTGAAGGCAGCTGCAAGTAAACCATCTTGTGACTGAGCAAGTGCCTCAGGAGACAATAAGGTTTCTGTTGAGATAATCTGGACCCAGACGGTACAGAGGAGCTGAGACCCTGGTCTCCTGGAACTTCGCCAGGACACTTTTCCATCACAGGGTATCAAAGGCCCCTTTGAAGTCCATGGGAGACCAAGGACGTATTTATAACTTAAAGCCGAAACAGTATTTAATGCCATTTCGATTGCATCCGTAATACACCTGCCCTTAGTGAAACCATATTGAAAAGGAACAGATGGATTTCTGTAGGCATAATAATTTTTAAATCTTGTTATAACTGACAGGTAATGGCTCCCTAAAGGCCAAATTAAGTTCCTTAGGGCTGACTGATGGCCCAAACTGTACCTGTGGGGAGAGGCGCCTCCGTAGCCAGGTGGGAAGGAGCAGCAGTGCGTAGCACATGCTTCTTGATTACACCGGGGTTCAAGCCCGTCACCACCAAATACGGAGGATGCGAAAGGTCAGGGAATGACCACCGTATATCCCGGACCAATATGGCCTTAGTTGATAATGCTCCTAAAAACCAAATAACAAACAAACAAACAAACTTGTGGCGAGAGAGAGAGAGAGAGAGAGAGAAGACTGGGCACACATTCTCTATGAATGTATAATTATGATATCCCTAGAACTCGGTTAATAGCAGAGATTGCCCCCCCCCCCCACCATGGGACAAGGACATCTTTTTATAATAGAAGAGAACATATATGAAGCTTGCACTAACTTCACACAAAAGATATTTGAAATGAGAAGAAATATCCAGAGAGCACCTTACAGCTCCCACAGCTAAATAATAATCAATAACTAAAAATGCCCATGTCTCCCACCAAGCCCAGATGTTGACATTTTAAACTGACAGGGTAGCTGTATCCAGTACTAAGTTTGCAGCAAGGGGAAGCAATACAGAATGAAAGAAGGATGAATGAGACGAATGAATGAAAGAGGGTAAGAGACTGAGTGAATTTTCTGGGCACTGAATGAATGGGATAGAGTGAAACTGAAATTTTGGTGAAAGTTAGAGAATGCGAAGTTATGGTAAAAGAGAGTGACCTAGTAGGAATGCAAAGAGAGTCAAAGTAAATTTTTGGTAAAGAGGGTTAATGAAACCGAAAGTAAGAAATTAGTTATGTAAATATTACAAATTAGTTAAATATATATTATAAAGTGTATAATATACATTAAAGTGTATAATATATTATAATATATATTATAAAGTGTACACTTTATAATATATATTATAAAGTGTATAACTAACACATTAATTCAACTACTAAGCATCAAAATACTTCAACTACTACATCAAAACAGCCTCTGCATACCTCCCTGGCATAAAAGATATGCAGTGGGGACTGCACCCCAACTGAATAATAATAGTAAATTGTGGGGGCTGAGGATGCAATGCAGAGCGAAAGGAATGGAATAAGTAAAAAGAATGCTTGAAAGAATGAATGGAAACATGGGTGTGAATGAGAAAGAGCACAAGTTTAAATTTAGTAACATTTTTATTAATACTAAACCTTATTCTTATCGGCCTCTATGTTTTAATTACCTTATTTACTCTAACTGTTAACTTTAGTCTTTTAAGTTAAAATACACCACACACCACTGCATTCCACTGGTGTGAGAAAGAGGATAGATGTATATATATATATATATAATTTAACAGATAGTATGAACCAGAGCTGTAATGCTCATCTGATGCCTTTTCGACCCCATATCACATAGTATGGGAGGTATTTAGACAATGTTCTAGTTATTACTGATAGTAATACTATCCAGGACATTTTACATTCGTGTAATAATATTCATTCTAGGCTCAAATTTACATTATAAAGGGAGGATACGGATACAGTCATTAAATTTTCTAAATTTCACACTTACTCGGGACTCGAATAAAATCCAATTTAACATTTATCGAAAACCTACAAACACCGGTATGCTTCTACATTATAACAGCTATCGCCCATTCACCTATGAAAGATCGATTATCTTTGATCAATTTCTAAATGCCTACAAATATTCAACGACGGAATCTGCTTTGGGCTCAGAAATACAAATATTAACCAGCAAGCAGATTCTTAAACAGGAATTATCCCGTTGCTACAATAAACCGAATTAGGGTACAAGCTAAGGATAGGATACAAAATACTACACCAACCAACCAACAATAGTAATATCAAAAAATACTTTATTTCTGTCCCATATGTTGAACAGTGGCACAAACAGCTTAACAGATTCTTTAAAGATACCGAATTTAAAATTGTGGCCAGGCCAATATGGAATTTTCACACTATACTGAACAATCGCTCAGTCCCTTCCTTATTCACAACACAAATTAATGACCTGGTATACATTTCTTGCAGTGATTGCGACTCGTCTTACCAGGGTTCAATGCATTTTCCTTTGAATATTTGTGTTAATCAAAATGTAGCCTCAGTTCGTGCTTCTCGTTCAGCAGCGTCAGAATTAGCCTTTCACACCGTTAACGAAAAACATACTTTTTTATTTTTAATGAGGCCAAAATACTTAGTGTCCAAAGTAATTATACGCAACTATTAATTGTAGAAACCGTAGAAATTAAATTGCATTAAAATTCTGTTAATGTTCGTTGGCCATATCTCATCTCCGATTTGTGGACTTTTATGTGCATACGCGGAGACAAATAATCCCTATTTAGTTTCATACTCACCCCTCTTCGGTAATTTTCATTCCTGTGATCACAACATATGGTCAAAAAACGTTGTTAGCTTCAGGAAGGAAAATCATTTTGCAAATTTTTTTGTTAAATTCTTTTAATTAATTTTCTTAATTTTAATTACGTTAAATTGATTTTTAATCGTGTTAAATTGAGTTTTAATTATTTTTTAAATTATTTGTTATTCTAATGTAAGTTTTTCGATTTTTTCATTTAATTTCTGGAGAGTATCATACGAAAGTGCTCTACATACTATATTGAGGTAAAGTTCTCTTATTATTTTATAAATAATTTAACAGAAAATGTAAAAAGTACAAAAATTGTATAAAATGTAAGATGAAAAAAAAAAAAAAGTACAAAAACAGAATGGAAGTGAAGTGTGAATGTGAATTATGAGTGCATTAAACTCTCTCTCTCTCTCTCTCTCTCTCTCTCTCTCTCTCTCTCTCCCCCCCCCCCCAATTGGATGATGGGCGATGACTCATATGGGGCCCCCTTACCGTCCAAGCAGACACTCACCAGTGGGGCTTGCCCCCAGCCAGTGTGAGATAGAGCACCAAAACAGGGATCTCTTCACTCCTACGACCTGGATTAGTTGTTCCCCCATTCTCCCACCTGGGTAGCAGTCCTATCCTCCTTTGCCACGTGCTGCCATCTGTCAACTCTGACCCCCAGGACAGGAATGGGCATCTAGTCCTGGGAGAACCCCCTTGCAGTCCCCCTTCAACCAGGTGGGTGCCTTCTCTACTTCTCCCCTCTTTCTCTATACCACTTTAACCCCCCCCCCCCCACACACTACTTTCTATTTTTATTTTTTACTAGGCTCTCCTTGCCAGTGCTTTCATACTTTCTACTACCCGGTCCGCCCCTTGTGGTACCGGATGGTAAACGAGAGATTTTTGTGTGAAAACACAGGCCCCATAGGCTAGGAGCCCAGATGAACAACATAACCCACACTAACACCCACTAACCTACATAAACCTGGTCTTCATAGAGTTTTGTATTCATCACATTGCTTGACGTGGAGTTGGGGGGAACCCCCGGAGCCACATTACAAATAACAATATATACTATATTCATTGCATTGATATAAGAATTATATAAAACACTAATATTCTTTTAGGTAAGTCCACAGAAGTATAATTAATATTTCAAGTATTTTTTATTAAGTCTATAAACTATAGATTTCCAGAAAAATTTACAATTGTGATTTATAACATAACATAATTTTACAGCATAGCACATTATTATTCCCAAGTCTACTGCTAAAAAATTGGGAATATTATTATTATTATTGTACTTTTTAAATTAAAAATAGGACATGAATGAAGTAGTCATGTCCTATTTTTAATATTCAATTTAAGCTAAACATGTGACTGAGACTATCAAAGCAAAGAGCTCAAAGTAGTGTGAATGACATGTCTTGGGGGAAAACTGATGTTCACAGTTCTCCAACGAATTAGAGTTTAATAACATATGCTATTAAGCACATATTCAGTGTTCTCATAGGGCAATATTAAAGCTTGAAGAACAGGGTTGATGCCTTTAAAGGGATTAAAATGAGGACCTCACCAAGCATTCGGCTACCCAGTTCAAAGGCTGAGCTCATGCATCAGATAGTACAGCAGAATTCCCATCAGCAGAAAGTGCTGGTCCCACAAGAACTGGTATTGTTGCTGATGTATGTCATTGGAATGGAAAACATATACTGTACAAAAAAGATAGGTGAAACAGGACCAGGTCACGTGTGCGAGTGGCTGAAGTTCACAATTTTTTGTAGGACACAACTTTTAAGTGCACAAAAGGTGATATTACTGTACACCCTGATAATATAATGATATAAAAAATAGGAGCCCTGAGGAATAACTAAATAGATATAATGCAATGTTTAGAAAAAGCTGTAAATCAGGATTAAATTTGAAATTTTCTGGAATTTTTCTCAGGAATGACAGGAGTACACGAAGAGTCTTGTCAATCAATTCAACTCTAGACATACTGTGCAAAACTCATGGGATAGAATTTTTCTAAGCATGATTTAAGCTTGTTCAGAAACTGTACCGGGTTTAACAAACTTAAATAGAAGGGAAGCAAGATTATTTGCTGACGATATCAAGACAGTGTTTTGATAGCATCAGGTGATGCTACAGTTACACTGAGTAATAACAGGTGCAGATATGTGTGCATCCAGCCTAATATCCAAAATCTTAATTCCACAGATAACATCTACTTTCAAGATACAAGGTTTGGCTATTATATAACAAGACTGCTACAATAAAATAAATATAATGAAATATTTCATATCTTACAACTTATCCCCTTCAAAATAATAGCCCTGGACTTGTACACATATTACTGTTCCATATGTTTCTTTCAAGCACAGAAACATTTCTAGAAGTCATCTTCTGTAAACCCTTTTATCACTTCAGCTATTTTTTCCCTGAATGTCTTCAATGGAATGAAAATGGTTCCCTTAAGTACTACACTATTCAGTTTAAGGAAAAGAAAAAGTCACAAGGGGCAAGTAGGGCACATGTTCACACACAGGGATTTGTTTTCTGGACAGAAAGGAGCAAACTGAGAGCACACTGAGTGTTGAAGTTGCAATGATACTTCCACAATTCAGGCCTCTTCCTTCAAATTATTTCATGCAGTCTTGTCAGAACTTCATTTTGATTGACAGCCTGATTTGGTGGGATGTATTTAGCCATAATAATTCCTTTAATAATGAAGAAAACAAGAAGCATGGCTTTCATTTTTGAGTTTGAAATTCTTGTATTTTTTTCTTTCACTGCACTGTCTGCCTTCTAGTTTGAGTTGCCAACTTTCATCACAAGTAATTACAGTACTCAAAATCTGGAGCTTCTTTTTTCTTAAAAAAAAAAAAAAAAAAAAAATCTCCACAAAGTTGGAGTCTACTTATTCTTTAATCTTCATTCAAAATTTTTGACACCATCTTAGCACATACTTTGCTCATGCCTAAATTTTTGGTTAAAATTTGTCTATTTATTCAGTTCTGATACAGCTATTCTAATGCTTAAACAACTATCACTTCTAATCAATGTCTTTAACTGGTCCACATTTTCATCAGTTTTCCTGGATACCAGATGGCCTGGGCATTCATTGTCTTCTACATTTTCTCTTCTTCTAAAAATCTTTAATGCCATTCAAACATATGAGCTCATGACACAGCATCTTCCCCTTAAACTTGATGTAACAACTTTTAACTTTCAGATGGCATTTTCTTTAGTTTTGCTAAAGGCTTGAGGTTGATTTGTTGTTTGATTCTTTTGTCTGTCAATTTTCTTGCCAACTGCAAAAACATAAGGTAAAGAAAACCTGTCTCACTGCAGAGTGAATGAGTGTGTTGGAACATGACTTGGGAGATAACTAGAGAAAGGTTTAAGGCCAACTGATGTGTTTTTGTTTCACAAGTAGTGCTTGGTGTGTAGCAACTATGCATGCAGTCTCATTATTTAATAGCCACACCTCATACACTGCAGTCTCCAACTTGCAATCTGAGATACTGATAAAAAATTAGCCTCTTCTCATCCACAAATAAACATTACTGCCTTTGCAGAGTATTCTCATATGAAAATCATTATCATTCTCCAACTGATTTTACATTTTGGCACATACTGAAAAATAAGTGAATCCTTGATAACTTTAATTAATTTGTGCATATAAATCGCATCTTTTAATAAATTTTAACTGAAATGTACCATTTTTTGTGTTGTTGCCAACTTTCAATACTGATAAAACTGAAAAACAACAATAAGAAAACTAGATAAAAAGCTTACCTTCCTTACATGGAAAGAACCATCTAAGCAAAGAAGTTCAAAACGCTGTAAAAATAACCTCTCTGTCATATCTTTACCAATAAGAGGAGCCAGTTTACCCAGGAGCTAAAAATTAAACATTCACTTTATTCCCAAAAACAACAACAAAAAATGAATAGTATAAGCAAAACAAATGCAAGAAAGGTAGGCTTATGGAGCAGACTTTAATTAAAATAATATTTAATTAAAATAATTATGTATAAAATGATACTTCAACCTCTGCTTACATTGGTTCACACCTTGTTAGTTACCAGTGGCATGCAAGACAATATTTCTAGAACATGCATATTGGGGATATATGCAGAATTGCTAAAAGTTCCACTAGTGTGAAGATGCAAGTGGATGATTTGGTTGTCTAAAATGACTGGACAGACATAGCCAAAATTCAATGAATTTCATACACAAGTGCAACCTGAATTCCATTAGTGTTTTAGACTTCCAGGTGGCATCTTTACCTATAATTACCTATAATTTAATTAAAATTCCATGACAAACCTTGACACCCAGGATTACTAGTAAGCAGAATCATACAAGGTCCAAGTTCGGGATGTACTGCTTCTTTTTTTTATTTTTTATTATTTTTTTTTTTACACGTGGATAGCAGTGTATTTCTTTAGAGAGGCAACAGCCATTATGTGAAATCTCTGCTAATGTATTGACCAGCACTAAAAGTTATCTTTCAATGGAATGAAAGTTTTGTCTGTAGTATGAAAGGGTATAATCAATATATAACTATATTTCTACTGTATTTGTAACATTTTGTCTTGGGTAACATTTATTCTTACTGCAAATAATACAGCACAAAGTACTGACCAATGTGGGACAGCTTTTACTGCACAAATAATTGCCAGATGATACTTCCATGGTGGACATCAATGATTCTGCAATGGAAGATATTCTGAATAAATTGAGTCAAATAACCGTACCCTCAAAAGAATGAAGATCTTGAGGGCCACCAAATCACTGAGTGAGGTTAGATACTTTTCTGTCTTAACTGATCATAACCAGGCATTAATTTCTAAAAATTGTATTTTGGACATTCAACTGCATTTTAATCACACAGCTGATGAAGACTGATTTGTCTGAAAAAGCTATATACCAATTCTCATTCACTGAGTGTGGAGATTCCAGGAATTGTGTGTCTCCTGTGTATTATCTTTTTGATATTTTTCCTAAACAGATTGTAAGTAAAATTTTCATAGTTACATGGAAATGAATTCTTTCCTTGATTTAGGAAAGATTATTAAAACTGAGTATAATTTCAATCACGGAAAAAGTTTTACAGTTTAACTTCAATTGTAAAAGATCATCAGAGAATATTAAGTATTCCACTTAATTGTTTCAGTATGTTGTTGTCCCACCTAAACTGGAAACACAACTGGTTCATTTTCTGTAGAAACTGTTGTAGTTCAGTCAGCATGTGTCACTTGTGTTGATAGTAAGCAACACAAAACTGCAAAACTATCATTTTCACACTACTTGAGCATGAGATATTGTTAAGGGTAGGCAGTAGTACAAGTTTCTTTGCTTTTTGACATGAAATGCTTAAATGTGTTTTTTATTTTTACATTTCCACTTGTTTCCATTTCACACTTTCTGGGGAATATGTTTGACGATCTATTTTGCATACTGGACATGATATTTTTGGTATTTTTCAGTTTTTACTGCACTTGTTCTTTATACCCATGTCAGGCACATAATGCCATATACCTCTGGGTGTTGTTTGTGAATGGTGTATTATTAACATCTTGAATATCTTAAAGGGTTTGGATATCCTACTTTAACATTCATTGGAGGTTAAGAAGTATTGAATATAATAATTAGATTTCTGGTTGGGATTATATTTCTATCTCTTTTGAATAAAAATGCTTTACTGCAGTTACTCTTTAGTCTTTTAACACACACACACACACACACACACACACACACACACACACACACACACACACACACACAGTCATTTCAAGTACATTTCAAATAATGATTCAAAGTACATTACAATTCTCCCATTAAGTGGTGCCATCTCTTATCTGTGTTTCTAAAGATTGTAGACATGATCTCTACTAGATGGCAGCAGGAAAATATATTTTAAGATCAGGGGAAGAGATCATACCTGTCAGTCATTACTGTCCAAAATGAATTAAATGGTACGTGAATAGAAGTAAAACATAGTATTACATCAAAAAAGAAACAACAATGAGTTTCTTTTTAAAATTTTTTAAAGGAATATTTTTTAAAGAATTTTGTGGATTTTTTAAAAATTTTAATTGTATTTTTGAAATAATTCCACTCTCATATTGGCAACCAAGTTACAATAAGAACAAATAAATATCTGAAAGCATTTATATTTACTGTTTCCATTGTTATGAATTTTCAAACTTTAATGAAGAAATTCACTGTACGGAGTCCATTGCTACCAAAAAAGTTCACTGCTCTAGGTTCTAGGTACAGATATAGTCAAGAGACTCACTCTGAAAAAGGCTTAAGTCCATTTGCAGAGTTACCCTTATGGGTATTCTTCCGAATTTCATGATTTTTAAAAGATGTCCTGAGTATTTGGTTAATTTAAATCATTTTACTGTTTTTTTTGTGGAAGTCCTGCTAACCCATCTAAGCCTTAACAGATGTAGAAAAATTACATATTTCTGAGTCTGCATATCCATGTTCTAGAGTTTCATAATTACCACCATTGCTTACTTATAAGGATTAGTACAATCTTTTTTAAATTTATTATTACCATTGTTATGAAGTATGCACTATCTGTATGACTGTCCACATAAAAGAAAATCTGCAATAAAACTTGAGTTGATATCAGCACAGTGGCATATCAAGGAGAGGGAGGGGCAGCGGGATGGTCCGCCCCGGGTGCCATCACTTGAAAACTAACAACTTGTTAGTTTTCAAGTAACAACTAACAAATTTCAACTAACAACTTGTTAGTTGAAATTTCTATCTGACACAATTTAATTAACAACAAGATGCTTTGATTTTTATATTAACTGACTGCAACTGTAATATTTGCATTTAAATTTTTGGTATTTTATTAAGGCACAAAAAACTGGGGATCATAACAATATTCAGCCTTTACAAACGCATTTAGCTTAATCACATTTTTTTTTTACAAAGTTCGTCTTACAAGTCATTAAGTTAGCACCACATTTTTGGTGAGCAGATTTACAATATATGAAGTATACAGCCAAACCTTTGTATTTCCTGAAAAATACTCATTTTCATTTCTACTTATTTTACGTTTTACAGATATTTTCAGTTTTTTAATGAACTTTTTTATATCTGTTCTTACATATAAAGTACAAAAGGAAGCAAAATCAACCTAGCGGGTTTCAACAGAGAAAATCAAAGTAAGCAAGAGAAGAAGTTATTCAAGAAATGTCTGGATCATTGTTGAAGTATGTTACACCTTCAACATCTAGTGAAAAAGATATTCAGTATGATAAATCAGAAGAGCAAGTACAAGAGTCATCTTTTCAAGAGGATCTAACAGAGAAAGTTATTCATCCACTAGTGGAGAAGAATCTAGTGAAAATACACAAGAAAAGAGAAGATTCTGAAGAGGTAGTAGCCATATTTTTAAAGTATTGCAATGTCACTTTTTGGCCTATCCCAGTATCATATAACTTGAGATTTTATTTTATTAAGAAAGGCAGTGAATATTTTCAAAATAAGGACAGACCTTTTGACACTGTTGAAAGAGCAGAAGAAAAAATTAAAGGGAAATGTCAACAGCTAACAAATTCCTGGTTTTATAAGAACCTGCCAAATGGAGAAAAAATTTTAGAAACATGGATGGTTTATTTACCATCATCAGGAAATTTATTTTGTATATGCTGCAAACTATTTTCATTGAAGAATAAAGAAATCAAAACATCCAACTTTATCACAGGATTTAAAACTTGGTGGAAATTAAACCCAAAGGTTTCTAACCATCTGAAAATAGTGAACATCATCTCTCACGCTTGGAGAAGTGGAAAACCTTAAGATCTTAAGTGCAGGGTTGAAGTTTCAACAAACTATGACCACATTCATCAGACAGTACTGGATAAAGAAAGAAAGAAATGGAGGGATGTTTTACATCGAAATTTAGATGTAATCTTATTTTTGACTTGTCAAATCTTCCATTCTGCGAACATGATGAATCAATATTTTCTTCTACAAATAAAGGAAACTTTAGAGAAATGCTAGAGTTGCTATAAAATTATGATCCCATTTTGAAAGAACATATTTTAAGAACTGAACGTTCATCTGATAGGAAAGAACCTTCATATTTATTGCCAGATATTCAAAACGAGTTTAAAAAATTTTAGTAAATAATGTGAGAGAAAAAATATAAGCCGATAATATAAAACAAGCTAAATATTTTGGAATTCTGTTTGATAGTACAGCAGATGTGTCATGCTGACCAAATGTGTGAAGTAATTTGATGTGTTCACATTGTAGGTGACAAGGTTGAAGTGAAGAAGTCATTTTTAGGCCTCTTCACCATTGTAGGAAAGAGCACTGCTGAACTCACAAAAGAAATTTTGGATAATTTTGAAAAGGATGGACTGGATATTAATCTGTGCCATGGAAGACAATGCGTAAACCACCGCAGGAATTCATGGTGGGGTGCAATCTAAAATCAAGGAAATTAATCCCAATGCATTGTTTATGCCCTGTGCAAACCACTCATTAAATTTATGTGGATTGCATTCATTTGCAAGCATTTCATCATGTGTAACCTTCTTTGGAACTTTCATTCCTTTCAGTCTCTCCACACTGTTGGGAAATAATGAAAAACATACAGGAATAACAGTCAAAAGACATGCACAGACAAGGTGGAGTGCATATTATGAATCTGTAAATATGGTCAAAATGAATTTTGAAAAACTAACTTCGGCTCTACAAACATTGAGTGAACCTCAAGAGACTATGAATACCAGAAGGACTGCTGAAACTTTATATGAAATTCTACAAGAAGTTAACCTTACACAACTTATTCCGACTTTTTAAAAATATTTAAAAAGTCGGAATAAGCCTGGAAAAATGTGTTGTAAAGTTACAGATCTTAAAATTATTTATTAATGAAGAAAGAAATAAAATTGTAGAAACAGCTCTTCAATTCACAAATACAACTTGTGAGGAAATGGGCATTTCAATAGGAAGAATAAGGATAAAAAAACAAAAGCCAGGAGAAACGATGAAGGATGCTGAGCTGTCACTCCAAGAAAAATTAAAAAGAACAATGAATGAATGCCTGGATAGGTTTTGTTCAGAATTGGAGGTTCATTCGAAAGTGATGGATGAAATTCTTTCAACGTTTGCCATTATTCTACCGTATAATTTGGTTGTTGTAAAGAAAGAAGAATATGAAATGCATATTTTAAAACTGACCAAAATTTTCGATGAATTTCATCATGAAGAAATTGTATTAGAAATTGGCTAACTAAGCCATCACTTACAAGCTTCAAAAATAACTGTTGAGGAAGCACAGCAGCGGATGGCTTTGCAGTTTGTAGTTTATTATAAAGTGGGATTTTTCAGAATCTTTACCAAATTTATTATAAATTTAAGGTTCTTTTTAATAGGTATGTGTATCTATAGCTTCTTGCGAAAGAAACTTTTCCAAATTAAAATTAATTAAAAATTACTTCCGCTCATCAATGGGGCAGACTAGATTATCAAATCTGGCTATATTATCTATTGAAAATGAATTGCCAGTAAAATTAATTTTGATGAGGTTACCAATAAATTGGTAGCACATTTCATTGATGAGGTTACTAATAAATTGGTAACCTCATCAATGAAATGTGTCAATCATCAAAAAAATGAAGTCATGAAAATGGAAACTATAAATCTATTCTGTCATTTTGTATCTCTTTTTGCTATTATATTACACACTACGTATATAAACTATACTTTATTCACTGAATTTTTAACATTCCTTAGTTTACTGTGATCTCTTAAAATCAATTAAATTTTAAGACTTTTTTTTTTAAGTTAATAACATTATTTAGGGGGTGATGCCAGAAGGATCTGCTCCGGGTGCAAAAGGCCATAGCTATGCTGCTGTATCAGCATGATCTATATTTCTTAACAGAGAGGCTGTTTTTATACAACTGAATAGAAGTGATGTAAGCCTATTTTGTTGATGATATCAAAGCATGGTTAGAGCAGGTTAGAAAAGTGCTAGTTTGGAGTGAAGGAGATCACTGACTAATAAATAAATAAATAAATTTTCTGTTTATGCTATGGGGCAATCACATAAGGTTAGAGGAGTTTACAAGACAGAAAATTTCACATTTAGTATTCACATGAGCTTGAACCACAGTTGCTCAAAGTACGTGCACTTTTGAACTCTTGCATTGACCACTCAGCAAAAGAGGCCTTTAGTTTATTGACATATATAGGCACAGGTTTAATTCTTGTACTGCTTCTTTGTGATATGTGGTAACAGCAGGGGGTACATTCCACATGGAATGACCTAATTATTCTCATATGGGATGTGTAAGTTTTACTACAAAAACAGGTGTGTGTGTGTGTGTGTGTGCGCGCGCGCACGCTAATTTCTGAAGCATAGTAAATAAATCTGATGAATTAGAATTGTGGGTTGCGTTATTAGATACTGACAGTGCAGGAACAATATAAACTGGGTATCATGCTAATAAGGGATACAAATTTAAATACAATGAGTAATGTACACAGAAGGGATATGACAGGAAGGAGGAGGAACCTAATGAAGTCTATAATTATGCTTTTGATTAGGGAGTACATAGATTCTAAAACAATACATCCAACATACACAGGTTCAGTGTACTAGGGTCTGGTGTGCTTCAGGCTTGGGAAAACAATGACAGTAGGTGCATTTTATAAACAAAATGACTGTGATGAATATAACTATACAAGCAAAACAGAATGTCTTATCATGGGTAATTTCAACTTTCCTGATAATAATTACAACTTTTGGGTCTACAGCTCATTCTGTAGCTCAGCATTTCTGGATTTGCCAGATGACTGCTTTCTACAGAAACATGTTAGAAATGATATAAGAGAAAGCAATATCCTTTATTTGATTATTAGAAGTAAGTTGTCATATATTAAGTATCTTCATGTAAAGGAACTACAGGGTGGTGGTGGTGAGTGATCACAGTATGATGATGTAGGATTTATTCACAAATATACTGTCAAAGGAATAGAATGGGCTTTTGTTTCCAGAACGGTGATTACAATGGAGTCAGACATTTATAAATTCTTTCCAATGGGACTAAATTACATTAAAAATGCAAATACAAAATGGGAAAATGTTAACTGAGGTAATCATAGAGGCTACCAAGTTTTTTCATACCAGCTGAGAAATACTATTTAAAGTTTATATGTAAATGATGTGAAATGAATCAAATGAGAGTTTTGACTGATTATACCTTTTCAGAGGCAAGGAATCCTATAGATAACACGATTGCAGACTAATGACATTCTTAGGCAGATTATGGAAAGTTTGGACATAAAAGTGAAAAAAGTAGAAAAAGAATTCTTTTCTTATTGTTAAAACCAGAAAGAAAGCAACTCTGAAATGTATAACATAAGTAATTATATGTGTCACACATTTCAGAGTTTAAAAAAATATATCATTAAAATATTTTTAAGGCTGCAAGAGTAGCTCATGGTGTATTGTCGATGATATATAGGAATTTTTCTAGCAGGGATAAGGAGGTGATTATTCCCTTGTATAAGGCAATGGTCAGGCCACACCTAGAGTACTGTATACAGGTCTGGAGGCCTCATTTCAAAAAGGATGTAGAGATGATGGAACGAATACAGAGAAGGGCAACAAGATTAGTGAATGGAACAAAGGGGTGCTCTTACGAAGAAAGGCTTAAGTTTTGCAAATTATAGTGTCTGGGGACTAGGCACCAGCGAGGTGATCTGATAGAGGTGTATAAAGCCTTGAATGGTTTGAGCATGCTCAATGCTGATGGGATTCTTCCTCTTGCTCAGAATAATCACCTGAGAGGGCATAAATTCAAATTGAGAAAAGACAGATGTAGGATAGATGTGAGGAAATTTGCCTTTAGCCAGCGGGTGGTTGGTTGGTGGAATAGACTTCCATCCCTTGTCGTGGAAGTTGATAGCCTAAATAAGTTTAAGGCTCAGCTGGACAGGTATTTCGAACAAACAGAGGGGTGAAGTGGAAGTGGTTATTTTTTTATTTATTTTTATTTATTTATTTATTTTTGGCTGATGCTGCATAAGCTTGCTTTCTTGCATCAAATGCCTCTACTAATGCTAATGCTATTTACCACAGTGCACACAACTGAC
The DNA here is from genome assembly GCF_048544385.1 of Mastigoproctus giganteus. NCBI lineage: Eukaryota > Metazoa > Arthropoda > Arachnida > Uropygi > Thelyphonidae > Mastigoproctus > Mastigoproctus giganteus. The sequence continues at coordinate 21,506,222 of NC_143581.1, read as the reverse complement.
AATAAATCACAAATTACACTGGTCGGCATCAATTTCCTTCCTGAAATAATTTTGACAGATTTTCGTAGGAAATAGGTTCGAAACTCAGATATGTGCTTAAAAAGTTCTCATCACCCTCAATTTTCAAATATTGTAGGTTAATGACTGAAAGCCAAGACCTGTCGTTAAAGCTTCATTTCCTCCTACATTACTATTTAGACTTTTTTCCTGAAAACTTGTAAGCAATCTCTGGTGAACACATTGAAAAGTTTCACCAAGATATTTCTCAAATAGGTTTCCACTGGTCCAATTTTTAATGAAATTTGGTTGACCCAACAAATCTTCCTAAAAGAGCCAAATATAAAATTTTATGGAAATATATCCACTGGGAGTCAAGTTATTACATGATGATGGAAGAACAGATGAATAGACATTTTTATTACTGTTAATATTATAAGATTTTCCAGTGTATGGGCTATTTAAGCAATATTGTGCCTATCAGGAATTTAGGTTACAGATAATGACAGCTAAGGGAGCAGTCAGCAGCGGTCAAACAGTTTAATCTGTTTCAGAAAAGGGAAAAAAAAAATTATAGAGTTTTGAATCATTATGACATGGCATACTGAAAAAGATTCTTGTAGATCTGAGAGGAAACTGAATGTTGAATGCAAAGTGTTGCTGAACAAGGCACATTTAATAAGTTTATGCTTTACTGTGAGCAGCATCAAACAACATGTACACTCCAAAGCATCCTTTACTGTAAGCAGAGACGAATGAGATGGATATGACCTATTCGAGTGCTGGATAGAATTCTGTCCTCTTTTCTATTTATACAGAAGCTAGAGATCCATAATTGTGGTTCAGGTTTGAATTAAAACAGCTTATTATTCATTTTCATTTTCCACAGAAGTCTGTTTGTTTGTTTGTTATTTGGTTTTTTTAGGAGCATTAGCAACTAAGGCCATATTGCTCCGGAAATATACGGTGGTCATTCCCTGACCTTTCCGCATCCTCCGTATTTGGTGGTGACGGGCTCGAACCCCGGTCTAATCAAGAAGTGTGTGCTATGCACTGCTGCTCCTTCCCACCTGGCTACGGAGGCGCCCACAGAAGTCTAACATTGTTTCAAACATATTCTCTAGATAGTATGAATCAGAGCTGTAATATTCAATATGTTTTACGTTGATAATAATATTAGTAAAATAATAAGAGGAGTTTACCTCAATATAGTACGTAGAACACTTCCATATGATACCCTCCAGAAATTAAAACGGAAAAAAAAAATCGACAACTTACCGGTACATTAGAGTAAAATATAAATAATTAAATAATCAATTTAACACAATTCAAATCAATTTAAAACAATTAAAAATAAAATTAACGCAATTAAAAGAATCTAACGAAAATATTCAAAACGATTTTCCTTAACATATTCTCTATATGTTTTGGACAACAGACACATCAAATGTGATAGCCCTGTATACTATAATCAGTTTACTGGACTAGAACATGAGGCTGTGCAGGAGGGAAGTTTTGCAGCATAACCTGAACACTGATTTCCTAAAATCCCGGTGTGGCCTTGGATCCAACAGAAGTTATAACTATTTGTTTATGCTCATGGAGATGCATCAGCTCATCTTTATGAGCTTTAATAAAGGACTGTTACATGGGCTGATTTTCAAAACTAGGCGAGCATCCTGTGAGTCAGTATATATTATGCTTTTATTGACTGACAGGAGGTAAATATTTTCTAGGGAAAGCTTAATGGCATGTGACTCAACTGCTGCACTTGGCTGGAAGTGAAAGAGACACAGTTGTATGAGGGCAGCTGCACCCACCCACTTCATTGCTAGACTTTGAACCGTTGGTATTGGACAACAGACACATCAAATGTGATAGCCCTGTATACTATAATCAGTTTACTGGACTAGAACATGAGGCTGTGCAGGAGGGAAGTTTTGCAGCATAACCTGAACACTGATTTCCTAAAATCCCGGTGTGGCCTTGGATCCAACAGAAGTTATAACTATTTGTTTATGCTCATGGAGATGCATCAGCTCATCTTTATGAGCTTTAATAAAGGACTGTTACATGGGCTGATTTTCAAAACTAGGCGAGCATCCTGTGAGTCAGTATATATTATGCTTTTATTGACTGACAGGAGGTAAATATTTTCTAGGGAAAGCTTAATGGCATGTGACTCAACTGCTGCACTTGGCTGGAAGTGAAAGAGACACAGTTGTATGAGGGCAGCTGCACCCACCCACTTCATTGCTAGACTTTGAACCGTTGGTATTGGACAACAGACACATCAAATGTGATAGCCCTGTATACTATAATCAGTTTACTGGACTAGAACATGAGGCTGTGCAGGAGGGAAGTTTTGCAGCATAACCTGAACACTGATTTCCTAAAATCCCGGTGTGGCCTTGGATCCAACAGAAGTTATAACTATTTGTTTATGCTCATGGAGATGCATCAGCTCATCTTTATGAGCTTTAATAAAGGACTGTTACATGGGCTGATTTTCAAAATTAGGCGAGCATCCTGTGAGTCAGTATATATTATGCTTTTATTGACTGACAGGAGGTAAATATTTTCTAGGGAAAGCTTAATGGCATGTGACTCAACTGCTGCACTTGGCTGGAAGTGAAAGAGACACAGTTGTATGAGGGCAGCTGCACCCACCCACTTCATTGCTAGACTTTGAACCGTTGGTATAAATCTTCAGCAAAGTAGGAATAATTTTGTTATGAGCAAGATGTGGTTGTTAGCTGTTGACATTTGCTCAAGCATCTTTCCCCAACTGCTGAAAGTAATCATCACAATAAAGTGTGAAGGCGATCCACAAGGGATCCAGCGCTGCAAAATCTCTGAGGATTTTATGGAAGTGAATATTCCAACATTTTGTTAATGTACGTAATCTGATGCCAGTAAGCTGATTTGCTCTGGGTTTGTTTCTATAAGGGATTGTCCACTACAGGTTCTGTAGTAATGGCCAAATTGGGTGGGTGGGATGCTTTTAATTATAGGTGCATATTAAACAATAGGTTCTTTCTTCTGACACTTAGTAGATGTTTGTGGGCTCAACATACAGAATTTGAACCAGAGACACTCTGTATGCAACCTAGGGCAATCTTAAAAGAGGAATGTTGGGGAGAGACATTCCAAACACTGTCATATGGCAAATAAAGTGGAACTAATTTTTCTTGTATAGAGGTTTGAGTGAGAACATACCAGTAGCAAAAATGGAAGAATCTATGTTAAAGTTTTGAATAAAATAAAGAAAATGACCTTTCAGATCAACAGAATAAAAATCTATTGGGATACTATAGCACCATGTGGTATCACAAGCTTTCTTCATATCAAGACATACTATGACTAGATGCTGGTTTCTGGTAAACAGATTTCTGATGTTTAATTCAGCCTTTACCATGACATGTTTGTTATTTATTTATTTATTTGGTTTTTAGGAGCATTAACAACTAAGGCCATATTGCTCTGGGATATGCGGTGGTCATTCCCTGACCTTTCCGCATCCTCCGTATTTGGTGGTGACGGGCTCGAACCCCGGTCTAATCAGGAAGCATGTGCTATGCACTGCTGCTGCTTCCCACCTGGCTACGGAGGTGCCACCATTACCATGACATCTAAGGTTGATCTATTTAAAGCCAAATTAATTATTATTGATCATGTTTCGGAACTCAAGATGCAGGCGAGTCAATGGAAATTATGTTTTTTGAGTTTTACTCACACAGCTGGTAATGGAAATCTGTCTACAGCCATGAGGAACAGAATATCTTTTCTTGATTTGGAGATTGCTATTACATAGGAAAGATTTCAGAAACTGGAAAATAATATTCAGAGAAGGTCTAATTGAAAAATTTTAGTATTAGACATTTTGGATAATGATTCTTTATCTAGACATTTGAGCATAATGTATTAAATTACATCAGGGCATCAGTACTGTTCCTTGAGGTAGTTATTGATCCTTGTAGTTCAGAGTACAAGTTGTAGGATATAATGTAAAGGGCAGGTCATCTTAAAGTTCAGTTTGGATTTTCAGCCTTTGCAATCTCTGCTGGGCAGAGATGTCCTTCCCTTCCCATTTCATTAAGAAGTGAAGAGGGCAATACTTGCCACATAACTGCTTCAATTTTTTCAAGATTATTATCAGTATTTTTTTTTTTTTTTTTTTAATTGAGGAAGTAAATCTTCTCCTGGAATTGTTTTTTTAGCCTTTTCCTAAAATGTGCTTTGGTTCTAAGTCTTTTATATTTAATAAGATTGGTAGTGGTGGGGTATTTGCAGAATACATTCCATGCTGAGTTTTATCTTTTTTCGATTTGCTACAAACCAGTGATTGATATGTCTGCATCTTCTCAGCTGAGACTGTGAAGTGGCAGAGCTAGGGACAAGAAATGGTGTGCTCGGAAATTGTGTTTGAGTGGGGCTTTTTATATTCCATATTGGTAGCTTTTAAGCATGCAGTGAATGTGACAGTATAATCACATAATATAAAAAATTCTTTTCCTGAGGTAGGTATCTCCCTCAGTTCCCCCTCTGTGAGGGAGATTAGGAGATAACAATATTCTGAACCTGATCATCACCTGTGATCCTCATAGTATTCTTTTAGTATTCCATAGTATTATTTTCCACTACCCTGAGTGTAGTACCATACAGTTAGTCTGTTACTCTGGGATTACTGGAACCCACACGCAGTACTTTGCAATTATCAATGTTAAACTTCAATTACCATTTCCCAGCACATCAGCCTAACTAATTTAGATACTGTTGCAGTAGCATACTGTCATTGCTGTCCTTAACCATCCTGTCAACCTTTGTATCATCTGCAAATTTGGACATTAAACCTGATATGCTTTCATCAATAGCACTGATAAATACAGAAAACAACAATGGGTCCAACACCGAACTCTGGGGGGAGGACACTAACATTAGTCCATGATGATTAATGGCAACTAATTATCACTCTATCTTCTCCCGCTCGACTATCCCTTTATCCATAGCAGCCACTTATGCCTAATGCCATACTGCTCCAATTTGTACAGCAGTCTTTTATGTGCAACAGTATCAAAAGCTTTCCTGAAATCCAAGTATATGATATCAAAATTATTTTTTGAACATCAAAGTAACCAATCAAATTGGTATCAAACAAGATTAGCCCTTAACAAACCCATACTGTGTTTGAAGTATAATTGCAGTCTTGTCCAGATGATTCTGCATTACTTCTTTTACTAGTGACTCTATTACTTTTCCTGGAAGCTAAATTAACAGGTCTGTAATGACTCATGTCACCCTTTGATCCTGCTTTGTGAATTGGAGATAAATTCACACATCTCCAACCCACGGGGACCTCCCACGAATCCAAAGATGCTCTCATAATTATTTAAAATAAATAAATGCACAAGGCATAATACTTTAAGAGTTTGGTATCTATATAATATCGGTGTTTAGATACACCATAGATAACTCTTAATAAACTACAAAGTAGTTGTTGTGGGCATCATTTGCTGTTTCTCATATTGTGCTCTGCCTTCACGACGAGTTGCCATGATATTGCACTACTTCGAATAAGTAACTCTTCACTAATAGAGAAGACTATTGTTACTTATTCTCAGTTGAGTACCACCACCCAGACAGCACTGTTTCACGGCTATTGGCCGATCATCAGTGGGTGGGCAGGTACCCTGGTAATGCAGACATGACGACCCAGTTGTGAAGAAACCCACTGATGATCGGCCAATAGCCGTGAAACAGTGCTGTCTGGGTGGTGGTACTCAACTGAGAATAAGTAACAATAGTCTTCTCTATTAGTGAAGAGTTACTTATTCGAAGTAGTGCAATATCATGGCAACTCGTCGTGAAGGCAGAGCACAATATGAGAAACAGCAAATGATGCCCACAACAACTACTTTGTAGTTTATTAAGAGTTATCTATGGTGTATCTAAACACCGATATTATATAGATACCAAACTCTTAAAGTATTATGCCTTGTGCATTTATTTATTTTAAATATTGACATCTACACCTCTTGGCATCTCTCATATTGTGTGATTAACTTCACAACTGGGTCGTCATGTCTGCATTACCAGGGTACCTGCCCACCCACTGATGATCGGCCAATAGCCGTGAAACAGTGCTGTCTGGGTGGTGGTACTCAACTGAGAATAAGTAACAATAGTCTTCTCTATTAGTGAAGAGTTACTTATTCGAAGTAGTGCAATATCATGGCAACTCGTCGTGAAGGCAGAGCACAATATGAGAAACAGCAAATGATGCCCACAACAACTACTTTGTAGTTTATTAAGAGTTATCTATGGTGTATCTAAACACCGATATTATATAGATACCAAACTCTTAAAGTATTATGCCTTGTGCATTTATTTATTTTAAATATTGACATCTACACCTCTTGGCATCTCTCATATTGTGTGATTAACTTCACAACTGGGTCGTCATGTCTGCATTACCAGGGTACCTGCCCACCCACTGATGATCGGCCAATAGCCGTGAAACAGTGCTGTCTGGGTGGTGGTGGTACTCAACTGAGAATAAGTAACAATAGTCTTCTCTATTAGTGAAGAGTTACTTATTCGAAGTAGTGCAATATCATGGCAACTCGTCGTGAAGGCAGAGCACAATATGAGAAACAGCAAATGATGCCCACAACAACTACTTTGTAGTTTATTAAGAGTTATCTATGGTGTATCTAAACACCGATATTATATCTCATAATTATGGATAAGCAATTGCGTACTTCCTTAATATAACTGGATAGATCCCATCCTTTCCAGGTGCCTTTCTTATGTTTAACTTCAAAAATTTCTGTTCCACTTAACTCAGTTATTACAAAATCAATTAGCTGTGTTAGAGCTTGATAAACTTATGGCATTCCCTTCCCTAAAGAATTCAGTTTGTCCGCAACCTGAGCAGGATCATCAACATCAAGTGGACTAATTTGATCATCCCCTTCCTTCTGAGTTTAAATAAAGAAATCTTTTAGAGTTAGGGAAGGACATTACGTGGTTGTTTTTCATGATGATTAATTACTATATTTAATGACCACTTTTAAACCATTTGAAATTAATAATATAGTTTATTCGGCTTACAGCCAGAACCACTATACATTTAAGATGACGTTTTGGGCACTATTCCGATACCCATCATCAGACCATGTGCTGACAGCTTCCTGCTTGCCAATGCTACCAGACGCTACCAGGAGTATGCACATCAGGTTCTGGTAGCATTGGCAAGCAGGAGTCTGTCGGCAGCATGATCTGATGATGGGTATCTGACAATGTCTCTCCACTCTCTATCTCATAAGACATTCTGATTCTGCTGAATGCCTTTTCTAGATACTTATATGGGCATTCTAGATAAGATACTTCTGCCAAGGGCACTTTTTGTGAATTGGCATCTGTAATTCTCCACACTCTCTTCCAAATGAGTCTGAACACATGCTACAACTAGTCACCATTCATTTACTGTTCAACTTGAAACTCACAGAAGTAACTTTTTTACTTCCTCATTTATTTATCTCTTTAACTTATGTTTTCTTAAACAACCTTCCTTCATAAGTATTTTATGAAAAATACTACAATCTACAGAAATTCAAAGTCTAACGTCAACAAGCATATTCAGACTTCTCAACCTTCAATCCATTGAGGTTCAAATGCCTTTCATGCTTGGGATTTTTATATATAGGGTGATTCACTACCAGTGCGACAAACTTGCAGGAGGTGTAGGGGGCACAAAGACGAATCGGAATCACATAGCATTGCAGGGTCCGAAATGCCTTCGTCATGTGGTAGAGGACGTTGAACGGGAGGTCGTGTGAACAGCAATCCCGCTGGAAGTCAGCATTTTCGAACTGGTTCCCGAGGCAGTAGGATGGACGAGTATTCAAACGTTGAACTGGCCGACATGCACCTCGTGTATGGAGCTGCGGACTGTAATGGGCGCGTTGCTCTGCGCTTGTACCAGGAACGTTTCCTGCACAGGCGTGCTCCTCATCATACGATTTTTGCATGTGTGCACAGAAGGTTACGTGAGACTGGTCGTTTCACAAGAGGTACCATGAATCGAGAGCAAATGACGAGGATGCCAGACAATGAGGAGAATGTCCTATGCCTTGCAGAAGGCAATCCGAGTACTCGAGCGATAGGCCAATAATTGGGTATTTCCCAATCCACTGTATGGAGGATACTGTCAACAAACCAAATGAGTTCATACCATCTGCAACGCATCCAATCATTGGAGCCTGCGGATTATCCATCTGGAGGACTTTTGCAACTTGGTTTCTTCAACAGAAATGGTTCGCAAATGCTGACTTCCAGTGGGATCGCTGTTCATGCAACTTCCCGTTCAACGTCCTCTACCACATGACGAAGGCATTTCGAACCCTGCAATGCTATGCGATTCCGATTCGTCTTTGTGCCCCCCTACTCCTCCTGCAAATTTGTCGCACTGGTAGTGAATCACCCTGTATAATATATATAAACAAAACAAATGAAGAGAAACAAAAAAAAAAAAAAAAAAAAAAATCATACAGATGCAAATTCAATATTTGAATGCTTCCATAATAAACCCTACAATACTCAATAACTACTCATACATATTTTGAAATACTTGAACTTGTACTAGAACCATTCAAATAAAGGAGTCATAATAGCATTTATTTTTAAAGCAATACTAAGGAGGAGAGAGGAATTGATGGGGCTTATTCATACAGTACGGAAAAAACGCAGTCACAGCCAATGTGACAGTAATGACGGGGCAGTAATCTAGATATAAGGGATGATGAGAGCCTGTCACAATCTGAAAATATGCAATTCATACCACACTGGAAAAGAGATTGGGAAACTCAGGTTTGTACCTCTTACAATCTATTGCTTGTCTTAGATGATTTTCCAGTAAACAATTTGTACGCAGTGAAAATTTTCACTTGTAGGTATCCCTTCTTTCTACAGAAGGGATACTTACAGGAGAAATCTACTGTGTGCATCTTACACACATACCAAAAGGTTTGTTACACAGTCTTAATCTATACTAGCTGTCTTTTTGTTTCTTGCTCGAACATTTGATCACTCCTTACATAATAATGCAATAGTACTTTAATATTCAACTGTCAACAATTCCTCTGTATTTAATTTATATAGCAAAGAGAAATTACATTAAACGAGAAATTACATGAAATCAATGAAAGGTTGTTAAAGAACTTTTTCCTTCTTCAAATAAGAATTCCATATTCAATATTACATGCAAATTGTTTTCTTGTTTCTTTTAACCATTTTGAATACCCTTGTGACATTAAGTTTCTGCAACAATAAACTTGCCATAGAGAATTCAAATAAAGGACGTATAACATAATTTACTTTTAAAGTAACTAAGTAGAAAATATAAAGGAATACACACACAATACAAAGAATGTCACTAGCAGATTATGCCCCTATTCCTGCTCATCAAAGCTGGCTGTGATATGAATAATTAAAATAACACATCACAACCACTTTGACGACTGGAATGAAGGAATTTTTTTTTTGCACCCCATTTCTCCATTTTCACCTTTTATGCACAAAATGTATATTTGAAATGCTACTAGTTGCATGGAATGGTCATTTCCAAACACCATGGGAACTGCTGAAATAGTTTCTTTTGTAGAAGAATCTAAGAAGCATGTTTTCTCTATGAGATGCAGCACAAGTTTTAAAAACAATTTAACAAAGCATCTTTATTTTCTTTCTACTGGCATTTTTAATGTCTTTCTCATGTAAATTATTCATAAACTCATAAGACCATAAATTTTTTTGAGATTCTAAACCTAAATTTATATATTTCGATCTATATATTTACATTCATTTACATTCTGAAGGGCACTACCAGTTTCATGGTTTTATAGTATTAGTAGTGGGAAATTATGCAAGGAAGCTAGTTTATACAGCAATTAAAAAAAAAAAAAAAACCACCCTCAACTCATCTATCCATGCCCACTAATAATTTGTCTAATTCTCCCTTAAATTTATTTACACTACCCATTTCAACAATACCAAATGAAAGTGTCTTCTGACAATCAATCATTCTCTAGCTGAGAAAAATTTCACAAATCTATCCTGCATCTATCCTTTTTCAATTTAAGTTTTTGTTCCGTTATGCATGCACTGTATGATTAGAGTAAGAATACCATCATAGTTTCAATGGAAAAAATTATACGTAGGTATCATAAGGATTTTTTATAGTAGAAATAATTATGCATGATCAGTTAGAAAAATAATAAATACAAACAGTAATGAGGTAGACTAAGAACGAAATTGATTGATAAACTTTATTTTGAAAAAAGAAAACAACAGTTTTATTTTGAAAAAATGAAAGCTAGAAAATTTTACTGATTAAAGAAAAATCTATCTAATCTAAGTTGCACCATTATGTTTTTCTTCTTTTCTTTGTATAATTCTCGGTAACATTGAACGGCATTTTCTAATGCTCGTCAGGCATCAATGCTAAGCTCTACATCTGGATCATGATTCATAATTAAGTCTGAAGCAGTTTTTACTGCCCTAAACATTTTTTCAAGTTCTTGTAAGGGAAATTCTTTTTCTCGCTTTCTGCTTCTTCATATGTCCGTTTTTGGTCTAATTTAAGGAGAGTATCATTATTGAGACTTCAGAATATGCATCAATGCACTCTCAAACATTTCCAAAGACTTGAATCCAGGATTGTGTAGATTCTAGTGTTTGGAAATGTGTCCAATTTTGAAAATGTCTTCGGAAACATCCTGGATTTTGGACTCAAACCCGCAGGAATCGCTTGCACAATGAGACAAAACTTGTTTCCGCACTGCTCTCATGTTAATCTCACTAACTTCAAGCCATGCTTTGTTTGTTTTTGCTAGTATTTCTGATGTTATTTTTCCAGAATTCAGCCAAACATGGTGCATATTCTCCAGTTGTAGTCTTTATTGCTTGAGAAAAAGTTCATCTCAAATAATATGCTTTAAATGTCACAATGACACCTTTTAGAAAATTTTAGAAAAATGTCAGCCATATATGACTGCAATATCAATCGCAGTCACACATTATAAACCAAATCATCAGTTGCAGATTATAACTGCACTGTGGTGAATCTCATACTGAATGAAGCTGCACTGTGTGAAGTATTGCTATCCAGTACTCAAGATGCACCCCAACCATAGTCTTTTATACAACAGGAAAATCACTTCCCTGTTCCTGCTGGCAAAACTCCTATGTATTATTGACAGAACTCCATGAGCTGTCTTAACCGCTCAAAAACATTTATGCTGGAGTGTACAATTACTCTCTGCATCATTCTCCACCACCTTGAGTATGGTACAACCCAACTGATATGTTATGCTGAGATTAATACTGCTTTACCGGCCTCCGTAGCTGAGTGGGAGTGCAGTAGCACACGCTCTTTGAGTAGACCGGGGTTCAAGCCCCTGACTGCTGAATACGGTCGATCTGCCAACCCGCACTGGACCAGCGTGGCAGATTATGGTCCATTTCCCTCAGCATGAATTGTTGAGGAGGCTTCTATCCTGCAGTGGGTTGATAATAGCTGCACTTTACTTTTTTTTACTTTTATATATGCAGTACCTTCTATTTATCAATGTTAAACTCAATTGCTGCCACCACTTCACAGCCCATTTGTCCAATTTTTTTTATACAGGAGTATCATAATAACAAAAGGTAACTTAGTTTTCTATGAATAATTATTAAATTAATTTTTTTTTCATAAGTATGCATATCTTCAAATTGACAAAAAAAAAAAAAAAAAAAAGCTTCGTTAAGGCCATTTGAATGTAGTATTTCAATTTACATATGTTCTTGAATTTTTGTCTGTTTTAACCATTTAAACATGGATCTTTTGTAATATTCTGGAATATTCCATGTAATTCCAATAATCATTTATAATTTTGCCTCTTTTGTGATTTTTGAATAATATTATATTGAAGTATTACACTACTGAAGGCATTAAACTACTTGAAATGAACATGACCAATAATTAAACCTATAAATGCAATTTTAAATAAATAAAAAAGACAAACTAAGGGGCTGATCAGGAAAAGAAAAAAAAAAAAAAAAAAAAAAGACGAAAGATAAATTTCTCAGAGATTAAGTATAGTTAATTTAAATCTCTTAAGTAAAAGCATTAGTCTTAACAATTACACAGAATTATCATTTCTATTAACTTCTAATTAAATTTGATTTTCCAAATTCCTGAGAAATTATGCTTATTCTCTTAATCAGAAACTGGTAACAAAAGTAATTCCATTAAGAATTATTACATGTCTGGGATACCAAGCACTGTGAGTGTTTGTTTTTTTCCAGGAAATACATGCGAAGGAAGATTGTCCTAGAGAACAGAAGCAGAAGGATAAATGAGAAAGACGAAAAGTTGGTTCTATGAGTTTGGAATTGGACATTGAATACATGCTGACTGGTTACAATGTGTGTTTGGAGTGGTTTGGGAGATTGGGGATAACTGGTGCCAATTCAGAAGAACCAGGCATAAGGAATTTGTAACCTCTATTGAACTCTTGTTTCCTTTAACCATTTAAACACAGATAATCTCTAATATTCTGACATGTTCTGTAAGGAATTATCATTTATAATCCTTTAACAACAAAATAATTTTGCCTTCTTTGTAATTTCCTGTGATTTTTCAATAATATTACATCCTTAAAGTATTATACACTACTTGAAATGCACACTGAACCTATAAATGCGAATACGACTAACTCTATAGAAAGGCATGCAGCAGAAACTAAATGTAAATGGAAAAGGCCCACATTCTCAGGGTTCATAATGACAATGGGGTTCAGTTTTACTGAGAAAATATGGGAAACAGTTTTATTAAAATCCTTTTAACATATTAAAATATTTAAAATACTTATCTTATGTGTTTCCTGTTAAAAGGATTTTACCAAACCTCTTTCCTGTATTTTCTCAGTAAAACTGAAACTAATTGCCAGAAACTAAATGTCTTACAAGACAGAGACTTTGTAAGTAATAAGTCAGTAATTAACCTGATTGTGCTCTTTTGAATAGGATCTAGAAGCTTTTGACAGAAGTTTTGGTGGCACTACCCTGGACATGGGAATGATATTCCATGCTGGGCAGATTTCAGATTTGTACAGAGTGACTAGCTGCTTAGAAGAAAATAAGTTAATTAGAACAAAAAAAAAAGTTTTCTGGTGCAGCAATATTTGTGGTGTGCTTATGTCAAGAGAGATTAGAAGTGAATGTAAATTCCAACAGAGTAGTAACGAAGGCAAATGATGCAAGAAAGAAAGCTTATATAGCATCGGCAAAAAAAAAAAAAAAAAAAACCCAACACAGTTCACCCATCCATACCCTCCAAGAATTTGTCTAGTTCTTTCTTGAATTTATTCAAACCAATCCACTTCTGCAACAGAAGGAAGCCTGTTCCAACAATCAACCACCCGCTGGCTGAAGGCAAACTTCCGGACATCTGTCCTGCAAACATCTTTTCCTCAACTTATATTTATGTCCCCTCCATGTGTGTAGTCTCAGTAAGTGGAAGAATACCATTAACATTCAGCTTACTTAACCCATTCAAAGCTTTAAACATCTCAATCAGATCTCCCACAGGTGCCTAGACTCCAGAAGCTGCAATTTGAAGCACTGAAGCCTTCCTACATAAGAGCACCCTTTTGTTCCCTTTACCAGCCCAGTTGCCCTTCTCTGCAGTTGCCATTCTAGCAGTTCTACATCCTTCCTAAAGTGAGGACACCAACCCTGTATATAATACTCAAGATAGTCCTTTGTCAATATCATTAATAATACAGAAATAACAATGGGCTCAGCAGTGACCCCTGTGAAACTCCACTAATAACAATCATTCAATGAGCAGTGGCCACTGATAACTACTCTTTTTTTTCTCTCCCAATCAACCATTCCCCAGGTGCCATTAGGGCAATAAATTGCCCTTAAGGCCACACCGCTCCAGCTTGTACAGCAGTCTTTTATGTGCAACAGTATCAAAAGCCTACTTGAAATCCATGTATATGGTGTCAAAATTATTTTCTGTGTCCAGTTCCTTTGTCACTGAATCATAGTAACCTATTGGTTAGACAAGACTGCCCATTAACAAATCCGTGTTGTGAATGCAGTATAATTGTGAGCCTGTCCAGATGGTCCTGCATTTCTTTAACCAGTGATTCCATTATTTTCTCTGGAATAGATGTTAAGCTAACAGGTCTGTAATTACTCATGTTGCCTTTTCATCCCACTTTGTGAATTGAGGATATATTCGCACATCTCCAGTCAATAGGGCTTCCGCTGAATCCAAGGATGCTCTCATAGTTATGGCTAAGGGTTTGTTTTCCTCCTTTGCTGCCCCCTTAATGTACATTTGAGAGATTCCATCCACCCCAGGTGCCTATTTTATATCCATTCTCAGCAATTTCTCCTCCACCTTCCTTTCAGTTATCACAAAATCATTTGATAAACTTTTGGCATCCCTTCCATAAATAATTCCTCATGTGAGAATGTAGATGCATAATACCTATTCGATTTGTCCTCAACCTGAGCAGAGTCATCAACAGTTAACCCATAGACATCAAGTGGCCAAATGTAATTCAACCCCTTTCATCTACTGTTAATATAAGCATAGAAGTCTTTACTGTTTTTCTTGCATCCTTTGCAACAGATTTCTCGTAATCTGTCTCTCCTTACTTCCTTTGTGACTTAATTACAGACTCATTTATATATGCCCTAGTCTCCAGTATCACCTGATAATTTATATGCATCCTATACACCCCACTTCTCTGCCACGTGTCTCAATAGTTCATTTGTCATCCATTTAGGTCTAAGCCTTGAACAGTATTTCTTTGTTGGTATGAAAAGCCTATTAGCTTCTTTGATTACTTCACTGAATATTTCCCATTTAGAATTTGCTGTTAGTAACATCATCAGTTGGTTCCACTGCAATTTAAAAACGGTCTGAGACCACTGTAGTCACCCTTATGAAAGCAAAAGCCTTTCCCTTTACCCTTGACAGTAGGGAATTAGTGGGTAGAGTGCTCTTCTGGAAACAGCCTGACTATGCAATCACTTCAAAAATATATTTGGTTTAATTTTGTAAGCAGAATTAGAACTGGGCCAATAACATGCTATAAGTGCAGTTTTAGACTGCACTAAGTATATTTTTAAAAACCTTAAAAATATTCTTTTTGTGCAATAATGCCATTATGATTTGAACTTTTAAATGATTTTCATGTGTATAAATTTTATTATTATTATGCAGATGCATTTGTTTTATTTGGGGAATAGCAGTAAAACATGTACACCAGACTCATAAGTAATAACACTCACTGGTGTTATAAAATCAAATTGAATTATTGCAGTTATTATTATTTACAGCTTTAGCAGTCGAGATACTGTACAATGTGTATTATGTGCGTACAACTTTGTGTACATGGTCAAATTTGCATGCTGTGCAGACTGAAAAACCCAGAAGACCTTCCAGATAAAACCTGCCTCCCTTTGTCTGTAACTAGCTAACCCTGATTGAAGAGGCCTTTAAGAATTCCTCTGAACCAGACTTCATCAAATGAGTTCAAAGTGGTAAAATATGATACTCTCACGGAGATGAAGGGTGAACGGGTTTGTCAAATCACCATAAGTGGGGAATCACCTGCACATAATTCTCAATACTGAAAAAAAAGGGGGGAGGGAATGAAATCACCATCATAGTTTTAATTGAATGGAGAAAATGAACTAACTGCTGATAACCTCTGACCTTTTAGTAAATGCCTTCCTTGAATCATTTACTAATACTACATACAAGTTTAACAAGTTGAAAATGGCTAAGAAGAATTCTCACGAAACAAATGGATGACCTTGTTAACAACTTGTCAACAAGGTAAATAGGAACCAGTAGCAAAGGAAACAAACAGCAATAGTAGAACTGTCATAACATACTTTAGTGCTACAATATGTAAATACAGGAACTCCCCGACTTACGTAATACTCGACTTACACAAATTTGACTTTATGTAAGTTTACTATTTATATAAACGGGTTAAGTTTACTTTTGTCAGTAGTGTGGCTTTGCACTGGAGTGGTCATGTCTGTTCTATTTTTGATTTTCGCTGCATCAGGACCACCGCTGTTCAATTCCCTACACTGGCAGTTCAATCTAGGGATCGATGTGGCGGACTGATCTTATGATCGATTCTCCTTTGCGGTGATTTGTTTAGCGTTCGAAATGCAGCGATTTCCTGACCATTACTGGCCTTGTGGTCCTCTGTCGAGATGGCACATAATGGTCAGTCTATTTTTTGTCTATTTTTGTTTTGTTTTATTGTAGTGGTTTAAATCTCTGTTTGGTGATATTTCACATAAATTTGGACCTGGTGCCTGTCAGAAGTGGGGGGTACTGCTAAATTTCTATTTAATTGGCTCTTAAATTTCAAAGAATTATTATTCGTACATTTAGATTTTCTAAATTAATTTTGAGTTTCTGCTGCAATATTTTTACTCTTTTTACCCCTCTCTTCCCTCCCTCCTTGATTTGAAATTAGGTTTAATTTTGTCTTTTCGCTCTTGTCTTGCCGTACTGCTGGCATTATTTTATTTTTATTTTTATTTTATACCTTATTCTAATTTATATGATTATATTTCAAGCATCATGTAAAGGAATATGCTTTTTGCTGCACCTGATGTATGCTGTACCGTCCTTTTTATTTTTATTATCAAATATTCCGTTTTTCCAACTATTTCAACATTATTTATATATATATATATATATATATTTATAGAATATTAAGGATAATAGAAAATTATTAGAAAAAGTAAATCAATCCAACAATAATACCATCAGGGACCTAAGAAAATGCAAAGAAAAAAAAATATATATATATATTATCGCTTTTTACCGACAATCTAGATTACTTCAACTGGGGCCAACCACCCAGAATGTAGGCAAAAAACCAACAAGAGGTTCTCTGTTTCTGTAATGATCAATATATGCTAAGTAATTTAAATCTAAACCAAATATAAACCAGTATACGCCGAATATAAATCAAATGTAAATAAATCGAATGATGATTTAATTACGAAAGAAAATTTAGAATTATTAGAATCAAATGTAAGAAATATAAGTAAAATATAAATGTAAACGTATATTAATCATCGTTGACCTTTTTTTCTTTCCTTTTTTATCACTAATATAATTATAAATATATATATATTTTTATATATATATATATATATATAAATATATATATATTTTTTGCACCAACCACAAATAAATTCCTGTATTACCCTGAGAGGGTGTGTGGGGGGGGGGGGAAATCACCAAGAAAGAGAAGAAGAATGATGATATCCAGCTCAGGGCCCTGGGTGTGCCAAGCCCATACTCACCTGATGTGAGCCCCTATATTGATGTACCACTGGTGGTAAAATAACACACATTAGTTGGAATGATACATCCACTGCAAAATCTGTTCATTTGTTTCAAATGATGTCAGTGTTATCAAATTATAAAGATATTGATACAGCACTGGTTCCTACAATTAACAGGATTAAGCTTACTTAAAAGAAAAATTTTAAAATTCCTCCAGATAATATGATTTAAAGGATTATGTATTATAGGTGATAACAACAACGTTAATTGTTCAATGTTTAATATCTTCACTTCTCAGCCTACATTAAACAAAGCATTTACCAATGCATCTGAAGGCATTTTAAAATCAAGTGGATCAAATAAATTGGGAAGTTAATTACAGGGTGATTGATGACAGTAATTAGTATATGCTGCTGCAACAAGATCTAGAAAATTTATGCTGCTGGGTTGAGAAGTAGCAATTGAAGTTTAACATTGATAAATCCAAGGTACCATATATGGGCAGCAGTAATCCCGGAATAACATACCAACTAAGTGGTACCATACTCAAGGTGGTCGAGAATGGAATACACCTGAAATACACTGTACAATCTGATATGAGGTTCTCTGAGTAATACAGAATGACTTCTAGGCCAAATCATGGGGTTCTGTCAATGATATACAGGAATTTTGCTAGCAGAGACATGGAGATGATATCATGTTGTATAAACCAATGGTTCAGCTGCATCTTGGATACTTAAATGTTCTTTTAGTGGCATGGTGCACATTAAGAACTGGAAATTGGTGAAATAATGAGTACTTAACCTTGCATGGAAGTGTTATTTGCCTTTACAGGAGTTCTCTGAAGAAGTGGTACAGAAAGCATCCCAATTCAATTTAAGATGGATGTGGAACTGTTGAAATAGGTACAGAGAAAAGCAACAAGACTAGTCTTGAACCCTTATGCTGTCTCAGAAAACACACGAGGAGGCATTTTTAAAAAAAGGATTATTGCAGAAAAGATGCGTGAAAATTTGCTTTCAGTCAGAGTAAATGATTGTTGGAACCAACTTCTGTCTGGTGCTGTGGAAGTGGATAGTCTGAATAAATTTAAAGGAGGAATAAACAAATTATGAGAAGGATAGTTCACTATTTCTTTAGTTGATGCTGTATAAGCTTGCTTCCTTGTATCACTTGCACTAGTACTATTATCATTTAGTATCTGTAATTTTGTCTCTTTCTTCCAAACCACTCTGAAGGCAAGGATCAGCTAGAAAACATTAATTCACAATTCAGGGAGGCAATAAATTTGACTGAATGGCTAAAGTATTTGCATACTAAAGTGAAAATTTAGAGAGAGTAATATGAACAAAATGAAAATCATCTAATGAAGAATAAATGGAAATACAGTAGAACATCGATTATCTTAACCACCACTGCTGCAATTTTCCAGCCAGAACTGTTCTCAGAACCCATCTGTACCCTCCAAGAATTTGTCTAGTCCTTCCTTGAATTTATTCAACCCACCCACTTCCACATTTTTTTTTTTTTTTTAATGTAAACCCCAAACACGAGAGGTATTAGAACCTATAGTACTTAGCACTGTGCTTGGATTGGAGGTTGAGAAGACGAAAGAAGATATATGTTGACATTGGACTTGAACTTCTGTAGACTATAATTTTCAGGAAATACGTACGAAGGAAGGTTGTTCCAGAAAACGGTAGTTGAATGAATAAACGAGGAAGATGAAAAGTTGGTTCTGTGAGTTTGAAGTTGGACAGTAAATGGATGTTGGCTGGTGGCAGCACATGTTCAGACTGTTTTGAAAGAGAGAGCAGGAATTCAGAAGCCAGTTCAGAAGAACAGTGCCCATGGAAGTATCTGTAGAAAAGGCAGGCAGAAGAAACAGTACGTCTATGAGAAAGCGAGTGGAGAGACTCTGTTAGAGATGAATCATTAATTAACCTAACTGCCCTCTTCTGAATGGAATCAAGAAGCCTGATAGAGAGGTTTTGGGGGCACCACCCCAGATGCGGGAACAATATTCCATGGCAGGGCGGATTTGCAATTTATACAGAGTGAGCAGCTGTTTGGAAGAAAAGTAACGGCAAGAGCGAAAGAGAAAATAAAGTATTTTAGATGCAGAGGAAGCAATATTTGTAATGTGCTTATGCCAAGAGCGATTAGAAGTCAGGGTGATCCACAAAAGAGATATATCATTTTGCCTAGAAATCGGAGTGTCACTAAAGATAAGCATAGGAGCAGAAGAATCCTTTTTGCGAGATAAAAGACAGGACTGAGTTTTAGAAGGGTTGAAATCAACTAGGCTATCTTTGCCCCACTGGAGAATTACCTGAAGATCGGCATTTAAGGAATTGGCAGCAGATTTTCGAGAAATTGATGCTCATTGAGCAGGACAAGGTTTCTCAAAATGGAAAGTGGAATGCAATGTACTATCATCGGCAAAACTATGGATAGGATTTCCAGTCAATGGAAGAAGGTCATTAATATACAAGAGGAAAAGAGTGGGGGAAAGAACTGAACCATGAGGGACACCGGCATTAGTGGAGAAATTAGAAGACAGAGAGCCATCTACCATCACCCTCAGTGAGCGATCAGAGAGAAAACTGGATAACCAATTACTAAAAACAGTTGGCAAACCATAAGATGGAAGCTTGTTTAGAAGACCTTTATGCCAAACACGATCGAAAGCCTTTGAGATGTCAAGAGCAACTACTTGTGTTTCACCGAACCTTTCCATTGAATTAGTCCATAAATGGGTAACATAAGCCAGAATATCACCAGTGGATCGACACTGGCAGAATCCATACTGGCGATCGTTGATCAGACAGAATGTTTCTAGGTAGTTTAAGAGTTGGCGGTTAATTAATTTCTCCATTACTTTAGAAAGAGTAGAAGTAATTGCAATGGAACGATAATTGGATAGGAGGGGTTTGTCACCCTTTTTAGGAACTGGCTGGTAAGAGCAAATTTTCAAGCAGAAGGAAAAACACCTTTGGAATAAGAAAGTGAAAAAAGGCGGCAAAGAATAGGAGTAAGTTCAGGAGCACAGGTTTTGAGAACAAGTGGAGAAATACCATCAGGACCTGCAGCTTTCTTAGAATCAAGATTAGTCAAAATCCTTCTGACATCCTTTTGATGGAAGACCACAGGAGGCATTGAATGGAGCGTGTTCGGAATGGTAGGAGGAATTTTACAAAGGTCATTAATACATGAGTTGGAAGAAAAATGGGATGCTAGCAGGTCAGCTTTATGCTTGGCTGAAGTGACAACAGAACCATCTGGTTTGGAATGAGGTGGGAGCAGAGATGGGCAAAAGTAGTGGCCAATAACTTTGGCAAGAGACCAGAATGCTCAGCTATGATTAGGGCAAGAAGCAAGTTTTCTACTCTTAACCTGTTCAAACTCTAATTTGGATTGATTAATAACTGCTTTACAATTGTTGGGAACTTTGGTGTAGGCAGTAAATGAAACTGGAGAATTAGAAATAAGCCAATTACAATATGCAACATTCTTCTCTTGAACAGCCTTAGCACATTTATTGGAAAATCAAGGTTTAGATAAAGGACAAGATTTTAAAGTGGGGTGTGGGATGAAGGATTCCATTCCTGCAAGAATAATTTCACTGACACGATCTGAGCAAACGTCAACATCAGAAGTTTTGAAACAGTAATCCGACGAAGGAAAAGAAGAAAAGAAATCTCGCAGGTCATCCCATTTTGCATTCTTGTAATGCCAAACAACACGAGGTTGGGAATAGCCATGAGATAAAGGCTCCATTGGAGAAGAGACAATCACCAAGTTGTGATCTGAGGTGCCTAAGGGACCTCTCGCTTCGACTGTGTATTTAGAGGGATTGTTTGTGAGAAAAAGATCAAGTGTATTGGCTGTATGATTAGGATTGTCCGGTATTCTTATAGGTAAATGAACAGTCTGTGCAAGGTCATTAGTAATTGCAAAAGCCTCAGCATCTCGACCTGCTGGGTCGGTGTGACTAGAAAACGGAAGCCAGCTGGAGTTGTGAATATTAAAATCACCAACGGAAATTACCTCACTGTTAGGAAAGTTGGACTGGAGAAAGTCAAGTTGCAAAGAGAGGAAGTCAAAGAGCTCCAAGTGATTAGTGGAATTGGGAGAGCAGTAGAGACAACAGATGAATCTGACACAACGAGGTAGAGCGATTTTAAGCCAGAGAAGATCAAAGAGAGGAGATTCCAAATTGCCAAGTCGATGACAGGGAATATCAGAACAGATATATGCACAAATACCACCTCTGAGGCGAAAGGAATCATACAGCGAATAATTTGGGCATCTGAGATGAGCAGTATTTGAATCAATCGTTGACTGAGATTCTGTCAGAAAAAGTACATGAGGTTTGGCAGAGTGCAAGTGCAAATGGACATCGTTGAGATTATAATTGAGACCACGTATATTTGTGAAATTAATTAGGAAGTGCTTAGGCGGTTGAGATCTTTTCGCAGATAAGCTTGCTCTATTAGTTTGATAATTCATGTTGTATTCAATCTTGGAAGGCTGTTCTAACAATCAACCACCCACTGGCTGAAGGATGTTGTTCCTGTTATTTGGTGTTTTAGGAGCATTAGCAACTAAGGCCATATTGCTCCGGGGATATGCGGTGGTCATTCCATGACCTTTCCGCATCCTCCGTATTTGGTGGTCACGGGCTCGAACCCCAGTCTAATCAAGAAGCGTGGCTGAAGGCAAACTTCTGGAAGTCAGCCCTGCAACCATCCTTCCCCAACTTGAATTTATGCCCGTTCATATGTGAACATTTCCGTTTTTATCCTCATTCCCCCACCCCCCCTTTACTGGTCTTTTTTTTTCTCCCTCTGGGAGAAAGAGTTACATAAAAGTGATTAAAGGCAAAAAATGAAGACCAAGATAATACTAACAATGAAAAAAAATTGAGTATACTGAGTTATGCAAAGCCTTTAGAAAGAGACTCAGAGAAGACACAAGAAGATTTAACACAAGAAAAGTAGAACAAGCATTAAAGGAAAACAAAGGATTTAAATCAGCAGCCATGAGCAGTAATACAGAAAGACAAATGATACTGAAACTGAAGAATAGCGAGTGTACTTTATAAACAGCAGAGAAGGCATAATTCAAATAGCAGAAGACTATTGTAGAGAATTATACAAGGAGCGAGGGAATGATGCCAGCAGTGGGGAAGATGGATTGCAAAGTAGCAACACATATGACATACCTGATATTCTTCCTGATGAGGTAGAACTTGCATTGAAGAAAATGAAGAATCAGAAAGCCCCGGGGGGAAGATGAAGATACTGTAGAGTGGTTAAAATTGGGAGATAGAGAATTAACACAAAAAGGGGCAAGACTCTTCACAAAGTGCATTAGAAAAGGTGTGACGCCTAAGCAGTAGAATAATGCAATCATAGTTTTGCTGAATAAGAAAGGAGATAAATCAGAAATTGGAAATTATAGACCAATTAGCTTGTTATCCCACATCTACAAGTTGTTCACAAGGGTCAATACTAACAGATTAGAAAGAATACTTGATGAGAATCAACCGAAAGATCAAGCTGGCTTTAGGATAGGATTCTCAACTATGGATCACCTTCACGTAATATCACAGCTAATGGAGAAAGCAAATGAATATAAAACACCATTATGCCTGGCATTTGTGGATTATGAAAAGGCATTTGACTCCATACAGCATAAGGCAATGTTTCGGGCACTGGAAAGACAAGGCAGAGATACCCCACATATTATGATTTTGAAGAAAATGTATGAGAGTGCTACCTCCTTTATTACACTAGACAAAGACAGTAGGAAATTTAAAATCGAGAAAGGAGTTCGATAAGGAGACACAATATCTCCAAAGCTGTTTACTGCTGCCCTTGACGAAGCTTTCAGAAGATTAGACTGGTCGCAGAAAGGAGTCAATGTGAACGGAGAGTGCCTAAACCATTTACGACTTGCAGATGACATTGTGGTCATAAGCCACGATCCTAAAGAATTAGAGGAAAATCTTAATCAGTTATGCACAGTTAGTAAGGATTTTGGACTAAAGATGAACAAGTATACCACAGAAAGGAAAATTATGATTGAAGGAGCAGTAATTGAAAAGGTGGAGTCATATACTTATCTGGGACAAGTTATTAGCTGTAATAATGATAAATGGCTGGAAGTCAAGAGAAGAATAAATTTTGGATGGATAGCATTCAGAAAATATAGTCACATACTGAAGAGCAATATCCCAGTTTGTCTGAAACGTAAAATAATGAACCAATGTATACTCCCCACCATGACTTATGGAAGTGAAACTTGGGCACTCACCAAAAGAATGGAAGAGAAGCTGAGAACTACACAGCAAAGAATGGAACGAATTATATTGGGAATCAGACTGTTAGATAAGAAGAGAAACATATGGATTAGGCAGCAGATTCAAGTAAAGGACATTCTTATCAAAGCTAAAGAACTAAAATGGTCTTGGGCAGGACACATAGCTCAGAGACATGATGACAGATGGACTAAGAAAATAACAGAATGATACCCAAGAGGAGCTAGCAGAAAACCTGGAAGACAAAGGCAGAGATGGATAGATGAAATTCATGAGATTGTGGGTAGTAAATGGATGGCCAGTGCTCAAAACAGAATGAACTGGAAAGTTGTTGGAGAGGCCTTCATCCTGCAGTGGATTGAAAATGGCTGATGTTGATGATGATGATGAATCAAAGTGTTTGTATAAATACTTAACTAGGTGCCTTACAGAGGATCACAGATTGAAGTCTTTTTTTTTTTTTTTTACACTACTCTTTAAATCACTTCATGCAAATGTGAATAGATATTTACCCTTTAAATTCCCACCACCATCATCATCATCAGCCATTTTCAATCAACTGCAGGATGAAGGCCTCTCCAGCAACTTTCCAGTTCCTTCTCTTTTGTGCAACGGCCATCCATTTACTACCCAAAACTCATTAATTTCATCTATCCATCTCCACCGTTGTCTTCCAGGTTTTTTCCTAGCTCCTCTTGGGTACCATTCTGTTATTTTCTAAGTCCATCTGTCATCATGTCTTTGAGCTATGTGTCCTGCCCAAGACCATTTTAGTTCTTTAGTTTTGATAAGAATGTCCTTTAGTTGACTTTGCTGCCTAAGCCATGTGTTTCTCATCTTAATCTTATCTAACAGTCTGATTCCCAATCTAATTCATTCCGTTCTTCACTGTGTAGTTCTCAGCTTCTCTTCCACTCTTTTGGTGAGTGCCCAAGTTTCACTTCCATAAATCATGGTGGGAATACTTTGGTTCATTATTTTATTTCAAACAAATTTGGATATTGCTCTTCGGTTTATGACTATATTTTCTGAATGCTATCCATCCAAAATTTATTCTTCTCTTGACTTCCAGCCATTTATCATTATTACAGCTGATGACTTGTCCCAGATAAGTATATGACTCCACCTTTTCAATTACTGCTCCTTCAATCATAATTTTCCTT
The DNA here is from genome assembly GCF_048544385.1 of Mastigoproctus giganteus. Classification (NCBI taxonomy): domain Eukaryota; kingdom Metazoa; phylum Arthropoda; class Arachnida; order Uropygi; family Thelyphonidae; genus Mastigoproctus; species Mastigoproctus giganteus. The sequence continues at coordinate 21,481,345 of NC_143581.1, read as the reverse complement.
TCTGTGGCATACTTGTTCATCATTACTTTTGTTTTAGCCATATTCATCTTTAGTCCAAAATCTTACTAACTGTGCGTAACTGATTAAGATTTTCCTCTAATTCTTTGGGATTGTGGCTTATGACCACAATGTCATCTGCAAATCGTAAATGGTTTAGGTACTCTCCATTCACATTGACTCCTTTCTGCGACCAGTCTAATCTGCTTTCTCAATTTTAAATTTCCTACTGTCTTTGTCTAGTCTAATAAAGGAGGTAGCACTCTCATATATTTTCTTCAAAATCATAATATGTGGGGTATCTCTGCCTTGTCTTTCCAGTGCCCGAAACATTGCCTTATGCTGTATGGAGTCAAATGCCTTTTCATAATCCACAAATGCCAGGCATAATAGTGTTTTATATTCATTTGCTTTCTCCATTAGCTGTGATATTACGTGAAGGTGATCCATAGTTGAGAATCCTGTCCTAAAGCCAGCTTGCTCTTTCGGTTGATTCTCATCAAGTATTCTTTCTAATCTGTTAGTAATGACCCTTGTGAACAACTTGTAGATGTGGGATAACAAGCTAATTGGTCTATAATTTCCAATTTCTGATTTATATCCTTTCTTATGCAGCAAAACTATGATTGCATTATTCCACTGCTTAGGCATCACACCTTTTCTAATGCACTTTGTGAAGAGTCTTGCCACTTTCTGTGTTATGTCTCTTCCTCCCAATTTTAGCAACTCTACAGTAACTTCATCTTCCCCCCCGGGGCTTTCTGATTCTTCATTTTCTTCAATGCATGTTCTACTCTCATCAGGAAGAATATCGGGTATGTCGTATGTGTTACTAATTTGTGATCCATCTTCCGCACTGCTGGCATCATTCCCTCGCTTCATGTATAATTCTCTATAGTAGTCTTCTGTTATTTGAATTATACCTTCTCTTCTGCTATTTATAAGTACACCATCGCTATTCTTCAGTTTCAGTATCATTTGTCTTTCTGTATTACTGTTCATGGTTGCTGATTTAAGCCCTTTGTTTTCCCTTAATGCTTGTTCTACGTTTCTTGTGTTAAATCTTCTTATGTCCTCTCTGAGTCTCTTTCTAATGTTAGGCTTTGCATAATTCAGTATATTCAATTTTCTCCTTGTCAGTGTTTACCTTGCTCTTCATTTGTCACCTTTGGTTCATCATAACAAATGTTTGACTAATTTTTTCTTCCTTGGATTTCTTTTTCCCCCTATAGGTTTCTTGGGGTTTTATCACTTTCAGAAAGTTGTAATATTCCTTGTCGATATCTTGGTCCGGAGCAGTCTGCAGAAACTCAAACTTGTTCTTAAGTTCCAGTACACACTGCTTTTTCTCCTCTTCTGTTATCTCAAAGACCTTCGTATTATTTACTCGAGTCAGTTTTTTCCTTTCTTTTCCTACATCTATATCAAGTGTCCATCTTACCATTCTGTGATCATTTCCAACATTTACCTTATTCAGGACAGTAACATCATTCACGATATATCTTCTGTTAGTGAGGATGAAGTCGATTTCATTAGTTGTTAATCCATTTTGACTCTTCCAGGTCCACTTTCTGTTCACCCTTTTCTTGAAAAAAGGGTTCATTACTGACAATCCTCGAGATTCTGCAAATTCCATGAGTCTTTCAACTCTTTTATTTCTTTCAGCAATTCCAAAATTTCCTATAGTTCCCCTTTCTGCACTGTTTTGTCTTTTTCCAACCTTAGCATCAAAGTCCCCCATAATGATAGTTTAGTGGGTTTTCTGCTCATCTAGAAGACTCAATTTCAGTATACATTTCTTCAACCTCTTCATCACCATGGCTCGATGTTGGTGCATAAATCATTATAACCTTTAGCTTGTACCACTTAGAAATCCTGAGTATTACTCTTGACACCCTTGGTGATGTACTTTTGAATTCCATAATGTTGTTTTTTATATCCTTATGGACCAGAAACCCAACTCCACCTTGGCTCCTTTCACTGTTTCCATTGGTGTACAGCAGATTTCCACTTCATAAACTTATAAGTGATTCATTTCTTTTTCTTGTTTCAGCCACACCGATGATATCCCAATTCACATTTTCTAGTTCCTTTTCCAGCTCTAATATCCTGTTTTGACCAATGAGCGCTCTTACGTTGTAACAGGCCAAGTTCAGTTTCCGTGCATGGCAGCCTGGTCGTACCCAGAGATTCTTAGCACCCTCTGCTTCCACTCTGATCCTCTCGCTGCCGTAAGAGGAGGAGTGAAAGCCGCTGGGGACTGAGGTCCATTTGTTTTGCCGTGCTGACATGTGTTGGAGGGTTTGGTCTTTTCCTCTTCACGCTGACGAGGCGTCTTGAAGAGAACCACTCTACACATTCGTTGCCACCTAAGTGACATAACCGGGCTTACCATTGAGAAGGTGTGCATGAGTGGATTTTAGGGAAGCAGGCCAACCGGACTTCTCTTAAATCTTCTGTAGTAGAAAGTTATTGGATCCATCAGTGTTTTAGACTGAGTGTCTGACAACACACAGAATACCTGTTCCCCTCTACTACTACTACTCTCTAATACTATTCACTTGTATTAGATAGGGAAGTCATAAATTCACTGTATAAGGCATTGGTAAGGCTGCACTTGGAATACTTTGTTCAAATATGATGACCACACCTAAAATCAAATATACTGAGCTTCTTGACAGGGTCCAAAGACAGGTGACGTGCTTTGTGAGATTGGCAAAAATGTGTTCACACGAGAAAAAATTTCAGATGGTGGGCTAAGTTGGTAACTAGGTACCTTAGAAGGGGCCAGATAAGGCTCAGTATAATTTATACTATTTCCTCTATAAGGCTCAGAGGAAATACTATAATGAATGAAGATAGAATTTTCACCATCTAAGTGATACCAGAACTAGCAGACAAATTAAAATTGCATGGGAAGAGGTATGAACTGGACTGTGGGAAGTTCTTTTTTAGCCAACAAGTTATAAATTACTGAAATAAGTTACTTCCCTAGATAGGCTGACATTTCGAGAAATTAGAAATCAGCTGGAAAATCACCTATGTGAGAGATGAAGTGTTTTTTTTTTTGTTGGTGTAGCGAATGCCTAGGACAATCACTGCACCATGTGGGTATAATAATATTAATTAATTAAGTACCATAAAAATAAACTATCATTTTCATAAAGGTAGTAATTTTTCTTTATTTAAAAAAATAAAAAGTTTCATAACACAAATAAGTACGTGGGTTATTTCTAAACCCCAAAAGAGAATCTTATGGTATGGTCACTTACGAGTATTTCTTACTTCCCCTCAGGCAAAGATAATATACATATCTCAGTGTTTTTCAAAGTGTATTCCCTAGAGCTAATGCAAATGGAATATTCTCAGAATATCCGCCAAAAGATTATTCCCAAGAATTAGCCATCCGTACGAAGAACCGTAGGGTCCCATGGAATACAATTTGGGAAACACAGCCTTATTGTTTTGCATTGCAAAAGGTTCTACAGATCACAACCATGGAGTTCCATGGGAGAAGTAATCAACAGCAGGTTGTGATCTATTTATATTAATTTTCAGATATTAGCATTAGCAGAGGCATATGATGCAAGAAAGCACGCTTATGCAGCATCAGCCATGAAAAAAAAAAAAAAAAAAAAAACCCTCCCATTTCACCCCTTCCAAATGCCTGTCCAGCTCAGCCTTAAATTTATTTAGGCTATCAACTTCCACAACAAAATATGGAAGTCTGCTTCGCCAATCAACCACCCGATCACTAAAGGCAAATTTCTGCACATCTATTCTACAACTGTCTTTCTTCAATTTGAATCTATGCTCCCCCTCAGGTTCTTAATCTAAGCAAGAGGAAGAATACCATCAGCATTCGGCTTGCTCAACCCATTCAAGGCTTTATACACCTCAATCAGATCACTCGCAGGTGCCTATCCTCCAGGGGCTGCAATTTGCAGAACTTAAGCCTTTCTTGGCAAGACCCCCTTTGTTCCCCTCACCAATCTTGTTGCCCTTCTTTGTACTCATTCTAGCAACTCTACATCCTTCCTGAAATGAGGACCTGATCATTGCCTTCTACAACAGGATAACCTCCCTGCCCCTGCTAGCAAAATTCCTATATATCATTGACAAGATTCCATGAACAGCCCTTGCAGCCCATCTGCACTGCTCAGCAAACTTCATATTTCACTGCACAATTACCCCTAGGTCTTTTTCACTTTCCACTTCCCTGAGTGTAGTACCACACAGTTGGTACATTTCTCTTGGATTATTGCTACCCATATGCAGTACTTTGCATTTGTCAATATTAAACTTCAGTTGCCACTTCTCAGCCCATTTGACTCATATATAACGATTTCCACATAACACTTTTGTTTTAAAAAAAATTTCACTATATAGATTTCTAAGGCAGAAAACATCAAAATAATGCTATTCTTCTAAGCATAAAGGTAAAGTTCATAAAATTGCAAATAAAATAATTATTATACAGCTAATGAAATCTAATAAACAAAATCCCATAACAAGATAAAAAATCTTTTAACTGATAATGAAGAGGATGATAAATTCAGTTTTCCCCACTCATCAAAGCTGGCTGTGATATGGTACAAAGCTACATACAACAGCCCCTTTGTGAGTGGGGCTCAACTGACATTAACAGATGTCTGAAAACGTTTGTTAGTTTTATACACTTTTGAAATTTAAAGAGTAATATGAATGTAACATAAATTAGATAACACTTAATATTTATACACATATGGAGATATACAAAGAGAACTCAGTTATGAAGAATACAAAATCTAATGAATTCAATTGTAAAAAAATATAAAAAAATTACATTAATTAAAATTAAACAATTTAGTGAGTTAATGTGTTTAGTAGGTTACGTTTTAGGCCCATTAACAAATTGAAATAATTCATGATTTATTAAAAAAAATAAATAAATAATAGTAATAAAAAGCAATGACTTTTATGCATGTACCAAGAAAAGTTCCTTCCTATGCATCACCACACTACCCATCATTCATTCCTCCAACCACTGCATGGCAACAAACATAATATCCATTGCTTCATCTACAATACGTGATATATAGATAGCCTATATGATATGTACGAAAAAAATAAATGTCAAATGTCTATTGGTCTGATTTCAATGAAATTTGGGCTGGCTTAACAAATCTTTCTAAAAGGCATAAATGTAAAATTTCATGAAAAATAATCATCACTGTTGTTGTTGTTATTTTAGTTTTTAGGAGCATTAGCAACTAAGGCCATATTGCTCCGAGATATGCGGTGGTCATTCCCTGACCTTTCCGCATCCTCCGTATTTGGTGGTGACGGGCTCGAACCCCGGTCTAATCAAGAAGCGTGTGCTACGCACTGCTGCTCCTTCCCACCTGGCTACGGAGGCGCCAATCATCACTGGGAGTCAAGTTATTACATAAGGATGGGGGGGGAGTGGTGATAATAATTGTCAGATTCCTATTAGTTTGATTTTAATGAAAAATTTGGAATGGCATCACATATCTTTTTAAAAGACCAAATATACAATTTCGTGAAAATCTGTTCCCTGGGAGTCAAGTTGTTACATATAGAGAGTCAGCTAGATGAACAGGGTGAAGACAATAGGCACATTATGCATATGTGCTAACATGCCTAAAAATTATTTCCTGGGCTAAAAGTCTACAAATACAAAATACTTAATAACACACTACTAGTTACATCCATATACAACTATAATTTCAAGAAGTTCAATCTGCATACTACAGAAGAATAACAGATGAATAAATAACAGAAGAATAAATCAATAACAGATGTGACACCAGAAAAAATTAAGTTTATCTAATTCCATAGTTGATATTATTGTAATGCAAGTGGGCACTAGAATGCTGTTGTCAGTCCAACTTAAGAAGCCTTATAATGTGACTATGAATATTAAAAATATTCATATACATATTTTTCATATGTTGGCTCACTCACTCTGGTCAATATCATAAGCAGGGCAAAAATAATAAAAACACGCATAAAGGCAGTAAGTATCCATTTTTTTATTAATTTTTTGTAGCCCAAGTGACTATATTAGGTGCATTTTGTATCCAAGTAACTTTATGGAGTAATATAATACTGCTTATATGGTCACATCTGAATATTTCAATTTATTTATTTTTTTTAAATTTCTTAATCAAACAGAAATGGATGAAAGACATTTTAAAAAAATGTGTATAATAAATAAACCCCAATGTAAAACAATGCTTTTTTTTGACCAGTGATTATAAAGGATAGCATACACCGACATTATTGCCTATGTTCCTCCTCTGCTTGCCTCAATTATCAGAATACAAATTTTAATTGCTAAGAAATAATCACTGTCACTGAACATGACAGGTTACTTTGTTCTTACATGGTAAACAGTTTTAGACTAGGTAAGTGCTATAAGCATCCCCTTGCACCCACCACAATGTTAAAAATATTTTTGTGATCAGGTAGCAGAGTCAATGAAGACAATGCATACACTTGCAGTTTCGATCACATAATAAAACAATTTCTTTAAAAATTTTATTGGAACAATAATATGCTTTTATAGTAACAAAGTTTGCAGCAGATGAAATAATTCTCATCATAATTTGATGCATTAGCCATTGTACAGTAGACTATCGAAATAACGGCACCCCAAATAATGGAACATTCGAGCTCGGATGTTCTGTTATTTGGGGAACATATGGCACATTGAGATCGGATGTTTACATACAGCGCTGATGTCTTGCAGTGGCAAAAAAAAAAAAAAAAAAAACCAGCAAGTCAGCATACATACAAGAAAAGAAGAACAACATTAAAGCTTAGGGACAAACTTGACATAATCCAAACTATTTCATTAGGGTCACCCGGAACGTTAATTCATCTACCCATCTACTGTGTGTACACACCCATGTGTAATGGGTGTGTACACTGTGTGTGTTCTCTGGTCGATTTGCCTGTTTTGCTGGATGAAAAACCACAGTTTGGTGGGGGGGGGAGAATCTTGTTATCTACGCTTGAGACCAGCTAACTCAGCCACAAAGTGAATAGCCCCGTAAAAGTTCCTTGTGTCATTGAGGGGATTCAAACCCAGGCCTTTTCCACCCAGTATGGGGAGGACGTGACAATACCACTGTGCTACCTGCACAGACTAAACTTGATATAATAAAGAAAATAGAATGGGGTGTAAGCAGAAGTGTATTAATGGCAGAATATAACATTGGATCATCAACATGTTTTATGTTTTTTATGTACAGTTAATAAAATTTCATTCTTAATCTCTATTTTTCTTATTTAACCTCATTATTTCTGCATTAAATATATTAAAATTAAAACTTTCTAGATAATAGAAAAATCAAAATAACAGCACCTTGAATCCCTGAAGGTGCCATTCTTCTGAAAGTCTACTGTAATTGGTAAACTGTCTTTAGAAAAGTGTGAGAATTTCATTTGTAATAGAAATATCCAAGCAAACAACTGTCCAGTTGTATAGACTACACTACCCAGACATGCACTAGATATCTATCTATGCTGGGCCACAGTATTTAATACATGCCACTTACATGCATTTCATATCATCAGGTAACATTTTGTTAGTGATAAACTAACTTCATGCAGCACTCAAAGATTAAGATAAATATTCAACGTAAGTTAAGGGATATAAACAGTTTTTAAATTCCTCTCAGTGGACCCAACTGATGATGTTACCAACTGCAAGTTCTAAATGAGAAGTGTTCATGAAAGTAACTGTAGAAGCAAATCGGGCTTTTTACACCACTAAGAGATATAGTTGCAGAGAATAAAAATGCATGGCATGATTACAAATTATCAGTGCACACAGAAACTAAACTGGTAAGCATAAACTAGTTTGCATTCAAGTTATTAGAGGGATTATGAGAATTCCTTGGCTAAGAATGAAAAGAGAAGTAGCAAAGATTTAATATAACACCAGAGGGAAAGGGATGAACCACCTTCTCCTGCTAGATATAAATGGCTTAGCTATCAAATGATCCTGTTCAAAGTTGCTGATAAAAACTAAATAAATATTCTGCATCTATATTTACCCATGAAGACGTTTTTAGGGATGGGAATACTAGCAGAAACCAAGTTATAACTGGGAGCTAAATGAATTTATGATTAGTGAGAAGAAAATGGAAGAGATATTGCTAAAGCTAAAAGTAAATAAGGCATTTGGGCTGGTGGGATGTATTCCATTATATTAAAAAAAGCAGCAAAAGAGGTAAGTGAGCCATTGGCCATAATCATGAGAGCATCCTTGGATTCAGGAGAGATTCCCACAGATATATAAATTGAAGGTGTGCAAATGTGTCTCCTATTCACAAAGGTGGATCAAAGCATGACATGATCAATTATAGACCTGTAAGCTTGTTTTCAGGGTTAGTTGGTTGAGTTTTATTGGCGCATTAGCAACTAAGGCTATAATGCGCAAAAACCTGGTCATAAAAAAGATAAAACTTTCAGTGGCCTAATGAATTAGGTCACTAAGTCAAGGTATAAAAACAAGTATAAACTGTAAAAGACAAATATCAATAAACAAGTAACAATTTTTTAAATATGAGTAAAAAGGTTTACTGATTTCAAAAAGTTAAAAATAGCAGACACATGGTCATTGTCGGATAAAATCTGACTGAGTGTATATGGCTCTGTCAGATGATTAAAAGCGGTAAAACGGATATTGCTAAAATCAGGACAGTCAATTAAAATGTGTCTGATTGATAAAACTGTGCCACAGGACTCACACATAGGAGGATCATCAGCCCTCAGCAAAAATGAATGAGTCAAATGACTATGTCCTATGCGGATCCAGGCAAGAACAACTTCCTCCTTACGATTCCTGCGCAGACTAGACAGACTGCCACGGTTAAATTACAGGCTTTATATGATATAATTTATTCGTAGTCTGTCTATTCCACGAATCTTGCCATTGGGAGTATATCTTCTGGAGTATTATTTGCCTGTAGTCTGTATAAGGGACTGACAGGCAGCGATTATTGCTGGGAATTGCTGATTTGGCTGCAGTGTCAGCCAAATCATTTCCCTCAATCCCAATGTGGCTGGGAATCCAGCAGAAGCGGATATTGTAATCATGTTCGTGGAGAGTGCGAATCTTCTGCTGAATGCAAGACAGAACTGGATGAGAATTATATCTCACAGTTATTAAAGCCTGTAACACACTGAGAGAGTCGGAATATAAAATGAACCATTGGTATGGCATTTACTAATGTGATCCAAGGCTAACTCTACAGCGTGCAGCTCTGCAGTAGATATGCTGCATTCGGGGAGAATCTGCTGAGATATGGTGGTGTCCGGAAAGACAGCAGCAGATCCCACATATGATTCCGACATCGAGCCGTCTGTGTAAACTGGCGTGAAGTCAGAATGTTCAGCTCGGTATGCTGAATAAAGCTGCAGGTAGACAGATGATGGAGTGTCCGACTTTCCCCAATTCCTAAGGGACAAGTCACATGCTGGGACATGAGCATGCCAGGGTGGAAGGGGTTGCTTTGGTGTTTGGGCAACCTTGTCTACCTTGAAATTAAGTTTTTGAGTAGCTCTTAAAAACAAATACCAAAAGGACGATTGGCAGTCTTACGGGTGTTGTACAAATTTTCCCATCGTGGCTCAAAAACGAATGGCCACGTAGGATGGTCTAGCAGGGATTTCAGTTTTAAAGCGTACTTTAGAGACAACTGTTTACATCGAAGCGATAACAGTGGTTCGTTTACTTCGACGTATAAGCTCTGGACAGGAGATGTTCAATATGCTCCAATAGCGATACGGAGAGCCTGATGATGGACAGGATCCACCCATCGAAGTACACAGTAATTCAGGTTCAGGATGAAGATTACACTTACGACAAAAATGTATGCAAATGGTCTTCTCCAGCGAGAACCTGAAGCCATTAGCAAGTGCCCAGGAATTAAGGCGATCAATGGCTTTTTGCAGATCTCTTTCAATAATCCTCATGTTGCATGACTGACAAAATATGAAGTCATCAACATAGAGGGCACTGTCTACAGTTGGAGGAAGTTGTTCTGTGATGGAATTTACTTTGATGGCGAAAAGCGTGACACTTAATACTGATCCTTGTGGTACTCCCTCCTCTTGGCTGAAGGAACGAGAGAGTGAGGATCCCACACGAACTTGGAAAGATCGATTGGCAAAAAGTTTTTAATAAAAATGGGGAGATGCCCTCTAAGACCAAGGCTATGCAAATCTTTTAAGATGCCAAATCTCCAAGTTGTGCCATACGCTTTCTCCATGTCAAAGAATACAGACACCAAATGTTCACGTTTTAGGAAAGCATCCCGGATGGATGTTTCCAGTCTAATAAGATGGTCCAAAGTGGACCAGTTCCTTCGGAAGCCGCACTGGATATTGGAGAGAAGGTCATTTGATTTTAAATACCATATTAAATGAAAATTAACCATTCCCTCCAGGATTTTGCACAGACAGCTAGTCAGAGCAATAGGACGATAATTAGTAGTGACTTTTGGATCCTTTCCTGGCTTAGCAAAGGCAACAACGATTGCCTTGTGCCAGGAATCCAGAAACTGCCCTTCAATAAAGATTCTGTTATATAGAAGGAGCAAATAATTCATAGATTTTGGTGAAAGATGCTTAATCATTTCATAATGGATGCCATCTGGTCCAACAGCACTTGCTTTGGAGAGAATAAGAGCTCTTTTCAGTTCCTGTATAGTGAATGACCTGTTGTATGGATAGAACATTGTGTTTCCGGACCAAGAACTCTGGGGAATACGAAGATGATGCAGAGATGTTAGAGAATGTTTCCCCAAGAGATTGCTATTGCGGTTGGATCTGCAATAGTGCATCCATTATAATCTAGGATTGAAGAAGGGTGGAATGAATATTTTCCCTTCATTTTCCGGATTTTAGCCCAGACCAACTTAGTACTAGTCGACTGGGTAATTGACGAAGTAAAACGGATCCACGATTCCTTTTGACTCTGACAGCAGATGTAGCGTGCTTTGGCTCGTGCGCACGTTTAAAGGCTATAAGATTGGTCGTGGTAGGATATCGGCGGAATATCCCCTTGTTTTCAGGGAAAGTAATGGAGTCAATGCTTAAAGAAGTATGAATGAATCGTAACAGGAATGGAACTATGTGGACATCAGAGTATGGGTTTGTTAGGGGAGGGGGGGATTCTGTCTAACCAATCTGATTGGCTACTGTGATGCATTAATGAAGGAACTGGATGCAAATAATAATATTGCCAACACATGTTTAGATTTCAGTAAAGCTTTTGACACTATTCCACAAGAAAGATTGCTGTGCAAATTGGAGCAGTGTGGCACTACGGGCAAGTTACTGCTAAGGATAGGTGGCAGATGCCAGAGGGTGGTTATAAATAGGCACTGCTCTTCTTTGACTAATGGTATTAGTGGAATTCCTCTGGGTTCTGTCATGAGCCCTTACTGATTACAGTATTTATTAATGATATTGATGAAAGCATACAAGTATCAAGCTTACTGTTTAAGTTAATGACACGAATCAAGGCATACTACTACAGTAAGATCTATAATAATTAGGCAGCTGGGCAGAGAAGTGGCAATTGAGGTTTAACATGGGTAAAAGCAAACTACTGCATATGGGCAGCAGTAATCCCAGAATAATACACCAATTAGATGGTATCACACTCAAAATGGTGGAGAATGAAAGAGACCTAGGGATAATTGTAGTCCGACATGAAGTTCTCCGATCAGTCCAGACAGGCAGCTAGAAAAGCTCATGGGATTTTGTCAACCCACTTTATAAGACTTTGTCAATGATTAACTCACTGTATAAGACAATGGTTAGGCACTACACCTTGAATACTAAATACAGGTCTCAAAGTGTCATTTTAAGAAAGATGTGCTCTCTTACAACAGATACAAAGAAGAGCAAGAAAATAATAAAAGTCAAGGACACAAAGGGGGTATTCTCACCACAAAAGGCTTTGGTTCTGTAAATTGCAATGCTTGGAAACTAGGCACTTGTAAGGAGACCTGATTGAAATGTTTAAAGCTTTAAATGGATAAAGTAAACTTAATGATGATGATATTCTAAAATCTTCCCAGACTACACAAGGGGTCATAAATTGAAAAAGGATGGCTGCAGGATACATATGTGAAAATTTGCTTTTAGCCAGACAGTAATCGTTGGAACAACATATTATTTTGTGTTGTGGAATTGAGTAGCTTGAATAAATTTAAGGAAAAATTAAACACTATATTATTAGGACAGACATTTGATATGGAATCTGTGTTGTTGTTTTTTTTTTTTGTTAGTTCTTGGCACATCGGCTTCTGTGACCATAATGCACCTCCCAAAGTTTTGCATTTTACTCTGATCCAAGCCCGAGGCGGGATTTGAATCTGCAACCTTTGGGCTGCCAGGTAGGCACTTTACCCACCTAGCTAGCCCGGTCGGGTGTGTGTGTGTGTGTGTGTGTGAGTGATATCTTTTCTTGCTGATACCATATAGACTTGCTTCCTTGCAACATTTGCCAGTGTTACTAATTATAAAAATAAAATCAGGCATGGGACTTTTCTGTAAATGTTAGAAGATATGTTTGAACATGATGAATTATGTTTCACAATTACATGGAGGGGTACACCCTTGGATGTACCTCTCTCTCATCTATATTCCTGTGAAAAGTCATATATGGAAAAAAAATTATTGGTTGTTTTTTTATGATATTATTTTACTGGTTGATTTATTACCTAAATACTTCAAATAAATTTAATAATAATAAAAAAAAAATTTAAGCATTGTGAAAGGTAAAACCAACATTTCTGAAAAATATCATATTTATCTCCTCTGGTTGAATTATGAGAATAATTTTTAACTGCTAAAGTAACAATCACTGTCACTAAACATGACAGTACACTAAACTCTGGTCTTGTAAGATAAACAGTTTCCGACTAGATGAGTGCTGATTCCCAAAATATCACTTAAACCTCTCCCCCGATTTCCTGGAGGGGCCTCACTTGATCTCCAGAGAATCTTGCTCTCTTAAGATTCGTCAAGATGGCTGTGATATGAATATTAAATAACACAGACCACAGCCAACTTGACGGTCTCAAAATGCAGATATATTCTTCACGGTAATTCAATCATGCCTACCTAAGCAATCAGCCTCCAAAATCAACTCTTACATAATTTAAGATTAAATGAAATCATATAAAAATTATACTTCAATTCAATAATATTTAAAGTGTTGTGATTCATAGTGACATTTTAAGGAACATATTAACTGTTTTTAAAAGTTGGAAAGTACAAGCAACAAAATCAGCTCAACAATACTCTTAAATATTTTAAAAAGAAAACAAGATAATTTCAATATGTAATCACTAATAATCTAAATCAAACACAAAAATACCATGGGATCTGCCAGCAGAAGAATTCTCCTCAGTTTAGCTCATCAAAGATAGCTGTGATATGGCTGTAAGTCACACATTTCCCAGCATCTTTGATGGCTAAGCTAAGGCCTGGTGTCTCATCTTCAGATCAAATTAGTAATAAACAGCAGTGGCTGTACACAGCACATATTCCATCTTGTTCTACTGAATTTTCATTTATTTAATAATCCAGTTATTTCAAAAATGCAACTAATAACCATAAAATATTAAACAGCAGCAAAATTGAGAATTTTTCTACCAATTGTTTATTTTAAAATGAAAGCACTAAAACATTTTCATTTAACTGCAAAACATCACATTATACTTGAATTGAAAATATTTTATATTACCATTAATATCTCACTATTTTATAATTTAACAAACATTATTTTGTTGAGAACATTGTTTGTAGCTCACCATGAATCATCATTTGGTAATTGTTATGTTAGGAAGCATTCATTCCGTCAAAGACAAGGTAGTGAGATGGCAGATTTATCACATCTCACTACCCATGTCTTTCACAGAAAAAATGCAAAATAAACACAATCAAACATCTAGTTTCTGAGATTGCATAAGGGTAGATTTTCTTCTCTCCTCTATCTGACTTTTCACTTCAGGAAGGAAGGAAAACATAACTCACCTCAAAGGACAAATAAAGATTGATGAAATTTTTATCTGATAACTACAAATTATGGGAAAAAAATATATCCAGGATAATGTTAATTTTCTTCCTTTTCAAATAGCGACTCCAATTTTAAACTCAACCATAGTTTTTTATTTCTGTAACTCAATAATGAAAAAGGACTGACTGGAGACCCACTCATGATATTCAATATAATAATACTGTTAGTGTAAACAACTCATTACTATGATAGCAGTTATAATTTAAAAAAATAATAATAATAAATGCATATATAAAATAAATAAATATATTTATTTATAATATTCCCTATAGGGCTGTGTTTAGGAATTAATGAAATATTGCATTGTCCTTTGGTACATCCAATCACCAAACCTTTGTGGTTTCTGTGAAATAGGGCCCTGATATATGAAAGCTTTTTTATATAAACTTTTAAGGAATTTATGTTTGGCTAAAGTTAGATGCTAAGTTTGGTCTCTGCATTAAATAGGGTTTATTAAAGTGACTGGAAATGGTGATAATTAATGTATTAAAAGGTTGGTGGACACTTCCATTAGAAAATAATATTTTCTTTTATTTTACAAGTTTTGTGTGCTTTGAATGCAAAGGAGACAAGACTATTTATTCAATATTTATTAGTTTTCCAAAATATTCTTTCAATATGAGTGCAGCATCGTACAAACTACACACATTTATAGGCACTATCTCCACTATACTACTACTCTTTGCCACCATATTTTATGTGAGTTCATCCAAGTTTATACATGTCTAAAATGAACTGTGCTCAAATTCAACCCATTTCAGAAAAACTTCCTTTTTTATTTTCTCAGCAGTGCTTATAGAGTAAATGGCTAATAATATAAGTAGTGCAAACTTGAGCTATTTCTCTATTAATTCTACTGATAATCTTGCTTAATTTTCTCTCAACCCAGATTGCACTTTTAAGTATTCCATGAATGGCTAAAAGATATTACATCACCCACAGGCTCATGGATATTTCATTAATATGTGGCACAAATAATTATAAAACCGATCTCTCTCTCTTTCTCTCTCTCTCTCTCTCCCTCCCTCCCTCCCTCCCTCCCCCCATCATGGAATTTTTGTCATACTACTATACAGTTAAAAGTGATAACTTTTAACTGTATAGTAGTATGACATGTATATATTTATTTGTATTTATTTGTTATTATGGCTTCACACAGGTTAATCAAGTCTCTTTTGGTCCGTGGTATGTACTAGGGGTGACTGCCCAACAATTGTGGGACCTGACAGCTTATGCCTGTTACTTGTAGAGCTTTAGAAGTTAGAAATGGTACTTCCTTGGGTTAGAAATTAATTAAATATAGACTGACGTAGTACCACCACTAGTTTCCCCCCCACTGGTTGGGCAACTTGAGGTATCTTTTTCGTTCATTGGTATAGCACTTCCTCCGATGGACATCTTATTGGTGCGCTATGCACTAGACCAAGGCCCAGGCTCACGTGCCTAGGGACAGATGCCAGGAAGTGACTGTTCAGGTTTTGTCCGTTTCTCAAAAGCGAAATGGCCTGAAACTATCAGGCCTGTAGACAGTAGCACTATTACAACACAGAATTCTCAAGGTGGGGGGTTGGACTTACATCTAGGGGCCACCCAAAAAAAAAAAAAAAAAAACACATATACACCTCTCTCTTGTCTGGCACGTAATTTCAATCTGCATTTCTATTCATTTTGTACACTGTCTTTTCATAACCATGTACATGTTTATACATGGTTATGAAAAGACATTGTACATTTATGTAAGACATTTATGAAAAGACATCCCATTGTATATGTAGAGACAAAATGTATCACTGGCATTTTCACTTTTAATGTGTATTACTTTGCTTTAGGAGAGTATGTTTGGAGGATTTCTATCAGTTGTAGGCTGAATTGTTCTAGTCATTATTTGTGGGAGCAATGCATTGGGTAAGAGAATATTTATAAAAACTGACAATTTTATCAATTCCATCTTAGATGAATGCTTCTGGCGGGAGCAACATGACCTCAACTCTGGTAAATATATAGATCATTGACCACTCGCATGACCACCATTGATCACTGACCAATGGCATTGTGGCATGAAAGTCTATAGACTTTTGCACTGAATCTCAGTAATAGTCATAAAAAAAAGACCTTCATGCACCTGTCACAGAATACACAGTTTTACAATACATTGAATGTTGGTATATTCTATACATTTTATCTAATGAAAGCAGCTTCTGTTGCCACAATCTGACCGATTCACCTCCAACATATTCCAACATTGTGTCCGAATACATATCATGTGACACTTTATGATAGTCATCATATGATAGTTAATTCTATTGTACTGATATGTTCCTTACGAGTTGAAAAACAGGCACTCTCTCTTTATATGTTTAAAAGTGAAGGCACTGTCACTTTATACAGTTCAAATAAAAAAATATATATATAAGAAGATACTGTGCTTATATATTTTCTGCTCTTAACTGTATAACTATATCACTGTTTTAACTGCTTAACTGTAATTCAACATTTTAACTGTATAAAATAGAGTAGAAAACTTGCTGACCATCCAAATGGTAGTTGAGTGTTCTGGTCTCTTGCCATAGCTATTGGCCATGACTTTTGCTTATCTCTACTCGCACCTCTGTTAAAACATGATGGTTCTATTGCCATTTCAGCTAAAGATAAAGCCAACCTACTTTTCTTTTAACCCTTGTATTAATGAGATTCGTAAACTACCTTCTACCCTTCCAGGTACCTCCATTCAATGCCTCCTGTGGCCTTTTGTCAAAAGGATGTCAGAAGAATTTTGAACATCTTGATAGCAAGAAAGCACAGGTCCTGATGGTATTTCTCCACTTGTTATCAAAACTTGTGCTCAAGAGTTTACTTCTGTTCTTTTTTGCCTTTTTAAACTTTCTTCTTCCACTGGTGTTTTTCCTTCTGCTTGAAAATTTGCTCATATCCAGCCAGTTCCTTAAAAGGGTGACAAATCCCTCCCAACCAATTATGATCCCATTGTACATACTCTACTCTTCTAAAGTAATGGAGAAATCCATTAAATGCTTCTAAACTATCTAGAAATCTTCCATCTGATCAATGATATACTGACAAATTCAATGAAAAGCTTGGTGAAATTCAAGCAGTTTCTCCTGACATTTCAGTGCTTCTTGATCTTGTTCCAGCTCATGATTTGCCAACTATATTTTTTAATTGGGTATTCAGTTTTCTCTTTGACCACTCACTGCAGGTGATGGTAGATGGTGATTGTTGTGGTGTTTTCTGGGGCAAGGGCTACTTAGGCCATATTGCACCTCCGAAATCAATTTATTTTCTATATACAAAACTGCTTGAGCAGAAGTTAATGGTAGATGGCTCTCTGTCCTACTTCTCCACTAATGCTGGTGTTCCTCAAGGTTGAGTTCTTTCTCCAACTCTTTTCCTCTTGTACATTAATGACCTTCTTCCATTGACTGGTAACCCTATCCATAGTTTTTGCGAAGATAGCACATTGCATTCCAACTTCCAGTTTGAGAAACCTTGCCCTGCACCAGCTTCAAATATCCACTACCAAGTCCTTAAATACTGATCTCCAGGTAATTCTCCATTAGGGCAAAGATAACTTAGTTAATTTCAAGCCTTCTAATTGGTCCTGTCTTATATTTTACAAGAAAGACTCTACTGTTCCTATACATATCTTCAATGATACTTAAATTTCCAGACAAGATCACATATATTTATTAGACATTAGCCTGACTTCTAACTTCTCTTGGTACATGCAGATCACAATACTGCTTCCTCTACTTCTGAAAAACTGGATTTACTTTCTTTACTCTCAACATTACTTTTATTGTAAACAAGTACTCACTCTGAACAAATTTCAAATCCATCCTACCTTGGAATATTCCCATACTCCATTCAAAAGCTGTCACCACCAAATACGGAGGATGCGGAAAGGTCAGGGAATGACCACCACATATTCCCGGAGCAATATGGCCTTAGTTGCTAATGCTCCTAAAAACCAAATAACAAACAAACAAACCATTCAAAAGAGAGCAGCCAGGTAAATTAATGACTCCATCTCTTACAATGTCTTTCTCTCTACTCTCTGTCTCACAGATGTCCTGTTTCTGCTGGATACCTTTTCTAGATACTTACACGGGCACTGTTCTTCTGAACTCGCTTCGATAATTCCCTATCTCTCTTCCAAACCACTCTGAACACGTGCAGCAACCAAGTCAGCATCCTTTTGCTGTCCAACTTCAAATTCGCAGAACCATTTTTTTCTCTTTTTCCTCATTTATTACTTCAACCCATGTGCCATACTAAGTACTACAGATTCTAATACCTTTCATGTTTGCAGTTTTCATTAAAAAAAAAAAATCCTAACTAGTTTTTAGTTATTTTATCTATTTATTATCCTTTATTTGTTCAAATTATTTTATTAAAATATTACTTAAATTTTTGTGTTTAGTCAGCTGCAACACAAAGACTGGATTACTTGTTTATAACTCTTATGAGCTGTACTATAGGAAGAAACTGAAGCTGGGTATTGGATATAAGCCAGTCCTATATTGAACAGCCTTAGCATATTTATTCATAAACCATTGTTAGATAACAGATGAGAGTGTAGGTGAAATGAAGAATAAAGGATTTCATCCCTAAAAAAAAAATTCCACCAAAACAATATTTGTAAATATTAGCATCAAAGGATAAACAGGAGCCCAGCCAAGTAAAAGCAGAATAGAAATTGTCCAGTTCACCTTATTCCACATATTTGTAATGCCAAATAACATAAGGCTGAAAACTGCCATGGAAGAGGGGCTTCACTGGAGAAGAGACTATCACCCTGCTGTGATATGAGGTAGCTAGTGGACAACTAAGATTAATTGTGTACCTTGAAAGGCTGCTGGCGAGGTGAAGAAAATATCAAGAATGTTAGCTGTGTTTGGATTGTCTGGAATTCTAGTAGGTAAATAAACAAGTATTTGAGATTATTAGTAAAAGTAAAAGCATCAGCAGTTCTACCAGCTGAGTCTGTACATTTAAAAAATTAAAGACTGCCACAGTTATTATCATTAAAATCACCAGGCAAATATAGCAGATTCCATATTAAGAAGTTGCTGAAAAGGAATATCAAAGGAGATGAGTAGTAGTTAAGCAACTGACTATTGAGATTCTCTATCAGATAAAGTAGAGTTGGGCAGATTGAAGACAGATGGCACATCAAGAGATTAGAACTGAGACTACACATTTTTGTGTAACACATTAGGAAGTACTGTTGTGAGATTTAGTTATTTTGCCAATAAAATTGGTTCCATTAGTTTGACTATTCATGATGGATGCAGCATGAAATTTCAAAAGTTGGTGTGGGGAAAATGTTTATGACAACACTATTCTTAAAATTAAATTTGAAAAACTTTCTCTAATCAATCATATTCATAAAAGATCCATTCTCAATTCATGCATTTTTAGAAGCTTAATTCAATTTACTTTCAAATAGCCTTGTTAAAGCTCATAAACATAGACCTATCCCATTTTCTTGATGACACAAAATGTTGACATTTCAAATCAGATTTTAAATATGTTACTTTCCAGCAATCCAATTATCCACTTTGTTTTTATAAATATGCTTAACTGACTGTTAGTTTTACTTTTCTCTTGAATATGTTCTGTAAATATTTTCCTTACTATTTTTTTTCAAATTTTTATCTTAAATTTCATTTATTTTAAATCATTATATATATTTTTTTTCTTTCTGTTTGTTTCTTTAATGTTATATGAACTAGACTAATCATTTTTCTTAGCTGTTAACCCCCCCCTGCCATTCAGTATGCCAGTCTGTATGAAGTTCCTTGTAATTATACTATTTATGACGAATAAACTAATATTTTTATTTATTATTATTTATTAATAATTCAAAACATTGTAAAATACTGGTAGTTCCCAGTATCAAAATATCATTATTGCTTTTAACATTTTTTTTTTTTTTTCACAACAGCGAAATAAATAAATAAATAAATATATATATACATAGATATAAAAATGTAATTTCTACATATAGCAAGACTTACAGTAACAGCTTCTGTTCTGTGGTCATCCAAATGGTCAATTTCGGTTAACTGTAAAATTAGAGGACAGATATGCTCTTCTAGGTGATCTGTCACAAAAATTATACTGCTGATTAGCAAGTAACAATCCTTAAAGTAATTCTTTTGAATTATTTTGCTTAAATTATTTGAAATATCCTGAATTGGTTATGATAAATTTTTGTGTTCCTCAACAACAAATTTAGCTATTTCGGATTAGGTCACACAATTTTTAAAGAATACGGATACCTAAACCAACATAAGCATACCAATCTATATATTCATCAAAAGATATTTCCAATTCTGTTGAGAAAGCCATACAAGCTAGAAAGATGATTCTTTCAATTATATAAAATTTCATTTTATTTCCTATATTTTATCAGCAATTTTTCATTGAACTCTGTCAGCATTCTGAACTTCAACTTAATTTTGGTTAACCCTTTTAACTTTCCAAAATACAGCTCTGTTTGTTTGTAATCAGGAGTGAAATAAAGCTATCACATAAGCAGGGCTCTTTTGTAAATAAGAGCTTTCAGCATCGTGCAACACGTGTCACACTTGGCTGTCCTTCATGCAGCTGAGTTGGCATGAGACATAACATGTTTGCTACTTGTTTGGAGAAGCCTGGGTTTGATTTGATTCCCATCAACAAATGAAGGAATTTCTACAGTTCTTAATCAAGGCTTGATCTCAGGTAGATTCTCTGGTAGATTGATCTCAGGTAGATTCTCTCAAAACCATAAATTGTTCTTGACATTTATCAGCTCAAATAACATGCACATCAACTTGTGAAAACACACTTCTACAGATAAAAATTATACACATATGAATAAAAATCTCTGGTGCCATTAAAATTATAATTTGAAATTTGTCACACTAGTCTATCCTCCAAGGCAGCTAAGTTATAATTTGAATTTGAATTAAAATTATAATTTGCATTAAAATTATAATTTGTCACACTTGTCTATCCTCCAAGGCAGCTAAGGCAGCATGATACATTGCCATCTGCCACTTGTTTAAAGAGGCCTAAGCTTGTATCTTTTTATGACTGAAACAATTCCTAAAGTACTCTTCAAACATAGTTGCAGTTAGCTTATCTCAAGTGCAGGAATTTGGGTTTATCTAGACCAGACAACATGCAAATCTGTTCTTGAACTCATTTTTACATGCAAATAAACAATAAGGACACAAGTAACAAGAGCCAGTGCTGTTAAGATATAATGTGAAATTTGAATCTGTCACATCTGGCAAAATATAATCTGATCTAATCACTGAGGCCAACAGGCATTTGGTTTAATCAGTCTGGTTGGAATAATCTATGTAGCTGAACTTCTCCTTTTTTTTTTTGTTTTAACTTTTCATTTCAATTAAATTTATCATCCATTATTTTTAGTTTTCCACTTGATCCTATCCAGGAGAACTGTACCATAATTTTATTATTACTTTAATATTGTGGTGAGCCTGTATTAATATTATTATAGAGATAACCCTGTACTATTAACAATCCAAATAAAACAAATGAAATTGCATCTTCTAAGTTATGTAACCTGTTTGTGGTTAATTTTTTTTTACCCTCATTAACCTCAGTTTGTGGTTCAAGTAATTATTTTAATTTTTTCTGACACTGTTATTAACCTTATAGTGCAATTTTATATTTAGTGTTTATATTTTGGACTACTCATCCTGCAATTCATTTTTCATGGTTTTGGGAACTTCAGTGGTCAGAAATATGTTTGTTTACTAGTTGTGTTGTAAGTACTATGCTACAACAATATGCAAAACAATGGGCTTACCCTAGTTGTTTTTGAAAGATTTATTTATTGTTTTCTTAGAGTAAATACTATAACACAAAACCCAATATTTTCTCCAGATGGCTGCTATACTGTGGGAAGCAATGTAGATAGTTTCAAATTTCGCATATAGTGAAGCATGCCAAATTTGAAATAAATTTTGAAATAAAGCTGAAAATGTAAGTAACTAATGGTACCAAATATATATAATGTTTCTTAATTTTTCAACAATATGTATATAAATACATAATAAGCAATACGTGCCCACATGCATGTTCGAAATTTTGCCTACTTTAACAGTCTTGTTATTGTTATTTGGTTTTTAGGAGCATTAGCAACTAAGGCCATATTGCTCCGGGGATATGCGGTGGCCATTCCCTGACCTTTCCACATCCTCCGTATTTGGTGGTCACGGGCTCGAACCCCAGTCTAATCAAGGTTAACAGTCTTAAACTGGAAAATGGAAGAGAATAAAAGATTGGTGTTTCTATTTTTTGTCTAAATTTTTGTTTTTTTTTTTTGAAAATAAAAGGTGTAAAAGATATAGAATGTTTTTAAAATAATTAATTTTTTATTAAAACTTAAAAAGTATATAAAAAGTACTGCAATCCATTAAGAAAAGATGAAATATTGGCACTGTTTAAGCAGAATTCAAAAACCCAAAACATTTTCCAAAACTTAAAAAGGAAGATGGGCACCTCCATTATTTTTGCTACATTTTGTGCACCACCAACGTTGGGTTAGGGTAAGTAAGGCAACAGGCAGTAAGGTTATGGACAGAAGTAGAAATAACTACCCCTGCATTACATTTTTTCTAATTGTTAAGAGGGTATAAGGTGATTACAAGTATAAAGCATTAGAATGTCTTTTACATAGCATAATTTCATAACAAAATTTTCTGGAGTCCCTTGTATGTGTTCTCTGGCCTATCGCTGCTAAGTTCTTATCTAGGCTCACTGGAACCATACCGGTGGTTGACATGGCGATCGAGATGGTAGTTTCTTGTTCCATCTGCCACATCCCTTTAACTTCCTGTCTACAGTCTATATACTTAACAACCTTTTCCTTGTAGGTTTTCTGGAGGTTGCTGGCATTGGGCACTGCTCTGTCGATCAAGTAGGTAGTCTTTTTCTTCTTGCCAAGTGAGAGTTATATCCAGTCTGTTGTGCAGGATCATCATGTCTGTTTTTTATGGAATGATCCCAGTACAGCTTGTGGATAGGGGATCTCTAGTATGATGTGAGGTTCGTATTTGTGATATGGCATACTTTCTTTGATTAACTAGTATTTCTTCACTAGAATCTGATGTATTATCCTGGCAACCTAGTTTTGTCTGCGAGTGTACTCTGTCTGGGTGATCACCCTGCATTCCGTGGTGACATGCTGGATTGTTTCTGGGGCAAGATAAAATTGTTGATTTGTGTTGTCAGCCACTGTGGGGTCCTTCGCGATGTATTCCCTGTAGTTCCTGGTGTTGATTACTTGGGGTCTTGGATGGTGGGCATGAATGTTTTGGACTTGGAGAAGAGTGTTCCACCGATGAGCCATGTATTGGAAACCTTATCTATGCAGTCTTAATGGAGATCATTGAAGTGCCTAACACGGAATGCCTTCTTCACTCCTCTTTCTGCCTTCATTTCTTCTGTCTGGGTGAGGGAGGTCCTCTCATTGAGGTTGAGTAGAGTACCTCTTCTTCCTTATGGCCTTGTATATTGGAACTGCATTTTTCTGGAAGAAATTAATTAAGTTCTCAATTGATTTATTCTGTCATTCAATGAGGTCTGTCAAACCCCTTCCTCCTTTTCAGGCTACAGCCAGACTCTCAACGGCTGCCTCCAGATTGCGTTGGCATCTTTTAGTCATCATTGTCATTGTCTTTCTCATGATTTCCCCCAACTTGGTGTTAGTCCACTGTACGATCCCAAAGAAGTATGTTAGTACTGGTACTGCATAGGTATTTATGACTTTAACTGTGTTCCCTTTTCTTTTAGCAGGCTGATTTTCTGATGATATTTCTAAGTCAGGCAGGGCTTGATCTACTTTTTTCTAGCTGTTCAGCATACATTATCTCCAGGTATTTGTGGGTCTCTCCATCTGTTGTGGCTTTCATCTTTTTACCAGTTTTCAGCTGGTAGTTTGAGCCAACTTATTTTCCCTGATACAATCCATGGGTCTTCCATTTGTCTAGTCTGAATTCCATCCTGATGTCTATGCTGAACTCTTCGGCAATCCGGAGTATCTGTTGGAGTTGCATTTTGGTTTCTGCATACATCATGATGTCGTCCATATGCATCAGGTGGGAAGGTTGTACAGGTTCTTCCTCCAATCTTTAAGGGTATCACCATCATTTCTGGTATTAAGCATGGTGGATAGCAGTTGGGTGCTGAACAGAACCACAGTTTGATTTATTATTATTATTAAATATTGCCCTGTGCTTTAGGAGAAGCAGTGTTAGAAAAAATATAGGATTAATGATTTACAACATAGCAAAACCATGAAAACACATACGACATTTACACAACAAGATATTCATAAACTGTACCCTCTCTGACTGATTAATGCTCCCAATTTTCAATATCAGAATAAGAGCAGCGAGCTATATCATCTTCTAATAAATAAGTATAAAAATAAGACCTCTAGTGAGGATATTACTACTAACTTATAAGAAAAGTATATGTGAAGAAGGGTACAGGGAAAGAATGATCACTCCAATTGTGTTTTATTTGAAACTAATATCTCCATATAATGGTACGAAAAAAGTTGATCAGACAATTAATAAAATGGAAAGCAACAATCAGGAACAGAAATAAAATGCCTGGAAAAATATTAATGTATTGTCCAAGAAAAATCAGTCCACACTCTGTAGAGCAAAACTGATTGTATGTAGTTCGTGGACTTCCAAGTGGAAAAATCATAGTACATGCACTTCAAAACAAAAATTACATGATCAGAGTCCATTATTTTTGGAAATATGGATTATATATTTCCCTGTTCAGAATTGCCAAAGGATTGGGAATAACTAATAATAGAGAACACCATCACAGTCGTGAGTTACTCTGCTGATGTGTTCAAGAGCTGGGCAGAGTATCTTGGGTGCTTCATAAAAAAAAAAAGTTGTCATATACCTATGGGGCCAATAAAGATATGAAAAGTCATGAAGGAATGACCAATTGTTTTTTTACCACTGTGAATCTTATACTGACTCCTACCACTCAGTAAACTCTTTAAAAAAAAAAAAAAACAGGTATATTTAAATGTGTTAATGAGCTGAAAGGATTGGATTCTGGTCTCATTTAAAGTTAAGTTCTAAAGATATAAGGATGTTCAGCATTTAAAACACTGATTTCTGATCAAATTGTGAAGCTAAAATCTTTTTAAAAATTTGCCTTTACAAACAAATGGAAGTAATGAGGTAATCAGGTGATGAAAATGTTCATTTAGATAAATATTCATTGCGAATGTTTTTGTGAATTAATAAATTTCTGTCACATTTTTGTCGTTTATTAATTTTTTTCATATTATGCTACTTTATTAAATCTGTTTTATTTTTATCAATAAAGCATTTTAAATAACTTACTGTACTTCAAATAATAAAAATTTGAAATCTCTTCTGTTTGTAAGTAATAATGATCACAGTTTTGAATATGGGATAAAAAAATATATTAGTTAGATATCTTAACCATCCAATCATTTTTTTATTATGCACATTAGTAAACAAATTTAGAAAACTAAGGAAACTTCGTGAAAAACAAAGAAATCAGAACATTTTAAGTGCGATAGTTGTCAGGTAAGAAGTCCAGAAAGTTTCTTTTACTCACTAGTTACTATGATCATTCTTACTTTGTATCCTTCAAAATCCAACTATTGTAGTATGATCTAATTCACATAACTTTTTTCATATCAGAAATTACCTTTTTCCACTAAATCTTGTTCTACCATTACAAGCAGGGTAGCTTGGCTTGTTTTACGAACCTAAAATAAAAAGAAATAAATATTAAATTACTAATTTCATAACTGGAAATTGGGAAGTAGGGTATAGTATAGTGAGAAGGAGTATAGATTCTGTGTACTACTTTTACTTTTCATTTAAATTTAACTAGATAGTATGAATCAGAGCTGTAATACTCAATATGTTCTACGTTGATAATAATATTAGTAAAATATTATTATTTTCCTCCTCTTATTATTTTACTAATTTAAATTTAACAGAAAATATAAGATATACAAGAGTAAGAGATATACAAAAGATATCAAAAGAACCGAACATTAGTACCAGAGAAGAAAGATGCATGGGATGATTATAAATTATCAAAGAAGCCAAATTCCAAAGTAGGGATAAATTAGGATGCAATGAAGTTATTCATTTAGATCAATGGTTCCCAACTGGTGGTTTGCGAACCCCCAGGGGTTCGCACTAAAAATTCTGTAATGGTGTCTGCTTCGACTTACAACTTTGCACGGTAGCACAGTGGTATCGTCACCTTCACCATACCGGGTAGAAAAGGCTCGGGTTCGAATCCCGTCGATGATGCGAGGAACTCTTATGGATTTATCCAACTAACTCAGCCACTCTGTGGCTGAGTTAGTTGGATTCAGGCGTAAATAGCAAGGTTTTTTTCTCCCAGAAACTGGGATTTTTTCAACGAGAAAAACAGGCAAATCGACGAGAGAACACACATAATTTACAAACATAATACATTATACCTGTATATGTAAGAAATTACAGGTGGCCCTAATATAATAATTTGAATTTATTTATTTTTTTATTTTTTTGCTTAGATTTACATAGGTATATTATTGTAAACTAATAATAAACAATAAAGGAAAATAAAATTAAATAAAAAGTAAAGAATTGACAAAGAAAAAAAACCACATATCCCGCAATTCCTTATAATTAGTTTACTGTCTTACAGTATATTATGTTAAATAAATATGTTTTCCATACTAATACCCCCCCACCCCCCATTATCAAGGACCATTGTTATGTACAGGTACTTTTTTTTAAGAACCTATAGTATTTAGTACCGTGCATGGGTTGAAGGTTGAAAAGATGAAAGAAGATATTTGTTGACCCTAGATTTCAACTTCTGTAGATTGTAATTTTCAGGAAATATGTATGAAGGAAAGTTGTTCCAGAAAACAAAGTTGAATGAATGAATAAATGAGAAGAAGAAAAGTTGGTTCTGGGAGTTTGAACTTGAACAGTAAAAGGAGGCTGACTGGTTGCAGCATGTGTTCGGACTGCTAGGAGAGAGCGGGAATTATAGAAGCCAATTTAGAGGAACAGTGCCCATGGAAGTATCTATAGAAAATGCATGCAGCAGAAACAGAAAGTCTATGAGACAGAGAGTGCAGAGACTCTGTTAGAGATGAGACATTAATTAACCTAACTGCCCTCTTTTGAATGGAATCTACAAGCCTGAGAGAGGTTTTGGGGGCACTGCCACAGATGTGGGAACAATATTCCATGGTAGGCCAGATTTGTATTTCTACAGAATCAACAACTGTTTGGAAGAACAGTAACGTCAAGAGAGAAAGGGAAAACACAGTTTTTTAGATGGGGGAAGCAATATTTGTAATGTGCTTGTGCCAAGAGAGATTAGAAGTCAGGGTAATCCCCAAGGTCTTGCCTAGAAATCACAGCATCACGAAAATAAACATAGGAGCAGAAGAATCGTTCTGCGATATATAAGACAGGACTGAGTTTTAGAAGGATTGAAATTAAGCTATATTTGCCCAACTGGAAAATTACCTGGAGATCTGCATTTAAGGATTTGGCAGTGGATAATCGATAAATTGAAGCTGTTTGAGCAGGAAGGTGGAATGCAATGTCCTATCATCTGCAAAACTGTGGATGGGATTTTCAGTCAAAGGGAGAACGTCATTAATATACAAGAGGAAAAGAGTGGAGAAAAAACTGAATCTTGGGGAACACCAACATTAGTGGAGATGTTAGAAGACAGAGAGCCGTCTACCATCACCTGCAGTGAGTGGTCAGGGAGAAAACTGGATACCCAATTTAAAAAAAAAAAAAAAAAACAACCTATAGGATAGAAGCTTATTTAGAAGACCGTTATGCCAAATACGATCAAAAGCCTTTGAAATGTCAAGAACAACTGCTTGTGTTTCATCAGACTTTTCCATTGAATTTGTCCATAGATGGGTAACATAAGCCAGAATACCAACAGTGAAACGACACTAACGGAATCCATACTGGCAATCGTTGATCAGATGAACGAATTCCAGATAGCTTATATGAGTTGGTGGTTAATTGATTTCTTCATTACTTTGGAAAGAGTAGAAGTAATCACAATGGGGCGATAATTGGATGGAAGAGATTTGTCACCCTTTTAGGGAACTATCTGGATATGAGTAAATTTCCAAGCAGAAAAAAAAACACCTTTGGAATAAGAAAGTGAAAAAAGACGACACAAAACAGGAGTAAGGTCAGAGGCACAGGTTTTGAGAACAAGTTGAGAAATACCATCAGGACCTCGAACATTTTTAGTATTAAATTCATCAAAATCCTTCTGACATCCTTTTGACACAAGACCACAGGAGGCATTGAATGGAGTGTACTGGGAATGGTTTGAGGTGATTTACCAAGATTATCAATACATGAGTTGGAAGAAAAATAGGATGATATCAGGTCGGGTTTATTTTTGGCTGATGTGGCAACAGAACCGTCTGATTTTGACAGAGGTGGGAACAGAAATGGGCAAAAATTGCGGCCAATAACTTTGGCAAGAGACCAGAATGCTTGGCTACCATTTGGACAAGAAGCAAGTTTTCTACTCTTAGCCTATTTGAAATTTAGTTTGGACTGATTAATAACTGCTTTGCAAAGTATAAATAATACTTAATAATAATTTTTATTATTACGCAATGTCGCTTATAAAAAGGTAGCACTGGAAATATTTTATAATAAAAATTCAGAAATATTATACGATTTCAGAGAATATATAGGCTTAGTGGTTCGCATTAATAATATTACGTTGAAAGGGGTTCGCGAGTCAAGAGAGGTTGGGAACTGCTGATTTAGATGATGATACAAAGGTAGGCAGGATTGGGCAGGGTAGTTAGCAACAATAATCAGAGAATACTACTTTGACAAAATATGTGCAAATTGTTTAGATGGGGTGAAAAATGGGGAAAATGCAAAAGTTGCCTTGCATTTGGGTAACGGTAATCCTACTGTGAGATAATGTATACTACTTGGGTAGCAACTAAATGTAATGTAGTCAGCCAAGGGTGACAGACATTAAATTTAGCATGGTATTTAATAATGGGAAAGACTTTAGGAGTAATTATACAGTTTGATTCAAAGCTCTCTGAAGTGCAGGTTGAAAGGAAAGTACAAGGGGAATTTAGTCAGTTGTGAAGAAGTATGTTAGAAATAGGTATACTGTTTCCAATGAGATAAGGCCACATTGGAAGGGATAAGAAAATAGCAACAATATTAACTATAGACAAAAACAGGTATTCTTACAAAGAGAAAGCGATGAATTCTGAGTTATGTCTGGAAACAAGACACATATCTGGAGGTGTAATTGAGGTATTTATGGATATTTATGGTAAACTAAACAGTGAAGATATCTTAGCTCTTTCTCAGGTGACAAACATTACAAGACACATTTAAACTGAAATTTCAGAACAGAATTTTAAATATTTGTAGCATGGGATGTTTATCTAAATTAAAAGGAGTAAGGCAAATAAAAAGAAGAAATACATAAAAAGAAGTGAGCAAAGGTGACATATTATTACATTTAGCATGTAATTGAAAATCCAAGAATTAGAAAACCTTGCTATTTAACAACACTTGCGTACAAACCGTGTGGTACCACACTCAGGAGAGTGGAGAATGAAGAAGACCTGGACTGTGTGGTCAGTCATGAAGTTTTCTGAGCAGTGCAGACAGGCTGCCAGAACAGCTCATGGGGTTTTGTAGAATTATGCTAGCAGGGATATGGAGGTGATTGTCTGTTGTACAAGCCAATTGTTAGGACACCTTGAGTACTACATACAAGTCAGGAGCCTCATTTTAGGAAGGATATGGATCTGTTGAAATGGGTGCAGAGACAAGTGATGAGATTAGTGAGGGGAACAGAAGGATGCCTTACCAGGAAAAGCTTCAATTCTACATACTCAGACTACACATGAAGGGGCATAAATTCAAACTGAAGAAGGATAGTTGCAGAATCAATACACAGAAATTTACATTCGGCCAGTGGGAACTGATCCTTGGGACAAGCTTCCATTTGGTGTTGTTTAAGTGAGCAGTTTGAATAAATTCAAGGAAGAACTAAACAAACTATTAGGATGGCCAGGTGATATGGGAAGTGATATGTTTTTTTTTGGTTGATGCTGTATAAGCTTACTTTCTTGCATCGTTGCCACTACTAATACTAAACACATTGTACATGCCATAGTGAAATGCATCATCCCTTATTTCTTGGTGGCACTGTGTTTCCTTTAGTTCTATTTATTATGTCAGCATTAGTTGAAAGTTTAAAGGAGTTCAAATTCACTCGTTATTGACAACGTTCCTGACATTACTGTATACACTTTATAGTCTTAACTTAGTCATATGTATTCAGTTTAGACTAAGTGGTCTGGTACAGTTTAGCACCCTGACACACCCTTGGAAGTTATTTAAGCTTGTTTCCTAAGCATGAGCTTCTTACTCATTTTAAATATCACTATCCTCCAAACATATTGCCAATATTGGCTGTTGTAGCAACAAATAAGAATTCTTAAGATGTGTGCAAGTGTTAGTTTCACCCATATCAGATAAACATGTATCAATATTATCCCTGTCCCCTTAACTAGCAGTTTTACTGAATGCTCAAGATGTCCTCAATGACACCCTTGCACCATCTCTCTGTTCAAAGTGTGTCCTGTCTCTACAAAATACATTTCGTCTACCTACAAATGCAGACCACACTGATAAAAATTTCTCACCAAAAAGCTGGTCCCGCAAGTCTTGAATTAATCCACAAGACTTTCAGCATATAATCCCTCCTACATTTTTCAACAAATTGTCATTCATGTGTATTAATATCATTAATCCTAACATGAATAATAATGCTCTGTTTACTCACTTTATAATCTGGCCATCTGTTAGTGACATCATTAATTGCATTGCTCCTGGCAGATACATCCTGGTTCTCCCTATCCCCATTACAAAAACCAGTTTTCCTGACAATGGAATCTCCCATCAGAACTAAGTCCAATTGAACCAAAGCAATCTGCACTAGATTATTCTGTTCTAGGGTCCAAACTTAGCAGAGTACTAGAAGCTTCAGTCCTTGCCAAGCTCCCAGCTGCATTTGTCTCTAGGACAAGCACCTGTTTATTGTGACTCAAATTCCTGTAGCAATATGCAAGTTTTAATTTTAGATTCGAACAATCCTTGCAACAGTAACAAAGAAAAGAATCAACAATTTAGCTGTGATTAGCAAGTAGGTTAACAGTTGAATACATGCTGAAAGCAATGCCAGTGATGAAGTCATGACTCATGCAGGAATTTCCTGGAGCCATTTCCACCTGAGTCATGGTAGCCTCTAACAAAGTATTCAATGTTGATTTTGTAACAATTATTGTTAAATTTACAATATATTAAAGAAATTAAATAAAAGCAAAAATTAATCTAAATCTATATTATAAGTACAATAAACATACACTTTGCAAAAATGAAAATTACAGAGACAATGTGTCTGGTAAACTAATTTTTAATTCCATAATTTAGGAAGCAATAATTAATAAGATAATTTTTGCATGACTGTGAAAAAATCCTCCTTTCCATTTTAAAAATACTGATTTTCTACATCTGTTAATCAATAAATTGATTGGAGATCAATACTGTTTACACTGCAGCAAAGTGTTCTGTTGCAGCAAAGTCTTCATGTTCTGTGTACAGAACATGAAGTCAGTGTCCACAACTATATTTTAAATTTAGTTATTATTATTTTTTTAATTTAAGCCGTTTTAATAATAGAAACCTACCTGATTGTTAATATCGGTCATATATTTCACAAACATGGGTACTAAATACTGCCTTGTAATATTTTCTAAATGGGGAGGTTGGTCTTTGCAAAAAGCTGCGATGTGTGGCACTTGTTCCACAAGTTCTGCTCGTACACTAGGTTCTATAATAACAGAATATACAAGTTGTAATGATCATTATTGTTATACTTATACTATACATGCTCTTCTATCATTAAAATACACTACTGAAAATAATGAGCCTTGCTGCTGCTACCAAAGTCTGACATGTTCAATATGGATTCAATAGTTAACAAACCTTCTTATACTGTATGCTGTGAGGTATAGCAGTTGTGGGCAAGCATTATAATTAAGTATACTTTGAAAAATGAATGACTATTGGTGCAGGCATATAAGTACCACACAATATCAATATCAGTTTTTGCTGATATTGATTTTAGTGCTTTTTAGCATATTGTTGAACTTCCTACAAAGACCTAAAATATGTCCCTTTCAATGAAGTTTTGATATTAATATCATATTGGTATATTTTCAACATTAGAATAGTCAAATTTTCCTTTGCCCGGTACCAAAATCCACCACCAACAGTAGTTAGGGATATAAGAACAGATATAAGCACCTCATACCTGATCCAGATCCATATAAATCAGGATTTGCATGGTGCAAGAACACTGAGGTGGATCTGCAACAAATGGCAATGGGTGTACCACAAAATATAGCAAATATTTGGAAATCACTGTACTGTAGTTGGAAACTCTCTGATCAAATTTATCTCAGAATATGAACAAAAAATTTATTTTATATGAAACTGAACACTGTTGCAGACTCGGTGCACCTTTTAATGCTCATTCTTCCTAATGGTGAAGATATTTTTTCCCTGGCAAGGTGTGCCATGTTGAACATTAGCATTAATAGAGGCATATGATGCAAGAAAGCAAGCTTATACAGCATCAGCCAAAAATAAAAAAAAAAAATTTCCCATTTCCCTCATTCATTCATTCACTCCAAAAGTTTGTCCACTTCTTATGCAGGTATACCTCAAAGAACATTTTTAAGACTTCAATTTCTCATTCTCTGATCTGCTAACTTCTTAGTCTCGACTCAATTTATGGAAGTTGAAAGTGCTGTCGATTACAGACCTACTACCATTGATGATAACAGTCATGTTTTTTCATGTGTGGTATATCTCACCTCAAGTGGATGTTCTCATTTCAGGGAGCTATCAGAACGAATGACCATGCCTAACTTCTTATTAGTTAGGTTTTGTATTTCAGCAATTAATGAGCATACAATTCTACCTCTATTCAATATTAATCTATACCAGTGGTTTTCAACCAGGGTGCCGCACTGCTTTAGGGTGCCACAACAACATTCCAGGGGTGCCATGTAATTTGGGTTAAAGTTACTTAAACTTATTATTATTTTTTTTAATTTATATATTTATTTCATTATAAAAAGGTGTATGATATAATTTTTAATTTTGTGGTGATCTATAATTGATGTTTATTTAGTACCTTTATATAAAGAATGAAATTATTACACACACACACACACACAGAGAGAGAGAGAGAGAGAGAGAGAGAGAGAGAGAGAGAGAGAGAGAGAGAGAGAATCTGATGTAACAGGCAAAAAATTGAGTAGGGGTGCCACAAAATAAAATAAATTACTTAGGAGTGCCCCTACTCAAAAACCACTGATCTATACTATTAAGAAAAATCTGTTTCAGTACACCAAAACAATGTTAATATATATTTGGTTTCACTTGAAATTTGGTTATAAGTGAATAATTTTTATTAATAGATTAACTTGTGCAGTCTGTTTATAATTAAGTTGGATTAATTATAAAAACATTACAATAAATTATAAGTTAAAACTGAACTTGCCAAATTTCTTCCTCCAAAGACTCAAAATGCATCCCTTTCAGCAAGGTTTTGACACTTAGGAATAAAAAAAACTAAAAAAAAAAAAAAAACAGTCAGATGGAGCCAAATTAGAGGAGTAAGGATGGTGTGCCATCTGATGGATCTGTTTCTATATTCAACAGAAATTGCCTCACCAAGAATTCAGTGGCTTACACTGCATTACCAGTGAGAAAATTTCTAAATGAAAAGTAGCTCCTTCGGGTGGAACTCCCTACCTGTTCTGATTTGACTTCATCTGAGGTTTCTATTCCACATATCAAAACTTCATTGAAAGGGACATATTTTAGGTCTTTGTAGGAAGTTCAACAGTATGCTAAAAAGCACTAAAATCAATATCAGTAAAAACTGATATTGATTTTATTTTAATGGGACCAATTATCTACCTCTACATAAGCATGTCATGTAGGTAAATAGTTGAGCCATTCCCTTTCAAGAGACAGTGATGTGGCAATATATTCCATTCTTTATCCCTCCATTGAACAGCTGATTAATGATTAATTTCATAGTGCATGTCACTAACAAGACAATGCCGCTCTGCATACTCCATACAACTACTGTAGAATGAGTTTCAAGACAATGATTTCAGCAAGCACTTCTGAATTGTCCCCCTGCTTTGTTAATGTATTTCTTTTTTTAATTTCCAATAAAGTATTATATTAAAACTTACTACTAAGTTCTGTTTATACTCCAGCATGGCAATAGAAGTCATAGGAGTTTAGAATTAGCTATTTTGCCCAGAATACAATCATTAATTGCTTTAAGCAACACATGGGCTCAAATCACAGTCAACTGAAATGCTTGTATTACTGCACTCATGTACTGACCATTTGGCTATGTTGTGCCTTTTGTGTGTATATTCATGGGTTCATCGATAGGGGGGAATAACTATAATCAGGGTCCCCAGGAAGGCACATCAGAAAGATGGCTCTGACCACTTTAGACACAAAATCATCCAATTAAAATGCAACCCAGTTTGTAGTACACTAAAACTTTATTAAAAATGAATGCAGCACTTAAATGAAACTGTTAGCAAGTGTGCTGGAATGCATTGCTTCTGTACACACTTTTTTTTTTTTTTTTTTTTTTTTGTGGTGAATATTAGAGTGGCATGGAAAATATGACTTGGATTCACTGTAATTGCAAAAAAAAAAAAAAAAATAATAATAATAATAATAAATGTACATATATTATAATACAAACATGTACACAATAAGTAAATTGTTTGGTTGGTTTAGAGATTTCTTAGGTGCATCAGCAACTATGGCCATAGTGTGCCAGTAAATTGCTTGTGGGGAGGGAATGGGTGACAGGAACCCATGATACTACAAGTGCAAAGACAGATAGGTGTGCATTGAAAATGGGCTGTGAGCCGTTTAATAGCTAGATTGCAGCCATAGCTCTTAAGTATGATAGATCCGCTGTAGACATGATATAATGCAGAATCTCATAACACAATCAAAGAGCAGAGATGAGGTACCCCTGGTGCCATTTGACACTAAACACTCTACAACGCAGTCAAAGGTAAGACCTCCAATTCTATCACCTCCAACTCACGCGCTTCAAATGTGATTGATTCACAATTTGCTCCAGAGTATTTACCGTATTTACCAGTTCAGTGAACACTTATAGTTGCTAATTTTTTAATAGGCCTCATTGAGTGATTAGCACAATTGCTATCTGTAAACATGGTGTCCATAATTCCACTTTTAATTTCTTTTGTTGTTTCAGTTATCTTAATGCTTCGTCTGCCTTTGTATTGGACAAATGCAGTTCAGGTTGGAGGCACCTGTAAATAATTTAGAAAGATAGTCAACTGAGAATTCTTTATTTTATTTTACTTTACTGATTGAACTACAGCTTTAGAAGGTAAGTTCAGTGATGGAAAAATAAACCCAAAACTGTCCTAGAAAGATACAACAGCAATAAAGTTTACATGTGGTGTTTGGAAATTGGATGTAAACTTACACTACATATTATTAGTGTGTGTTTTGAAATTTTTCTTTCCTTTTCTTTTTAATGTCCATAGAAAGTTCTCAAAAGCAAAGCAAAGTCAGTTCAAGAAAAGCTATCGCACTGGACTTACTAAAATGGGGAAGATGCAAACAGAGGTGTCTTGACACATAGGTGTAGGGGAAATCCACTCTTAGGGATGGATGAAAGATGAAGCTAACCTACCACAAACAAGTGACTTTGATGCTTCAGCAAAGGTGGCATAAGACAGTAAGCAACAGCCCACTGGATAAGGCGTGTGTTCACATGGTTCATGCAGGAATGTGCAGAAGGAATACCTATATCTGGTGAAATTATCGGGAGTCAAGACGAAAAACTGAAGAAAGACTTAGACAATCAGTTCAGAGTATAATAAGTGTATGAGAAAGAATTCAAAGCGAGCAAAGGCTGGCTCAGCTGATGGAAAAAGGGGCATGGAATTCGCCAGGTTGCAACTTTGAGTGAAGTTCGATCTGTAGACAGCTGCTGATGACTATCCATCACAATTAAAAGTTATCATACGAGAAGGCTGCTGCTATGTTACAGAATAAATTTACAATTGCGACAAATCAGGACTATGTTATCACATGCTTTCCGATAAGACACTACCTTATAAATCAAATGAATAAAAAGCATAGGGTTTAAAGTTATGAAGGACAGGATGACATTACTGTGTCAATAAAACTGGCAGACACAAAGTCAGACCACTATACATAGGAAAATTGAGGGTGCCAAGGTGTTTCTACCACAAAACAATGCAGGCATTAACATTTTCATATTGCCACAGTAAGAATGCCTGGATGACAGCAGAGATTTTCAAGTTATGGTTTCATAAACATTTTTGTGCTATTTGTGTGTGTGCACTCATTTAAGAAATGAAATATATGGAACTTAAAGCACTTTTGCAGCTGGACAACTGTACTGACCACAATCCTGCAGAAAACTTCCTAAGCCATGATAGCAAAATAAAGGTGAGCCATATGCCAAAGAATATGACCTCAAAGTTTCCACCTTTGCATAAAGACATTATATTAATCTTCAAGATGCACTATAGGAAATATTTAATCAAACCAATAATTGATGAGGAAGTATCCATAACAGCCTCAAGAAGCTTACACTGTCTAGTGTTTTTGCTTTAGCAAAGAAGGCATGGAGAACCATATCACCATCTACAATTGAGAAGTGATGGGAGCAGTTTCCATGAAGCATTTGCAAATGCACCTGACTCAGAGGAACAAGAAAAAGATGAGGAAGAAGAGTCTGAGAGCTTGAGGGGTTTACTTGAGGGGTCTACAATGTAATGCAAAAAAAAAAAAAAAAGTCACTCGTAAAGTTGGAGAGCAACGTGCAATGTGCAATTTTGCATTTATTATTCCTGCAATAAGGACCATTAATGGTAATTACACATAAACAGAAATCCAGGGTACAGTATCTCTAACCAAAAGGTATATAGGATGAAAAGACAACTGTCAAATATCCAAAGTGCAAACATGCATTAACTCATATAGTATGCTTAAATAAAATTCTTTATAATGTGTGATATAGCAGCTGAATAATATGATATCTCTGCCATATAAGCAAAATAAAATTTATTGCAATGAACAAGAACATACTGTACAAGAAAGCAAATCCAGTCACCAAAGAACAATCTGACATGGAGACCAGCATTCTGCGAGTTAATCTAGCTGTTGCAATCAGGGGCGTATTCAGGGGTGGGCAGAGAGGGCATATGCCCCCCCCCCCCCCCCCCAACCAAAAATTTGAAATTAAAGAAACAGAACACAAGAAGTGTTCTAAAAAAAAAAAAAAAAAAAACCTGGTCACCTTGCCCCGCCCTTACGATGATACCTGGATATGCCACTGGTTGCAATGGTGTTTATCCTCACAGCAGCTACATTAACCAGCAAAATATTGAGCAACTTTTCTTATTGTATGTGCCTCTTTCCAAACTTTTGATAGAGTATTAGTTGAAAGAAATGATGAAAGAAAGAATTTCTTTTAGTAGCAACTGTTTATTAACATTAGTGAACAATATACTTGTGCTGAAAAAAAAAAAAAAAATCTTCATTTATAATTGTGCTGTGAATACAAATCTTTATAAATGTAATACAACAAATGCAAACCTAGAACCTGGATGTTTAAATTGGGGGAGGGGGTTAGCATTTTTAAATTATGCTAGGCTGGAAGGTAAGCTAATATTTTATAGTCATTATCAAGGCTTCCTCACTCAGCTGTTTGCGAGAGAGAGAGAGAGAGAGAGAGAGAGAGAGAGAGAGAGAGAATTAGATGAACTGAGCATGATACTGTTGCTATAGCAACCATTTACAAGTGAAACTTCACTAATTGCTTTTTAGTCCAAGATTGTAATTACAGAAAATGCTAGCAATCCTTGATATCTTTAAAGGAAAAACTTAATACACAGTAATTCTGTAACAATTATAAACCTTTATGGCACTGCCATCTTCAATGCTTTTACAGCAGAAAAGGAAACTACAATGCAGTAAGAACAGTTAGCAAAAATAAAAAGAATGAGGAAGGGAAAGGTTGCTGTTAATAATTGTGTCCATGAAATACACAAAGCATTGCTTTAACAGAAATGTAAAGCAGTAACAGGTTACTTATTACATTTAACCTACACACACTGTGTGTTTGGTAAGACACTTCAATTTAACAGGCCTATTTTGAAATAGAATAAGTAAGATAACTAGATTTTCAGTGATGAAAATCAGGACAAAAGGAACTTAAATATTGAAATGAATACAGCAAGGCTAACAACGGCAGATGCAAAGTATCCATGCCCAAATGCATATAGAATATCTTGCAGAGTGACGAAGTCCAGCAAAGTGTAAAGCCAAGACAAGAAAACATAGTATTAAAATGAAAGAAAATCGACCATTACCCTGTAATGGTGAAATTAATCTGGTATTATGGGATCTTAAAGTGACCGAATCATTAGTATTCCAATGTGGGACATCGATTTTACACCCCCCCCCCTAAAAACAATAAACACATATATTCTTTTAAATTTTTTAATTTATAAAAAAATATTCACATACAAAATATAAATTAAATACATATACTTCTTTGAACTAAACTTATAAAATAAAATATCACACTTAAAAAAATTAAAGCATGTGTAACCTGTACTCACGAAAGAAGTTTTATGCGAAAACATCCTTGACTTGGAAGGGCATTTGTACGTCAAAATCATACTTCCTGCAGTTACTACTGCTGGAAGTATGATTGCAAGAATACAAATATGTGTCCACAACATCTGCGTTTCCGTTACATTCCATTGTTAGGTGCCGCTATAGATGTTTTCATATCAATAAAAGTAAGCATACGTGGTTTAACCATGCAATTAATTGCCTGATTTGTAAAATATAGTATAGAACGTTATAAAGAATAAAATACAGAACGTTAGCATATGTGCATAATGCGCCTATTGCATTCACCATACCTAGCCCCTAGCATGTAACAACTCAACTCTCAGGACGGATTTTCATGAATAATATCTGGACCTTTTAGAACATCCCAAATGTCATTAAAATCGGACAATTATTATTTCTTTGTCCACCCATTTGCATGTAATAACATTTCTCAATTACACCAACAGAATTCCAGCAATTATTTTCTTTTTTTTTTTGGAATATATATCACATGGGATATCCATATACTGTAGCTGAAGACATGATGGCATATTATGCTTGCTGACATGCGCAGGAACGAAATTTTTACTGTTCGCACATAGTGCTTTTTTTTTTTTTTTTTTTTTTGCTGTAAATCGTGAATTATTAACGTTTGCTAACACGCCTGAGACGAAATGCTCTGCGCACATTAACTACACTTTTTTTTTTTTTTTTGTAATGAACTTATGAAGGTGTACACCCCAGCAATTGATTTTTGCTGAACAGCATAATTTTTCGTATTTTAATCGATGGATTTTGGCTGCAGCTGAAATTAGAGCAAATGCATTCTTGGATCAGAATGTCTATTAAATAGACTGCTCGCAACCCACCCTATGGTGGTGGTGTGGCTGCCCCCACTAATCCCCTTCCCACAAAAGGGAAGTCCGCAGCAAAAACGCCGTAGAGTTTAGTCTACGAGCGGCCCTAGCCCTACCAAATTTTCATGTACCCCTCGTCGCGAAGGGCGGTTTGTCTGCTGTGAGGGGAAAACCGGAGTCAATCCTGGTGAAAAACCTCACAACCACGGTTTCAGACCGCCAAACTCAATGCTGAATGTCCCTGGAAAAATTCCCATAAGGGTAGCGGCTGGAATCGAACCGCGATCAGCTATTCAGCAAGCCAGCAACATTACCACAAGCCTACTGTGGCCAGTATCTTATTCCTTTAATTTTACTATTTCACATCACATTTCTCAACAGTCGCGTGGGTAGTGTGACGTCTTTGCTAAACTTTTGTTACATTCCATTGTGGAAACAT
The DNA here is from genome assembly GCF_048544385.1 of Mastigoproctus giganteus. NCBI lineage: Eukaryota > Metazoa > Arthropoda > Arachnida > Uropygi > Thelyphonidae > Mastigoproctus > Mastigoproctus giganteus. The sequence goes on along the minus strand of NC_143581.1, from coordinate 21,441,034 downwards.
CTATAGGGGCCGCTATAGATGTTTTCATATATATCAAAAAACAAATATATACTGTATTTGGTTTTTCCCCCCACATATATTTCACATAAATACCTACATTATTTTTTAATTATTATTTCTGTGAAACAATAATAATTAAAAAATACTTCTTTTAACAATAAAAATAATATAATTAAATATATTTTTCTGCGGAGTGAATATTTTTTAATAATTCTTCATTATTTGCTATTGATTCGTACAATTCTTCACAAGGATTAGCAAAATTGCACTTGCCCATCTATGAGATAAAAGATGTCGCAAGGATGCCGAGAAAACTTAAAAAAAAAAAAAAAAAAAAATGCAAAATCGTGATTCGTGTGATATAAGTATGGAAGTTACATGTCCAATTCGGGACATTTTCCGGGACAGGTCGCAATGCGGGCAAACAACTTAAATCTGGGGCGTCTGGTCATTTTACCCTATAGATAGAAAGGTCCCATTTATGCTATTTATTTTTCCACCCCCGACAGACGTCGCCTGTGTGCTGTAGATTCCAAGCTCCTGTTTTAATACAGCCTTCATTTTATGTTATTACATTTATCTTCGTGTATTTATTTAAGAAAAATAATTATGCGTAAAAATCGAAACTAAAGATGAAGTCACAAAAACGTTTTTCGGGACAATCTCGGGGTGTCTGGTTAAAAAAAGCCCTCGTTAAAATTCGCGTGTAAATATACAATATGTCAACATCATAACATACAGTAATAAAATTAACAGTTTATAAATCACAATAAAAACGCAAACTATTCTGCAATAAATACAACAGAATACATGATTACATGAATACATGGCTGGGTTTTATTACTCTGGTAAATATCAATTAATTCAGTGAAATAATATTAACTAATTCACCAATATAGTTACGAGGAAATGTGTGTGGCGACTGAAATTCGGAGTACAACGTTTAAGATGCCATTATCCGGCCGGATATATGGAGTTAAGTTCCTCTTGACCACGAGCACGACAGTTACTCGCACACGTGGTGCTTGGTTTTAGAAGATTCTCCGTGCAAAATAGGATATTTTTGAAAATAGAAACCGGGGTAGAATAGAATCCCTGCACGCGTCAAACGCGTGAGCTACTCGTGAATATTTTGCACGTGCCTATGGGAATGGCACGTGCGCTTTCCATCTGAGTTAAAAAGATGCAGTACATAACCAAATATCATTATCAGAAGAGGAAACTTGACATCCGATACAGTGCAAGAATCTGAAGCGTTATTCGCACACAAGATTAACGTAGCTATTTTTAGATCACCTGCATGCGCATAAAGTTACATGGCTGGGTTTCGAATATCTCCCCACTTTTTAAATATCTAAACATATTATATGTTTTGTAGATTAACATCCCACTTTTTAAATATCTAAACATATATGTTTTGTAGATTAACATCGTGGAATATGCTTGGTATTACCATAACGTAACAATAAATGAATTTATGCTTACCCAATTTCATAAGAAACTTTTCATCACACTGTTCAAGGTTGTGTGTGCTTTCCCAATGTACTTACATCTTTCTATAAAACGCATTGGATTATTACCATTCTCTTTATGTATTGTATCGGTGTGTAGATTGGGGGGGGGGGGAAATATGGTAACCGACTAATAAATAAATCACTTCTGGCTATCTGCCACCCATTTATGCCAAATAACTCCTATATCAGGGATTTACAAATCTTTTGCAATAAGCAAACCTTTATTTGTTTCAAATTTTCATCTCGCCTCCTTACGGGTCTTTCCAAGTTTATTAATTCCCTGTTCATTTGGCCCTGTTTCTAATTTACTATGACGTATTTCGACCCTCCCGCACATATTATCACACCTTCAGAACGACTAACGATCCATTAAATTCATTCCATGATTGGGTCAAACTTCACTGGTATACACTAAGGTGCCCATTTACTAGGTACACAATTGAGTGTAACAACATGATTAACCCTCCGGTCTAACTCATTAGTATTACGAGTATCATTTTTGGCACCATATATCTCACTACGATATCAATTCTTAAGCATCTGGATGTGCACAATTCAGGGATGGGGGAGGGGGGTGGAAGGTTATTTTAAAGGCACAAGAGGTCGAAGCTCAAATCTGCGTGTATGTTCAAGGGCCGATCTGCTCGTGGTACAGGCTAAAACCCTGAATAACTCACGGGGGTGCGTGATCAGCAACTACATCCCCCCAGTGAAGAGATCGTTAGAAATTCCTCCAGTCATCGAAGGGAACTGAACCCAGGCCTCTCCAAAAGATTGGCAAACGATGATGTATTGCACGGAGTGAGCTGCCACGCAGGACACTGTGTGTCCTGCGTGGCAGCTCACTCCGTGAAAAAAAAAAAAAAATGAAAAAAAAAAAAAAAAAAATGCCGCCGCATGGAAAATCCCAGCGTTCATTTTATCGCTCCTGGGAGGTGACGCCTAGATGTAGTCGTTTTCTGGCTTCCAGGACCTGCATACACTTATCTAAGGTAGATTAGTTACTAGATCTTCTTTCCCCCAGAATTTGAAGAAATTCTTAAAGAATTTATTCAAATACTTGAAGATGCCAACTTGAAGTATAAATGAGGCTGGTAGCAGGACGAATGAGACAAATGTGGGGAGAAGTAGAGTTGACATGCGTTTCAAAACTCAAAAAACCCGAGGCAGAGGTTCCCAAACTTTTATACCTTGCGTCCCTCTAAACTATTTCATAATTTTCACGCTCCCCCTTCCAGAACAAGTGCAAATAAACAGATCTAAAATATGTATATATTAAGTGCAAAGCAGCATTAATACACAGCCATTTCTGAATAAACAGAATATTTATAAGGCAGCATCGTTTTAAGTTATATCTCATATTGTGAATACCCTCATAACGAGTTGCCATGATATTGCACTACTTCGAATAAGTAACGCTTCACCTAAGGAGAAGACTAATGCTACTTATTCTCAGATAGGTACCACCACCCAGAGGGCACCGTTTCAGGCCTTCTTCGGTGGATGGATGGGTAGGTAGGTACCCAAGTGATGCAATGATGGCAAAACAGTTATGAAGTATAACTCCACAATATGAGATGTCTGATGCCTGATGTTAATGATGCTATTGCAATTAATATATACATAGTCTAAATTTCCTCGCAGCTGAGGCTTTAGCCCTAAATGCATCTACAGATCTAAAAAAAACATAAAAAAAAAAAAAAAAAAAAACGCAAAAGTAGGAATACCATACATCTACTGACTTCACTCCCTCTCCACCAAAAAATCATTCCAAATAAATTTTACTTGCAATTATTGCGAAAATAATCGCTTGTAATAAAAAAAATGAAAAGTTACATTAAAAAATAACCAATGGTAACTGGGGATTATTCTGCGTAATATTCGCGAAAAGTTTCATATTATTTCATTTGGTTTATCAACAGATTATTTCAATGGCCATCGATGATTTTTTCCGATTTCTAGAAATTTATAATAAATGAAATAACCTTTCGATCGCGGGTTCATACCCGCAAAGATAGGAAGAACTCTGAACGTTTTCTATATCTATAGAAATATTCATGTTCACATATCGATGGAAATATGTTAGTACATTCATCCTCTCCGGTGTAGATACATTCTAGCAAGCTCTCGTTAAGACATGAATTAAAAACACAAAGCTCAATTAAAAAAAAAACATTACACAAAATGCGAAAAACACTTTCGAAATATTACTGGCGTGATTTCACCCAGCTATTATTTGCCGAAACAGTGCAAGTTATGGTTTTAAGTCCCCAATTTAGTTAAATATTTAATTTAAGTGGTCCCTTATAATCATTACAAGCTTTGATCTTTATTTCATAAAAAAAACTTCATTATCCATTCAAAAAAATTACTGACAAAGTATGATACATATGAGCTTTGGGGGGGGATTAAAATCAGCAAAGAGGATGCAATTACACAGCAACTGAATACATTTGCTATTTCAAAAAATGACACTCAAAGTAAACAAGAATAAACAGAGAAATAACTCTTCTTGTGGGGAGCCTTAAAATATCTTTTCTTCCTCTCTTGAAACATTGCATTAATTGCCTGTTGCAGCTAGAACACTTTTTTTTTCTGGCACAATGAGCAATATGTTTACTGCCCTTGTATATACGATGCTGGCCCCATACCTAGGCACTCCGATCACTGTTAAAGACATGTCAACTGTTATATGCGCGTGTATGTGTGCACTCAAGTCAGTTTAACGATTTATGATGAAAGATACCGGGAGAAAAATCTCTCGAGTAGATCAAAGTCAGAAAATTCAATGTCCATTTCATTGTCCCAGGAAAAGGTTCAAGCATGACACTAAAAGCAGAACATCTAAAATCTGAAGGGCGCTGTAGGTCCAAAAAGCAGCGAAGAATACTATTCAGCTAGATATTCTTCTCCTGAATACTGGAAAAGACAGTTTACCTGAAACTTTTCACGAATTTAGCATTAAAAGTTGTACTCTGCAAATTAAAACGGAAGAAATAGTAGGTGCTAAAAGTTTCTCACCGGTCTTTCTTTCCAATGAGAAGTTCCTACAGCAATCAATATTCGTGTCATTTTATCTTAATAAACTGGACTCGTTAATGTCCATGCAAGAATATCATTTTCCACCGAGGTGGTACTTATAAACATTATTACAGTGCTACTGTAGGTCTTTATATCAGTAGAAAAAATTACTGATACAAATAAAAACTCAAAGCTTGTTGTTATTTGGTTTTTAAGAGCATTAGCAACTAAGGCCATATTGCTCCGGGATATGCGGTGGTCATTCCCTGAATGACCTTTCCGCATCCTCCGTATTTGGTGGTGACGGGCTCGAACCCCGGTCTAATCAAGAAGCGTGTGCTACGCACTGCTGCTCCTTCCCACCTGGCTACGGAGGCGCCTAAAACTCAAAGCATCTTCTCGGAGTGAAATTAATTCATATTAGAGAGTACGAAATACTTTTATGTTTCAGCGAAATCTGGGAATCATCTCTGAATAATTTCACTTCATATGTAACTAAACCAATGACTAACTTTTTGAATACAATATTATTTATTAGATGAGTATAAACAGATATTTTACTTTTACTGATATTCCATGTCACATTCATCAATGTCTAACGTTGTTCCAAAATTATATTTCAATCAATCAATTTCATCAATACTGTACAGTATATGTTCTGAAAAGGAAATCAGGCCGAAGATAATGTTGTACTATGATATCAAAATGTGACAACACCTTGGGACAAGACAACCCCCAGTGTTTCGCGACACCCACTTTGGAAAGCTCTGCCTTTAAAGTTGGCCATACACGCTCAGATGGATTATGTCCAGTTTGGCAATTAACACATTCATGCCAACCGGCCATACACGTTGAAACAATATAATGGAACTGTCCAGGGGTAGATACATGAGGATAAGATATAGCGTTTCTGGTAACTTTCATTTCATTGAAGTTTTAGTGGTATGAGCGGGCACAGAATTTTTCAGCCACGGCAGAAATCTTCACACTTGATTGTGGTCAGACTTTATCACTTGTTCTCGACGAACAAGTAATAAAATCAATAGCGTTTTATTATTTTTTCACACCTTGGTATTATTTTATTTATTATTATTTTTTTTTTTTCGCACTTCTCACGCCTTCATATGGCAGCCTCGGGTGTAATCTTGTTAAGCTGAAGGCGTCAAATGACGCTGAATTCTGCAGTGGCTGTTAGCAGGAGTGGCAAAAAAAAGAAAAAAAAAAATTAACCAATCGATATATCGATCATATGACATATCGAAAATCATACTGATACTAGGATATATCGCAATCAATACAGAAAATGTATTTATTACGCTGTCTGATTTGCATTAACAGTACTTAAGAAGGGTTACAACGCGTAAAAGTACAAGTTATTCACGCCGCTGTTCGAATTCACATGATACCAGCCAATACGGTAATATTTTTGCAGACTCCTCTGAACTGTCCATTCTGGAATATAAAAAAATTAATTTTATTTAATACTCATATTACATGTCACCGAGTGTTTTATCACCAATACTTGGATGTTAGCCTTATTTTCGGCTAACTTTATATTAAACATAAATAATTACAAATTGAGTGCTAAATATGTTAAAAACTACTGTGTGCGTGCGTGCGTGCGTGCGTGCGTGGGGGGGGGTGTGCTTAATCCCACCTACACCACGGCATATCACTTGCAACCTCCTTTTAAAAGGCAAATGATAAAATACTCGATATTACAAAATATCGGGTAGCTGACTGCTGGGACAGACTTCCATCTGTTGTTGTGGAAGTTGATAGCTTGATAAATTTAAGGCTGAAGTAGACAAACATTTGGAGTCACCGGATGGGTGAAATGGGAAGTTTTTTTTTTTTTTTTTTGCCAATGCTGTATAAAGCTTGCTTTCTTGCATCATATGCGTCAACTAATGCTAATGCCCAAAGAATATTAACAAAGCAAGTGGGGATATCCTATAGAAACACTTGCAGCCAACAGCTGAAAGATTCTGTAATTACAATTTCTAGTTATTATTTCTTAATATTATGCTAACAAACATAAATTTATAACGGTATAAGCGTATTCATTTCTGCAGAAATGTGTGCTCACATTCCGATTTGAACGTTGTGCATATTTAAAAAACCAAAAATAACTCATGGGGGAGGACTATACTCACTCAGATCGACTAACCACAGCCTCCATTGAAGCGAATTCTCGAAATCGCTCAAATCGTGGACGGGAATCGAACCCAGACCTCTCCAAACGAGTGGCAATTCGCGAAATATTAACTGTTACGTAGAACTGTAATTACAACTGTCAGGAAATATGTTGCAGACTGTAATCAGCTACTATGCTTGTTTGTTGTTTGTTTGTTATTTAGTTTTTAGGAGCATTAGCAACTAAGGCCATATTGCTCCGGGGATATGTGGTGGTCATTTCTTGACCTTTCCGCATCCTCCGTATTTGGTGGTCACGGGCCCGAACCCCGGTCTAATAAAGAAGCGTGTGCTACGCACTGCTACTCCTGCCACCTGGCTACGGAGGCGCCCAGCTACTATGCTTCCAATATTCGCATGTAATGGATATATGCTTGTAGATTCAAAGAGCTTTGCATTGTTTGGGCGTTGTTTACACCCATATTATTTTTTGTATTGAATTTTTAAATCAGGTAAAACTGTAAACCGTTAAAGAAAGCAAAGTACAGGAAATCATGAAAAGACATGCTTTTTCACGTATATCTAGGAATTAAAAAAGCAAGGTAAAACAACACGCTTCCATAGATGCAATGCAATACCGAATTTATGGTCCGACCAGTACGTGAATTTTTGCAGATTGTCAGAAACGTTTTACTAGTATCTTCTTCTTCCAGTCACATAGTTCCCTGAGGAGCTGTTGTGGCCACTAACAAATTCCTCCAACTGCATCGATTATGTGCTATACGAGCGGCATTGCCAAATGTTACGCCCAAAAGTTCATTGATCCCATCCTTCCACCTAGTTGCAGGTCTTCCGTTAACAGCATTTTTTGGAGTTGGTTTTGTTATGGTCTCTATGGCATCAGATAATATGGTGGTATGTCATTGCTTACCACATGGCCAATTTTAAAAGGGGCCGGCTTTAATCATAGGAAGAGTCCTCATGCATCCCAGGAGATGCTCTTGAAGAGGAAAGGTGAGGGTTCGAATCCATCACCACCAAATACGGAGGATGCGGAAAGGTCAGGGAATGACCACCGCATATCCCGGAGCAATATGGCCTTAGTTGCTAATGCTCCTAAAAACCAAACAACAAACAGGAAAGGTGACTACAGCAGAGCCCCACTTAGTGCAGAAGGCTGATTACAACTAGTATACCAGGGTGTTATAAGGAAAGTTCCGTTACTGTCACAAAATTTTATTTGTAAGAAATATTGATGTAATTTATTATGCGTTGTAATTTAAATGTATTATTTACGCACCTCTTAATGGCAGCTGTTGCCTGTTAGATATTGAAAGTCATGTAAGCAATGGTAGACCAGTTTATTTACAATGTGGAAAGAAAGGGGAGTGATTAGCACTGATGAAAAGGCACATTTCCGGTAAAAACCATGATTGATATCCAGAATTACTTCAATAAGGAACCACCAAAGAATGAGGTATTACGCTGGGGGGGGGGGGAAACAGCCATTTCACAAGAGAGATCACATCAACAAAATGAAACTATATTGCCCTTCATTTTTAATGAAGAAACAATACAAAACTGATAAATTCTGTATGTTCCTGGATTATTTCTAACAATTCCTAGATGAAAAATGCAATATAACAGTTCATACAAAAAAAAAAAAAAAAACGGCTCAGAAGGGCTAGCTAAGCTGTAGAAATAGAACAAACTATTCAAGAAGGATTTTGTGTTATAACTTTGATTCTTACTAGACGCGTGACACTGAATTCTGTGTTAAGAAAATACTGGTATCTGCACACTGACATCCTCGATGATAACTGTTGTTAGTGACTTTTCTTCTTCATTTACATTATTTTCAAAAGCTCATTAAACCCTTACAAGATCGTCAATATTAAAATCGACGTTTCAAGAACTCATAAAGAAAATAAATTACGGTTGAATCTCCCGCCCTTTACGCACCTCGTGAAATTGCAATTTGGCTTTATCTGTGAAGACTACCAGGTAAGGAGCGATGTTTGGCAACTGAACATCACGTCATGTAAGAACTTGATCCCATTCAAGGCACGAGATTCACAATTATATTAAAAAAAAACAATGATGAAGCCAATTTAATCATAACGTACGGCACGACTGTAGCCTTGTAGTCTGCTTACAAACACAGGTTAACCGCGACGTGTGTCCGGTAATATTATAGTCGCTCTATGTGTTCATTATAGAGTAAGGATATTCAACTAAAAGCGTTGGGTGACATTTTGGTGAGCCAATTGTTGAGTGTTGGGAGCCAATTTGGGATATGGTTATCCCAAATTGGCTCCCAACCACATTACTACACTAATGTGGTTGGGCACACTTGACAATGGAAGAAATTTTTCATTTATTATAGAGATGTGTAATAATTTTTTGCCCACACTAAAATTTTCTCCTGATGGCTGTGGGACAATGGAAAGTGTCTCACGGCTGGAGGTAGATCGCTTTATTATACGTAAAAAGAAAAATTAAATTTTATTTATATTAGAGTATAGACTTTCTTTCTAGTATTAGATAAATTGATTTGAAAATTGGCGTCGATATCTCGACCTGAAAAGAAGGTTTTCAAAACATTACATATCATACCAACTTGTTTCTACGATAAACAAGGGAAATTCACAGATAAATGAAGCTAAAAGAAATTCAGTGGAACTAGGTGAACCTTAAGAACAGAGCATGGTCAACAAAATAAGAAAATGTTTCCTGCGGGAAAATGAATCACGTATAATTGCTTAGTCACAACAGAAGTCGCTTTTAGCTATTTGATGGATACTTAATTTGAAGCTATTTTTATGAAGTGTTGATCACGAAAAGAACCTCAAAGGGAAAAAAAATTAAACACATAATCTCCTTCCTCTTAAAAATTAAAAGAAAATGTCAATGATACTTAAGAAAACCAAAATTTATAAAATTATGTACGAAATGCACCGCGGGGAACCGACTATCCCTCACACTTAGCCATAAAAAGCAAAGGCACTCAGCTACTCTCCCTTCAGGAAGCCTGGACGTGCTGTGGGGGGAGTGAAAAAGAGCCTGGAGGAAAAATATACCCCTCTAGTATTATGATCGGAGACTTCCGGTATTCAACAATGCCAAAGAGATTCCCGCATGGCTTCAGAGGCCGTTCTAGACGCCGGAAATATAAGTTAACCACAAAAGGAGGGTGAATTAGCGCACCGCACAGGAAGAAGGATAGATGATAGGGGAGAGCAAATGAAATGGTTAAACAGTGAGACTTAATCACTGGAAAATAGAAATGGTGGAAGCCGAAAAGCTTCTAAAGGAACTACGTCTGTTTCAAAAATGCAATGTAGATAAGTAATGCAGAATAATCCTGATGTTTGGTCGCCAGTTAATTGTTTATAAAATCATTATTACATTTTAATAACATATATTTTAATAATAATATTTATACATGAAATCATTTATTGTCGTCCAATAAAGTGGGGGCAATACCCCCGTAAAGCAAAACTAGAGGGGTTTACATAATTTTAGTGATAATGCATGTTTTACAATTCTAGAAATATTCTGTAGGGAGAGAGAGAGAGATTCATAAAATTCCTAAAATTGAGAGAAAGCATTTGAACCTAAAAACCTCTGTAAATTTATCTGGGCAAAAATTTCTAAAACTGGTGTTGTCAGAGTGTTAACTTTCCGTAGCATTTGTCATCAGAAGGATCATTTGTCCAACGATTGTAGACGAAGCGTACTTACATCATGTGATAAGAGATCGCAGAGTTTGAAACGTTAACTGTGCACATGACATGCGACAGATTAATCCAAAGGGACTGTTAGAGGGTGCGAACTTCCCACTGGGTTGTTATTCGAACAAACAAGTGACACTGCATTAAAAACTTTTTCTACATTCGAAACTTTATCGCCCTATCGTTAGATATTATTAGACCTCACGGGGATAGGTACTTAAAGTCTACGTTTTGTGAACTGTCATTCCCATTTCCTCCTAAAAAAGAAACAAATAACATATAATAGTAGGTTAAATTCATTGCTGGTGTGGTGAATAAACGAAATCAAATTGGGGATTACATATGTAAACAGTAGTCCCTTCCTACACACCATCCTACAGAAAAGTAGACAGTATGCTGATTAAAGAATATTAAATATTCGTTTCTTTATTACTGACCCCTCCCCGCGTATATGAAACTTCATCAAACGCTAAAATTTCGTGAGACTGCACCAAGTTTTTAAATAAAACAATCATAAAAAAATCACAATATAATTTAAAACACACATAAAAATATGGACCACATTCTGTGACTAATACGTGTTTACAAAACATTTTCATTTTAAACCCTACTACTGCAAAAATATAATTTTTATTGCAGAACAACTTGTACGGTAATGGGAGGTTTTAATAACTTTTATTTTAATAAAAATTACACACTGTGCACATTTAACAGTCAGCAGCGCATTTTCAGAACGTGCATATCATGCGAACATGGCCACAAAACAAAAAAAAACTTCGAAACTATTTAAGATTCATCCCCCCCCCGGGAAAATTCGGGTTTAACCTCATGTCTTTATAACACTGAGCACATGCCATTAATTCGAAGTTTCGAGCTTTTATACTCAGCGTAAAAGTCGACTTCACAATTTTAGATGATTTTTTAAAGACTTCAAAGGCCTACTTATACACCGGAAATATAGTTTAACAAAGCAATTCAAATGCATATCATAAATATGATTACGCTAATACAAAGTGGAATAACCCAATTACTACTTAATAATAATTCAGCTTTGTGGGTTAAAATCTTTTAAGATGAACTGGCTATTTTTAAATAATTGCCTCCTGAATTTAGCATCAACTATTTGTGCCTTTAACCGGAAATGAATAAGACGATTAAGTACTTAAGATCTCTCCAAAGAGAATATAGAGCCAGACGTCCTAAACGCTAGTTCTATTTATAGATTTTCAAATCCAGATTACTGGTTTCTCGCAATGCAAAGTCAAAGAAATCCTCGTACTCATTTTCGAATGGAATTCACCTTTACGTATACTTATGAAATGCTGAAATTATTTTTTCGTTAAAGTAAAGGTATCAAATGAACCTATCCTTGGTTCTTTATAAAACTCTGTTCGATTACCATGGAGAAGATCGAGAAAATAATACAAAACAATTTCTGGAGTGATTTTACAGAACATAATTTCTGGCGTGATATGAAAATGAGATAAGCTGAAATCAACCTTAACTGCTTAATTATTTACAATTTGGTTTTCGTCGTGAAATCAAAAAGCCGTAGAATTCCATCGTTTTTTGAGATCAAGCATGTAGTAGTAGGCTTCTGATACTTCTGAATGCATGATGCATTTTCTTACATTACTGGTAATTCATAATACCTTTATGAGATGTGGGCTATAGATGTTCCCTAGTGCTGTTATGTAACTTTTGAGGTCTCTCCCCGACAACAGCAATAGTTTTTCAATACAAAACAATTATTAATAATAATGATGATGATAATAAGAAGGATCTTAACCTGTATACTCTCACCCAACTGGTGTACATGGATGACATCAAGCTCTAGCGGCAACCGAGGAGCAACTCCAGTAACTACTCCGGATCACCGAAGAATTCAGCAAGGATATCAGGATGGAATTTGGTCTAGAAAAATGCAAGATCCACGGATTGCACCAGGGAAAATTAGTCCGCCAAAATTACTAGCTGCTGACTGGTAAAAAGATCGAAGTAATGACAGAAGGAGAGACCTATAAATACCGAGGGATGATGCAGGCTCAGAAACTAGAGCACAAGGAAATCAAGTGCCTGACCGAAAAATATCATCAGAGACTCAGAAGACTGTTGAAAGCAAAATCGAACGGAGGGAACACACAGTGAAAGCCATAAAAACCTATGCAGCTCCAGTACTAACATACTCCTTTGGGGTCATAGATTGAACTAACACTGAGCTAGAGGATATCATGCGAAAGACAAGGACAATGATGACCAAGAGCCGCCAACACCACCCGAAGTCAGCAGTGGAGAGACTTACAATAGCTCGGAAAGAGGGAGGAAGGGGCCTGATAGGGCAACAGAAAACAGCGACAGTTAACCTGAAAGATTACTTCGAGAACACCACAGCACCACTCCACCAGGCCATAAGGAAGATAGATAAGTGGTATACACCACTCAACCTATGCGAGGAGCCCTTCTCCCGCCCAGACGGCACAAGAAATGAAGCTAGAAGGATGGGCAAAGAAGACACTTCAAGGCAGACACTACAATGATCTCCATCAAGATCACAGCGATAACACTGCTTCCAATTCGTGGCTCACAAAAGGGACGCTCTTCCCCGATACTGAAGAATTCATGCTCGCCATCCAAGACCAGGTAATCAACACCAGAAACTATAGAAAATACATCACAAAAGAGTCCGGAATGTCAGATGATACATGTCTACGACGCCACCTGGCCTCAAAAACGATCCAGCACATCACAGGGGGGTGTAAGGTGATCATCCAGACTGAGTACGCTCATAGACACGACCAGGTAGCCAGGATAATACATCAGAAGCTAGAGAGGAAATACCTGTTGACCAAAGAAAGTGTACTATACAAGTACGAACCCCAGGCAGTACTAGAGACCCCAACCCACAAGTTGTACTGGGACGGCGCCATAAAAACGGATAAGACCATCCCGCACAACAGACCGGACATAATCCTTGTGGACAAGATGGAAAAGACTACCTACCTGATTTACATAGCGGTTCCCAACACTATCAATGTCCAGAAAACCCATGAGGAAAAAATTAGAAAGTACACGAACCTGAGACACGAGGTCAAGGAGATGTGGCACATGCAAGAAGTAACGACCATCCCGATCATCGTGTCAACCACCGGTATGGTGCCAAAGATCCTACATAGCAGCCTAGCAGCAATAGGTCTCACAGAGAACACCTACAAGGAACTCCAGAAAGTCGCAATCCTGAACATCCGTAGGACAGTCAGAGAGTTCCTCGACCAACAGTAACACCAGACATAACCCCCCCGTTGTACTTGGTAGCATTATCCATCACGGAGTGGAATCCTCCAATCAGGGAGAAATAATATTAGAGCAATACTTTAATGCATTAGGGCTTAAAGCCTCAAGCTACGAAAGAGATTAGACTGTGTATTGTGCAATTGCATCATTTTCACAATGAGATGTAACTTAAACGATGCCGCTATTGCAAATTTGCTAATCTATATTTAGCTGTGTATAAATGATGCAATTGCACTAAAATACACATATTAGAGCAATAATAATAATATAAGAGATGGCTCGTTTGTAAAGGACTGTCACTAACCCTAAGGCCAACGAACATATTGCTTTGCCTTGCAGTGCAGTGAAGACGGCGATACCAATCAGAAATTTCTAGGTTGTTTTAGAAGAACTTCGTGCCTGCCGAGCCAAAGTACCAATGAACAATCATAATATGCGTATAACTTTCAACAGTCAGAACCGTTCTTTCCCCATATCCTACTCGGTCCTTGTTCGGGGGGGGGGGGGGGCTTACGATAGTGGGGGAGGAGCTCCTCCAAAAATGGATATTGCAATTTAAGCAAAATTAGCTAGTGATCGTTAGAAGGTGGTAGCTCTGGGTCCCATCATTTGTACTCCAAAGATGCGTACTGATCCTGGAGAAACTAAAGACAGAATAATCAAGGATATAGAGGTGGGTGTTCTGATGAGTCCCCAAAAAGTCGTTTGCACTTATGAATTTTTGTCCAGAACAGTTGTATAATTGTACCCAACAAACAAACTAGAACAAATAAAATGAGAACATTTTTGGGGAAAACTGCTCTCCGAGAAAAAACAATTGGCCTATGTGCATATCCATTGTAGAAATGCGCATATAGTAGCTATTTTACCTTTTTACAGAATCAATGGTATGCTGCTGTCGGTGCTAGTAAAGAAAATGGCAATGTAGGCGGAAATAAAAAGGAAGCTTGTGCTTTAACTACACAAGATGATCTTCCCTAGAGAAGCTCTAACTATACAGAAAAACATCCACTAGCTAAAGTGTGGCAGTTTCAAAAATGTACCCTTGAGAGAGACATTTATGCAAAGAAAAGTACTGTGCACTTTTCTTAGCTATGGTCAACTTGATTTCGTTTGTTCTTCACTGGCTTTGATATTAACTTCATGTAGTGGTTACGAGAAATAATATTAACACCAATTGATGAACTAGATGCGAGATGTTTGTGGAATCCTTTAGACAAATATTGCAAAGACCGAAATAAAAATGACACAATTTGGTATAATTCTCGGTATAACAGAGAATTAGTAAAAGTCAGTAAATCTAAAGATCAGGCGTTTGAGTAAGTGAAATGGTGTATATCCCGAAATGTTAAGATTATGGATAAACTGATCTACAGCATATGTACCAAACAAGGTAAGATCACTAGCTTTGTATTTATTTTCACGCTCTGTTAACTACACAAATGGCAGTTTAAGAATAGAATCGGTGTTATTTATGCCAATTTGTTTTGCCATTCAACTTTTCCTTCCTCAGAAATGAAATAAGAAGCAAATTCGTTTCTAAGGGTGTTTGCACGTAGAACACAGGTGGCTCGCTTTCTGGGATCCAGCACCTTCAAGCAACTTAAATGAAAGGAGCGCACAGTAACAGCGAGATCAGTCCTGATACAGGCCTGGTCTCGCTGGTTGTTAATCTGCCTGCTTACTGGAATGAAATTTACCTTAAGCCTGCTGGTTGTCAGAGGATGAAGCAGTAGGCATTATGTTGCTGCTATGCGCTGATTGCAGGAATAAATTGGTTGTATGGCGGATGAGCAGGTTCTCAGTTGGCAAGTATTTTTTCCGGTAGTTTTTGACCTGTTTGCACTTGTTTTTGTTAACCGATAATCACTCTTTTCCCCCCCCCCTAAATATAATTAAAAGTTTTTTAAAAATTTGCAACCTAAATTATAAGTGTGCATTGAATGTACATACCAATGCACACATACAGACTAGCATACGTCGCGGCTTCGAGTAACACAAGTTCCGGGAATTGACAACAGATGCTGGTTAACTGCTTTCTGTGTCCACGGCCACTGAGCAGGCTAACACGTGTTCTCGTTGTGGAACGCAGAAGATAGACCCTGGTCAATCTTCTGCGTTCAACGTGTAAACACTCTAACGTCTCTTGCAGATTCAGTATATCTCTGGCCGATGCTCTGCAAAGACAAGAGTTATGATTATCTTCAATTGGGTTGTAGAAATCTAGTAGCAGTCTTATCGAAATAAATTTTTCCTTTTCGAAAATAGTTGCGAAGGTGCGAGCAACTATATTCGGTGACAGATTCAATTGTGCTCTTAGCACTCGGAGAAAACTGATATAAAACTAAACACATTTTCCACAATTATTCTCGCTCTGGATAATCGGTAGTTAAATATTCATTTGGCAATTCCTTAGTCATGACTTCTTGGAAAAGGCTTCGGAACGGCTATTATTAGTTCAAAAGCGTTGTCTGCAATAATAACATATGGACATTTGTTTTCCCGTCAGGAATACTTAATCTTTTATTATTAAGCTTCCTAAACAGTGATGAATGATTGAAAACACCTCCATCGGAAATTCTGCCTTGGACGCCAACATCGGCGTATGCAAACCGATAATTTCAATCAACTAAAGCTGACATCACGATACTGAAGGTGCCTTTGTGATTATAGTACGCACTACCGCTATGGGCAGGTTGAATAATTTGAATGTGTTTGCAGTCCATTGCGTCTATGCAGTGAGGAAAGTTTCATGCCATATCAAATCCTCTTGCAACTTTCATCTACTAATCTTCATTTTAGGAAAGCTGAAACATATGTGAACAGATTGCTACAGACAGTTCTTTGTTTCCTCAACTTAGAGAGGAGGGGGGGAAACCTCCAATACCTATGGTTCTAGTAATATACTAATTTAATTTAAATCATAATTAATTGCAAATTCCAGGAAATTAAACCAATATCCAGATGGCAGTGCAATGTTAACGAATGGTGTGGTGCAGCCGAGGAACCTGCAATGTCAGAACAGTACGGAAGATTATTTTGCATATCTGCAACCAAAATCAAAAAGAAAGAAAAAAAAAAAAAAAAATAGCGCCATTTCGATGCACTACTTTCTATTTTGGGAACCGTGAGTGCAGCCATTACAGAGTAAACATCTTTTAATTTGCATCAAAGCATCCAAAAGATGTCCATTCCACTGCATTCGGAGAATACATAGCGGGTGACGCAGGTCCAGAGCCTTACTTATAGTGAAGGGGAAAAAATTACTGGCACCATAAACTTTCGGCATTGAAACCAGTTATTCCTAGTAATTCATCACGATCATACATATCACCAAGCAGCTCAATTTCAAGCTCAATATCACTGCACGACTCCAATCATGTGCCAAACAACCTGCCATTTCTGAAAATCCACATTTACCCACTACTCGCACTGATAATAGAATCAAGATTTCTCCTATCTATCATAAGTGTTGTCTGGATAACTAGATAACTGTAATCGATAACTGTATAACTAGTAACCAGTAATAAACAGAGGATGCTTAAAGCTTTGTCTATTATAAACCTCATTTGATTCTTGTGCACAAGGACAATGGCAATGCAGACTTTTATCTGACTTGAAAAATTCTGACATGATTTCAGAATTTTTCATTCTGAAATCCTGTGGAGGTATATTAAACTGCTGAATGAGTCAACACTAGCCCAAAACCTTTAATTGAGCTGCAAACGATATTGTATCTGTACATTTGGTGTCTTGCGAACAAACATGCCGTGCAACTATTTGCAGCATATTTTCAAATTCAATAGAAGACATTCGGACAATCTTTTTAAATGTCCCCTAATCGATCATATCATTCAAGAGCGAATAATAGGCTCCATGAGTTGGATAAAAAAAAATTCTTTCCCACCATTTGTGAGTTGTCTTTCTTTCCTCCTCAGAAATTACTACAAGAAAGCAGGAGTATTGCCACATCGTCTGACACCACATTAAGAAGTAAATCTGCTTACGTTACTGTTCAGGGTTCGTTATATATGCCTGCATGTAAATGATAAAATGTGCCCTTTTAATGTCGAAAAGTAAGGAAATTAGGAAAGTAAGTGTGCAGACTGCTTGCCCACTTACCGACTGCGAGTTGATCGGGCAATTCCTGATCAACGTTCATTTGAGCAGCCCCGTCCGTTTGTATGTAATGGCAAATGATACAAAAAAGCAAGCTTTTATATAGCATCAACCAAAAAAAAAAAAAAAAAACTATACACTTCACCCATCTATACCCTCCAAGAATCTGTCTAGTTCTTCCTTAAATTTATTCAAACTATCCACTTCCACAAAAACAACCTTCCTCAACTTAAATGTTATGCCCCCCTCAGGTATGTAGTCTTAGCATGAGTAAGATTGCCATTCACATTCAGATTACTCAATCCATTCAAGGCCCTAACTCCTCAATCAGATCACCCCACAGGTTCCTAGTTTCCAGAGGCTGAAATTTTCAGAACTGAATCCGTTCTAGATAAAAGCACCCTTTTGTTCCCTTTACCAATCTAGTTGTCCTCTGCACCCGTCCAGCAGATCTACATCCTTCCTAAAGTGAGGCCTCCAGACCTGTATACAATATTGCAGATGCGGCATAACCATGGCCTTTTACAAAGGGATAATCACCTCCTTATCCTCGCCGGCAGAGTTTCTATATATCACTGACAAAACCCCATGGGCTGTTCTGGCAGCGGGTCTGCACTGCTCAAGAATTTCATATCTGACTGCACAATTACTTCCAGGTCTTTTTCATTTTCCACCACACAGTTGGTACGTTACTCTGGAGTTATTGCTACTCACATGCAATATTTGCATTCGCCAATATTAAATTTCAACTGCCATTTCTTAGCCCATTGACCCAATTTTCCTAAATCTTGTTGCAGTAGCACACTCTGATTACTGCCAACCTTTGCATCATCTGCAAACTTTGACATTAAGCCAGATATACTTTAATTATCCCACGTCATAACGTTATTCCACGAAGAGTAGTGCCCATTGATAATCACTCTCTGTCTTCTTCCATTTCTTTATCCATAGCAGTAAATGTAAACGGCATATCTTAGATTTATTGACTTTTATATTGAGATTTCCAATATGTATCTTTTACGAACTTCCGAAATATCAGTTTACAAAAATCAAGGCAGCTTCCCTTAAATTGTTCCTTCTTTTTTTTTTTTTTTTTTTTTAACATTATTTCTGGCAACAATAAAAAAATTAAATAAAGTTACCAGTTAGTTTACACAATACTCTGCCCTTCCTCAGACGTATCCGTCTCTCAGGGGAATATTTTTGAAACTTCGGCTAGAGGTGATTTTGTATTATACATAAAAAAGATGTCACTGTTTCTGATTTTTTGCTATTTATTTGTTTTGCTCGCAGTGATGACATATTACCAGAAGATCAACGATTCCTTATAAAAGTAAAATAGCTAGCAACAAAAAAAAAAAAAAAAGTGTATAAAGTGCCATCGAGTGAAAACTTGATTGTTCGAATATCAAAATTCATATTGAACACAGTTTTGTTTTTTTCTGAGCGAACGATTCTTGGATTTTGTATTCATCAATGCTCTTGGTATTTTATTTGTTGTGGATTTTCGTGGGATACATATATGCAACTGTTCTGAACAAAAATCCATAAGTGTAAACACAAATTTACGATATTATATTCTGCCGGCCCTTAAGGCTTGCCTCAAGGGCCCGCATGTTGGTTAGGAAATTCCTGCTCATTTCAAAGCACCGTCTGTTTATATGTAACCGTGGCATACATTTTCCAAAACAGTTCTATACACATAAACGCACCGTATACAGAACAAAATCCATGAACACTGTTTCGAACATTTTGCAGTAAAAATCCAAGAGCGATAACTACAACAATGTTCTCAACACGTCTATGCAAATGCACCTAAAGAACGTAAGTGAATTTCAATGGAAATGAAGACGGGGAGACAGGGACGCACAGAGGTTATGTTCTCAGACGTCAATCACAGACCAATTTTGAACTGCCAAAGCATGCATAACATCAAGTTGCAGAAATGGGTGAATAGCAAATATATAACAATGTACTCTTATAATTATTAATTAACAATATATAATCAAGTGAAAAGATATAAGTGGGCCATGGAATTCCGACAAAAATGGAAGTCGAGCTTAATAATGCTCTACTATTCTAGTTCATCGCTTGCCCTTGCTAGCTGGTATTTGTACCCTTCCCCCTCCTTAATACCAACATGACAGGAGGACAAGCACTGAAGACAACTATTAGAAATTAGCCGTTCTTCATCCAGTGTCGATCTGAAACTAAACATTTCTTAAGTATCTTTTTGTGGATTTATTGGATGATTGTTTTCTGCAGCAGCATGTTAGAGGCAACCAGAGAGGGTAATACTCTTGATCTGATTACCAGCAGTGATCATTCGTGTATTAAGAATTTGCAGATAAAGGAACCGCTAGGTGGCAGTGATCACAGTGTACTGATGTGGGATTTACTTAAAGATATAATTACCACCAAGGGTAAAAGAAAGGGTTTTTGCTTCTGTAAAGGTGAGTACAGTGGTCTCAGACAGTTTTTAAATTCTGTACAGTGGGATCAACTGACGATGTTACCAACAGTAAATTCTAAGTGGGAAGCATTCAAGGAATTAAGCATGGAAGGACAAAAGGATATTACAAAAGATATCACAAAGAGCATAAAATGTGGCAAAAACAGCACAGCTATATAATTAAGATGACAGCATTTCTTGCTAAAGAGACTATACTTATATATGCAAAAGACAAACATTTATAAAAACAAGAAAATGAGAGATTACCAGAAGACTGATTGAAGGAAAAGTATCCCACGCTGCTTTATGAATATAGCAAGCGACATCTTCCTATGAAAACACTTACTGAATAATATGGGAACAGTGGGAAAGAAAACTGACATACCCAATGAATACCGGAATTAATACAGTTTAGGATCACAAGAATGGGATTGATATCAGCGATTTCTACGAGTATAACAAAAAGTTACAAAGTAAGGTACTGAGAGTGAGGGAGCATTGTGTATATCTCTGTAAAACTTTAAAAACCTGTCGCGTGATGCCGAAATTAAATTAATAAAAATAATTAAAAGCAATGCGCAAAACTGCAGTGAGAACAAAGATTGTGCCATAGAGTACCATGATATAAAGATTATCCTGTAACCAGAGATTCCAAATTAGTAACTGCTATCTGCAGGTCACCTGGTCATTACAGGAGAGATTTGAGGAGCGGCAGCAACAGCTGGAAACCCCACAATAAAAGAAGAAGCGCAACCTAAAGATTACTCCTGCGATGAAAGACAGCATGGCCCGAGAAGGCGAGAACAAGAGAAGATTCTGAGAAAGACAAATCATGAAAAAGAAATAAGTATAATGAAACAGTTAGATACTGAAGACAGCAACAAGGCATTAAAGAAAAAATGTTAGTGGAAATAAAATCCAAAGTATACACGACGTAATTATAGCTGTCATTATTGTATAAAGCAGAATAGGAATAGGAGAAGAAAGAACAGTGGAAGAAAGAAAAAAAAATTATAAATGAGAATGCTTCACTTGAGAACAGGCATAACAAGAATGTCACATTTTTGTTATATCAAAATTGCGCCTAATGGTACAGAAACAAAGATATAAGAAAGCAAAGGGTAGGCCTGTCTTGAAGAGGGACCAAGAATTAGAAGTCATGAAAAGAGTGCCCCCATCCTCAAGAGGTGATGATGAGTCTGCACAACTGAGGCCGTAGTGAAAAGGATTCCAAACCTTTTCTTAAAGGCAACTTCAATAGTGGCAGCCTATCTCAACACCCCACTATTTAAAATGGACTACATTTCACAGGTTCTTATACCGATGAAACAATAATTTTATGTTTTAATTTACAGATTAATACAATAACGCGACACTTGAGTGCTCATAAGTTCCTAGCCGATTGTTTTTGGCTAGAGACTTGATTATGTGGTAGTTGTTGGCGCATCGGCTTCTGTGGCCATATTGCACCTCCCAAGGTTTTTGCAGTACTTTGATCCAAGCTCGAGGCGGGAATCGAACCCGCGACCTTTGGGTTGCCCGGGCAGGTACTTTACCCACTCGGCTAGCCCGGTCGGCTACTAGAGACATTAAAAGAACACGTAAAGAATTTTTTATAGCAGGTCCAAAGATGTATGACATCTAGACTTGATGGTAAGGTGACCAAATACTTTTTAAAGTGAACTGGGACTAGAAAGTTTTTAGGAAAGCCAGTAATTTTTTTCAGAATACTAGCAAAAAAAGTCAAAATGATTAATAAAAAAAAAAAAAAAATGGTGGTCGGGAAGATACCAAAATAATAAGGGCAAGATCAGAAACAAACGAATTATGAAATTATAGGCATAGTTATAAGAAAAACTAATTATAATTGTCTCCATTCAAAATAAAAGGAAGATAAATCGAAAAGTGAGGTTCCAAAGTTTTATTTTAAAAAGTTAGTGAGATAACACAAACTGAGTGTCATGGCACTAGCAACACCGCTGCTCTTAAAATGTTTTCCTGAAAGATAATCGCTTAGGTGAGAAACAGATGGAAATTTGAAGGAGCTGAAATCAGCAATAAATTGGGGATGCAATAAATAAATGGAACAGCTGTTCCATCTAAGCTGATGTTCGTGTGCGACCAGGTCGTTCTTCATCCTGCAACTTACTTTCCCCGTCATTAAATAATCGACATTTATTTAAGAAACTGCAGATATTGCTACTTCAGCCTACATAGTCACATGATTTCTCTGTTTATTTTATTTTCTTTTACTTGGCAAGAAAGCAACAGAACTTGAGGTTCAAACAAAATCAACAAAGAAACTGTGCCCATAAGAAAAATATGACGTCTCACACTTCTTTTGTGCACGTGTATATTCGATTAGCCATTTATAATACTGTACAATAATGCCCATTCGCATCTGAAAGAAAGTCAATCATATCACATCCACCAAATTTTTCACAGAGAATTCTATCAGTGTTCAAAGTTATATTTCTATACTGTACCGCATGAAGTTTTAAAAATACTTCTCCTTCAACCCATGCACGGTACTAAGTACTATAGGTTTTGATACCTTTCGTGTTTGGGGTTTTCATGGAAAAAAAAAAAAAAAAAAAAACCTTTAAACAGATTACGTTATGGAAGGGGGTCACTGCTGGGAATCCTACTGGCACTGGAATAAGACACGTATCTTAGCATAAACTGCGCCCTTACCTTCATAATTTTATTTTTTGCTCAAGCACTGAATCAGATTATGAGGCCTTTCAATAGGAGACAAACCGACACACAATTTACAAATAAAATTCGCATCACAATAAAAGTGCGTTGGGGAGGAGAATATGAGGAATGAAATGTCACTTCTAGGTTGAGGTATTATAATCTTAAAAGATCAATACTAAAAAATACTAGTGACCTTTTTTTCTGAACAGAAAGACAATACGAGATGAGCCTAAAGTCACTTGCAAAAATAGTTTTGCATTAAATATTATTCATTTTAAATTATTTTCGGGAGTCCTTTTGTCCATTCAGAATTCTTCCCCTTTTGTCCTTAAGGACAAGAGTGCCCACTTACTAAAGTCAAAGTTCATGATTAAAGCTAAAGAACAGCAGTTCTTCAAAATTCCTCTTTGTTCAATAAATGTTTTCAGAATATAAACTGTGTGACTATAATCATACTTCTTTATCCGATGCATTCAAAAACGTGTCACAAACGTAGAGAATAGGATTACTATTAGAGAATCAATTTGGGCTAAACAAAGTGCTGCTAAACGGCGTTAGTAAGAAATTAGTAAGATTTTTCTCCAATCATCAGACAAGTGCAACATTCATGAATGTAGTCTAGCTGTCAAGAATGCTAGTGCATGCTCATTGCCTATGGTTTAAAACAGTTTCTCGAACTTTTTTTAAAAATCATACCCTACTAAACCATTACGACTAATGGTCACACCCACTCAGGCAAGCAAGGCTCATCATATTGAGCCTTGCTTGAATTATTTTCGCACTCCACAGTTTGAGAAACGCGGGTATAAAAGATGGATCATTAAATTAGAATCAGATTAAAAGCCTAATCTAAATCAAAAGCTTGACATGAAATAAGTTCTACAGAAGGACGTGGTTGACTGGCTGATGTGGTGTACTGACAGAGGCAGAAAAAGTAAAGGATTGGAAATTCACTACTGCCCTGAAAGAAGCCAATCTTCTTCATTAAGAGGTTGTACTGGATCGTGGGTCTTACGATTTTCCCCTCCGGATTGCTGTATTCTCCCACTTCCTCACACAGGGGAAAAGCAAATTCGCACATACACCCAATTTCCGGACAACTATGACGCACTTATTTTTATTGGCCTTTCAATGCACTTCCCTACAATAGAGTTAATTTACTCCCCCCCCCCTCAATCATTCTGAGTACTCTCAGAATACACATTTTCTTGGTTGAGAACCGCACATAGGATATTTCAGCGAACAAAGACATCTAGGTTGCACCATTGGCAGGGTAAGGCAAAGTTCAACTCAAAGTTGTTCGAGGAGGAAAATAAGAAGAGTCATTACAGGAAATGAATATAAAAGTGTATTCTGGGATGGATGTTTTAATTTACATCCATATATCTCGGCATTTTATGTTGTCCTCCCGTCTGCGCCGCTAGGTGAAATGTGTATTGTACCTCGATTCATTTGTCCACTGATTATTAATTAACATTCTAAATTTAATTATCGCCTGTTAAACTGCTACTCGGATTTGGCATCATAACAACTACCAAACAATGATCACAGTACCCCGATACTGTATTGCTGATAATTCTAATTATTACTGGAGAATATTTAATGAATAGACTCTCCTTTTTCCCCTTGTGTTCCAGCAAGACAAACACCAAAGTACATAATATTCAATACGAAAAAAGTCTTCGTTCACTTAATCTGGCAAACTCTAGATAAGCCTTTGATTGTTTCTCATCTCCACAATCGCCGCGCTGCAATGCTACCTCCGTAACAAACATCTTTGCTCGATCACGAGCTAATACTGCCCCTGCATGTAATACCAAACTATAAACAGATGTCACGTGCACAATACATTAGTATTCTTGACCTCGTTGATTTAGATGTAGAATTTTCAGTGGAGAAGTGCAATAATTCAGAGTCCCTTCTCAAGGTCACGCGTCGTGATCAAAGAAGATCACATTCACTACACTTCCCTCGAAATAGTTCGCACGCCTAAATATCAATACAACGTACTTCTACATGTGCACTTTATACGAGCTCTTTTTCGCTGATGTATGCCATAACAAAGAGGGGGTCCACAGATGGAAGGGGCAATTCTTAAATAATTATAATCGTGAGTATGCAGGCAGTTCCCTTGATAGTTCATTGCTTGCCCAGATAGTAGATGTGAAAAGTGTTGGGGGGGGGGGGGAATAATGAATAAGTTTGGATTCTATCAAAAATTGCTTAATACCAACTTAAAGTTAATCAGAGTTGCGGATAAAATAAAATTTTATGAAAGACAGAAACACAGACAGCTGTACTGCGAGATATTGTGAGCAGTGGAGGATCACAGAGAAATTTAATATTTGGTTAAACATGCTGGTTTTATTAAACCACTAAGATTTTCCTCGATAAATCCATCTCTTCTGGAAGTTCAGGAAAGAGTGTTTTCTGAACTTCAATAAGAGATGGATAAGAATAATTTATTCAGTTTGAGCCCATACATATATAAAAATATTGAAAAAGCATGACCGCAAGAAGTACACATAACAATACCAGACAAGAACTTAATTCACATTGCAGCGTGCAGATTGAGATGAATAGTCATTCCAACTTGCACAGCTGTTAGAAAAGTTTCTAATGGTTGATCATCATGTATAGCCACCTGTGCATGAAGCCGCACAATAACGGGGACATAGATAGGATGACAGTCTTTAGCCTCCGACGGTGTTAGTATTACACCAAAGCAAAGATTTGCGTTCTGTAACTCTTGTCCAGAAACAAATTATGGATAATGATGTGAAGGGCGTTGCATATGTTGATGACATTGGAGAGAAACATGCATGAAATAGAAGCAACAGTGTAGTTTTTATATGTAGTTCTTATATGTTTTATATTTTGTATATGCATACAAATTGAATTCTGTCAACACCATGTAGCCTGCTGTAACAATTGTAAAAATATAAACTGTTAAACATAATGAAATTAACTGAGAACTGATCATTATGGTCAATCGATGCGCGTGTACTTATATCCCTTGCGAATGATATCTTGGTACAGCGGGGTCCGAGGTACATGAGAAGAGTCAGTGCAGAAAATTAATATAGAAGTTCATTCGGGATGAGACGTAAGGTATATCTTGGCATTTTATTATGCCATCCCACACACCACAGGGGTGTAATATGTATTGTAACTCTTGTCATTTGTTCACCAATTGTATTAAGAACTTATAAACAGTAACACGAAATGAAAGTTAATTAATTTCACTATTACGTTACATTTTTTATAATTATTATTAGCCATATGGTGAAAGGAAGCCTGGGACTTTTGCTGCACCAGCCAAAAAATAAATAAATGAGAGAGAGAGAGAGAGAGAGAGAGAGAGAGAGAGAGAGAGAGAGAGAGAGAGAGAGAAGGGAATCACCAAGAAAAAGAAGAATGATAATATCCAGCTCAGGACCCTGGGTGTGCCAAATCCATACTCACCATGTGTGAGCCCCTGCGGTCATTCTTACAAAAGTGCCGAAAAAAAGTTAGTTATTATGTTACAGTTTAAAGATATCAAATTATTCTAGCTATATTCGTACTAGAATACTCGTGACGAATATTCACCTAAGCTGTTTCAGAGAAGTAAAGAATAATATTGAAGTAATTACAAAAACCCTTACCTCGGCTTCCTTCGCTGCTAGAT
The DNA here is from genome assembly GCF_048544385.1 of Mastigoproctus giganteus. Taxonomy (NCBI): domain Eukaryota; kingdom Metazoa; phylum Arthropoda; class Arachnida; order Uropygi; family Thelyphonidae; genus Mastigoproctus; species Mastigoproctus giganteus. The sequence goes on along the minus strand of NC_143581.1, from coordinate 21,414,397 downwards.
AAGGTGTCAGTGGGACTGACTCGGGTAAAATGCAATTTTATAATTTTTTAACATGTATCATCTTTTAAAACAAAATTACAATTATTGCATAGAAATTATCTCGACCTGGAAAATGCTACGTAAAGTTGTCCCTGAACAAAAACGATAACTCGTTGAAAGCCTGGCCCTGAGATTTGTTGATTGTAATGATAAAAACTAAGAAATTGTCTTCTCTTTAAAGTAAAGGACAAATTAGTTTCACTGGAAGCTAAATCACTTCTCGGGATTTGAAAATCGGTGGGAAATTTTTTGGATCCCACCCCACTCAGTTTTACTGCTAACTAAAACCTATTGCAAAAGGAATCAGAGCAAAAGCTTGTTTAGTCTGAGTTATTCAAGTTCAAAGAGCGTTCCGGACAGAGGGACATAAGCAAATTATTATACAGATTGTATTTAATATAGCCTTCGCCTTTTGATCGACTGCAGGACCTCGTCTAAACGAGTCCCCAGAGTGGAAAATGTACCCTGAAAAAATGAATGCTCTGGGTGAATGGCTTTATAACTTTACAAAGAAATTCCATAAAACTAAATTTGTTTATCGTGCAAATATAGTGTTTAATTAACTTAGAAACTCCGCATGCCTCTCACTAATGTGCTCTAGTAATTATATTAGCTCTATCTCTTCTTATTTTAAGAATTATAAATATTAAACTTTATCGAGAAAGCCTTATATAAATGCTCTGAAAAATCATGAGATTCTTTCAACACTATCTGGTAATGCTATGACAATCGGTTAGGAGCCAATTTGATATTTGAGCTTCGGCGCCAAAGGAGGGCTCAGTTATTCTTCCAAGGCGGATACAAATGATAAATTGCGAAGCGTGAAGATCGAGACATTAAAAGACAGGGCTATAATATAGTCTTAATCCCTTTCGCACATTACATCTACTTTCGGCTTTGAAAATAGCCTGATTGGTGTTAGTTGCTATTAAGCGTTCCATCTGCTAAATTTCGTCGGATGTAGAGCTTCTGGCAAAGAAGAAATTATCATTTGCAGAAGCACTTTCCTGTTTTAAGAGAATTATCTCCGTTCGAAAAGTGCATACCCGACAAAGGAGACCTATATCAATCATGGACCACGACAGGGCAGCAAGTAACTAATCTCTTCCTTCGGGAATGGAAAGTTAATAGAAGTCCGTCACTTCTTGAATCCCGAGGAGGTCGATGACGCATGATAGCAGAAGTCCCTCTCGGCTTCGTCAGTATACCTGCAGAGTTTAGGCCCAGGTGCTGCAAGAATTGTTGCGATAGAACCAAGTAAATTATAAGTGGTAATACTAATGGGATAAAAGAGAGTTGTGACACGGTCTTGTTTGCACACAGCACGCCCTAAGTACATAATAAAAGCGATGCTGGTCGGTTGATTAGCTCGATGCAACGGCAAATAACATTATGATGCATTCATGTATTGTGCGAGTGAATCAGTATGTCTTAGAGGTCAGTTCGTCTTTTCTGAGGGACGAATATACTACTAACCCCAACTGAGACCAGTTCATATTATAACGAAAACGGAAAATGAAAATCACAGTACATAGCTCAAATTTAATAGGCAATAGAAAAATATAAATGTGCATTTCATTTATCACTTTGATTATATTAATAAAGGCAAAACAATATAATAAAGCGTGGGTTTATTCGGCATCCGCCTGAATATGTAAGCGCACACATACTCACTGAAATTTATATTGTCACCTAACTTCATCCATACATTTTTCCAAAGCTACGCTACCAAAAATTTACATAATCTTGCTGTTCGTAAAATTATGTGGCCATTTATTCCAAGGGTTAACTCTTTTGACTAAAAAAAAAAAAAAAAAAAATTATTATTTCATCAGAAAAGATTTGCCATCAAACCTGACATATCTTCATCAATTTCACTGACAATTAAATTAAATATAGCCGAGTGGTCTCAGCGAGAGTGCAATAGCACACACCCTATGAGTAGACCTGGGTTCGAGCCCGTGACTGCTAAATACTAAATACGATTAACGTTTGTATTGATTGACATTGTAAACTCCACTGACCTGGTGGTCGTGCGGGAGTATAAACAAGAAGTTAAAAGTAAATGAGGGGGAATAATCAAGGTACCCAGTACTGAACGCTGTGAAATCAAAATATTAGCAAAGGCAACTTATATATGTAACCAAAAATTTATATAAAGGGCGTTCTGGTGGGACTCGGTGAGGTATTTCCTGTAAGTCCTGGTGTTGATTACCTGATCTCGGGTGGCAAGCATGGATCCTTCCGTCTCAGGGAAGAGCCCACCGCTCGTGAGCCATGCCATGCCATGGAAGCCATCTTATCTATGTAGTCTTGATGGAGGTCACCCTGCAATAACCTTTTTCTTCACCTTTCTTCAGCTGGTAGTTTCGGCCGACTGGATTTCCTTGATGCAATCCATCGGCCTTACATTTGTCTAGGCCAAATTGCATCTTGATATCAGTGCTGAACTCTTCGGTGATCCGAAGTAGCTGCTGGAGTTGATTCTCAGTTGCCGCATAGTGTTTGATGTCATCCATGTACATCAGGTGAGAGAGGGTGTACAGGCTCTTCCTCTCTTATTTTAGGGTACATCCGTACTAGCTGTTGTCCAGCATGGTGGACAGTGGTTTGAGCGCTAGACAAAACCATAGTGGGCTCAGGGAATCTCCCTGGACCATTCCTCTTCTGGTGGAGATCAGTCTGGTCGTGATGTTTTCGGCTTTAATGGTGGTCCTGCGCTTCGCCATGGTTTCTTCTACGAAGTGTGTCAGTGTCGGTTGGTTTTATAGATCTTCGATGTCTCCATCAGCCAGCAATGGGGCACGCAGTCGAAAGCCTCGCGGTGATCGATGTAAGATGTGTACAGGTTACGGTGCTGCTTGTAGGCTTGCTCCTGTAATTGGCATCTGTAATTCCTCCACTCTCTTCCAAAGCAGTACCAACACGTGTTGCAAACGGTCAGCATCCATTTACTGTCCAACTCATAGAACCAACTTTTCTTCTTCCTCATTTATCCCTCGGCTTCTGTTTTCTGGAGCAGCAACCTTCCTTCACATGTATTTCCTGAAAATTACAATCTACAAAATTTCAAGTATAATGTCAACAAGTATCCTCAACCTATGCGCAGTACTAAGTACTATAGGTTCTAATACTTTTCGTGTTTGGAGGTTTCATATATATAAACATGGGGTCCTTACGTTCATATCTGCAGCACTGGGAACGATGAACGGTTCCTGCGATACTGTTCGACTATCTAAGGATCCCATTGCGGTTGAGATCATGCTGTTTCTTGCATAATTCCAATCCTATTCTGATGCTCCTGCAATATGCTCTTAATCACGTATTTCACACTTTCCTTTCCACAGAAGTTAAACCCACCCATTTCATCCTTGAAATCACCTCTGCAGATTGCAGACATTCGCACATCTCTAATCAGTGGGGCTTCATGTGAGCCCGTTGCATCCATTATAACTGACAGAGGTTTGGCTGCTGCTTCCTTCTAATAATATTAATAAATTCCATGAGCTATTCTTGTCTTTTTTGCTTGGAAGAGAAATAAATCATCACGCCTGAATATGAGATAACTTGTCTTCCAATTCATTCTCAGTGATCATATAATCATCTAGTTTCAGTACCTGTTATATGAACCACATACTAATCAAGACTGAAAGAACGCTCATATATCTCTCAATTACGCACTTTCTACGAAAATAAAGAAAGGTTTCTGATGTGCAAAGCGGGCGAGTCTTGCTGTGCAAAATCTCAAATGCCTTATCGAGAATAATTAGCTCTCGACAACGAATGTAAAGATAGAAGTCGCCACACAAGACCGCAGTCCGAGGAATGAAGACTGGCCTATTACATCTCTTTCTAGTGCCACGCGGAAAACACAAGAGAGGAGGCAGGCTGCCATTTGCCGAAGCCATCAAGCTGATCCCTAGGGCGGAAGAAAGTTTGCCATGTCAGCAGTTCTACGACAGAACGACCTAACCCAGGATGTCCTCTGTGGCTCACATAAGCAACCGTTAGATGGCAATGGAAGACGCGACACAGTTCCTGACCGACTCGCGAAATAATTACGACCTGTGCGTTCTAGGAATCGGTTAATGTTTTTCTAGGCTGCCCTAACTCGGATTTTCTGGGAGTTTTGCTTATCAGTGTTGTTCTTAGAAACCTCTCAAAGTTCTGAGCAGAAGTTTTTATTAGCAAGTAATATTATTTTGGGAAAAGAGAGAGAGGGTGGATTAATCAGTTAATTTTGTGGTGAAGAAAATACCCTTTTTTTTACGCGTATATCATTTTAGAATTCATACAGGAGCGGAAATTATTATCGTTTGATTTTTATTCACAACCTCACCTAAAAAAAAAAAAAAAACAGCTTAAGGTATAAGTTTGAATGGATATACAGTGTGTGTGTGTTGTTTTACCATATATTCCAGAGTATAAGTCGACTCCCTTTTTTACAGTCATTTTCGCATCTCGCCCACATATACTAAGCATTTCATAAACAATAGATGCATAAGAAATATAAGCAATACAATGATATGTAAAAAAAGTAACCAACCTCATGCGTGAATCAGATAGAGAGAGAGATGAAATGAAAAACTCGGCAGCCGTTTATTTGAACCATCAGTTCCAATAAATACCCAATTTATGTACGAACAAACACATATAAACGCAAACAATTATAGCGAGCAGGATGCTATTAGGCAGGAGGCAGAAAGCAATGGAACCGGACAGTGAGCTAAATACCACTAGTGGAGAGGGGAGAGAAGAGGAAGACGATAATTAACACCAAGACCGCAAAGCAAAAATATCTTGTTTATCGCGTGAGAATACTTCTCGACAAGGAATGTCCTGAGCAACTGGGGTGGGTGGGCGATTCCTTCACAAAATTCTCTGCTGTAGGAAGTCCCTCAGTGCCAAATACTCCTTACAGTGCTACTGATCTATTAATGTAAGAATATAATCTATTAATTGTAAGAAACCTTATTGTAAGCATGCCTTGATTTCTGGGAAAACCGATATTCTGATATCAGAATTAAATCGAATTTTCATTAAATAAAATAAAATAAAAAAATACATATTTCCACTTAATCAGTCTTCTTCGAGCTCGATGCTGAAAAACGATGTAGTGTTTCTCGCGAGGCAAAGGTGAAGTTAGTGTGGCAACTTTCTGCGTTGCAAATATTGTTTGTAATGATTGCTATAAGCCATAACCATCTTGAATCTAGTTAATGAGCTATTGCTCATAAAAAATAAATAATAATAATGAAAAAATATTCCATTCGAGTACACTATTATATTATATTGTGCATCAAGAATTCAGTATTTGTGGCCATTTCAGCATGAAAGAAGAGGACTATTCTTTAATCTTAGAATTTGCTTGGACTCAGAATTTACTTGTATTTATTTTTATATTAGTTCCTACGTTCGGTGCTATGCTTTCAATTATTACTTGTTTGAATTAGTTCGTGTGAACATCACCAACTTCCGAATACCTTCAAGTTTTCTGGTGAAATGCAACCCAACTTTAGAGCCATGCTCTAAAGTATTATATTAAATAGAAGTTTCCTCAGTAAGTAAGCTTTTATAAGCTAAATAATTTCATTGTCATTTTACCTGCTTGCTTTCAGCTAAGTGGCAAAAATCTTGAAAAAACTGTTAAACACTAATACAAGTATAAAAACAATGAATCAGGTAATTTTCAAGGCTTTTTTCAGTTTTATTAATTGGTATTTTCTTGATGAGTTATATAAAGGCTGTTTGGGAGGATTGGAGGGGGTCTACGCGCATAAACTGACTTTAGTCATGTAGCGCATCGGTACATATGATCTCCATCATGTATTATGTCTCTATAAATTGTGTGTGCGTTCATAGGTGAATTATCCACTACCTCAATGATCCAGCATTTCAGTTCAGGAATGTCTATTGGCAATGGTGACACAAACACGCCATCCTGGGGGTGCCCCTGCTTCCACCACCCATCCTGATACTTTGGGGGGGGGGGGGCATTCCGTCAACTGCTTCGGTATTTCGTTCCATTCATCACCGAGGTAGCATACTGCCAAGATATTCTCGCACGTCCACATAAAACTAATGGGGTTGTGGGGGAGGGGGTGCAATGTGTCGCAGGACGATGAAATCACGGATTCTTCATGAGGTTGAGAAATTAATTGTTAGTCAATATGTCAAGGTAATGTTCCCAGTGAAAGTTTTTTTTTTTCCTCATAAAATTAAAGGGTCAAGTTTTCTGATGTGAAATGGCACAAAACACGTTTATTTTTGGGTTCATGATCCATGATTTGGTGAAGATTTTTTCGACTTTTCCACTCATATGGAAAATCCTTCGTCACAAAAAATAAATAAATAAAATAACTGCCACACCATTCGCTTCCACATTCTTTTGAAAATCATAGCAAAATTCGTATGTCCCGCGTTTGTGTGAAAAGACAGTGATCCGGATTTCCCCCCACTCTGCAGATACAACCTTTATTTTCAAACCGCTATAACTGTAAATCGGCTTACGTTATAACATGTTACCCTGGTGAAGGTGACGGAAATTATATTTAAAAATGGGTTTTAAAAAATATATAAATACTTCATATATCATGACTTATGTCGGGTTTTTCATGCGACCCACAACATGCAAGTCGGTCCATGAACAAATACGCTTCTGCAAATAATTCATATGATTGAGCAACGACCTCACGTGTTTCAAAATAATTTGAATTTGTCATATGCATGTTAATGTTACATCTTGAGTTTTTAGTTCTTTATGAATCAGCTACAGTTTGAATTGCCATCCTACAAACACCGCTAGTTATCGATGAGGTGGATGTTCCCCCAAGCTTAGGACAATGGATAAAAGAAGTGTTAAAAATGGGGAGAAAAATCTCTCTATAATAGAACGATTGTTGCATATTTACGTATCTCAAATATAGGTCGTGCAGGAATGCAATCCCACAGCATGGGATCGTAGGGCTGGAGACTACCGAAAGGCATACCGCTATCAGTTTACAGCGCGTCATGAGGAACACTGCAGCTCTTCAGGAGCTGTAAACAGTTAATAAAGCAACAAAATTCAACTTGAATTTTAACCCCACTCTAGTACTATGTAAAATATAGAAAAGAGAGAGGGGGGGAAGGAAGCAATGGGCTGAAATGAAATATAATACTGTAAATCTTGTTAGTCTGTTACTGGCAATTTAGAAACAAAATGCTCCAGTTAACACGAAATCACTTTAGGAAGCAGTAAACTAAAACGAGTAACAACGGCTCTTTTATTAAAAAAAAAAAAAAGGATTTAATGACGCTTTCGAAATTCGTTTATTTCAGAGGTTACAAACTGATTGATAAATAAACCAACAACTTCCTTAATCTTCACATGATTGTCATCTGTGTCTAACAAAAGCAACAACGGCGAAAAGAGAAAATCCTTATAATGACTAAATAAATAAGCACTACGACGCTCTTTATATGCTTAACGATTAATGAAGTGGAAAATATATGGAAAAAAAAAATACAATAAATAAAAAAGTAACTGTCTGTGGAAATTTTGGTTTCGAGATTACAAAAAAAAAGATGAATAGGTGTTTAATTAATTAAGAACAGCACTGAAAACTTGTACTGATCTAATCTATGTCAAATTTAGTACAAGTTCGTGAATTTCGTTAACTAGTCAAATGTATTATATCGAAAGATGAGCCAAGAAATAAAACGGTTAGGCCACAAGGCATCGGTAGCGCAATGAATTCCGCAAATGCAAAGTACTGTATTGGCCGTTCCTCTCTACCCTCCACCGCCAAACCTGGCGTGTTCATAATCAGCTAACCTAGGTAATCCACTACTTTGGCACTAAAGTAATAAAAAAATTCATCAGAAAGTAAAATAGAGGAAATAGTGCTTCAAGCAGAAGAGAATAGATGACTTAAAATACACGAAATCTTCCCCTTTGGTGGGCGACAACAATTTATTTTTCAAATTTAAACATTGCTTTATTTTTAACTTTATTATTCTAATAAAATTCTAGTTGGTTGTAGTAAGGTTTTAGGCAACAAGCGTTCACATTTTGGATTAATGATGCTGGTAGCTACCGCTCTGTGCAGAAATGAGAGGCACTGTATTATCTAATAAAAATTATTCAAATGTGATTTCCCACAATATTTTTAGAATATTAAAGCAAAACAAAACAATGCCAATATTTATTTTATTACGGAATAGAAATCTCTCCCCGAATTCACACCGGTAAAATTAAAATTTTGTCTAGGATCATTTTAACTACATTAAATTATGCTATCAGCTCACATTAGCTGAAAATTCCTGAAACCTGGTATTCAAAGCGCACCCCTCTCCCCCAAGGGATTCAACCTGCTTTAAATTCCACATTAAATAACAGAATATACAAGTAAAACTATCAAGCAATGAGTTCCAACGCATTCCAAAAATGTATGTGACTGCTTATAAGACCATATTACCACATCTTTTTAAAGTATATAAAGCCTAGCATATTATGCTTATTGAATTACCAGCTACAAACCTGATTAATCGAAGGTATACAGAAGTTCAGTGAAAGTTAAAAAAAAAAAAAAAAAACGTGAAGGCCATAGTAAATTATCCGCTACCTAATTCGCAGTAATTTCTCACCATCATTAAACACCACTAATTTATATTCTACCTTCATTAATTAAATATAGTTATCGGATTGCTTTGTTTCACCTTGCTCAAATACAATACAGTATATGCTCTAAAAAGAAGTGGGCTCGTTTTTTTTTTTTTTTTAAATTAGCCAGAGTGCCTGAAAACAGCTTGTGAAGATCGAACATTGCATGGATGGGCGAATCTTCGCCACAATATCAGGAAAGCGGACTATCCTGTTAATCCAATTCGGGGGCAAACTTATGTCTAGAATAAGAAAGGCAGAAAGAAAACACAAATAATTCAAATGACACGTGGAATATTTTTGTCTAAACCCAAATGAGTAACGTTGTCTTCACATTTCCTTTAGCATAAAAAGGCTCTTCCTCAAGCATGAAAGGAAAAAGGGTAATGATTTCACTGTTAGTTTGTTACCAATTTCCTCTTTATTATCGATGTAAAAGGGAGTCATCCAAGATAACTCATTCAAGTCATTACACATCGAAATATGTTGTCTCAGTTCGGTGAACTTACATGGAACTCGCTCATCCAGCTGACGACAGAACTGGTGTAAAAGTTATTTATTCATTGTTTAAATGATTCATTCAACATCTCGCGATGAAGAAAGATCGGAAGTAAGAAAAGATACCGATGAATTAAAAATTCACTTCTACTAAACATAGATTCTGTTTCTTATAATCCTTAATGGCATTGACAAGGGAGTGGTGGGCAAGTTGTCAAAGTTTGCTAATGACTTACAATTGGTAGATGGGGCGGTAAACGATCAGAACTAGACCATTCTGCTTCAGAATACAAACAGCAAACTATAATTTAATGCTTCTAAATGTAAGTTTCGCACCTGGAGAAAACAAATCCAGGAATTACTTGTAAGACGGGAGGAACGTAGTTAAAAGTGGTTCAGGACGAAAAAAGACTTAAGGGTTATTATTCAGCCATAAATGAAATTTTCCACGCAGTGTAAACAGGCTGCTACGAAAGCTCGATATATAAGAGGATGGTGAGATCGCTAGAATATTGTTTAGTTCTGGAGGACACACTTGGAGAAAGACAGAGCTTCTAGAAAGGGTTCAATAGAAGGGCAACCAGACTGATGAGGGATGCTTTCAATTTCATTAAAATTGGACAAATAAAATTCCAGCAGTTATTTTTATTTTTTCATACATATCACAGAGGCTACCCGTGTACAGTATATTGTGGCTTAAGCATTGGTCATTATGTTTCGTGCTGTTTGTTCATTGGGAGTGGGGAAAGCAATATATGGTCACGGTCCTCAGTTCGCGCCTATGAAACTTGAGGCGTTATTCGTTTACTAAATACACGAATCATGAATTATTACTATTTGCTTATATTAGTCACAGCATAAACGTGAAATATGCTTTATTATTTCAAATGTTATTCACATCGATACGAAAGTGCACTACCATCAATACCATCAACATACAATACGAAAGTGCACTACCATCTGAGGTACGTTTTGCTATTTAATTTATTAAATCAGAGCGTGAAATAGGTGTTGCATTTCAATTTTAATTAAAATCCATAAAGATATAAGTAGAGTTCGTCACAAAAAAGATGAGCAAATATTATATTGAGGTATGCTCAGTGAAATGAAAACAATTATTTTTATATATTATTAGTTAGTTAATTAGTAATTAACTGGCAACAAGTTCATTAGTTATTTGCTTTTCACTTCTATTAATCACAGAAAATGAAAATTCAATTTTTAAGAAATCAAACGCGCCGCACACATATAATTCAAACAGCCACAGTTCCTTAACCGTTCAGAATCGGACACATGTTTATATGAACTTTTCATTTTTTTACAAGTGCTGAATCGATCCTAAAAGTACAGCCCACAATATTATTATCCATTTATTTCTCATTAGAGATACTCTTTAACAGCCATTGACTACAGAATGCGTTATATGCGTATGTTTCAGTAATTATTTAAAATTCCTTCCTTTCTTACAAAATCATAAAATGGACATATAATTTAAGATAAAATTAAGTTAAACACTTTCTAACATTGAGTTAAACTGAAAAAAAAATTTTTTTAAATGTTTCTTCTTCTCCCATCAGAAAGGAAGATGACTGATCATTGCAACATGTTATGAAACATCCTGTATACGTAGAGTAAAGTGCCTTCCTGGCGGAGAGAATGAAATTTTATACAGATGTCTTTATTAAAATTGACTAACCGAATTCACTTTTGGGCTATCACTTTTTCATGACTGTTACAACAAGCAATGCTACAAAAGTTTTCACTTTTGTAACATTGCCTGTTTGGATGAAAGAAATTTGGTGAAACTTATGCACGGTTTCAATGACACTGTCACAGAATGTGTAATTGAAACTTCTCTGTATTTGATACACCCTTCACTTTTCCATTCTTGTTTTGTGTGTGCTATTTGGGATCCATACAATCAAAAGTCTGCAAGTAATTCAGTCGATGTAACTGATAACAAAACATTGAAAATATACTCTAAAACTTATAAGTAGCCATCCACCAGAATGCATCATTATCACAACATTAAACTAATTTTCCAATTAGAAAGTAATTAATAACCACTTAGCATATATTCGATTTTTCTATTATACGTTGTGTGTGTGCGTGTAGAAAAAAAATCACATTAGATCAGTTTTCGCAACTTGGATAGTTAGGGTCTCGTTAGCCCAAAGAGTTCGTTCCACCTCATTGCACAGGTATGCAATTAGATCTGGAGAATAGGAAGGCCACTGCGCTGGACTGAATTCACTCGTGCTCCTGAAACAAAGTTCGTAAATTCTGGCCTTGTGATATGGAACATTATCCTGTTGGAGGAGCCAATTTTCAGATGGTTACACTGCAACTTTGAAGGGATACGCCTATTCGGAAACAATTTCCAGATACCCTTGTGGCATCAAATGTTACTCCACTGGAATCAAAGTGAAGGTGCTAGTGGAATAATAATATGCAACATTACATGGTCGTCACCACCCTACGTAGTTGATACCTAGCAGGATGGATCCATGAACTCATGCTGTTTATGCCATACTCGAGTTCAGCCATCAACGCGAAAAGCAGGAACTGGAATTCGTCAGACCACAGAACGTTTCTCCAATTCCCCACTGTCTAGCGTTAGTTAGTGTTCCTGAGCTCAATGTAACTGCATCTTCTTGTATTTTTGCTGACAGGAACGGAAACGTTTATGGTCATCAGCTGAAATACCCCATTCGTGACAAGATACGATGGGCTGTATATTCTGAAATAGCTCATTCGCTACCAGTGTTTCGCTTGATTATTTCGACTGTTACCCTGAGCAAGTCTTGTCGGCCTACGTTAGCGTCTGACATCAATGAGCTATTTCTGATCACAGGATTGCCGTTGGCTGTATATTATTTGATTATTGGACTAATCTCAATACGCCCGAGACACAGTTGTATGTGAAAATCCCAGAAGGGTTGTAGTTTCCAAGATACTGATACTGGCACCAACTACCAGGCCACGTTCAAAGTCACTTAAATCTTTTGCCTTTCCCATTCTCACACTAAATTGCACACCTCTTATGTTCACTTATATTTATCAATGATATTGATGAAGGTATATCAGGCTTAATGTCGAAGTTTGCAGATGATACAAAGGTTGGCAGGTTGTTAATGACAGTAATGGCAGTGTGCTACTGCAACAGGATCTAGATAATTTGGGCAGATGGGCTAAAGAAGTGGCAACTGAAGTTTAACCTTTACAAATGCAAAGTACATACTGCATATAGGTAGAAGTAACCCCAGAGAAACGTACCAACTGTGTGGTACTACACTAAAGGTGGTAGAAAATGAAAGTAATTGTGCAGTCAGATATGAAGTTTTCTGAGCAATGCAGACAGGCTGGCAGGGCAGGTCATGGGGTTTTGTCAATGATATATAGGAATTTTGCTAGCAGGGAGAAGGAGGTGATTGTCCCTCTGTATAAGGCAATGGTCAGGCCACGCCTTGAGTACTGCGTACAGGTCTGGAGGCCTCATTTTAGGAAGGATGTAGATTTACTTGAGCGTGTACAGAGAAGGGCAACAAGATTGGTGAGGGGAATGAAGGGATCCGCTTACCAAGAGAAGCTTAAGTTCTGCAAATTGCAGTAGCTGGAGACTAGGCACTTGCGCGGTGATCTGATTGAGGTGTATAAGGCCTTGAATGGGTTGAGTACGTTGAATTCTGATGGGATCCTTCCACTTGTGCAGATTACGAACCTAAGGGAGCATAAATTCAAATTAAGAAAGGACAGATGTAGAATAGATGTGCGGAAATTTGCCTTTAGCCAACGGGTGGTTAATTGCTGGAACAAACTTCCATCTGTCGTTGTGGAAGTTGATAGGTTGAATAAATTTAAGGAGGAACTCGACAGGATTTGGAGGGAATGGTGTGATTTTTTTTTTTTTTTTTTTTGGCTGATGCTGCATAAGCTCATACACTTGCTTTCTTGCATCACATCACATGCCACTACTACTACTACTACTTGTTTTTTATCGCATGGTGCGATGCGACGATGCTGTAATTTCGTGAAAAGGAACAGCTATACCCAATAAAGTAGCCAGTCTATACATTTTAACTTTTCTTAATTCTGCCCAGCCAATAAAGATCAAAGACACAAGCCGAAGCTAAAACAGGTCCACCTCCATATATGGATGATGTCAAAGAGAAGTAATGAACATGGCAAGTGGTTGGAACAATTCCCGGATGTTTAAGTCATCAAACTGCGAATGGCAGCCCAGAATCAACAGGGTGATAGGAGTACACGGGTAATTAACCATTGAAGGCACAGTCAGAGAGCAAGTTGCGCAAACTTGTACAAATCCTATGTCGATTACAGCAAGGCCTTCAACTCTGTGCCTCATAGCTGGCTAAAAGAGATGCTGAAGATCTACAAAGTCAATCCGGCAGTGACAAACTTCCTAGAAGCTACTATAGCAAAATGGAGTACCACCATCAATGTCAACAACCAGTCTCATCCCCATAAAGAGAAGAATCTTTCAGGTAGATGCCCTGAGCCCACTTTAGTTGTATTGTACTCAGCCCGTTATTCACCATGCTCAACAACAACAAGTATGGATATAGCCTTAAAGAAGGAAGGAACAACCTATACAACCTCTCCCTCCTGGTGAACATGAATGACATCAAGCTCTAAGTGGCAACCAAGAAAAATTCAGCAATGATATCAGGATGGAATTTGTACTAGACAAATTCAAGCCCCATGGATTGCATCAGGGGAAACTAAGCAGCTGCAGACTGTGTGGACATGTGTTTTTGTAAGGGGCGGTCCTAGAACGTCAGTTGAACTCCACCTCGTATCCCTGTAAAGAACAGCACCACTATAAAAGTGGCAGATATGTGAGGTGTATGTTTGTGTGAGTAGAGTATAGGCCATTTGGCTACCCAGAAGCATTAATCACCTGGAGAGATTATTCTGGGTACTAAGGCCATAGCAACTAAGGCCATATTGCTCCGGTGGTATGCGGTGGTCATTCCCTGACCTTTCCACATCCTCCGTATTTGGTGGTCACTGGCTCGAACGCCGGTCTAATCAAGAAGCGTGTGCTATGCACTGCTGCTCCTGTCCACCTGGCTACGGAAGCGCCGACTAGAGTAGCACGAGGGAACAAGATTCCCGGCGCATAGGAGACGATCGGAAGAAAGACCGCCTTGTAATAAAGCGAGAGCGTTCACTTAGACAGCCCACTCGTTCCTGGAGAGACCCTTAAGATGGATGGGGAAAATCTTTTTATTTTGGTACTAGATTCGACAGGTGAGAAAATAAACTGAATTTATGGTCAATGACCACACAAGGACGCTGGCCTGTGTAACAATGGGAAGTCAGAACCAGAGACCTTGACTTGCAAAGGTCTCCTGAGGTCCAATTTGTTTTTGAAAAGCATCATCTTGGTATTATTTGGATTTATTTGAGCTTGTTCAGAATGGACCAGTTGCAGACTGGTAGAGAGATCGAAGCCATAACAGAATTATGCTCGCCATCCAGGACCAAGTAATCAACACGGGAACTATAGAAAATACATCGCCAAGGAGCCCCTATGACGTCGACGATGCTACCTGGCCTCAGAAACAATCCAACAGATCACCGCAGGATGCAGGGTGATCACCCAGGAGTACACTCGTAAAGACGACCAGGTAGCCAGGACAATACATCAGAAGCTAACGAGGAAATACCAATTGAGCAAAGAAAGTGTACCGTATTACAAGTACGAATTTGTAATACGGCTGTACTAGAGACCCCAATCCACAAGCTGTACTGGGGCCATAATAACGGACAAGTCAATCCTGCACAACAGACCGAACATAACCCTTGTCGACAAAAGGAAAAGCTACCTATGTGATCGCCACAGCGTTGCCCAACACTGGCAACCTCCAGAAAACCCATCGGGAAAAGGAAAATATCTGGAAGAACAGAGACCTAAGACAAGTGATCAAAAGATGCGGCATATGCAACAAGTAAAGATCATCGTGACAACCACCGGTATGGTGCCAAAGACCTTACACTGAGCCTAGAAACAATAGGTCTCCCAGAGAAAAAACAGAAGGAAATCTAGAGAGAGTCGCAATCCTGAACATCTGTAGGGTAGTCAGAGAGTTCCTTGATGAACAATAACTCCGGACATAGCCACCCTGTGCACGTGGTACCACTGCACGTCACGGAGCGGACACTTCCCCATCACAAAGAAATAATATAATAATAATAAAACGATTGTGTCGATTCCCACTGCTCATTCAACTTCATGCTGACTGTATACAGTTTTGTAATAAAATGCTATTATTCTCTAAAAGCATCTTTCAACACTTTTGGAGAGTACTATTGTTTAACACCATAACGATTTGTTACTGTGTAACAAAATTTCGCACTTTAAGTACTCCACCACCACAGTGTTTTACTATAAGGAAACTGGAAAACTATACAATAATAATCATAAGCCAATGAAAAGTGAAACCTCAAACTAAAGCTAATCGCAGCGGTCATATTTAAAACAAAACAGCGACACCATTAGAGAAATCACGTGTTCTGTGAATGCATGGAACAAAATCCGCGAAATCGTTACGGCGTCGTTATAGTACAAAGTTTGATAAGGATACCACTTCCTGTTTATGTCTTGTACGAGCAGTTTGCAGAGGCTGTGGACTGAGCTCTTGTGTAAACACAGCGCCACAGGTAATCGAATGTAGCATCCATATAGAGAACAACTTTGGACTAGTAGAAGTTTGGATATATGGGCTCGATATATATACAGGGTCGGCCACAAAATACATCACTGTAAATATTCTCCCAAAACATGATTATGCATTTTATTGATAATACAATCGTGATTTTATCGTGATTAATGTTTGAAATTAACGTAGACAGCATAAAATGAAAAAAAAATAATAATAATAGTAATAATAAATAAATTATAATAAAATAAAAAATAAAAAATAAAATAATATATATATAAGTAAAGTAAATTAGAATGATAATTAAAAAATAAAAATATTTATTTATTATTTTTATTATAAAAAATTCAGTCTTCAATTATTTAAAAAAAATAATTGAAGACTGAAATATATATTAACTAGGGAAAAAAAAACTGTTGTGATAGTATCAGGAGTTTACAACAGATATCCGTATTTTGTTGGCCCAGCATGAGCTTTAATTACCGCCTTCCGTCTGTCTAGTATGGAGTGTACAAGTTAAAATTAGCATACTAGAAATTGTATTAAATAATGTCTCTAATGACGGGCATTTTTTGCTTTATTTATTTATTGGTGCTGTTGTTGTTGTAGTAGGGTTTTAGGAGCATCAGTAACTTAGGCCATATTGTTCGCGTATATTGTCTGTAAATTGCGGGTGTTCTGTGGTCGATTTTCTGTTTGCTGGAAGAAAATTTCGAGTTTCTGGGAGGAAAAACCGTACTACTCTCGCCCGGTTTCGGGCGAGAGTAGGTCCATAAAAATTCAAGTCATCGACGAGACTTTTCCACCCGGTGTGGGTAGGACGGCGATTCTACCAACTGTGCTACCCACGAGGGCATTTATTGGTGTGGGCGATTATGGTAACTCTGCGTGTAATGTGTAGAATTATCACAGACTCAGTGCAGTGGTGTAGGTGTGTCATAGTGTAGTGTCAGGTTGTGTTGTTTGACTGGCCGCTTAGCTTAGCTCACCACAGCAACCTGTTCCCATCCCTGGCATATGAAGCCGGGGAGGGATCTACAACCAAACACAGGTAATGCCATACCAATCTACTCAGCATACTGATCTTAAAAGCACTGTGTAGTGTAAAGCATGCAGAGTTAGAAGAAAAGACAAGATTCAGATGATCTATACTATATGATATCCAATTTCAGAAGCCCAAACACGACCTGTCTTGCCCTTGACGAGCAGAAGAAACTCCTTTAAAATTTTTGCGTAGTAGTCATCGTTAGCGTTACAATTATAAAATATGTATTCTGCTCGCTTCTTTGCTCGTTATGCATCTCCAAACCATCTGGCTCAATGGAAACTTTACTATTGGTTGAACACTCAGGGTGATACGCCGAATGAAGAATTTAACATCCGACCTGTGGGGGATAAATTTCGATTCATCAGAGAATGTCACCGATTTCCATCGTTCAAGTGGCCAATTAGCACGTTCTTTAGCCCAAGTTAGTCATCTTTTCCCACATGGATTTTGCCAATGGAGCTTCTTATTAGGCCAATATGCTTTCAGACTACTCATCACGAGTCTTCGTCAGGCATGCAGGCAGTTTTATTATTGCATTTACCACAGTATTTTCATTCCATGTGGATTTTAGGCCTAAGAAACTTGCAAGACAATGACAGAGGCACAGACGCTTCAAAACTCCTCCTATGTTTGAATACTTTTCCATTTCAGTCTCGTTCCGAATTTTCTTTTGACATTCCAGCCTCAGATTTCTTTTTAATACCCTTGACACAGTAGACTGGTTACAGTCAACTTTTGCAGTTATATGTCGACAGAAAAGCACCTCCCTGTCAAAGGCAATAATTATGTGTTTTTTTTTTTTATCCCTTGGAGTTAACTGAGCGTAGGCCATATCACTGCAGAACAGGAAGCGACGACGGACAGCAGCAGGTGGATGCTTTTATAAACAAGTTGATGCAATACCATTCTAATGTCAGAGAACGATGATGCAAAACCACTCGTAATATACTCTAATATTACGGAATGGTGACGCAATATAGCGTTTTACAGGGTTATGTAACAATGTATAGTGTTTGCTATTAAGCCCCCCCCCCCCAACTACACGTAAATTCTGTGTCGCAATACAAACTTTGTGAAGGCCAGAGATAGTGCGAGTTTTGGTGGTATCTACGTAGTACACTATTCACACTACAGTGTTATTCCTTCGGCCATTTAGTCGGGACCCCTGTTGCCCGTCATCACCAAGAGGATGTAGATCGGATGTAGAGTGACGTGTCTTGAGATGACAATTTTACCTACAAAGGGAGTTAATACTGAAATATTAAACTTAAAGAGGGGGATACAATTTATGAGGCCATCATTGTATATATATATACACATAGTTAGCAGTAAAAAAAAAAAAAAAGAGGCTGATACATAAATTCAATCTGTAAACATTTCATCAATGTAAAATTCTTCGTGTTACAAGGTTATAAAAATTAGCAGCAACGCCTTAATTAAAATGAGAGATTACAAATAACTTATATTAACAAATATATAAAACGCATTACTGTGGAAAGAGAGTAAATCCTATAGGATGAGATAGGTGTATTAGATAGGTATAGGTGTATCTGCTTGGGATTTGCAATTTCTGTGCCTATCTATAAAACTTAAATCATATACCTGTAAAATAAGAGTTTGAAAAATTTTCCCAGGCCATTAATATCTAAAAAGTTAAACTCCTTAATCTTTAGCCAAGACTCATTCGAATAAAGCAATGAAATTAACAAAATTGATTATACTCTTATTTTTAATGGGAAGTGCAGTTGGGCGCCTCCGTAGCCAGGTGGGCAGCAGCATCAGTGTGTAGCACACGCTTCTTGATTAGACTGGGGTTCGAGCCCGTTGCCACCAAATACGGAGGATGCGGAAAGGTCAGGGAATGACCACCGCATATCCCCAGAGCAATATGGCCTTAGTTGCTAATGCTCCTAAAAACCAAAACAACAACAACAATGGAAAGTGCATGGTGGGAGCATAATCAACTGGTGCATAAGTGTGCGATTCAGTCCAACACGCTTCCCAGATAATTGGGAATATATGTAGGGAACCTCGTCAGTTATTTCCAACTTTGTGTTCCAAAACGAGGTTAGCTTGTATGTTAACAGTCAGAGAAACGGAAGAATTACATCATATGCTCGTACACTGCGTTCTTACAACTGAAGACACGGGAATGAACTGATGGGACATCAATCCTATTCGCTATATCTGGTTGCTTCCGAATTTTCTGTTTCCTGAAATAAAGAAGCATTTTCGTGGAAGTTACTTTGAGTCCGATGCTAATGCAGTTCTGAAGACAATTCTTAGAGCGGGCTTCGAATTGGTGCTCGATGAACAGTATATTCAATTGGGAGGAGAGTACTCTTATGTACAGTAAAAGTAAAGTTAGTTTAAATAATACCAATAATTTTCTTCTGAACACTGCCGGTCATGTTACTTCCAAACACTCTGGCAAGTTATTAGTTTCCTGTATAAAGATATAACTGCCCACTAAAAATGGCAAGCCAAGCATGGGCGCTTGACTTTCAAACCAACACACGTACACTGACTATATACAATATGTCGTCCATATTGTATATGGACGACACTGAAAAACTGAATTCGTTCTTTTGAATTACATATCAAACGAAAGTTTCCTGTATCGTGACCCGCTCCATTCCCACTTGAATAATATTCTCTTTTGCGGCAGTGCCTGACAGAGAGATTCGGCAAATACTAGCACAATAGTAATATTTGTTTAGGAACGAAATATTATATTATAGCGCTTTATAATATTAATGATCCAAGATAAATATTTAGGAAGAAGCGAATGAAAAAAATGTGCTCATTATTATGAGTTTGGTTCTCCCTTCCCCAGATTCATGTGAGTCATACACTTTCTGGTAACCTGGCTCTCAAATTGAACCATACCTTTCCACCATGATTTACTTACGTGAAGCACAACAAGGAACATGCAGAAAGCTTCAAAACACTTCCAAATAGAAAGGACTTGAGTGCAGCAATTCGGGTCATCTTTTTACCTTCTATTTAATTAGACATAGCGTATATAAAATACATTTTCAGTTTAAACTCCAAGAATAGCCCGACAACAATATTACTATCACGTGGATTCGAACGTGTAACTCGCAACTGATACGCTGAGCACTCCGGGCTTCGAAAATGAATTGATATCGCTTTTACGATTCATCTAATCTTTGGTTATATTATTTGTTACAAAGTTGGAATTGGGGGAAAGAGCGATCGCTTGTGCTGCAGCTGGTTGCTCGAGTAAAAAAGTACAACTAGGATTACCACCGCATCGAGTTTAAGAATGCCACATTCGCATTCCGAATTCGTAATTTCTCCGAGTCATACAATGATAGGGTAGAAGGTAAAAATAATAATAACATTTCCATTCCATTTTGAGGTATCACTATTATTTTAAATTTTTTTAAAGAATGTATGTGAAGAACTTGTGAAGCAATTTTAATACATGTATCGCAATGTATAAATAAGGATTCGGTAGGATTTTCCATGATCCATGAACCATTCCTGGTTGTAGAATTTCACCTTTTTTTTTTAAATAGTAAAATGTACATTAGGTAAGTAGGTTCGTAAAATTTTGAAGCAAACTTATAAACTAAACCAGGCAGGTAGTTAGAAATTTCTGGAAATAATGTTCTCGAGAAACTGCAGCACGCTGGACCTCTGTTTTAAATTATAGTTGATTAAAATTATTGTATTTAAATTATTAAATTAAATAATCTATGCAACTAAAATGGTTATAAGAAAAGTCCTTCTGTTAATTTTTCCCTATATAAATAACATTTTGGAAATCAAATTTTTAGAAAGTAATCAAAAAACGTATATTTCAAGTGAAACACTTTTAGCACTGCTTTGCTTCACTTGTTCACAGGCAATTAAGATTTAAGTCAGTATTATATTGAGCTGATTGCATTTTCACTTGACCGTTAAATATGGTTAATGCTAATATTCTTATCAAAATAACTGCTTGTGCACTCCTCTGGCCAATGTGGTCGTTCTGGAGTAAAAAGCGAACGTATATGAAACAGAAATAAGTTACGATATTTCACATCATGGTAGGGGTAGAACAATAACTTGAACAGTGGTTCGAACCCATATGATTGCTAAATATGATTCACTTAGAGTGTAATCTGTTTTACACTAACTCCAAAAATTCTTAATTGGGCTCGTAAAACAAACTCATCTTTCCAGAAAAATCACTAGTAAAACTACTCTTGCCTTCATATTCTTAATTACCAGGGAAGACTGGAATTTATTCGAAAATGCATACGCAAAACTGGCAGAAAAATCTAACAAATCAATTGATATTTTTAAGCATACTAAGCATCATGATTAAAATAAGAATCTTCAGTGAAATAGAACATTCTTCCCATACATCATAACACTTGCATCGCTCTTAAAACCGCTATATAGAAAAGTAACACTTGTTGGTTTTACATATAGTGTTTAACTTGGCGTTCCTTAAGGAAATTCAATAAAAACCAGCATTTGACTTAATTATGAAGGGTAGTTTTACAGCACAGTAAAGTCATAATGACTTACCATAATCTTCTGCAAGCCTGCACAAAACAGACAATACACAGTTCACCTCATCGGCATCGTCCGCCACCGCACGCAGAGTATCCAGGATATTTCTCGCCACCGCCTGCCTAGAAATACAAATAGAAATAAATACTGTAATGTATATTAAAGTTGGTAATAATCTTGAAATTAATTTAGAGCCTTCTTTATTTCAAAAATAAATATATAAAAGAATAATTGGACAATGATCTTTTTTACTATACCAAGTAAAAAGAATGATATTGACGAATAAGACCTCGTTGAAAAGACAAGTATTTTCAACATGGTCTTGAACAACAACTTCTACATATCCTTAGAAACCTATATAGCATAACTAAATGGAGAGAACAAAACATGCCGATTAACATCTGATCAATTTTAATGACATTACTGATCCAGCTCCCACGTCAAGTTATAGCCACGCCATTTAAAGTGCTTCATAAGGAGCATTGGTACTCGTTTTTAACAAAAAAAAAAAAAACGCCTAAAAATCATTTATTCCAATGAATCATACTAGGAAGTTACATATATTCTGATTCCATTTTTTTTATTTATGCACAGGGTATCTAATATGTAGCTCCTATTTTTTATTTTTATTTTGACATTTATAACTCGCAAAACAAAGAGCTATAACAAGACTACTGTCAATGATGCGAAGCTCACTATTTACCATTTTGTTTTGGACATTTTCGGATAAAGAACGGCAAATCACTTAAAAAACCATGAGCAAGTCACAGGATGATAAAAGATGCGGCGGTCTGTTTGTCAGTCTTTTAAGATGGTGGCGAACTACTCATGGAAAACATACAATACTAGACCGAAACGCAATTAAGAAGTTTTAAATGAAGGTAATGGCCACGGGCTCACTCAAAGGTGGCTAGAGAGGTGGGAATCCCTCAACATCGCGGACAAAATAAACCGTTGGAGCTATTCAAGAAAGTTCATAAAAATCTGCAAAGAGTGGGATAACACGTTAGACAGCCCATACTGTGATATAAAAAAAAAAAAGAAAGAAAAAAAAAAAAAAAGACATTGCATTACTGGGTATGAAAACCTCGTTATGTTTAAGAACTGTCTACTTACTCAAGTGTTTGCGGAGAACTCTATAGAAAGAGGACTAGAGGTCTGTTCAACAATATTTTCTGATTAGACGAAGCAGTGTTCCAAGTTGGGTAATTCGTAAATCATTAAAATTTCATTTTTTTGCAGCTGCAACAATTTCGACATCTAGGAAAGACAAGAGAACTTGTTATCCAAGCCAAAGTCACTGTCTCGTTTGGCATAGCTACAATACAGTTTGTTCAGCTATATCTGTTACAGGATACCATGTGCAATAAGCGCAGATGCTTGAATTTATGGCCAACGATCTCACTATATTGCATATTAACCGTTCGTGCGTAGCTGGATAATCAAGTTTCTGGAAGGTGGCTAAGAGACCGTGGGTCAACTGGTTTCCTAAAAATTCAGATCTAACACCTTGTGACTTCATCTTTCAGAGCTGGACCAAAAGAAAGATTTACAAAACCCATTCAAACACTGGAATAAAGAAATTCGAACCGTTTTCGGCAACATTCCAACTGACTTTATGCGAAAATCTGTGGATTATGTATCACATCGGTTTAAGAGGTGACGTCCAGATGTAACAGCACTTAATATACTATATATAAAACAATGCACAGACAGTTGCTGTATATGCTACATTTTTGTACCTAAAAAATAAAATAATACAAAATAAAACTTGAGTTACTTATTAGATATCCTTTATTTCTCCATTCTAGGTAAAAAACTGGATATGACAGAGAATGTATAAATCAAGAGCAATAATAGTTAGACTGATAGAAATAAACAGGAATTAATTAGCTTTATACAAATGCATATACAATGAGGGCATAGCCTAATTGTTTATGCAGCAATGGGTAAACTAGTTTTGCTGTTCAGAGCACCGATCTCATATCGCGAAAGCTTTCGCCATGATCTGCCTTTATGCTACAATAAATAATATGTATTTTTCCAATCTCTAAACAAAATCCAATGCCACAATTCCATTATTGGGCAGACTGCATGGAAAATATGCAGTCTGCATATATTAACTGTCTGCGCATGCAGTATATTGCTATACATTTAAGGCGACGTCACTGCAAAGACCATGGTTTCGACTCTGACTAGAGTCTCCTCGGTGGGTAGGTTAGTATGTGAAGACCCCAACAACCCAGTGACGAGATATATTTACAATGTGAGATGCAATATCGTACAGCGGGTAAAGTAAGTTAAGTCTGGGTAGTTGCATACACTTTAAATAACGATATACCTCTCCAATGAAGAAGTACTCTTCGTTTAGATTAGTGCAATACCAAGGCAACTCGTGGCGAAGTGCCTTCACAATATAAGATCGATGCACTAAATAGCAAACCTAGTTTGCTCACTACTACTGACACATTCAGGCTATGCCCTAGTTACACAATAATGTTTTATAGTTCTTATAACACGAGGCTTTTGTCCTAAATTACTTGAATGTGGCTTTATGAACCAACCGCCAAAAAAAAATAATAAAAATTAATATATATATATATATAAAATAAAACATTTCAAGGATTGCACCAGCACAATGATCTAGTTCATTCCACAAATACTAAGGAGTAAATAAAGACGACATCCACGGACGCTCTAGCATGCTAACAGTATGATCCGCGAATGTGGTCCACTGTTAAAAGTAACTGCCATAGTTGTACGCTCCTCTAAACAATTATTTTATTGAATTCAACAGTTTCAGAAAATTAACGGTAATCTGTACCATGTATGTACACACAGTGGGGAGGTTCCATGAGGAGGCAATCAAGACTACTCCTGCACCCCACCTCCGCAGAGCCTGAATATATCAGAACAAATGGGTGTTTCATGATATTACAGTATTTCAATTACTGTCAATCACATATCATTACTGTTATATCGGTCCATCCTAGAAAAACAGTCTCTATCCAACCATGTGTCTACAGGAAATACAAGTGGGATCTGTCCTCAACAGCACGTATCTTTATCCTCTTGTAAATAAGTACACTACAGAAATATATCCGCCCCCCCCCCCCCCCCCCGTTGCAGATAGTCCGCATTATACAGTACTTGCATTAGCCCTGCAATCTCAAAAGTAAATGTTTAAAAAAAAACCCTGATAAACTTATAAATCAGTTTCTCACCAAATACAAAAAAAGAACATCTGACGAAGAGTAAGCAGGACATTCAACTTTTATTGCCTGGACGAACGCTTTACAAAAAAGTACGTCTTTAAGTAATCACACTACTTTGAGGTTTTATCTCGGCGTGAACACGGATCTGTATAATGCCTTCAGTAAGAAACCTGTCAAGCACAGCCTCATTCACGTCCTTGCCGCTAAGGAAATATTGTCTGTAGTGTTCGAAAAAAAGAAATTCAATAAACCAAGGTCAGAGATACACAGTAAAGAAATGCAGCTTCCTGTTTCTGCAGTGGCAGATTCAGACTGCTTTTCTTGAGGAGTGGGGGAGATATGATGATATTAGTGATTGACAGTAATTAAAAATCAAGCTAGGACTTAGAATTATTAAAGTCTTTATATAATATACATGCAACAACGAATGGTTACTATAAAACTTAATATCATAAAACAGTGTTTGTTCCAATTTACTCAGACATCTGTGTGTGTTGGGGGGGGGGGTAGTTTTCTCTCCACTGGATCCACCATTGTTTCAATAGTTAGGTATCTCATCTTTGATTGCTTCTTGGGAATGGGAGAGGCAAATAGACTAAAATTGTTGTCATTAGCTACACTTGCCTCAACCCGTTAAAAAAAAAGTGGGGGGAGGGGGACTTTTAAATCGAAACGGAAAGTCGCAAATTATGTAAACTGCTTCAAGCAGAGGACTATTATTACAAAAGTTATTACGAAGTGCAGAAAATTTCTCCATTCTAGGTAAAAACTGAAGTTCAAGAAGGCAAATAACTATAATGATCCTTGTTTGCTATTATTCATTTTCTACATGGGCGGACTTTATTTTACCATTTTAAAACTACTTTTCCTGCCTGGTCGGTGTCAACAAGAATATTTATCGTATCGTAAGGTAAACTGATGTATATTTAACAATTTGCAGGAAACTGAAAGCAATATTCACAAGATATACACAAGGATAAAATCGGGGGGGGGGGATGAATGGCGAAAAGGGTATGTGATTTTTATATATATATATATATATATATTGAGAAAAAGTAATATTACCAGTGTCTATCGTTTCGGTATATTTAATGCATCATGTAGTTTAAAAAAGTAAACTAAAAACTTAAGAAATCGGTATGGAAAGATACTAGTTCTTTTTTACAAAAATCAGGTGAACTATGATTACGAAATTTTGTAAACAAAATTTCGTAGTTACAGTTCCATCTCCAGTAGACGGCAAACCTAATTCAAGACTCAGTGAATTTCTGTAACTTGTAATTTTCAAGAAATAACATGTGAAACAAATTTGTTCTAGAGAATGCTGCTGGGATTGCTATTCCACGAAACTGGAACCGATAATAATAAATAAATGAATACTAAACGAGAGAACAGTATGTGCACCATTTTCCACCAGTTCGTTGTATCAAAACAATTTTTGCATCCTTTTGTAGTAAACCCCACATACACACTTGGAACAAGACTAACCTGAACCTGAAGGATCTATAGGCTCACCCACGGAAGAACTTTCAAAATGCGGAAGGTTACTAGAGCGCTGATGGTGTTAATGGGTTCTGGAGACCAGAAATGGCCCATCGTGATGGCTGTTCCTTCCCAAAAGTTGAAAACAATCCATTTGCTGTACAACTTTCTTCCTTTTAAAGGTGGAAGCCAAAACAACTTTTAATATGCAGTTCGAAAAATGATTTCTTTAGGCAATTTACCCAATGCAATCTTGGCAATACATTTTACAGAACCACTGCAAGCGAACGTAACGCTACCATAGCCAAATAATGATCAACGTACAAGTATTGCTAGGCATGCTGCATGTTCAGTGGCGGATTATGATCCTCTGGGGAACCAAAAGCACCAAGAGTTTTGAATAACATCACCCAGACGAGTGATGCGGCCAGGTGCGATTTGGAAGTCAAACATGTAACAAACGAATGATGTAGGGGCCAAATGAACTGTACCAGTTAAATTAAACGTCAAAATTGCATCAGTGGTTATTGTAATTGTCGTATTTCAATTCCTTAAAATAAGGAAAATCACAATTTTTACTTACGGTATATATTCTTTTTTGCTTTCAAAATTAGGACTTCCACTAAGGAGGGTGATATAAATACTGAAGATGACAAAAAACATCAGTAACCTTCAGTATTTAGGGCATATATAGCAGATTGAACACGTGTGTCTTATACACTTGTTTGCTTACAGCACTGAAATTAGAGTATAAGGTTTTCTCTAGTTATAGGTAGAGCTGAGACTGAACAAGAAGGATTTGCACCCATGCATTTGGAAAATCTAAAGGATATCTTATTAAAGAAGTAGCTGAATATGCTGCTGCTTCAGAAAGAAGAGATTTTACGGAATGGTACAAGTCAGAATCAAACAAAAATCAGCGGAAGAACTGTGGTTTGAAGTTTTCATGATTGCCAATGAATATCGTGTCTAGTAGACAAAAAACGATTTCAAACGACATAACTGCTGCAAACAGATAACCAAGAACCCCACAGCTGATTTCTAAAAGAACTGCGAAGAGAACTGCATAACACAGAGTTAAAAGGAATAGGATCATCCGAAAAAAACCAATGTTAACACTTGCACTTAACAAAGTCCGGCTAATATGGGCTAAAGTTATAAATATTGGACTGTTAATGACAGGAATGCTGTGATGTGGTCTAACGAATCCAAGAGCTTAAGGAAATTTGCTTATACTCTAATGATACCAGGCATCAAGTTCACAGGAGAAGCAATGACACATCTCATCCATATTACGTGCACGGTGGTGTGCAAGCTGGTAGTGGTCAGTGATGTTTTTGTTATGTTTTAACTCTTATGAAGTGGGTTCTCCTAATTGAAATACCAATCAAGATAATTCGGGACGTTGCAAATATTCTGGATGATAAAGGGGTGCCTTTTGCTGAGCATTTGAGGGGCACTCATGATTTCGATATTTCTGTATTTCAGATTGATATCTATTCGGTTCACAGGGCCTCTACTATTTTAAATTGGCATAAAGAACACGAGAGAATGGCAAGGCCATCACCAGACTCAAATTCTGTAGAGAACGCAAGGGACTATCTTGATTTGAAAGCGAAAACACAAAAGCATCAACGAAACTTCAATGAATTACGAACCCAACTGTTTTCAGAGTATCTTCCTTGGTAATTGAGGTTGTCACAGACATTCTCTCAGATATGCCAGACAAGGCTGTACTTGCTACCTGGGAGTCTAAAACGCTGAAGAAACTGATATTCGGGTGACATTCAAGTCAAGTGGACCCAATTTCGGGGGAATCCGGACGGTCTGTAACAGCCAAATCCTCTGCTTGTACTTTCACGATGGTGGGACTGTTAGTAATCCTGGGTATAACCTCCATGCACAAGCACACTGTCGGAGACCACCCAGGTGTGAACCAACATAAGCAGGGGTCGAGGTGTGGCGCCCATATGGAGGTATGCCGCCCTTTGTGTTACCAGGCAATACTAGGTGGTAGATGACTCTCATCAATTGGTGCAATACCACCACTTCGCTTATTGGAAGCTTGAAGTGGTGGAACCAATGTTTAGTCTCCAGAGCTGAGTTCTGGTCGACCCTTCTCCATCTCTTCCATCATGTAGTATGACTGATGACTTTTGAGGTTATGATGAACATCATGGCGAGATCCAATCTTCATTACATTTCGAGGGTACAGCTCTAAAACGGTGTTCGCAGGCCGGCCGCTAGTTAGTATACCGGACCGAACTTATTGGTAACTCTTTAGGAGGCTTCCGAATCAGCTAGTGTATAATCATTTTTTTTTTTATTATTTTTGTGCTTTTGTATGGGCGGCTCCTAGAACAGAAGTTCATCTCCGCCTCGTTGCTCTGTTCAGTTTTTATAGACTCTGTAAGGGTAAGGCCGGTGTGTGTCTTATAAAAATAAATAATATTTTTTTTTTTTTTTTTTTTTTTTCCAAACCGAATCCACACAGGAATATCCCAGATTGGATGAAGATAGATGAAAAGGAAGGGGAGAGAGGGAAAAAAAAAAAAAAAAAAAAAAGCTTTTCATCCCGCACGGGAGAAAGTGATAGGAAAGAAAAACTGTGTTTGTGAGCTTATGTGTGTGTGTTCTGTAGCGTGATGTTGTGTTTTGGCCTATTGGCTACCTGGAAGGAGTGAGCACCTGGACGGTTCCTCCAGGTACTCGTCCCTAGCAGAAGAAGGGCAAGGCCTCCCCTACTATCTGCACGCCCTCCTCCCTGGGGAAGAGTTCCCAGGGAAGAAAGAAAAACTTGTATAAGATGAAGAGAGGGAAGGAGTAAAGAGGAGAAGGACTGTTCCGGCCCAGGAAAGTCCCAGTCCAGGATGGATAGCTAGAACAACAACGCAAACAAATAAATAAATAAATAAATAAATAATAATAATAAAAAAAAAAAAAAAAAAATTAGTGAGAGAGAGGAGCTTTCCTGGTCTGGGGAGCCCCAGCCCAGGTCAGAACGCGAAAAAAAAAAAAAAAAAAAAAAAAAGATTTAAATCCCACAACCTGGTCAAGGAAAGGAATAGAGCCAGGATGTCAGCAAGCAGAATGATGTTAAAAGAAGAAAGAAAAACTTGTATAAGATGAAGAGAGGGAAGGAGTAAAGAGGAGAAGGACTGTTCCGGCCCAGGAAAGTCCCAGTCCAGGATGGATAGCTAGAACAACAACGCAAACAAATAAATAAATAAATAATAATAATAATAAAAAAAAAAAAAAAAAAAAAAAAAAATTAGTGTGAGAGAGGAGCTTTCCTGGTCTGGGGAGCCCCAGCCCAAGTCAGAACGCGAAAAAAAAAAAAAAAAAAAAAAGATTTAAATCCCACAACCTGGTCAAGGAAAGGAATAGAGCCAGGATGTCAGCAAGCAGAATGATGTTAAAGGGGAAAAAAATAACAAATAAATAAGAAAGAAAAGAAAGAGGGTTTTTTTTTTTTTTTTTTTTTCAAATTATCCCACACGGGGTGGATAGGAAAAGGCTATCAGGAGAGTGCTAGGGCTACTAGTGCTAGCTGATTATGAGAAGAAGAGAGAGAGAGAGTAAAAAAAAAAAAATAATAAAAATAAATAACTAGTTATTGAATTGCAGAAGCTTCTAGGATGATCCTCCTCCTACGCTTGAATACGTCTGCCGCAAAGTGCTGTAGTGCACCTAAGTTCCTTTTGGAATGGACAAGGAGTTCTACTTGGTCAGGAGAAAATCCCAAAATTGCTGCCTGGAGTTGTTGTCTATGGTCCTCGTAGATAGTGCATTCAAATAGTAGATGTTCCCAACTCTCGACAGACCCACAGAAACAGAGGTCAGTATTTAGCAGACCTAGTTGGTGGAGTTTCTGGTTGAGAGATCCATGTCCAGTGACCAGAAAGGATGTTTCCATGCTGATTGAGAACCACTTGTTGACCGCTTTGCTGGTTGCGAATGTGACATCCGGTATAAATTTTTTCGTAACAATGCCTTTTGTGGTCGTGTCCCATCTTGTCTGCCAGTAATTGATTAGCTCGTTATAGCAACGAGCTCTTTCCTGTTTGGTATCACTGTCCAGGTTGAGTTCAATATCCAGTATTTCAGTTGGGATTCTTTTCTTCAGACGGTAGGCAAGTCCTCTATAGATAAGGAATAGATCCAGGGGGATGTTTCCAGATATTACTTGCAATGCTGCAGTTGACACAGTTCTACAAGCACGATGGGTAGCAAGAATAATGCTTCTCTGGATGGAGTTAAGCTTCTGTTTGATTTTGCAATTGGTCGCTCTGTGAAACCATGCTCCTGCAGCATACGTGGCGATAGGTAAGAAAACAGCTTTATAGTATAACTGTAAGGTACGCTTAGAGAGACCCCAGTCGCTTCGGGAGATTCTGATAATTGAGGCAGAGAATTTTCTGATTTTGGCATATAAATGTTGCAAGTGTGGTAAGAAGGATAGCCGGTGATCAATAACGACCCCAAGGACCCTGGTCTGTGTCACCAGGGGGAGCCGTATTCCATCTATCTTGACCTGAGGGGGCAGCCGAAGATCCAGTTTAGTTTTAAAAATCATCATATTTGTCTTGTGAGGATTGATGTGCAGTTTGTTAATCTTAGCCCAGTTGGTAAGGTTAGTTAGTACTAGGTTAGCAGTATCTTCCAGAGCAAGTCTTGAGTGTCCGGAGACAACAATGGTAAGGTCATCAGCAAATGCAATGACCTTGGTGCGTTCAAATGATCTGCTTAGCCAATCTTGTAAAACTACATTCCAGATCAGGGGGCCTAGGACAGATCCTTGGGGGCAGCCCCTAAAGACTGGTCTGGTGACGTGCTGATGTTTTGTTTTCACCATAACTGACCTTTCAGAAAAGTAGTTTCTAGTTAGCCAGTAGAGTTGTGAGGAGCAGTTGGCTAACCGGAGACGCTCCAGTGCACTCTCCCACCAAACTTTGTCAAATGCACCCTCAAAGTCAACACAAACAGCAAGCTCATACTTTGACTTAGATGTTTCTAGATGAAGAACCAGGTCGAAGAGGGCATCTTCGCAGGAGCGGCCAGGCGTGAAACCGTATTGTGCTGGGGAAATAAGATCTTGTGATTGGAATAAGTTGACAATCCTCAGGGCCATGAGGCGTTCCAGGATTTTGCCTAGGTTGGCCAAAAGAGCAATTGGCCTAAGGGATCTTGGCTCCATTGGTGGCTTGTTTGGTTTAGGTATAAGGCGGAGGAGTGCTTCCTTCCAGTATTTCGGAAATTTTGATTCCAGGAGGCATTTGTTATACAGGAGTAGCAGTAGGCTGGGTCTTAATTTATAAAATCTTTGTATAAACATATACTCAATCAAGTCGGGGCCTGGACATTTTTTGGGATTAATTTTCATCATAGCTGTTTCAAGTTCTTGTGGGGTAAAAGGGTTAGTACTGTTGGATGCTATATAGTTAGCATTGTTTCTTCTGATTGTCATATGTTCTGGCATATCTTCTGATACGTCATCGGGGGGGAAAAGCTTATCTAGTATCTCGTTGACTGAGTCTTCCCAGTTGGTGGTTTCCCTCATAGCAGTGGCAACCGATCCATAGATTTCTGGGACAAAGGTTTTGTCCCTTGTGATTTTGTACAGGAGGCCCCATGGGTTAGTATTACCTGAGTCTCTGACAAATCCAGTCCAGGTTTCTCTTTTGCGAGCAGCAATAGCCTTGGTGTATTCATTCTTCTTTATCAAGTAGGCAGTGTGAAGACGTTCGACATCAGGGGGAGGCCAGTCTCTATGGCGTTGGTATTCCCTCCTGGCACTGTGGGTGTCTTTCCTGAGTTTGCTTAGTTCAGCTGTCCACCAGGCACAGGGTCTTAGCACGATAGTCTTTTTCCTAGCAGACTTGTACGCTGCTTTTGATAAAGAATTCTGAATCTTATGTCCAAGGTCAACTGCTGAGATGTGCTCCAGGCCCTGGATATTTGAATCAGGGAAGTCATTCTGGATGGTGTCATCAAAAGCGGTCCAGTGAACTGTTTTCGTGGAGAACCTAACAAAGTCCGGGGTCCGGTTCGTGGATGTTGAGTCTTTCAGGTTCAGGCAGAGGTTGAATAGGATCACCCTATGGTCACTGAGTGTCCAGTCTGGAATGATAGTCCATTCGCTGACTGCTGTCCTGAGATCCTTGGTCGAGACTGTAATGTCAATGTTGGACTGACCTGATGGACTGCAGAAGGTTGTTAGCTGGCTGGGCTGATTGTGGACAGTAAGATTCCTAGACAGGATCAAGTCTTCCAGGAGAAGTCCTCGAGGGTCTGAAGCCGGGGAGTGCCAAAGTGGGGATTTTGCATTAACATCTGAGGTGATGACGATAGCTTTAGAGCCAAGAAGGTCCAATGCGTGCTCAATATAGTGGAGTGACTCTTCAATATCCATAGATGGTGGGCAGTATAGAGATATTAGATAGAATGAGTGTGAGTAGAATGTTATCTGAATACAGGTTGCAAATTTTGTGCATAATCCATGGATCACCAGTACATCAAGATTTCTATTAAGCACTACAATACAGGATTTTGGGTCCTTTGTAGCAGAGTGGATGACTTTTGCATGTATGGAGTATCCCACAATCTTATCACTGTTGGACATCGGAGTTCTGGAGGCATAGGGCTCTTGGATGGAGATTATATCTATTGCGTGTTCTTCTGCTGCTCTTCTAATTTCGTCAGCAACTGCCCGAGACCGGTGACCATTTATTTGCATTATTCTAAGTTTTGTAAAGGGATTCTTGTTCCTAGAGTTTACTGAGGCTGAATATATTCGGAGTGGTTGTGGTGGTCTATCATCGGCTGACTGTTTCTGTAGGAGGGTTAGAACAGGTTCATCCATCAGCGGTCCTTAGTCTTGCCAGGTCGAGGGCTCTTTGATATTCTGGGCAGGCTGCATCTCTGACCGAGTGGCCGTGCTCTTTCTTTCTCCTTTTGCAATTAGCACAGCAAGGACTTTCATCCCTATGTGGGCATTCAGCAAGCACATGTCCACTGCGGGCACAGTGTCCACATGTAGGAGAGGAGTGTGTGCAATGCTGTGCTGAATGCCCAAAGCCAAGACACAAGAAACACTTTGTTAGTACTGTGAAGGGTCTGAATCGGTGAGCACTACAGCCCAGGAAGATTCTATCATGGGACATGATGTACTTGAAGAGTCTGGGGGACACTGTAATGACGCGATGTGATGCTGCAGATGAGCGAGCCTTCATAGAGAACCTGTACACCATCTCTTGTTTAATCTCTTCAAAAGAGATGTCAAACTTGTCAAGGTTTTTGTTAAACAAGTCCTCCAGTAGTTCTGTATCAGTGATGGTATTGGGCACGTCATAAACAAGGACTGATGGATCGGTGCGTTTAGGCGGGTTGCTGGACAGGCCAGCTGCCTGCAGAGCAGGTGCCATGGAGATTGAGGTCAGATCTTCCTTGTTGGTGGCTTCAAGGAGGACCCCTCGATTGCGATAGTGTATAATCATGCTACCTCTACTCTGCAGGCCGACCGGGCTAGCCGAGTAGGTAAAGTACTTGCCCGGCAACCCAAAGGTCGCGGGTTCGATTCCCGCCTCGGGCTTGGATCAAAGTACTGCAAAAACCTTGGGAGGTGCAATATGGCCACAGAAGCCGATGCGCCAACTACCAAATCAAAAAAAAAAAAAAAAACTACTCTGCAAGACAGTGACTGGAGGAAGTCCGAGTAGTTGTAGGCGGTGGACATTGTCGAGGCCACGTCATATCAAGGATCTGGGTATATTCTTACCATGTGTACGACATATCCAAAAATTTTATTACTTCATACAGCATGTCCCCCCCCCCCACTTTTTCTTACTATCGAATACACCATGAATTGTCAAACTAATACAGTAAGCTTATCTGCGAAAAGATCTAAACCTTCCAAACACTTCCTAGTTCATTTCACAAATATACGTGGTCTCAATTTAATCTCAACGATGTCCATTTCCACTTGCAGCCTGCCAAACCCCATACACTTTTTCTGACAGAATCTCAGTTATCAGTTGATTCAACTACTGCTCATCTCAGTAGCCCAAATTATTCGCTCTATGATTCCTTTTGCCTCAAAGGTGGAACTTGTGCATATGTCCGTTCAGATATTCCCTGTCAGAGACTTGGTAATTTGGAATCTCTTCTTTTCGATCTTCTCTGGCTTAAAATCCCTCTACCTCATTGTGTCAAATTCATCTGTTGTCTCTACCGTTCTCCCAACTCCACTAATCACCTGGAGCTCTTTGACTTCCTCTCCTTGCAACTTGACTTTCTCCAGTCCAACTTTTATAAGAGTGAGGTAATTTTCCTTGGTGATTTTATTGTTCACAACTCCAGCTGGCTTCTATTTTCTAGTCACACCAAACCAGTTGGTCAAGATGCTGAGGGTTTTGCAATTACTAATGACCTTGCACAGATTGTTCATTTACCTACAAGAATACCGGACAAAAAAATCCCCTTCCCCCAAAAAAAAACATACAGCCAACATGCTTGATCTTTTTCTCACGGGCAACCCTTCTAAGTACACGGTCGAAGTGAGTGGTCATTTAGGCCCCTCAGATCAGAATTTTGTGATTGTCTCTTCTCCAATGGAGCCTTTATTTCATGGAAATTCCCCCAACCTCGTCTTGTTTGGCATTACAAGAATGCAAAATGGGATGACCTGAGAGATTTCTTTTCTATTTTTTCCTTGATCGGATGGATTACTGTTTCAAAACTTCTGATGTCAATGTTTGTTCAGAACGTATCAGTGAAATTATTCTTGTAGGAATGAAATCCCTTGTTTCACACTCCACTTTAAAATCTTGTCCTTTATCTAAACCTTGGCTTTCCAATAAATGTGCTAAAGCTGTTCAAGAGAAGAATGTTGCATATCGTAATTGGCTTGTTTCCAATTCTTCAGTTTCATTTTCTGCCTACACCAAAGCTCGCAACAACTGTAAAGCAGATATTAATCAGTGCAAACTAGACTTTGAACAGGCTAAGAGTAGAAAATTTGCTTCTTGCCCTAATTATAGCGGAGCATTCTGATTTCTTGCCAAAGCTATTGGCCGCAACTTTTGCCCAATTCTGCTCCCGCATCTGTCAAATTCATCAAAGGATTTTGACGAATCTTGATGCTAAGGAAGCTCCAGGTCCTGATGGTGTTTCTCCCCTTTATTCTCAAAACCTGCGCTACTGAACTTACTCCTGTTCTTTGCTGCCTTGTTTTTCACTTTCTTATTCCAAAGGTGTTTTTCTTTCTGCTTGGAAATTTCCTCATATCCAGCCAGTTCCTAAAAAGGGTAACAAATCCCTCCCATCCAATTATCGTCCCATTGCAATTACTTCTACTCTTTCCAAAGTAATGGAGAAATCAATTAACTGTCAACTCTTAGCTAGAAACCTTCCGTCTGATCAACGATTGCCACTATGGATTCCGTCAGTGTCGATCCATTGGTGATATTCTGACTTATGTTAACCATTTATGGACAAGTTCAATGGAAAAGTTCGGTGAAACACAAGCAGTTGCTCTTGACATCTCAAAGGCTTTCGATCGTGTTTGGCATAAAGGTCTTCTAAACAAGCTTCCATCTTATGGTTTTCCAACAGTTTTTTTTTTTTTTTTTTTTGTAATTGTTATTCCAGTTTTCTCTCTGATCGCTCACTGAGGTTGATAGGCTCTCTGTCTTTTAACTTCTCCCTGATGCTGGTGTTCCCCCAAGGTTCAGTTCTTTCTCCCACTCTTTTGCTCTTGTATATCAATGACCTTCCATTGACTGGAAATCCTATACATAGTTTTGCCGATGATAGCACATTGCATTCTACTTTCCATTTTACATCCACTTTTCCATCTTTCCCTGCTCAATCAGCTTCAACTTCTTGAATATCCGTTACCAATTCCTTAAATGCCGATTTCCAGGTAATTCTCCAGTGGGGCAAAGACAACTCAGTTGATTTCAATCCTTCTAAAACTCAGTCCTGTCTTATATCTCGCAAAAAGGATTCTTCTGTTCCTGTGCTTATCTTTGGTGACACTCCGATTTCTAGGCAAAATGATATATCTCTTCTGGGTATTACCCTGACTTCTAATCTCTCTTGGCATAAGCACATTATAAATATTGCTTTCTCTGCATCTAAAAAACTTGGTTTTCTCTTTTGCTCTCGTCGTTACTTTTCTTCCAAACAGCTGTTCACTCTGTACAAATCGAAAATTCGCCCTACCATGGAATATTGTTTCCATGTCTGGGGCGGTGCCCGCAAATCCTCTGTCAGGCTTCTAGATTCTATTCAGTAGAGGGCAGTTAGGTTAATTAATGACTCATCTTTAACAGAGTCTCTCCACTCGCTGTCTCATAGACGTACTGTTTCTGCTGCATGCTTTTCTACAGATACTTCCATGGGCACTGTTCTGAATTGGCTTTATAATTCCCGCGCTCTCTTTCAAAACGGTCCGAACACGTGCCGCCACTAGCCAACATTAAACTCACAGAACCAACTTTTAATCTTCCTCGTTTATTCATTCAACTGCCGTTTTCTGGAACAACCTTCCTTCATGCGTATTTTCTGAAAATTACAGTGTACTAGAAGTTAAAGTCTAATGTCAACAAATATCTTCTTTCGTCTTTTCAACCTGCCACCCAAGCACGGTACTAAGTACTATAGGTTCTAATATCTCTCGTGTTTGGGGTTTTCATAAATAAAATAAAAAAAAATCTTAATACTGATATAAACTATTTAAGGGGGACTAGCTGAATCCCTACCAAAGAGAATTCATAAGTAATGAGTGCTAAAGGGTGGGTTAGACATTATTAATAAAAAAATTACACTAGTGGCTAATTTTTGTCCGGTGTCTGTATATATCTGCTTAATTTTTGATAAAGAATAATATTGCCAATATGTGTTCCTTTATAGTACAGCGTGTCTGTAAAAAAAATAATAATAATAAATAAATAAATAAATAAAAATAAATCTATAAATATAGTGAATTGTATTATCTCTTGTTGGAACTAGTTCCCATGCCCCATATAAATTTTCTCAGTTTTGCTCTATAACAGAAAAACCTGCAATGAATTAGCATAGATGAGAAGAGAGGAATCAGATACTGCACAATAAACATGAGATAAGCCAATCACTCTCGTTTTAAGTCTGACGGTCTGCTTAATGCATTAGCGGTGAAGCATAAAGCTAGAGAAGCTTTAAAAATATATGTAATGGAGGCAAAAAAAAAAAAAAAAAAAGTCATAAGAATAACTGCTTCACTATTTTATTTGATATCTCACTAGGTTTCAGTTTAAAATATATTTTTACGATTTTATTTTTTTCCCCCCTTGAAAGTCATGGACGTTTAAAAATATCTATGAAAACATATCAACCTGTATGTACCATGAATATTTCACAGTCTCCGAGTAGGTTCTCTTTAAATTCGGTCCTCGCCCCAACTCCCCTTCAATAACTACACAACATTTTCGGAACAACAATTCAATGTTTTCAGTACGACCAGTGAAAGCATTTCTCTCTTAAATGCAGCGCAAAGAGTAAATGGCGATACACATCTTCGTGGCAATTATCAAGAAC
Organism: Mastigoproctus giganteus; assembly: GCF_048544385.1. Classification (NCBI taxonomy): domain Eukaryota; kingdom Metazoa; phylum Arthropoda; class Arachnida; order Uropygi; family Thelyphonidae; genus Mastigoproctus; species Mastigoproctus giganteus. The sequence continues at coordinate 21,376,678 of NC_143581.1, read as the reverse complement.
TTTATCAAACCTACATTAAGAATCCGGTGGCTTCACGCCAACATTGCTGGTCACTAGCATTACCATCTCATAGCCAACATACTAGTGAACAGAAATCATTTTTATCATAATGGTTCTTCAATTCAAAGTACTGAAGAAAAACAAATGAATGCAATTTGTTTTCACTGTGAAAGGGAAGATTACAGAAAATGATTCAGGCCCTAAAAATAATACAAGAATTAATCTTCTGGTACAAAATAATTTACAGTAAACAAACATTAAATAGATTTAATGCACTACAAGCAAAGGCTTTATTATCCGGTATCACGGGGTTAGGGCGTTCCGGTTATCTGAGAATCTCATCAACCTGGGGGGTACACAATGAATAACAATAGTAAGACTTTAAAATAGTAAAATTTTGATATGTCAACGCCGTATATCCAAACATCAATGCTTTTCACGATACCCATTCGATTGAATGGGTTAAAATTGCAGGGGGGGGGGGGTAACAGACATTTCTCGATTAATACTTTTTCATTTGGAAATAACTGTGATATGGTGCACATTATGTAATCAGTTCGAACGTAACGGCTGTACGAGTAAATCGCTTGCAGCCGTGAAGGGAGTTGTATACAGCAACGTGCCTTCTGTATATAATAAAGAGTATCTGCAAGGAACAAAGCACAGGCCAATAAGAGATAACAGTGTAAGAGAAGCCAGCCCACTTAAACTTGTATGTGTGGCCGTGAGTTAAATGTCTCAAACAATGGTGTGGCATATTCACGGGAACTAAATGCAACTTGTAAGCTTTTCAAAACATACAAGAAGTTTGTTTGTTTGTTATTTGTTTTTTTAGGAGGATTAATACAAGAAGTAAACTCTGTAGATGTTAAAACGATAAGTGCAAGCGATACAAATTTTTCCGTGACTTTCAACAGTAAGGAATTGGTGTGGAAGCAAAGCCCAGCATTTCAGTGCTGACTTTTTGCTCAGAACTGAAACGAGTCAATTCCTGCAACATTTGACTATGGGAGGCACCGAAAATCGTCACCAAATTACAAATAAAACGGAAATCCCCTACGTCAAATAAATGTTCTTTGGATCAACAGAAAATTTATGGTCCATTTTTTTTTTTCCCCTCTCTCTCTCTCTCATGAAAATAGGACTAATGGGAACATTTAACTTGACGTGTTCGAATAACTGAATTATGCCTCAATTTCAAGGTTCCACTAATTCACCTTCTAGCACAGGGTAGGCCAACCTTTTTTGAGTGAAGAGCCATTGCTGATCTAATTAAAAAAAAAAAAAAAAAAAGAAAAGAACCCGAAGAGCCGCACCTCAACTCAATATGGGGGAAGATGAGCTTTTTTTTAAGAAATGGAAGTGGAAAGGTGTTTTATTAAAAAATTTTTGGAAGAGTGGAAAGGTGTTTTATTAAAAATATATTTTTTTTGAAATATTATTTATTAATAAATAATCATTAATAAAAAAATTTAATGCTCGCGATGCGTAACAAACTAAACTGAGAAGTTCTGCGGCTTGCACTGACACTAATGTTATATCCACGTCGCCGCCCGCGTCCGCTGCGCGCTGCTCTGGTGAAGTAGGCTAAAAATTAAAAAGCCGCAAGTTGCCGACCCCTGTTCTAGCAAGTTGATGTCCCTTTCTCGATTTAGCAAGTTGATGTCCCTTTCTCGATTTCAAGTGCGAGCGTGAAAGAATATCTCAAATAATTCATACCTCAACAATGGGTGGAAAGTGGATGGAGTCTTCTTTTTGGCACAGCTTTCTGTTAATCGCTGATGGAATAGACTTCTTTTTGTAGGTATAGGTAAAGGATGCTGTGTTTGTGACACCATTGCCAAATAAATTGAATTTCAATTCAAGCATTCCTGAATCTTGCAATCTGTACATCTGCATGTTCCAAGTATAAAAAAATGGCAATTTTCATTTCTATGATTTTTGAAATTTTTGCTTCTTTTTGCTTCTTTTTCAGACTCGCCCTATATAATCTCAAAAATGTAATGCAATTAAATTAATACATTACTCGATCCTTAAAGCTAGAACTAGTTAATATAGTTAATGACATTAATAACGAAATTTTATGCACTCAAGGCGTGTACAAAACAACAGAAATTCAATTCTTTGGTCCAAGATCTGATAAATAAGTAATCGCGACAGGTAGAGATAAAAAAAAAAAACACTGTCACGAATATTCATTACGCTCTTATTTCCGAAAATGTTATTTCCTTGCTCTATTGCTTTTCTAAACGTGGAATTTCGTTTCAGACAAAGTAAGTGTTTTACCTTTAACCATGAAAGTGTTTACAGCGGTGCGTAACGTTAAGATGATAAACAGTTATCTATGTGGCTCCACAACAGTTAAATGGGACGTCATTAACAACAGCTCCATGCACTAAGGCATAAAAATGGAGACAAGTGTCTTTATAGCACTTTGGGAAGTCGATAACAGATTACATTATGTAAATATTTGCCAGAAAGGTCTTCCTGCAGGATTAGCCTTGTTGTGCCGCTTTGTGTCTGACATTACATTTTAAAGAACGGTACGCTTAGCTAAATAAAAAATAAAATAAAATAAAATAATGATGCCGAATAAAAAAATAATAAATGAAAAACTTCTTAGTATTTCTTCCCTACTACTTCCGACTCTAAGCGCAGTAGAATCCCTGCAAAATTCGCGGATTTCTAGAGTTAGCAAGGTAAAAAAGTTAGGCTAATTTGGCTAATTTTCCGAAAAGACGACTACGAATTTATTTTATCAAGCAGCAAACAACAATAGTTTACTGTAAAAAAAAAAAAAAAAAAACTATTATCAGTACCTGCCACAGAATCCTGCAACCACATACGAATCCTGTGCCTTGTTTCTAGGCATGCGTCGAATTCTTCAAACAAACTGAATGCACCTAACCCCCTTTTCCAAAGGCGGATTTCTCTTAGTGGCTTGAGAAAAAAAAAGCTCCAATGAAAGGTCATCCTGTAGTATTTGTTATCTGGTCATCAGCGCCTCCCACAACTCCTCCTTCGAGCTGGAATACTAGATGCTCAGGTGGTTTTACCGAACTTCCAGAAACCCCTTTACCCGCTCTAAAGCAATACTTTTTCGACCTTGAAAGACGCATCTCGGAAATAACTTGAGAAATGCTGTTACCTTTGCCTAATTTGTCTCGCATTATTCTGATGCGTCCGAAGTCGACTGGCGTTATTTCATGTGCTATGAACAAAAGAAGTCACAATTCCTTGTATTTCATCTATGAAAGCAAGCTTCAAAAACTCAAATGTATCCAGTATATACACATCATTTATTTAAACAACAGTCCATTAGAAGGGCAATTCCAAGAAACGAAGTTTGTTCTGCTCTGACTATTGAGGTCATTACATTTACTAGGAAATTTAAATTCTACAGTCCAAAAAATAACAGAAAAGAAGAGGAAGTCGTACTTTTCATAATGTGATGTTCTACTGATCTAATCTTTAGTATTCTCAAATTGAGTCATGATAATTGTTACAAAATAAAATTATACTGCAAATTTCTTGACACTGGTAGTAAGAATGGGTAGTAAAAGCAGGTGGTCTCTAGTGGCAAATCGCAGAAAAAAAAGTTTGAAAATTATTGTCAAACATATAACTGATTGGGCGAGCCTGAAAATATTCAGGCTCGCCCAATCCGAATATGATAGAGGTTAAATTCCACTGCTAATTAATTATCAGCTACTCTGCAACATGCACAGAGTGATCCAAAATTCAGAAACCCACAGCTCCATATACTGGATATGACACTAAAACAGAACTAGCTAAACAGATAGTGCACTGTTCCAGCTGATTGAATAGTAACAACAAAAGCAATTCAATATGCCTTGAAACATTGTTTTCTCGTTGAAAGTTACTTTCCAACAAGGTCTTAAGTCAAAGCAATAATGAAATATAAACAAAAATTCAACGCGAGATGCTCTAAAATCTGTCATTTGGAAAACAAACCATTTTGTATATTAGAAACCGTCTGTGTTCTAAACCTCGAAATGTCAACTATCTTGATTCCAGAAACATATGAAAAATGTCAATAATCATAAGGAAGTATGATTGTGACGTCACAATCATACTTCCTTAGTATGATTGCAACAATGCAAATATTTGACCACACCATTTGCATTTCCGTTAACATTCCATTGTTAGGTGCCGCTATTATGTTTTCAATTAATAATAATAATAAAACACTTGTTCCAATCAGAGTTAACACAAGACCAATAGAAAAGGGAGTTAAAGGTGGGAGAGTGCTATAAGCAGAAGCGTTATACTGGGAGTTCAGTGTAACTGGAAAAACTGTATTAAAAAAAAAAAAAAAAAACTTTTAATTGAAAGGTGTGATCACGTGCTAACACGCGATTTAAAATTACAAATAAAGCTCTGGTATTTAAAGTAATCAAGTGAAAAAGTAGAATCTATATTTAAAACTGACCAGCTTGCATGACAAACCTGTGTGCCAATTGATGATAAGAAAAGGAGAGAGGGAGGTGGAATGTACTCCGGCATGATGATCAGGCCAGAGGCCTTTACAAAAAATCACGAATACACTGGTTAATCGTATTTAGTAATCACGGGTTTGAACTTCACTTCACCCAAAGAGCGTTTGCAACTGCACTCACTACGTCAGTCCCAAAATTCAGAAACCAGCTATTGTTCTGAGTACAACTGTATTTAACATATAATTCGATAAATGATCTTTGTACAGAGCATTTTGCAGGTGTAATCTTTGAGACTATTCCTATGCGTATCTTTTAACTCAAAAAGGAGGATTCATATACATCAAAACACTAATCTTTTCGCGCAACAACCACTTAATTGATGTCAGCTTCTCATATCCAAGTTTATCAGCCGTAGGATACGATCAGGAGTTAAATGAGCGCGAAAGTGTTTCGAATTATTTGTGCAATTCTGTATTCATTCACTGCATGTTTTACGACAGATGTTACTACATTAGTACTAGCTGACGGTACAATACTTCCTACCTTTGTACAGTATATCTTCGTAATGTTATAGATAACCTGTTTCTTAAAACAAGCTGATAAGATAATACTGAAAGAAATATAACACACAGGCTTCGTAGAGCGATATTTAACAGAAGGGTCATCGTAAAAGAATGATGACTTTTTCCTATTTTTTGTTTGGCATGAAAATTTTCGATACTTAAAAAAAATTAAGCCTAAAAGGAATCGTCGCATTGCATTTCAATTAGCCTAAGTACACAGCTCAGAAAGAAGAACCAACCAGCAGCACTTTGACAAAATAGTCACTTGCATGATCAATTACAACTTCCTAATTTAATTGCCAATTAAATTAACAGATTTAATTTTACTTTTACTTTATACAGTAATTTAAAAATATCTTGAATAAAATGATCGTTTAAAAATATATGACCATCACAACCTTTAAAAGGAACCTGAAGCAAAAGGGCCAATATCAAAGAAACGCAAAATGCATTGTTTCTTAATATACTGTATATATAAAAATAATGTGCAAACAGCATCACTCCCCAGCAGAGCAGTGCAGAACAGGAATGCGCAGGATGCAATACCCCGGCAAAGAGAGGGGGAAAGCATTTCTTAAATGGTAACATAGCTATAACAAAAGAAAAGGGGCCCAAAAATCGTCTATGGACCCGGGCTTCCAGATACCATTGCACGCTCCTGCCACCACCCCCAGAGTCTGTCGCAGAGGCGTAACTATATTCTTCGGCTTAGGGTAAGACATTCGAAGTGATTAGCGTTGCTCTGACAACGGACCGATTCTTTACAGAGTACGGTTCACGGCACCCTCAGCGCCCCAGTAATTTTTTCATGGCACCCCTAGGCCAAAAGAAATACTTAATACAGTAGTTTTCGACCATTTAATAATCATCTGATTGTGTGTGTGCGTGTGTGCGTGTTATTAAAAAATATATCTTATATGATAGTTTTTATAATAATATAATTATAAACAAAATTAAAATTCATAATGCAAATGATATATACTTATATAATAATTTTATTCTTTATAAGAGGTACTAAATAAACATCAATTATAGATCATCACAAAATTAAAAAGATACGGTACAATGGATACCGTACACCTTTTTATAATGAAATAAATATATACATTTCAAAAAATAAATAAATAATAATAAAATAAGTTTAAGTAACTTAATCCAAAATTACATGGCACCCCTGGAATGTTGTTGCGGCACCCCGGTTGAAAACCACTGCACCAGTAGGTAGTTTGGGCAGTTAAGTTTTACAAATGTATTAGTTTCCTCATGGACATCTCTATTAAATTGTAAAAGATGTGCATGGGAAAATAACATCCTCAAAACTTATCTGCTATTGTAGTGCAATGAACGCTAACCACGTCCAGCCTGTTCTCCTGAGAGGACTGTACAAATTCTGTCTTCCCTCAGGATTTTCGGCCAAAATGTATGCCGCAACGCAATGCATTTCACTTGGCTCCCTCAGCAACAGCAGACTACAGTACACAGGCTTCGCTTAGAGTCGCCTCACTTCAAAATGTAAATTTAGAAACTATAACTCGGCATTATTTTCCATACTAAGCTACTGTTGTAACCCAAGTTCTCACGGGAGAAAAAAATTCCTTATACTGTGAGCAGTCATGCGCTGACTTAAATACAGTTGTCACTGGTCTTAAAAAGAGGAGGGGAAAAAAAAAAAAAAACACAGTGAGGTCTAAAACACCTATACGAAAACAGATCTGGCCTTATTAGGTAATACTGGAGGAATTCGTTAAATGTGCTTAAACTGGGGTGAAATCAAGAACAAACACAAACAAGTGTAAATGAACTACGTAGCGTTATCTGTCAGTTCTTGATTGGCTCAGATAATGGCTGTTACACGTGTGTGTGTGTGTTGGTGCGCAATTATGCTGTTCACGCACACACAAACAGACAAATTTGGATTCCTCCATCCAGGATTTAAGAGTAGATTTAATTGTTGCTCTTAATATTTTAAATGATAGAAGCCGTGGAAGACTGAGCTTGTAAATCCTCTGTGATAGTGTCCTCGCCAACTGTAACCCATTTGGGGAGGTCTGGGTTCGAAGGAATTCTTAAAGGCCCCCTTCAATGAGGTTTCACACTTGGCTGATCTCATTAGCTGATAAATTATTGTACATTATTACTGTTATTTATATAACAACACATTAATGTTATACGTATTATGATTGTAATGGCAGTGTTCAAGAACCAATTTGCATGTTGTGAGGGCTGAAAAATCGTATTTCCCTGCCTTAGATCCGCTAAGTACAGTCCCGATTCAAGGGATCTTTAAAAAATCCTCTAGTCTCCGACGGGATTCGAACCAAAACCTCTCAAAGGAGAGGCGAAATCCCCACACTATTGTACTGTCGCGGACAATAGAAGACTGAGCATCGGGTGAAGGAAGCAGTTAAGAATAAGTAACGAGTGCAAGAGTAATATGTAACGGAAGTCAACAAGATACATTTTAAACATTCGCATGAAACAGTATGTTATTGTTAAGTGATAAATAATCAATGAAAGAACACTCCTCATCCTACACTGACATGGCTCGAGTTAAAATCAGCATCTGTTTTTTAGTTAACCAATTACAAATGTCATAAATGAGCAAAGTACATAATTTGACTTGTCCATTTAGACACAGAATAAGTTATAATAAAAAGATCATTCTGGATAAAATCAAAAACGTGCCATTTTTTTTAAAACATTTGTGGTGTATGCAGATTCTGATTTCTGTTTTTATTCCATAAATGTAATTCCAAATGCGTCTATTCCAATAAAAGTTGTTCTTTCAACATCGAATAAATACCAAAGGTTACACGTCAATAAAAAATTGCGCAATTTGTTCTAAAAATTGAAAATAAAAAATAATTATGCCTTACGGTAATGCAAAGCAAGCGCAATATTCCATTAGACCCGGTGTAGCTTTGTTAACCTATTTCAAGTTTTAGTGAAAATAAATTCATGCGGAATATAAGTTTCATTACGCGTGGCTCGGCAGAGCTGTACCGGTTCCACATGCTTAACGTCAGCTCCGGTGGTATTAAAAAACAACTTCATTTATTCTCCATTTTTGAGCATATAAAGTTACGGATGATCACTTGATCAAGTGTAACAATTTCAGGTATGCTCTATTCATGTCATCTGAATAAAAATTCTGTTTTGCACTGTGACTTGACTGTCATACCTGTAAAGTGAAGAAGCTGTTATTAAACCAACCACATATCCATCCGTACACATGTACTACACTCGATGTACATGTATGAGAAGTAAGCAAAGGGTAGAGGACGGAAACCTACTCAAGGACGTGGCCGGCACTTCCCGCGATGTGGGGAAGAGGTATGCTGTGCTGTTCGCACAAGAAGCTGCTTATGGATGAAATCTGATGCAGCAGTGGCGTATCACGTTTCGTACTGTGAACAAAAGTGAAGGGCAACTGTAGCATGAACGAAGGGATTCAGTACGACGTACACTGGCCTAATGATTTGCGAACGGAAAGAAGCTGCAAGTTAAAGATCGGGTGGGGTAAGTTACGACTGCATACCGTGAAACAACACTATTTTGTTTAATACAACTATGACCGAAGGGATTGAAACGTGTACACTTATAATACAACAATTCACAATAAGATTTTTAACAACCAGTGTAGAACCATCCTGCCTCTCTGAAACCAAATTCAAAGATAAACATCCGGTCGATTATCGCAAAGTACGGCTCCGTGTTTCAGCTATCAAAACGACACTTCCCTTTTATACAGTTTATCCAGGGGTTAAGATTCCAGAGACAATATACTAACGCATCATGAGTTGTTTATGCAATAATCAGAATAACCTAATTCTTGCGTTCATTATTAAGTAGTGAAAACTAAAGTGAATTGCAAATACAATCGAAGGGAGAAAGCATTCGGGGCGGTCCCAAGGTTTTCTTGAGGAGGATAAAGAAGTTTTCATGGAACCATTAAGCTTTAATCATCATGTAGCAGTTTTAAAAAAATCCATATTATTGTGATTATAATTGGGTTTATATCCCTTCAGCTCCTACTCGGGACATCCTGATATCACTTTATCAGAGTAAATTCAGGAATAATTAGGTCTGAAAAACTTTGCAAGCACGAAAAATTCAAGGTTTGTTTTCTTAACATAGAGAACTACATCTTTCAAAAGTGGAGTGCGAAAATTCATGCGCACTCGCTTGACCTTGTTACACATTTCCTAACTTACTGGGATTATTAAATGACAGAATCTTGCATACCATTATAATACGTATATCCCGATTAGTGCATACTTTGTAATTTGTTGTTACCATAATGTTTTTTTTTTTATATAGACATCTGCCTTCGTAATAAATAATCGCCACAAGAAACTGATATTTATTATTCAAAGTACTGTAATGTTATTTTTTACCCTTTCCCAAAATAGCACAGAGAATAAGAGCGTAACTTCAAACTCTATTTCGAATATCTTTGTTTTCCTGGTACATGAAATTACACGAAGGTGCAAAAGAAAAGAAAATAAAATGAACAGAACCAACTCACTTCACTAATGAAATCTCTCAAACGGCAGAGCCCTAATTTTGATATGATTTTGTTGTAATTCAGGGGCTTATAGTTTCACACAGTGGCGTAGGGTGGGTGGAAGCCATTAATACCTTAATGTAATACTTTTTTCCAAGCACTTTTAAAATAAATCCTTGATTAAAATCATACTATACCTAATTGGTCAATCATTTTCAAGCTAGCATTACGGTCTACATAATTCTTACTTTTATACCGGTCCAACAGTTATAATTTATTAATAATACATTTATTATTAATAAAAAAAGAACTGTATCCTGTTATGTGATGCATAATTAAAATAATTTTTATAGTACTGCATTTAGTTTCAGGAGATTTTCTTCATCACTCCCCCTCTCCCCAAGAGCCACAATCTTCAACCGGTACCATATTCCCTGCTATAACAGTTATGAGGAATATCACCAGTTCAGAATTATGACTAGCGAACATGAACTCATTCGCACGATCAAGCTTTCTCTGATTTGGTACAATTACTCAGTAAAATTCTATTCCGTAGGCCTAACAGATTATGGAAGCACAGCAAAGATTCCACATAACAAAAGAACAAAATGTGTACAAATTCGGCATCGTCAATGGACTGACTTCTTTGCAGAATGCGGAACGATGAACAAATGAGTTTCGTATGGTGCAGGTGTTTCTTGGTATGGGTAATCAAATCCAATTTATCTCCTGAGGATACTCTATCTTACCAATGTAAACTTCATTATCTCTTAAAATAGGACAAATAAAAATTATAACTCAGCAAATTAAAGGATATCAAGCACGTCAAAATCGAAAAAACAACAGTTTCATCTCTCTTCCTCCTCACAACAGTTTCAAGTATCAAAAAATTTCTTAAGTTTCCGTTTTATTTAATTTCCTTCTCCATCCCAGTATAAATCAAAAGTGAAATATATATTAATGTTAATATTACGGTAATTTGCATTACATCAAATGTAATGTAAATTACTGTTGGGCTTATTGAAGACTATCCCAATGTGCACGAGGTCAAAACTGGTTTTTCCCATACGCTGTTATTGGGCAAATGTGGTGTGTAATTGTCGGAAAGAAAAAAATATATATAATAATAAAGGACTCTTACTTACAGAAGGGAATTATATTACCATATACGGCAGTGGTTTTCAACCGGGATGCCGCAACAACATTCCAGAGATGCCACATAATTTGGGTTTAAGTTACTTAAACTTATTATTATTTTTAAATTTATAATGTTTATTTCATTATAAAGAGGTGTACAGTATCTTTTTAATTTTGTGGTGATCTATAATTGATGTTTACTGAATACCTCTATATAAAGAATAAAATTATATACTGTATATATATATATATATATAATTTGTATTATGAAATGTAATTTTTATATTTATATTATTATAATAACTATCATAAAACATATATATATATATATATGCAGAGAGAGAATCGGACCTAAAACAGGCAGAAAACTGAGTAGGGGATGCCGTTATTAAAAAAAGGTTGAAAACCACTGATATACGGTGTTTTCCAGAAGCGCCGAAATATCAGTAACATTGTGATTTGTGATAGTGCCAGAACAAACTGCGATCTGAGTTCCAGTCTGAAAATAACATCCTAAATTCTAATCATCCAATATCCTAAAGAAAAACTATTACTAAATGTAAGAGCAAACTGAAATGATAGGGGCTGGGAGGTGTAACAATTAAAAAAAAAAAAAAAACTGCTCGGTCAAAGACATACCACTATTCAACTCTCCTATCTTAACTCAAAAGTTAACTGTTCGGCATATTGAAGACTACCCCCATGTGCACGAGGTCAAAACTGGTTTTTCCGTTAATCTCATGGAGTCATACTTGTTCCGCATCCCTTTGACACCTACTTCCACCTTGCCGAATGAAACCGAATATCAATAGTTTGTTAAGGTGATGGAATTTATAATACTCTTGTAACGGTACATGGAAAGCCGGTATTTCATCTCACTGTTATTCAACTTTCTCATTTTTACACACTTAATAGCAGCAACTGAAGTGACTGTTTCTATTGCGCTCCCAGAAGTGAAAACCACACGCAATTAAAACAGAGAAATCCTTTTATATATATATATATATATATAGTGAAAAATATACAAAATTAATAGTATAGAAATGACCATAATTAAATACCCTCCTAAATAAATAGTTAGATATACTAAATTGCAAAATCACGGTTGTTGTTTTTGAGCTTATAAATTCCGATACACTTGCAGGATATTTGTAAAAGTTATCTTCTGTATAGAAAAATTAAATGAGATTAAATTACATAACAAGTAGACTTCCTTTTTATTATTTACTGTCAATTTAACCCGTTCAATCCTCTAAGGTTTATGGCAAACCGTAAACCTTACAGTTCTATAACTGGACAGTTAGCCCACTAAGCAGCATAAAGTACAGTCTAGATTAAAGAAAACTCATTTAAGCTGCGCCTTTCGTTTATAGATACTATCCGGCAAACAAAAACTAATGTAAAAGATGGTCTTAGAAACGAGAGAGAGAACTGTTATGGATTGCGATGATGACATCGACAACCAGCAAATGGAAGTACACTGCAAATAATCTGTTATTCCAAGAATTCACTCTTAATTAAACTGGCAGTGAATTCAATAAAATCGCAAACGAAACGTTAAATTATTTTCGAGTTAGTGCGCGATGTTTATGAAGATGCTTGAAACTTCATTTGTTGGAAAAACCATGCGCAGCATCAGGAAAATCACCCCATATAACTGGAAAAATTGGCATCAAGTGTTACAAAATAAGAATATTACAAATAAATTAGCGAAGTCTCCCCTCAATAGCAATTTGATCTAAGATAAGGCTCTCAATCATGTAGTGAGAGTTCATTATTTGCTGCCTTCTCAGCGATTTTCTTCTAATTATAAAATTAGAATTTCTTTTTTTTCGAATGTTGTCGCAAGTACCGTAGCAGTAGTAGTAGTGGCAAATTTTATTTTGTACATTGTTGTACTCTGGGCGTAGAGCTTCAAAGAGCTTCAACTTCTCCAGTATCCTATCAAGCTTCTATAATTCCTGCTCTCTCTTTCAAAGCAGTCCGAACACGTGCCGCAACCAGTCAACATCATTTTGCTGTCCAAGTTCAAACTCACAGAATCAACTTTTCTTCTTTCTCATTTATTCATTCAACTTCTCTTTTCTGGAACCACCTTCGTTTATAGGTATTTCCTGAAAATTAAAATCTACTGAAGTTCAAGTTTAATGTCAACAAGTTTTTTTTTTTTTTTTTTTTTTCCAACTTTTCAACCAATTCACGATACTAAGTACTATAGGTTCTTAAAAAAAAAAAAAAAAAAAAAAAAAGGGACCTGTACATAACAATGATCCTTGATAATGAAAAAAAAAATTTAGTATTGATAACATATTTATTTAACATGATATACTGTAAGATAGTAAAGTAATTATAAGAAATTATGGGAGATGTGGCAATTTTTGTAGTTTACAATAATATGCCTATGTAAACCTAAGCAGACGCCATTACAGAATTTTTATTGCGAACCACCGGATGGAACCACTGTCTTAAAGCAACAAAAAGAAATTTCAAAGGTTACAGTGAGATAATATAATACACACAGGATGCCTTCACAATGAGTATTAACTTATATATTTGTGAGTATAATATAATTTCTAGAAGAAATTTTGCAGTAAAATTAACATGAGCCAAATTACTGTTAGAAGGGATGGGCAAATCTTTTCCACTTTAATATTATTGAAAATGAAAGCGAGGAAAATATACAAGTATAGCTAATTACGGCAAAATGACATTATGGCAAATGTTGTGATATAAATGCAATTTATAAACAGTAAGGTCGATGGGAAAATAAAATGATGAATATTATGAAATTTTTCTAATAATATACTCACAAATATCAAAGAATTCACCAAACTTCCTCTTTTTTCATTCATTCTTACCTCTCTTCGATTCACTGGAACAAACATCTTCTCAGGTATCTGTTTTCTGAAAATTCCAACCTATATCTACAGAAATTCATATCTGATGTTAAATAAGCTTAACTGGCTATCAACCCAGGACCCATTCGCGGTTCTAGAGTGATATAGGTTACAGTAACCTTTCATATTTGAAATGTCCATAAAATAACAAGTAATAACTAAAATATTTTATGATAACAGAAGTTCAGGTTGCATGAAACCTTCAAATTCTGAACGGATGGGGGAAATCCAAGTATCTGTTAGGATTACCACATCATGACCTCTTAAGATTATCTAAATCACATGATATTAGCATTAGTAGTGGCAAATGATGCAAGAAAGCAAGCTTGTACAGTATCAACAAAAAAAAAAAAAAAAAAAAAATTACCCCATGAAATGTCATGGCACCCTGTCTGCATTGCTCAGAGAAATTCATATCCGACTGCACAATTATCCCCAGGTCTTTTTCAATTTCCTATGGGTAGTACCTCACAGTTGGTACGTTATTCTAGGGTTACTGCTATCCATATGCAGTATGTACTTTGTTTGTCAGTGTTAAACTTCAAATTTCCATTCCTCAGCCATCTGCCAAACTTTTCTAGATCCTACTGCAGTAACATACCGTCATTAACCACCTTGACAACCTATATTGAAACTAGTTACTGTAACATCTTAACGATTAATAGAATAAATCATTTCTGGAGCGTTGGGCCCATTTTTTTCTTAGGAATTTTTGGGGTTCACGAGCTTTCTCTGGAGGGGAACATCTTTAAATATACATATAAAGTGTCCTCATTTGTAACAAATTCCTGCGTCGTTTCAAGCTGCCTCTCCCCCGACGCAAATCTGGACATTAACAGCACTACGTGGCGGTTAGTTTACCAGTACAAAATGGGTTGGCGAAAAGAATTGTCATCTCATTGCATGATCTGACCACATATGGACTGGCGCAAGGATTCTAATGCCCCAACTTCTGGTCGATAAATACATCTGCATTCAGATTCTTCCTCATCCCCAGGCGAGACGGTAGTACCCATGTGTTTGCGTTTCGGAACGGCATTGTCTTTTTATAGGATTACTTCCCAGTAGCCATCAAACATTTCACCACATATTGATTTCTCTTCTCCAATGTTGTCTTTTCACGATCTCTAACTTTTCCAAGTTCCACTCTTATTATATAACACGCTCACCGAATGCAAGTCACTACATAAAAGGTTTTCTTCCTCCAGTAACCACTGCATTAATAAAAAAAAAAAAATTAAAAAAAATTAGAAATTCAAAATAAATATAAAAAAAAAATAGGTTAACAAAACGAATAGCCCTGCAGATTTAACCTTTAAAAAATACCGAATTAAAAACCGTTTATTCGAAAAGGTAGAATCCAGAACCCCACGGCGAAGATCAAGAAGAAAAAAAAAGTTCTGTATACATTTCTGGGAAAATTGTTATTATTTATAGCGCGCATTGGCATCTACGGCTGTATTGTACTGTCTGGATAAATTATTTCAATGTCAGTGAGTTTAAGCAGAAAGCAGTGCTTCCGGAAAGTGTATTCGTCGATGGCTACCTGTTTGGAAAGGTCACGAGTCTAATTTCAATGATGTCAGGACCTTGAAACCTCTTCTATCGCTGCTCAAACGAATTACACAATTTTTCCAGGAATTATCCTGAGTAGTTTTATTCTACAAGCCAACCAATCTTAGAACAACAATTGACAGAAAGGACCTACTGATGCCTCACCTAGATACTAATCCAAGAAAAATCCTATTTCCACCGTTCACCCATGAGCACAAGGGCACTATTGGTTCAACGATCATCCTTGTTTAGATAAAATACCACCACTATAAACATTTTAAACTTTTAATGTTGTGAGAGAGAGAGATTCAAAAAATTCTTGAAATTAATGTTTGAACAGTATGTTGCACAGGTTATCTTTGATCTAAATAGTTGAACTGAAAGCATTTCGCATCTGTAAAGTTTTAGAATTTATTTACTGTTAATAGAGTTTGCAAATCACGTTGCGAGGATGTTTCGCTCTCCGCTTCTTCAGCGACTTGCTGTTACGCCATCATAAAAATAAATAAATAAAGACCAAAGTAACAAAATTCTGTTACTTTGGTCTTTTGGTATTTGCTTTGAAATGTTTCAGCAAAGTGCATTACATGCATGAATCGAGTCAACAAAAGCAGCCTGTTAACACTTCTATAAAGGAATACAATGGAAGCTGAAAATACCTCCAACTGTTCGTAAAATATTATTTAGTATTCCTAATGCCATCTATAGCAACTGTGAGGTTCAGTTCATTGACTAGAGTTTATGGTTAATAACAACTGATCTCTTATATATTGCAAGAAAAAAATCCAACGAAACTCCCCCGTTTTAACGTATTGTCAGTTCATTGAATGAACTAAAGACATTACCAGGGAATAAACTGTGATGGCCTGATTAAGTCTTGTGTGCAATGATAAGCAATTTGTCCCTCATATCAGTGAAACCAAGTATCGAGTTCAGTTCCTCAACGAACGAATACTGTATCATTAAATCAGAAGACAAAGATATTCAACACAAACAAGACAATGTGACGGGACACAGTGGAAAATGGAACGTTAACAATCACTCCGCTCGTTTACGAGGCATTTTGGTCGTTATTTGGGGTTTCTAAAGACAGTACAAGGATAAAATGGTGGAGACGAAATGACGAAATTAAAAAAAAAAAAAATTTAAAAAATAAAATCGAACGTTGGCATTTTAATGCACATTTATTTTAAAAAAATGGGGTGATCGAATGCACGACATCTCTATGATGGTAAACTTTCTCCTAAGAATGATATTAATGAAGATTACTTAATCGATTATTCCCTGAAGAGCTTCAGGGAGCAAGCAGTAAGCCTTTTTATTAATAATGAGACAGAGAAAAATTAGCAACAATAATAAATGATTTATTCTCTTTTTATTGCTGCGTCGTGATTGATGGAGCGTGACAAAATTGGTTTATGCTTTTACTCGACACGCTTCAGTGCACGATCGACTTTATCCCTGCTATTTAGCAAACGCTTGAGAGAAGCGGCCTCTAAAATGGAAACATAATATACCATTGCAGTTTAAAGGATGTAAAAAAATAAATAAATAACTACTGGAATACAGAATTAAGAGAACTCATGAAAATGACATGTATCCACTTGTATTCAGCTGTCCTACATCATTATTAGCCACAGTTTTCCTTTTACTAGCATGTTCCTGCCATGTTTCGACAACCGTAAGCACAAAATTGCCAAAGGATGCCACCAGATGGGCTCAGCGACAGCAGATACAAATCTCTGAAGCACTGAGCTGTCAAAATGAAGTTCAACAGCTGATCAGCAAACCCTTAACGATTCTATGAATATCTGTCAAATATGACAACTAAGAAGGGTAAATCGTAAGTCAAAGCACCGAAAGGAAAGCATAGTAACGTCGCGTGCGTAAAAAACTGCAATTTCTGTGCTGTGCATGAATAACAAAAAGCGCAAAAAATCTAACAGGAACTCACTTATGAATTATTAAATGCGTATTTATATATTTTAACGTTACAGCACAGAATGCTGTTATTCCAATAAACGCAACGCGCAAATGTAAATAACAGATATCAGTATGATTATTGTATTATATTCAAGTATAATGTTATAACTTCCTTATTGAAGTGTTTCCAATCGTTGTCTGAACCAAACTTATCTAAAGAGGAAGCGAGAGTATCAACCACCCTCCTTTAAAAACATTTGAAGAATATTCAAAATAAATATCAGACAAGTTCGTGAGGGTAAATTACAAATCGGCTTATTCAGGTATCACCTTCCTTCCTTTGTTGTAATAAATGCAGATATCAGTCTAATACGTTAGTAAACGCCTTGTCTAAATCTTTCTAGTTACTGAATAATGCTGAAGATAGGGTTTGGATGATTTGGTGTTTATCGGCGCATCGACAACAGAGATCACAAAGCGCCAGATAATTTGGTGTATTAGGTTCTCTGTATGAGAACTAAATCCACCTTTATGAAAATTAAATATTTATTCTGTGTACAGTATATCATTATTATTTACGTATATGGGATGCTGATTGATCCGTGTTCGTTTTCGCCTCGGATACGTTTGAGGGTGATATTTTGCCTTTTATTATACACTGAGTGATCACTGAATTATGACCACCTACCTAATATTTTGTAGGTCCTCCTTTTGCCCTCAGTACAGCAGCTATCCGACGTGGCATTGATTCAACAAGATGTCGGAAGCGTTCGGGAGGTGAGACCAGCCAAGTTGTGTGTAATGCGTCCAGCAATGCAGGTGGTTGGTGTATCCAGACGCCCGATATGCCTTTCCATAGTGTCGAACAAATGCTCTATGGATTTGATATCGGGCGAGTTCGGAGGCCAATAGATATGCTGGAAGTCAGAACTGTGTTCCTCAAACAATTCTTGCACAAGTGCGCGATGGCTCGGCCGACTGTTATCTTGGAAGACACCATCGCCATTCGGGAGAAAAAAGAAAAAGAAAAAAAAAAAAAAGAGAGAGTAACAGCGGGGTGTACACGGTCAGCAAGCAGTTGACGATAGCGGAGACCACTGATACGTTGATCCACATGCACCAGGAGTCCAAGTTCCTGCCAGTGAAACATGCCCCACAAAATACAACCGCCTCCACCGGCCTGCACTTTTGATACCATGCATGGTGAATCAAGAGCCTCATGTTGTTGACACTAAATCCAGACACGACCATCCACAGTGTGGAGTAAATAAAGTGACTCATCCAACCTTCTTCCAGTCTTCTAACGTCCAACTTTCATGCTCTCTGCACCAGGCGAGTCTTTTACGCCGATGAACCTTGGTTAGGAGTGGATGCCGTAGGGGTCGTCTGCTGGTATAGCCCATACGTGAGAGCGTGCGACGCATGGTCATGCCAGATATGGTTCTGGGTTGGCCCATGTTATATTGAGTAGTCAACTCTTCAACAGTGCTGACCCTGTTCGCCTGTACGAGTCGTCGGACCCGGCGCTCGCCTCTAGCATCAACCTTTCGCTGACCTCTGCAGTTTTGCCGTCGGGTCGTTGTTTGACCATTTTGACGTCAGTCCTGATAAACTAACTACGGCGGCTCTCGAACTCCCCACCAGTTCAGCCGTTTGGGAAATCGAGGTACCAACTCGTCGAGCACCCACCCACAATCTGTCCTTTATCAAAGTTCGACAAATCCTTCCTTTTACCCATCACGCTGGGAATTTTACTACCTACTGAACCAGTGACACCTTATCTATGCTACGTAGGTCGACTAACTGCGCACTCTCGTACCTCACGTGGTCAACGGGTCGCATTCAGTTTTCATAGGGGTGGTTATAATTTAGTGATCACTCAGTGTATAATAATGTGAAGATCCTTCGTCAATCGTATTCATAATGTTGGGCAATCTATCACAATATATGTTTAACTCCGGGATATTAAACAGGAGGTTGGTATTCCCTGTTGAATATCCCGGAGGTTCTTCGGCGCTCAGTAGATAATGATATACGATGTGCATATAATGAAAATAGGGAGCCAGATTCGGTATGAGGTTCAGATTCAGTCTAGATACCTTACCTTTTAAGGAGCTTTATGTACAGATTAAGAAAACAAGTTTATAATACTGTATAAAGATTAGATAGTCTTACTAGTTTTGTTTCAGTCAATTATATTGGTATTTTCTTATTTTTTCTCCTTTAAGTATGGTCAAAGAATTAGTTTTTGTTTTTTTTTGGTACTGTAATTCTGTTTCAATTTCTTTATTTTCGCCTCACTGTAATGCCACTTATAAGCAACTTAGTATTCGTGATTGGTTATCACGAATCAAAAAATTAACTTTCTTGCTAAAAGAAAATCTAGACGAAATAAACTATACAGCAAGTGGATCTGGCTCAGCAAAATGCACTTCTTTGGAGGCCTGTCAGAGCATATAACGTTGTGTTTCGACAATCGCATTCCGTATACTGTCGTCTAGAATGCAGTACGATAGAGGAATACGATGCGTGTAAGACCTGTGTTGCGTGGAATTCAACATAAGATTATTCAAATAAACACTATTCTTAGATGGTAACTGGTACAAATTCAGCACGGCAAAGTCCATTAACACACACAATGAGAACCCTAATCGACTGTCACGCACATCAGGATAAGCGATGAAAAGCTGTGTCAATGCACTTTTGTGAAAGCTAATAAACGAAAGGAATAAACTGCTTTACTGTGTAACCTGTGAGCAAACAGAACATTATTCTTTCCTCTACGGGCTACTAACTTGTGTATAAATATTTGCGTATGCAAACTGATAATTAAAAGAGAATTCATATTAAGATGTTATAAGAATAGCAGGTTCCCGATATGCTTAAAATTACCTTAATAATACTAAAGGGTGTCGAAGGCGAAGACCTTGTATTGGCTGAATAGAGACTGAGTAGAAAACTGATGAGCCAAATTACAAAACAGAAAATATAGCCCACCTAAAATTTTGTAAATTATCGATATCAATAACATTACAGCAATCAGCTGCAACGAAATTGATACACGTAAATGTGGCTCGTTGCATTTAATGGCATTTCTCAACTCATACTACTATCGAGCGCGGGTTGAGACCTACAACGCCTTTCTCTGTTAAACTATTGTCTTAGCATCGCTGGATAAAGAAAGTCTAACTGCAGGTCACTGAGAAACTTTCGATTAACGATTAGACTAGTTTTGGAGTAAAATAGTATTAATGAGAATAAAATGGGTGTTGAGGTCCGGCTTTAATAACAAGCAAAACAATAAGTTTTCTCACACCAAGTATCAACTTCAGACCTCTCCCATTCAAGCAGTCTTTTAAGAGGAAGAGTTCACTATAACTTATGTGCGATGATTATTCTTTTCGACTTTTCCAGATGTGTGAACACGGTTTAATATTAAGCTATATCAATACATTTTGCAGTAGGATAGAACTGTTTCAACTTATCAATAACGTTGTTCTAAGTATGGACAGGCGGTGCAAAGCCTACATCGACATTAGGGGTGGCCATATCTCCTACTGAGGACCACCTCTTCCCTTTGTTTCATCTTTGACAGTGATGCATCTGTATCATGGCAGCCAGTGCTATGTTGCCATTTTTGAATAAAAGTCCCTCTGTACCTTTGTTTCCTTCATAATTTCTGTACCTCACGAGGTTCCTTTGGTATGCTTTTCCCATATCCACACCACTTATATGAGAAGCTACAGATGAAAATCTGACTGGTCCTTAAATTTTGCACACCAGTGTACAACTACTACTATTTGACAATGTCCAAGAAGCAGTTATCAAAAGATCAAAAGTTTGTGGCTGAGCTGTTGAGAAATTTAAGTCGATCATACAGTGTACCTATATATTTCAGGCCTCTGTTTTCATGAAGATTGGCGACAGTAGCTCATTCTGATGCACTGAGAAGGTATCTTTCTCTACTTATCGTGATAATTAATGTAAGAGTTTTTATATTATGTGTAGAAAACTAAGTTCATCATTGGTTGTTGGGTTTTAGACACATCGGTGATAGACCATATAGTGTGTATTATGTCTGTACAAAAGTGTATTTGCAGAACGATTTACATGTCATGCGGGAAGAGAAACCTGGAATACTTAACGGAGGAATCCTACTTCCTCCGCCTAAGATCGGCTAACTGTAACCTTAATTTAGGCAGTCTTTAAAAATTCCTCCCGTCGTCGAAGGGAATCGAACTTAGACCTCTCCAAAGGAGTGACAAGTGGCAAAATCCATTGTCACAGAGTCCAAGTTCATGTAAGAAATTTATCATCGCACGAACACACAACTATACAATATAAAATTGGGTTTCGTGAATTTTCATCTCACTTAAAACATCAAAATGTACCGGCTGTGCGGACAACGATACAAACCTTGAAAACATAACACACGTGTGAATGAAAATTAAAATAAACATACTCATGAAGTAACTAAACCAGAGAGTCCAATAAGGAGTTTGTAGAAAATCATTTTTGAATTATTCCTACAATCATTTAAGTTACTGTATGAGAATTATCTCAAAACAAAGGCATCAAAATAAAATAAAATAAAATAATTAATAGTATTATGCATTTAGAATGAAAGCTCCTACTTTTATTAATTTGGCTTCAATAAACCATGGCTTTAAGAAGAAAAGAAATAAGAAAACTATAAACTTCTTAAAATATTCTAGATGTGTTCAAATAACAGAATAAGAACATACGTACCAAAGAGAAATTTGCTTAGAACCTAAATATGGTTAAGCGAAATTAAATCTACACGGATCTTTTAGACGTAAAGAGGTTGCCGAACAGGATCCTTGTAAAACTTACCAAATGAGCACACGAGGTGAAATGCCAGAGTAATTTAGTATATGACTTGCAAAAACAAAAATTAATATAATGAAAGCTGCTGGACATACTAATGGCTAATGAGGAAGTTCAAAGAACTAACTGCTAGCTAGAATCAGAAATATTTTATTTGTAAGATTGATCTGGTGGTAAAGAGAACCATATTGAATACTCACATAGTGTATTGAATACAATTTGCTGAACGATGTCATAAAAGAAAGACTCCGCTAATAAAAATAATTACGACTCACTTGGCATCTACACTGGTGTTCAAAGAAAGTGCATCACCCCTTAAAATTGTAATTGTCGTCCGAATAACGTAAGTACAGTATATGGCAATATTTCTTACAGATTGCATCAGATAAACACACGTAGGTTATGACGTAATATTGCATCAGCTGTATAAGCACGCTTTGCAAGAGTTGCAGTCATCCCTTGCTTGTGTCAGGATGGCGAGTTAAGTGCAGTTGACGCCTCGAAGAAAGAGTGTTATTACTGCGTTACGTGAGGAAGGATGTTCTTCCCGTCATACTGCTTATAGTGTCTTGTAATCAGTGAGTGAGATTTCTTTCCAAACTTAAGAATACTGGTTCTGCTGATAGGAAAAAAAGGAATCGGACGTACACGAGTCTCTACGCCAAAACAGGACAGCGTTTTGAAGCGCTTATGCCTTAAAAACCGCAAAGCTTCTTCGTCTGAGCTGAAAAGAGAATGGGAATTCGTGATAATTAATGTGGTAGCAAGTGCAGTAACAGTCAGAAGCCTCTTCAAAAATGGACTTGTAGTCCGTCGTCCTAAGAAGCCTCTCCTCACACAAAAAATAAAAAAGGTCGATTAATTTGGTGTAAGGAGCATGTCAAATGGAACCCCCCCCCCCAGTATTTAAGTCGGTTATTTTCTCGGATGAGAAGAAATTCAACCTGCATAGCCCTGATGGGAGACAAACGATTCACCGTAGACGTGGTGAAGAATACTATCCAGACCGTATGATGTCTACAGTGAAATTCCCTACCAGCCAAATGATATGGGGTTGCATTTCGTATCACGTGCAGTTTATAAAAGGTTCCGTAAATGCCAATGGATACCTGGCTATATTGGAAGGCAAATTGCTGTCAACCATTTCAACCTGCCAAGTAACTGCATCTTTCAGGACGACTCTGCTCCTTGTCTTCGGGCGAAAAGTGTAAGTAGGCACTCCTGTAGTTACTTTAAACTTCATTTCTGCATTAGAGGTTCGACAGTAATCTGTTTACATTTGTTACAGGTGAAAAAATGGTTGGAACAACAGTCAATTACAACTGTCAGCTGGCCAGGAAACACCCCGGACTTGAATCCTATAGAGCAGGGGTGGCCAACGAGTCGATCGCTGATTTAATTTCGGTCGATCACGAAGAATTTTAAATATACAGTCATCCCTCGATTTGTGCACCTTGTGCAATGAAATTTGTGAAATGGTAGATCGCGGCGCATTTTTAAGTAAAAAAGTAGATCGCATCACATATTAAGTTGGCCACCCCTGCTACAGAGAGAACTACTGGCATCGTGTGGAATCTGCAGTTTCCAGAAAAAACCCAAAGACCTTTCGTGAACTTCAGGAAGCCATAATTCGTGTATGGAACCACGAACTATCAGTTGATTATCTTCAGAAATTGAGCTTGTCAATGCTTTGACGGTGTGCTGCTGTCATGAGGGACAGAGGCGGTTCAACTAAATATTAGTTTGCACCTGGTGAACTTTTCATTTTGTTTTCCATTTAAAATGATAAACTGAAGCAAACCGGGGGCTTCTGATAACATTTCAGCCATAATTGTCGTGTTTACCAAAACTGTTGTATAAAGGTTGGAAATGCTCATTTTGGAATATTTTGAGAGCACCTGTCAAATATTACTTTGCCTTAACTGTTAATAAATATCTTTTGTTTATATTTCTATTTGTGATGCTAGTCATTAATGTAACATACCATCACGAAAAAGGGTTAGAAATGTGAAATTCCTAGGTGATGCACTTTCTTTGAACACCAGTGTATATTGCAGATTTAATATATGTCCAACTTGAACCTGCTAACCTGCAACACTTATTTTATAATCGAATGAAAAAGAATTTCCTAACTATTGAAAAGAAATGACTCAAAAATGGATGTATTAAAAAAGTCTTTTTTTTTTTAATCTTCATTCAACAGCACTAAAAAAAAAAACAAAATGTATGAATTTTGTAATACAACAGCATTTCAATTTGGCTGTATATCCTTCCTGACAAAGATGAATCAACTATAGAATCACTTCTTGACCACCAATAACACCACGATCTGCAACTAGAAGTTCTTTTGCTGCGTTTTCGATCTGCAATCGAGAACTCGGCAAAAAGCGACTGAACAAAAATCTCATTAATGCAGTGGTGGGGGAGAAATCATGTGAGCTTATTTTTCCCACTGGATTATCACACAATTTATACTCACAAAACCTTGTCTGTAATAAGATTCACTAGTTGCTACTGCTGTTCATTTAGATCGAGTTTCTGTATGTTGAAAGACTGGCGGCTTCTTTCGCTCTTTCTCTCGCCGACTCTCTCTGTCTTTTATTTTATTTTTTTTATTGTCTAACAACAGTCTGTAGCATGCGTTTCTACGAAGTAATACTTTCAAAAATCTATGTAGTGGTCATTTTATTTCACTCTCTCAAATTTTATAACTCTTACTGAATTCATTACAGCAATGGTTTCTGCGCGCCCCCTCTCAATTCATAATAGTTATTTTTCTCATTTCAGCACGACTACAGTATTCGCAATTCGTGCGGATTTTTCCGCCCAACAGAAAAGGTGCATCCACGCTTGCAGGACCATTAGTTTAAGGAAATACTGAGAATCGGGCCATCAGGCTGACCATGGCTATCCAACCAGCAGAGCCTGCCTCCGTTCATCCATCATCGCAGACTACCACATCGGCCTTAGCAGTGTCAGATGAAAGGAAATAATGGATCAGCTAGCTCTCGGAAGAAGGGGCCAAATACAGAAATCTTCGAGGACTTTACGTTAATCCCTTATCAGAAAACGGAGCGTACTGGTCTGGTCAGCGATCCAAACATATGAACATGTTATCGAAGGGAAAATGCACATCCCAGATCAAAGAATGAAAAATGTATAATTTAAAATCTACAAAAATGATATGCTTCAAGTTTGACCACTAAAGCACACACACACAAAAAAAAAAAAAAAAAAAAAAAACCCTTTTTATCCAATAGCAACGCCTTGAATTAAGAATATTTGTAAAACAGCTAATAAATATATTCACCTAATCTTGTAGACCTGCGAATAGTATCTAAGAACGAGATTCGTATCATTACTTTCAATGTACAGAATACAGACTGACAATCATATGACAGTCATCAAAATAAAAACTTCAGCATAACGAAAAGTTACTTTTAAATCTGAGCGAGGATACACATGCATTGATGTGAAGAGAAAGAGCGCTAGAAAATTATTAATGCAAAAATGTATATTCTATGAAAGTATAAAACTTGACAAGAACTACTTTATCATTATTATAATTAATTGTTAAAGATCGAATATTACGAATCCAGATTAACTTTTTCCTCCTTTGTTATTGATGTACGTCATCATTCTATCGACAATAATTTGCACTGGATTAAATATCAGCTGTAACAAAAAAAAATAAATAAATAAATAAATCGAATCCTGCGCACTTCAACCTGGATTGCTGAACATCATATAAGTATCCAACAATGTGCCAAGGAAAGTCTTTATTACTAGCTTAATATTCGAAAGAAATAAAAGTACATATATTACTACTGGTCCGACACTTTAGAAATACACATTAAATTTATGGTACGTTGATCTTTATAACTTCCATATCATATATCAAGCACAGTGATTTTAGAAAGAATGCTTTCATGAGGAGGGGTGGCAGCATCCGTCTTTTTAAAGTTACTCTACCAACTGCAGAGCTTCAAGCATAGATAGCCCTGAATATCGTGAACTTAAAAGACTACGAAAACATTCTCAGTGCTTCACTTCCAACCCGCTAAACTGCATGTCCCATTGATCCGTAACGGCTACACAGGGTAACAAGACGTAAGAACGTGCAGTATTACCTGGGTTAAGTCCAAGATAAAGCGATTAATCACAGGATGAAGCCACTTAAATTTATAACGTCATAACAAAATCATCCAATAAAAATCACGAAGCATTAAAGGGAATCGCTAAACTACAAAAGAGACATTTAGTTGGGTCAAAGAGGTTTGAAATTCATGTTTAGACACGGATTACTTTATTCCAACATTATTTAAGACTAGAGCTTTTTTTTTATTATTATTATTATTCAAAATTCTTTGCAATAAACGATAAACGAAATATCACATTTTTATACTAAGAGAAAACAAGTCAAGATTACCTCTTTTGTTGGCAGTCAAATTTTGACGAATTAGAAATGAACGTTAAATAAAAAAAATAAAATAAATTAATTCTGTTTATATTACCGGAAGACCACAAGGTCAGAGTAATTCACAAGACACAGAGAATGAGAAACAGCACAGTATTTAGCAGTCACGGGCTTGAACCTGGGTCACTCAAAGCACTATCCACTAATGGCAAATTAAGTTCAATTTAATTTTATTCTACTTAAAAAAAAAAAAAAAACTTTTTCCATATTCCATAAGGTTTTATTGCAGATTACTACTAGCAGTACAGAATAACAACATTATTACTGATAGCAGTACCGCCAACAACTGCGTAATTAATCATGCCCAACACGTGTCGACCACCGATTTTAGTAATTAGTTACTGGGATAAAAGATTGCCATTCACTAAATTCGCATCAGAAATTGGAGTTCGCCAGGGAAAAAAATAATAATAATAAAAAGGACAGAAGCTCAATCACCTACTCTAGGATTGATGTATTTAAATTCAATTGTTATCCAAGAAAATAAAGAGAAATTTGTTTATTCTGAAACCGTTTTAACAGCGATTTTTTAAATAGTAATATAATAAATAACGTCATAATCACGTTATGCAGTGCATTCGACCATTATCTCTGGATTACTCGGCAACTCTCTAAATCTGAAAACATTCATCTACATATTAATCATCGCTAATCCCTATCTATATAACTCTCCATTGAACTGTCAATCTTCTGGTTCCGATGTGAATAGTGATAAGTCCTTCGAAATCTTTCAAGTTCTATATTTGCAATTTGAATTATTATCAAAGTCTATATTACTTTTTAAAGCTTAACAAAAATATTAAAAAATAATAATAATAAAAATAAATTATACCGTTGCCACAAAACTAGATTCATACAATATGTAGAAAATTGGCTACACGTTTACTTTCATTACAGAAAATTACTTGCACTCTTCCCGTTGATTCCAACAGGCTTTCTGCTGATAATAGATTAAAAGTGGAAAACGAGCCAGAAAAGTCATCACAGTCATTGTGAGTTTCATTTAGGTTGCCAGGCAACAAGAGGAGCAACTTCTTTCTTCGTTCCTTTGCTGACCTAACGAAGCACCACTTACACTGAGAGATCATCATTTGTCGTAATTATCGAGATTCTCTAGGGCTACTGTTGGACTGGATGAAACATAACTTCAGTGGGATACAAACATTAAAATGTCTCCTAAAAATAATAATAATAAATAAAATCCTTGTGTGTCGGCAAATCTTAAGTATTAATCTTCATTTCTGCGAACGGCGCAACTAACTCTGAAAACATTTCACCGCACGCTGATAATCAAGCAATTACAACTTAATGTCATAATTTTTATAAAATTAAAAATACACTAGAAACAAAACAATTCTAAGAGTAAGCTATATATTTTATCAAGGAGAAAGTGATGACCACTCACTTTAGGCTAACCTTTTTAAACGAAAACTAGTGATCTGAATTCAGCTGAAAGCATTACTTTGTGCTGGTCCCCCATCCCAATCTCCTTTATGTGGCAAAAGTGTTTATTTTTATAATAACAACAATTTTCACATTCGATAAATGCCAACTTTTTACTCACCTAGAGAAAGAGTTAATCAACCTTGCGTTCGGTTCCAAGCAAATCCAGAAAGTGCTAATTATTTATAAATTAACAGCAATTACCAAAGTAAAGAAACCTCTGACGATGATGTTTGACATACTGAACATATGCAAATTTAGAAAACCGAACATTCATTGCATGTGTTTTAGTGAATTTCATTCGCAAGCATTCCTCAGAAAGAAACTTCAAACTCATTTCCACCAATTGAGGATTTACTGATTATATTTAGCTTTGGATGAAATAAAGGGTGAAATAAATAGCAGTTAATATTTTGTAATTAATTACAAAATGCACCTTAGGTAACATAGTACAGTGGACGCCCGCATTACGATATTAATCCGTTCCAGAGAGACCACCGTATCGTGAAAATATCGTAATGTGAACCCAATAATACACTGTTTTTTAGTAATTCGTTCCAAGACTTCAGAAGTTGAAATTTTCTCTATATAACTAAGATATTTATCTCTCTAAAAAATGACCTTTATAATGGAAATTGTATTAGTTTTATATATAATACTGAATACCGTATTTCCCAGTGTATATCACTCACCTCATTAAAAAAAGTCGCCGTAAAATTGTGGTGCACCTTATACACCGAAATAAACATTAAAACATGAAAAAAAGTAAAAAAGTGAAAAAAGAAGGATAAAAAATGCTGATGATGCCACATTTTTACTTATTTCCCCTCCCCCCAAAATGTTATTTAAAATGATAATTGATAATCACGAATCAGAAACAATCATTGACAGAACAACGTTGATGTACATAAAAATTTAAAAACTACCCAACCGGGTCGTTTTTTAATTTTAAAAAAGACCAGCGTGCGTCGAGCGGCCTTGGAACTGGAACTCGCCATGAGAAGAATAT
Organism: Mastigoproctus giganteus; assembly: GCF_048544385.1. Taxonomy (NCBI): domain Eukaryota; kingdom Metazoa; phylum Arthropoda; class Arachnida; order Uropygi; family Thelyphonidae; genus Mastigoproctus; species Mastigoproctus giganteus. The sequence goes on along the minus strand of NC_143581.1, from coordinate 21,347,860 downwards.
ATCGCATTGTTTAAGATGACCTCAAGCTCCTTGCTTATCACATCCAATTGCGACATAGAGTAAGAACCTCAGATTACCAAGCGTGGGTCTATTTTTGCCGTCTCATGCTGAAGAAATTACAAAGGAGTGAAATTTTACTGCGAAAGCTTGGATTTTGAAATGATGTGACATTTCCAGTAAATAAACTTTACTCAAGACGTTCTGGTACATGCCGCAGCGTGATTCTTCAAGTTAAATCCACTAAAAGTGAAAATGCGGATGTTCCTTGACATATTTTATCGCAAGTTGAATTTTCTTCAAAGAAAACGCCATCACTACTGACGTCACCTCAGCGTATCATTAATGCTTCTTCTACAACAACTAAGTCAAAAAAGTAAGTCGTACTCAAAATGCCCGTAAAAAATACAACTCTCCACACTTTTCAAGGGCCATTCAAGAGTTACTGCACGTAATTTTTCGAGCAGGTTAAGCAGTTATGATGGACCCACAGCTACTCCCTGTAAGTTCCCTAACCAGCATCTTGTGTCACAGATCATGCGCCTGCAGTTCTTGAATGAGTCGATCGCATAATCCTATAAAAAAGGGGGCTTAGAACAACAAGTCAGTGAATTCATCCCCGACTCTCAGTTCATTCGTCTTTCGGATTACCGGAAAAATATCTTAAAATAAATAACATCATATAATTTAAATTGGGGTGTGTACCTCGGTGTGTGCATATCTTTAGTAAATAACTATCCTGCAATCCCTTTAGAACAGATCCGATATCGAACATGTGGACCGGATAAAAATAGGGTTAAGGTGACAATAATTATCAGGAAAAAAAGTTTAACTTGTTACGCTGGAGTCAATACAATATTAACAGTGTGTGTGTGTGTGTGTGTGTGTGTGTGCGCGCGCGCCCATTCCATCACTCTCTTGCCCGCGAATCCTTTATGAGGAAACGATCATTATGGCGTGCTGAGAAAACAAGATTTTGATTTATTGTACAAACGATGACAGCACACTAAGGCGTGAAAACGCATACAGATATTTAAATTTATATAATTATTTTGCGAGCTAGTTTGCAAAATAGTCAATCAAGTATCTCAAGTGACAAAAACTAGCGAATACATTCCATGAATATTTCCAGTAAATCGTGTTTTACTTTTAACAATTACAAATACTTTTAACAACTTCCCCCCTCCTTTAAACAAAAAATGTTTCTCTTAAAGAATCGAGTTTCGGTATTACACAATAGAAATTATATTAAGATAGGATATGTTTCAGCGTTACACACTGTTGCATTAGGGAAACAAATTATCAAAAACTAGAAGTATTAAATTTATCAATTAACATCAATATAAATTCTAATGAAAATAATAATTACCAGCCTGCTTACGGCCTAGGAATTATTAAATAAATAATATTTAAGTATATACACACAGTTCAAAACATGAATTTTAAATTTATTGCAGAGCAGCTAGAGAGAAAAATAGTTCTATGCGAAACATATCTGCTGAATGATGGACACTTCGATCTGTTACCATGGAAACAGTCATGACTAACCTTAGGTTCACACGCGCCTGGATAATACTGGTAAGGTGGGGAGATGGGGGAGAGGTTCGGGAGAATATCATCCCGTCGCTTGGTCGTGGGTGAATGTTAGCACCAGATCAACGTGTGTGTTCTAGCAGGCTTCGCAAGGGGCACCATTAAGGGAGCATTAATGATGATACACTGAAAGCTATCTGTGATTGTGGAGCAAGGGGCTATCATAAGCCAGCCTGCTTATTGGCAGAATTACACTACCACAGTCTATAATATCTAATCCTGTCTGAAGTTCTTGTGATCAGAGTCTATGGTCAAGTTTCACCAATGTCTACAAATCACCAACTGCAACCTCGTTATTCACACAGCTTGTGTACCCTTGAAAGTCTGCAATAACGATTTCATCAACCTCCTCTTCGCGTCTTGTTTATGTCTCAATTATATTCGCTCCAAATCTATCCGTATCATGTCTGTATTCAGTAAATCTCAGCGATTAACTAGCAGCTGCAGTTTTTAAACTGTGAAACTCATAAACATCAACTCTGATTTACAACGAATTTCAAATATTTGTCTATGCTCAGCGATAAAAACAAACACAATGTAAGGCTTTAATTAAAAAACGTTCTGAAATGATTTTAATCTGGCATTTGAATTAGGATTTGAATTTGAATTTAACTGCATTAAATTAACGAAACTATCTGGAAGCTCAGTGTCCAAAATTTTAAGATTAACAACATCATGACAATTAAAGGTTTATTGCAGAGCAGCTAAGAGAGAATAAAAAACAAATTAGTTTTCTTTAAAAAATTAAACCATTATAAAAGATATAAAACGCTGACTCCTAAAATATTAATTAAATGCATCTTATAATATAAAAAAATTTATAAATGCAATTTTAAAATTGGTTTACAAGTACTTGTATATTCACCTGAAATTAACTGTACTGATGCAAAATATTAAATCTTAATTGGTTTAATTTTCAATTTTTTTAAGTCTTCAATTACAGATTTCAGGATTCACCAAGGAATAAAAAATAAAATAAACAAAAAGATAAAGATAATATAATTTAGAATATAACTATTGATTTTATCACTAAATAATTTAATTGAATAAAAATTTATAAGTGAAACCCCATTGCAGAAAAGATGTAACTGCTCTGGGAGCAGAGATTTTGTGGATTGGTTGGCATTAGCTACCAATGTATTAGCTACCAGTGTGGCAGTTCTCATACAATAGTAGTAACAGTAGACGAGCCATGTGTGTTTTGTCAATAGTACATGCAAATGTTCAAGTGTCGATTTGTATGTTGTGTGACACAAATTCCACAATAACTCAACAAAGGAAGCCCTGATCTCTCTGCCTAAGATTTGCTATCTACAATCCCGACTGAAGGAACTTAATTCTTAAGGTTTTTCAAAGGAATTTCAAACAAAGTTTCTTCAAATGACTCATTTGAAGAAATTAAGGATCTTCGTGGGATTACGCGTATTTTGTAAATGGATCCTTTTAAAATATCGTCAGAAGTGTCTAATTGGAAAACCAGCTATACGCATTCCTTCAAATGATAAATGTATGAAATTCGTTATTTCAAATATGAGTCGTTTGGCTACTTGATTCTCTAAGGGAAGATTTTGTCTAACTTTGTACCATCCCATCATTAGGATACGTTCTGGAGTGTCTTTCGGATCTCGCTAGCAAATGAATAGTGATTAGCCGCATCTACAGACTCGGCTATGGATGGATGAAATAGTTCTGTCTTATTCAAGAATAAGATACAGAACTACTGAAAAATGCCATGACTCGAATGCTTGCACTTTATGCATATAGATAATTGAGCGGAAAAATAAATGAGAGGTGGAGTTTGCTTTTGTCTAGAGCTAATATAACCCATTATAGAACACGAGACTTTCAACGATCCTACCTCATATCAGTTTTTAAAAAAAATTTATGTCAAAGAAAACATACGATTCGCTCTAATAATAATGAATCCTAGAAAGCATTAATATCCATTGGAGATAATAATTAAACAATCACAAATAAACACAGCCTTGCACAATATGTACGTTTGCCTAAAAAATTGGTAACATTGCATCAAGCAGGATGGGATTACATTGTTATACCGGTGTTGAATTTATTATCCACAATAAATAAAAATCCAATGTAAGGTTAAGGCGCATTAACAAAAATTGTAAAAGAAAATGTACACGAATGTACCAAAAAAAAAAAAAAAAAAAAAAAATCATCCGGACAAAACATTGAGATTATTCATATTACGCCAATTGTTAAAAGACAGCAGCTAAAGATATATTGTTGATGATGATATATTGTACTATTTATATTGTATTATAAGCAATTCCCGGGTATAACTGATTTAATAAATTATAATTTATAAAAATATTTCATAAATATCGATACATTACTTTACATTCTCTCCTTCAAATTACTAACAAATTAATAATAATTTAATAACCTAAAGAAATAAGCGCAGTCCCAAAGTACCACAAACGGAATCTCCTTATTAATCAAATAATGACTTTTCTCACTTAAAATTCTAATCACCCCGCTTCCCCATCTGGTATAATAAATTTTGAGTCTCGTTTCAGTATTTTTTATTTTATTTTCAGTATTTTTTAAAATGCAAAAAAAAAAAAAAAGGAGAAAAAAAAACTTACCTCAGCAAATAACATGAAGTATTTTCATGCATACACAGAAGCATTTCCCATTGATCAAAATCAACTTTCCTAGAATCAGATTAATGTCATTAATGCTAAAGAAACAGAGTTACCCTCAACACAACGTTGTGCATCGCTGCTTTCCTTCAGCTATATGAATTTGCTTTTCGTCTATCGTAGAACATCCCCCGCCACCAATTATTTTGTATCACAGCAAAAATGAGACACAGAAAGCTGGGGTGAATGATATCCAAGTGAAACTCCGCCATGACTAGCATATTCTAATGATACGTTAAGGAGACAGATGCAAAAGCTGACATTCAACAATGTTCACGATTACGCGTTTGGATGAATGAAAGAAAGAATGAAAAGCAGGACGAAACCTTTTTCATCGCACTCCACGAAACTGCTAGCAATAAGGAATAACAAGTTTACTATTTTTACCTTCACGATCGTCAAGACGGGCAGACGGTCACATGAACATAGTATTTCAGCCTCTCCTGCTACCCGGCGGTTGGTTTATGTCCCCCACCCGTTTACCACAGTAAGGGACTTCCGGTCCGTGCCTTTTTTTCGTCCTCCCTGACCCCCACTCCCACTCAACGGTCGGTGACCAATGACCGACTACCACGTGATAGAAGTCTGTTCACAAGTCAAGGCCTTAGGAAACCCGAGATGGTTCCCAAAGTCAAGTGAGATGTGTAGAGCAAACCGGGTAGAAAGACATACAAAAAATAAAATAAATTATCCTGGCATGGGAAGAAAGAATGACTTCTCGCAATAATATTAAACTGCAGTTAAATATAACAAAATATATTAATTACCTGTATAATTTATCTGTATATGCTTTTACGTATTTAAATGGTTATCCTCCCTTTCTCAGCACACAAAAGAATTCCCTTCCAATAATTTCAAAAGGAAATCAGATAAACATGGAGACGTTTAAATCAAACGTGCTCAGAACACGAAATTGAATTTAATTTATTGAGCAATGCGTCAACTAAATATGTACCGATTACTGAAGCTCAATTATGTTATTTATTATTTTAGCATGCCATAGCAAACACCGCTGACTACTGAAGTATACTTGAATAATAATGCACTTGAATTGAATAAAACTTGTGATATTTTATTATAAGTTGTAACATTCGCTAATGACCGTCTACTAATTTAAATGGTAAGAGTTAAAGAAATAATAATAAATATGATATGAAGTAAATGCAAATATTCTGTTAGCCAGAAAACGTTAACAATTCTCCTTAATATGTTGGAACCTTGTTTATAATAACGAATAATTTGGGATTGTTAATTTTCTCTGTAAAATTCCAGTGGTATTCGCATTTCGCATAGGTTAAATGTCAAATCTTACTCTCGAAGGTTACTTTTACTGAATAAAGTATATATACAAGAAATTACTGGATAAAGAAATGTTTTCAGCAGCTCTAGAATGACTCCTTTCAGTTCCTCTAACCACCAAAATGACTTACCCATTCTACGCATTAACCATTTGTGTTTAAATTTCACATCTAATACCACCACAGCTAGTGGTGATCCTCCACTATCTTATCAACAAAGAAACCTAAGATACACTTTTTTCGGGCAGCTTTTGCCCATTCCTTTAGGCCGCTACTAGATCACTACAGATCCACTTACAGAAAATGTATGGCCCTCATACTAAACTTATTTATCCCGATTACCGCAGTGTTTTCAAATTACAAAACAAAAGATTCAATGACTGAAGTTAGGTTAAAGGATGAGAATCAATAAGCGATGATTAAGAAATCCAAATTTCGCGATAATAAAATCGCAATATTAAAGGACACCAATAGTGCTATGTGAGTAACTAAAGTACACGAGAAGAGGTCTTAAATACCAAGTCATGAGACAGTGAGCAAAATGTACGTATTTATACATATTAATTAATAACGTGTTAGCCCATCTCTGGCCATAACGTACCATGAAAGGCTTTCTACTACTAGAACCTAGTAAAATAAAAAATTTTATTTTACTAAAAAACATTAAAATAAAATAAATAAAATAAAATAAAAATAAAAACATTTAACCTATGCATTTCGCATAGGTTAAATGTCAAATCTTACTCTCGAAGGTTACTTTTACTGAATAAAGTATATATACAAGAAATTACTGGATAAAGAAATGTTTTCAGCAGCTCTAGAATGACTCCTTTCAGTTCCTCTAACCACCAAAATGACTTACCCATTCTACGCATTAACCATTTGTGTTTAAATTTCACATCTAATACCACCACAGCTAGTGGTGATCCTCCACTATCTTATCAACAAAGAAACCTAAGATACACTTTTTTCGGGCAGCTTTTGCCCATTCCTTTAGGCCGCTACTAGATCACTACAGATCCACTTACAGAAAATGTATGGCCCTCATACTAAACTTATTTATCCCGATTACCGCAGTGTTTTCAAATTACAAAACAAAAGATTCAATGACTGAAGTTAGGTTAAAGGATGAGAATCAATAAGCGATGATTAAGAAATCCAAATTTCGCGATAATAAAATCGCAATATTAAAGGACACCAATAGTGCTATGTGAGTAACTAAAGTACACGAGAAGAGGTCTTAAATACCAAGTCATGAGACAGTGAGCAAAATGTACGTATTTATACATATTAATTAATAACGTGTTAGCCCATCTCTGGCCATAACGTACCATGGAAGGCTTTCTACTACTAGAACCTAGTAAAATAAAAAAAAATAAATAAATTTTCTGTTTATACTCCGGGACGACTAAACGGTCAGAGGAGTTCACAAGATAGATAGAATACAAGAAACAGCACCGTATTCAGTAGTCACGGGCTTGAACCCCGGTTACTCAAGGCACGTGTACTTATGCACCCGCGCGCCTGACCACTAGGCTACAGTGCTCCGCTCATCCTTTAAAGCATTCGTGAGCTCCACTAACGAAGGCAGTTTCGTCTTCACCCTAATTCTGTGTCCCAATTAATTTCAAAAATGCTCAGATGTGGTTCGTGCTAACCACTGCAATGTTCAAATATTATTTTCTTCTTGGAAGATGAAAGGGATACCTCGTAAAATACCTATAACGAAGGGCACCCAGAATTATCCAAGACATCAATGTAGAAACTAGCATGCTGTGGCATCCATTGGACTGCACTACAAGAAAACCCCTAAATCACGATCCCTCCTTCTCCCATCTTCAAAAATGAAAACATATTCTGGTATTAAGCGTCCTCCATATCCATCCGATTGTGGTGTAACTCGTCGCTCCAGAACACCAGCTTTCACTGATCAACAGTCTAGGTTCAGTGTTTTATACTAACAGTGTGCACTTGTTTTTTTTTTTTTGTTATCAAAGGCTCGTAGGCTGCAACTATTCTGTGAATATTCGCGGCATGCAGCTCTACGTGAGAAAACACATACTTGCTCCTGGCTTCTCTCAGCTCCAAAAATAAGAAATTCTTTAGCGCCCGATGGCAAAATGGAATAACCAGCAGTATCAACGTGCATCGGCATCTATCAGTTGGTACGTTCCTTCCAGGCACTTTTAAAGCAGTGGTTTCAATCTTCAATGGTAGCAACTGGCTAAAATGCTAGTTCCCAAACTTTTGGCGGATGGACATAGGGTCCCCAACTTTTTATTTTGCAAAATATGGACATAAAGGGAAAAAAAGTAATTTCACATTTTACTGGTTTTGTGCCGATTAACCATTTATAAACATTCGTGTTATCATTACTATTTTAAGATAGATAAAATATCTTATCAATATTTATGATAAGCTGTGTGTCATTATATGACAGTGATACACACCAAAGAAATAAATAGGATATACAGTATTAAAAAAATCCAAATGCACAAAAATTACAAAATAAAATTTTATTACATGAATCACATTACATTGTATGTAATTGTTTTCTTGAAACAATTTTGTCAATTTGGGGTTCTTACATTCGACAATGCAACCTCAATGTGCAACCTGTTTCGATACTTCGTTTTTATTACCGTAAAATATAGTTTCGCATGGGTAAGTTTGCGGAAAGATAATGTTTTCTTTTTACATATATCCAAGTGCTGTTTTAACTGAGGATCTGCTTACAATCACTTCGTTTTATCTTGGTAAAATATTTGGATGAGCCCTAAAAATCTTTCCGCTTTAGAAAGGTCCCATGATAGCCAAGTTCTTTAACGTATCTTAACGTAGGAGTACGTTTCACAAGATACTTAACATTTTCCTAACAACTGTATGGTAATATTTTTTTCACTGAGGAGTATCACTTTCTATATATATATATATATATATATAATTCTTTTCTACTATCATTCTATTGGGGTTTAATCCGTCTTTTGTGCATCGTTAATGCCATTGTTTTTCGCTATGTTGGCCAATTGAACATTATACGTTCCGGTGTATATTCGTTTCCAATAGTTCGATTTTCTTAAATACTGGTGTTTTTTACATATAGGTATTATTGTATTAACAATAATACCTATATGTAAAAAACACCAGTATTTAAGAAAATCGAACTATTGGAAACGTGTATATATATATATATACACATACATATATTATATATGTATATTATATATACATATATAATCGGTGCATTTGTCATATCCAGTTTATTTAACTCTCTGATGTTTTCTGTTTTTACTCTTTAATACAATATTTTATATATTATATATATATATCGAAACCTAAAGCATAATGGTCTGAAGCGAACAACGAGGCACAAAACTTTGGTTTTTAACTATCTTTCTCCCTTTCTAGAAGATATAATAAAACTGCAACACATATAGGAAGGGTTCTAACACCAGGATGTTATGCATGTGTTGGCTTTCGAGAAACTGTTTGTTTTATTTTTAATTGCTGAAAAAAATTATACCTATTCAGCCAAGACGCGGTTTTCAGAAGAGCTGACATTTTTCGACAAGGAATAAAAAAATAAAAATAAAATAAATAAATAAATGATAAGAAAATGAGGGGGGGGAAGCTTATTGATATTCTGAATGGGAAATGCGTTTACATCATCCATTCAAAAACAGGAACAGTAGTTGTACTTATACTGTCTATGATTCACGTAATCTCGTACCATCAGTTGAAAACAGCGAAATTTCTTTGAAGGGCATTTAGGACTAACTGAACAACTACAAATTAAGATTTCCCCCTCCTTTTTACAAAAGGTGAGGAAGGACCTTAAGGGGACCTAAACGAGTTAGCATCTCAGCAGGGCTCGGAAAAACATCTCATCCAAAATCCAAAAGGTGAGAAAGAAAATGTTTTTAATCCAAGACGGCATGGGATATAACTTATCAAACTTTCAAGAACGGTACAAAATTTGAACAGAAATAGGGTGAAACTGATCAATACAATACTAAGATAAAGAAACACCACAAATAGTAATGTCTTACTGGACAGCTAACGTCAGCCTGCAGATATTGAACGACCTTGTAAACAACTCCAGAACCCCAACTAACTCAGTTAGAAATCTCCCTTCCACCCGTGGTAGAAGTGTAATGGCGATTCCACACCTCGGTGTTCTGCGAACTCAGAGTGAGATTGCCATCAAGCCGTAATACGAAGGGAGTCGTGTGCAGTCACGCCCTAAACGACGGCTTTAAGTAACAACACAGCACAAGAGGGAATTCCGACCATTTCCTGAGCCGTCTAATAATAGAAAGCCGAACCACAGACAAAAGTAAAGGCGCATGAATTAGGACTGACTACGGTACTGGGAGATATGGTAGGACTTCGAGCTTCAGAGGCACCCTTCCCATTACTCCATTCTCTGAAAGTGCACCACACAAAAGAAAACCTCTACAAGTTAGCATTTCTAAGTTTCTTCCAACTTCTCAAAATGGATATGCATGAGTCATGGGTTCAATCACATGAACAAAATTCGAAAAACACCAGAGCCAAAATGTAGCTGGTACATACGGTGATAATATATTAAAGGGCTCTTACACTAAATTTCCAAAGTACAGTACATAACAATGAACACTTTTACAGTTTTCACTTTCTGCAATTAATTTTTCTCTCATATTTATTTCGGGTCATCGAACTGTAGTGTTACTATGTGAAGTAACGCAAAGTAAAGTTTAAATTAATAAATTACCGTCAGAACTTGCCAAAATTCAAACTTCAATCATATCATAATTAGCTAGGACGTTTTTATACCCCATAGTTAAGATATGAATATTTTCATGTAAATGTAAGAATTTTCATAACCTTCAAATTCAAGGAACGCACTTAATACTTATTTTTACAGATAAAATATAACTCAACTCTTCCGAACAGAACAGGTAAGAACTCAAAAACTGTATTCACTGTAGTATACAGATTTTATCCCCCAAAAAATTCAAAACGCTCTAACAAAAGAAAAGTGCACTACACATTTGCAGGGAAGAGTTAAAATTTGAATACTATTTTGGAAGGAAATACTGATTTATTACGAAAACAACACCGTAATGGTATAAATAATTTACCCAAACAAGTGTAGCGACGTGAACTGACCAATGCTGTCCAAGAAACAGTTCCATTTTTGTTAACTTGACTTCTATGAAGTTACTTTCTTACTTCAACATAATAACGCTTGGGGAGGTGGGATGACGCAAACCATGAAAATATTCCACTTACTGAAACATTTTAAAATTAACTCCAAGACAACTATGGCTATCATGTATCAGCATATCGTGTGTGTTAATTCAGGGTGTTCTAACCAAGTAAATTTCATTAACAGATTTGTAAAGACGAAACGTGCATCTACAGTTCTACATGTACTTTGGAGCGAAACAAAACAGTCAGAGCAGTGGAATATGCCGTTTCACTTCTTTTCCAAACTGCTTGAAAGATGGTCCATTTTCTAGGATACAGGGGCACAATAATGGTAGCCTGCCTTGAAAATTGCCATACTATCTATCACACTATTATAACCAAATTCGTGCAAAAATAAAAAACTACAGATTGCTTACCAGAGGATTTCAGATTCATTAAGACACTTCGCCACCAATAAGTTACTTTACAATGGCTACAATTACTGATTGTGGCTTTCGATGGCTGTCCCATTCTCCTTATTCCCATATTTAGCACACTCGAGCATCTGTTTTATATATATATATTAGAAGAGGTTGTGCCAAAAAAAATTATATTAATTTTTTTGTTACTACTACTTTCTTTCATGGCCACGTTACGAACTTGCCAAAACACCGCTCATAACTAGTAATACGTGTAATTATGTTTTCCTCTGTGGGACGACAAAATATACAGAGAAGCTGTTATTACTGCACAAAACGGGTCAATTTTTATCCAACACTTTCAAAAAATGGCTCCAGCCATTGGAAATTACCAGACAATTTGTTTGCCATGCCATTAAAGTAACATCCGGGGAACAGATGAAAGCTGTATATCTGGTCACCCACGATAGTTAGAACTTCAGAGGAGCTCGAAACTACCGAATTCGACATTCTATCTGCAAACAAAAGGTGGCAACAAAGGAAATGGATATATCATCATGAAACACATACCAAAGTTAATAAAACTGGATCCGGATCTAAAGGTGTGGGCGCTGACGGAGGGCAGGACACATGGTAAATCTCTTCACAGTAAATCAAGAAGCTCAGATCAGACCAGCCTGCGAAAACCGACAGAGAAAGTTTTCGCAGACAAGAGAAAATGTTTACTACTGAAAAAAAAAACCACATTTAATTTTCATAAGTATAACTTTCTGTTCAGCGATCATGAAAGCTACTGGTACCATGCATAAGTTATCTAGCGTGGACGATGAATTTGTGGGATCATTATAAGTCATAGACCTGCATTTCGGTAACCATTTCAGAGAAGGTTGCGAAGGCTACCATGTTCCATGAAAGCCATTCGACCTTTCAGCAGGGTTCACAGCTCTTGCTCACAAGGCTAAAGCATCATAAACATAGCTTTCTAGTCACATCAAACATCCTAATAACGGTCTAAGCTAACTGTAATCGCAATATCGGCCAATCACTGGATTCTGTGCGTACTACGACAGATAAGTAACAGTAGATTGAAAGACTGTGAAATGCGAGGATGGCCACTTGAATTAGTGCATTGGATTTTGTTTGAAAATACATCAATAATAAATTCTATAAATGAACGGTTTAATTTATTTTATGGAATTTAGTACAATAAACAAACTGCAAAAGTAAAAGTACATAAGTTTTTTTATGTAATGCTTTATAGGTATACTTTAAATATTCTGCAAAAAAGCGGTATATTTAAAGTATAAACATTTCGAAAATATTTGGCGATACCTCTCCCAGCTCTTCATGATTACCGAAATACTGCTCTTGACCACAATGAAGCTGGCTCCCATATCCCTAGCAGAGTGCATACAGCATCAATCCAGAAAGGCTGCTGGCCCTTACTATAACCTATTCAAAATTACTCACTGGTTGGCCACTTCATTACAAAAATGTCCAAATAGATATTGGATCACTTCAAATCTGACTCCCCATTACCATAGAATCTACGAGGTTCTTAAAGATATCAGGAAGAACGTTTTATCAGTAAGTGGGCAAAATATCTTGTAACTGTTCTAGAGAGGCAGGCAGGCAGAGAATGTATTCAAAAAGACATCATTCCAGTCTACCCCACAGATGTTTAGATGCCCTACCTAGCAATCAGGATCTCAATTCAAATAAATGAAGATCTGACTGCTAGTGGAGGCTTATTCCCCATTGTATTCCTGAACCAACTCTGGTAGTTGCATCATCATCTTGTAAGTATCGATTCCAGTTAGAGCAAATATGTAACATTACCGGATACACATGATCTGTGATGATGCACAAATAACCTGCCTGTCTAAATTGCCCATCAGTAGAATCAGACCAAAAATGTGCCATGAAAGCATCCACTGTTCCTTCCGCTGATAGTTTGTACACAGCGTTCACTGCTGTTTCCTTCTTAAATGATCTGTTTTTTTTTGTTTTTTTTTTTTCAAAAAAAGCATTGTATAATATATATATAACCAATAATTAATATAAAATTGATTTTATATTAATATAAAATTTATATTAATAAAAATAAATAAATAATAATAAAATTTATATTAATTTTTATATTAATTATTGGTTATATCTGGACATGATGTGGATGTGCATTTTGCTACCTCTAATGATAGTTTAATATTTTTTTTCTTATTTTATGTTATTACAATCTAACTTTTAAACCATTATTTATATACAGGGTGATTCACTACCAGTGCGACAACCTTGCAGGAGGTGAAGGGGCACGGAGACGAATCGGAATCACATAGCAATGCAGGGTCCGAAATGTTTCACGATAGGTACCATGAATCGAGAGCGAACGACGAGAACGCCAGACAATGATGAGAATGTCCTACGTCTTGAAGAAGGCAATCTGAGTACGAGTACTCGAGCGATAAGCCAACGATTGGGTATTTCCCAATCCACTGTATGGAGGATACTGTCAACAGACCAAATGAGCTCATACCATCTGCAACGCGTCCATTCATTGGAGCCTGCAGATTATCCACTCCGGAGGAGTTTTGCTACTTGGTTTCTTCAACAGAAACGGTTCGCAAATGCTGACCTCCAGCGGGATCGCTGTTCACGTGACCTCCCGTTCAACGTCCTCTACCGCATGACGAAGGCATTTCGGACCCTGCAATGCTATGTGATTCCGATCCGTCTTTGTGCCCCCTACACCTCCTGCAAGTTTGTCGCACTGGTAGTGAATCACACACGCACTGGTAGTGTGTGTGTAGGGTGTTTCAAAATGTTAGTCAATAATTTAAAGGTGAAAAGTACAAATTAAAATAAGCAAAAAAAAAGTCCCAGTGAACATCGGGACGCAAATGAACCGTTTTCAATATAATACACATTTTCTGTTAAGATCCGCCACTGACTATGGGAGCACTAGTTTGGAAAAAAAGCTGTGAATCCTTTGCTAAGGGTGGTTTTATTAAACATAAGATAATAAATTTTTAATTTTTGGTTTCAACACCACAGGATTTTACAGATATTACATGTTACAGGATGTTCTTTCTAACACCTTTCCTCAACATTAGGTGTTATGCTTCTGGGCTTACCCGCTCGTACTCCATGTGAGAAGCGCCCATGTTCTCTAAGGCGGTGATGTACCCTGAAGAATGTGTGCCTGTTCGGCTGCTTTCGGCGAGGAAATGCTTCTTGGTACAAACGTGCAGCCTCGAGTGCACTGCCGCTGGCTTTACCATACACGAAGTGCATATCCGCATACTCTTCGTTGCTGTAACCTCTTTCCATGTTGATCATCCTTTGACAAGTACTAGTGTGCCCGCTACGTCTCAGAGCATTGAGAGAGGGAAAAGGGAGAGAATGAGCATAACCTGACTTAACATAACCTAACCTAAACAAACAAGTCAGTGGTGGATCCCAACTAGAAATGTGCAATATCTCGAAAACGATTCACTTTAGGACCCATGTTTACTAGGCTTTTTTTTTTTTTTTTTTTTTTTGCATATTGTAGTCTATGATAGATTCCATAAAGAATTAGTTGTTGTTGTTATTTGGTTTTCAGAAGCATTAGCAACTAAGGCCATATTGCTCCGGGGATATGCGGTAGTCATTCCCTGACCTTTTCGCATCCTCCATATTTGGTGGTCACGGGCTCGAACCCCGGTCTAATCAAGAAGCGTGTGCCACGCACTGCTGCTCCTGCCCACCTGGCTAGGAGGCGCCATAAAGAATTAGTGTAAAGTAAAAATGACAGTAATTAAAAAACGTGACCAGCTATATAGTTGTGTAAAGGTTTCAGGCAATTTGACATTCATTTCTGGATTCTATGTTGAATCCTGTCATTAGGCCCAGTCAAGGGAGAATGAAAATTTACGAACTGTCAAGTAGATGCACTATCTGATAGGTTTAGCATCGTGGTGTAATCTTTTGAATAGAACAAAATTCACTTGGTCTTCTTCGCATTAATTCTTTATGAACAATGGCGTAATGTTCTCTCATTATTGTATTGAGAAAACAGTGGCATAATGTTCTTCTCCCAATACAATAATGCTCTTTATTACAAGGAACTTTAATACAAAGTAACTCTGTATTCAAGATTAAAACCGAGATTTACCAACAGCCCTCATAAGTGTTATGCCTGTCATCATATTTGTTCAAAGATTATCGCTAATCTAGGACAAAATATTTTGTTTTTCTTAATACTTATTGGAAGATATAAACTTAATAATATTATGAATAAAAAAAGCTTTATGATATAAATATAATTTATATGTATTTGTGAATTTATTCTGTTAATAAATCTTTATTAAAATCACTAACTTAAATTTTACAAAAGTTCGATCCCAAAGAATAATCACGGATTCCAGAAATTACATAATACACACCATAAATGAAATCTTGAGCTGATATATAACTGGCCAATGATTACCTCACAACCGATGGCATAAAAAATAAACACGTACTGGCAGAAAGATAAGCTACGGATATGAACAATTTGGAAGAAACACTCGGAGCTTAATCACCATAAACGACATCTAAGAATGGATAAAGAACGTGATGCCAAAATTTGCAGACGACGTAAAGATTGAGAGAGTAGTTAATTATCAGTGCCAAGCAGCGCTCTTTCAGGATGGCCTGAACAGGCTTCAAGAATGGTCAGAGAGGTGGTAGGTATGTTTTAATACAGCAAAATGCAAGGTCTTAACACTTGGGAAATAGCAACCCCAAAATAAATTATAAATTTTGTGGGGTTGAATTAAAAACAGTAGAGGAAGAGACCGATCAGGGAGTTGCGATACAGGCAGATATGAATTTTTCTGAGCAGTGCAGACAAGGGGCCAGGAAAGCCCATGATGTCCTATCGATTATTTATCGAACAACATCCTGTAGAGATAGGGAGGCCATAATCCCATCGTATAAGGCAAGGCCTCATGTAAAAAAAAAAAAGACAGAGCTTCTTGAAAAGGTCCAGGATGAGCAATCGCATGGTGAGATCGGCAAATGGGCGACCGTAAGAAGAAAGCCTCCGATCATGTGGGCTACAGAGCATGCAACGAGACACCTTAGATGGTACCTGATTGAGGGTTTTTTTTTTTTTTTTTGGCCGGTCCAGCAAAAGCCTGGAGCTTCCTTGCACTACATGGCTATACTAATACATTTTGAGCAGTCAATTTCTATACCATTTTCCAGATGTTTCCAAGCAGGCTATGGTATAAGAACATATCTCGTCAAATTTATCAACTGAAGCAATGGGAGGGAGCAGAAAGGAATCTTCAAGTAAACCAGAAACTTCCAGTCTATACACGAGATTCGAATAAATATGACAACAATCAGCAGACTCAGGCTGGAAACCAAGAGTCGAATGTACTTCTGGAAAGGATAGATGAATTTTATCGAACCCGCATCTTCCCCAGATGAAGTACACAGACCCAAATTCATACAATGGACTTTTAATATGTCTCGACCTCCTTAATTAATACCTGTTGTGCTCACAGTTAATTTTGCCTTGCTAACAGCTGACACAACAGTGGCCATTCAGAAATATAAATGTTGGCACAGTTGGCGGCGGCTGCCGAACCGTAAACCGACAACACTACTGCTTAAACCCCCTAATTTCTCACAATCGATGAATGCAGAGACAAAAGCATAGGTCGATCGGTAGCACACAGAGCTGGGCAAGATGATGACGGCAGTAATGGAAACGCGCGCAATCAAACGCGCATCGCTGAATTAGCCGTGTGTCACACAAAGATAGCGACGGGTACACGGGATACAAAGATATTTTTGTCACGCTATTGTAAATATATACGTACATCCAAATACATCCTCGTATATACAATGCCACGTTTCATAAAAACGTCTGGCTTTGGGGAAGGGGGGAAGAGTTTACTCTGTTTGCTACGTTTCTAATACAAAGTAACAGCTACACTAAGTACGACAAAATATCAAATAACCAATTTAATAATGGGTATAACAGAGTTATTATGTCAGATATCTCATAAAATAGAAACACCAAACCATTTCAAAAGCACATCAGGCATCCAAGCCTTCGATGAATAGTTCAGTGAACAGCTAAGATTGGGGATTTTGAAAGAAACAGTAACACCTAAGAATTCACACTGAATATTTTACTCATCCTGATGCAAAAATTCAAGAGTTGGGAGGAGGAGGGGGACCATGGCGTGGAAATTAGTCGTAAAGAGGTCACGAGAAAGGAATTTCATTTAATAAGAACGAATTTTTTAAATTGTCTACGGAAATAGGATACGAAGTTCAAAGAAATCATTGAATATTGAAGGGAGAAGTTTTGTGATGAAATTTATTCAAAAGTCTTTGGAAAATAAAAATCCCTAATTGTTGGAAAGATCAAGAGGTGGCTCCCAGGTGAAATACCACCACTTTGCTTATTGGAGGATTGAAGTGGTGAAACCTATGTTTAGTCTCTAGAGCAAAGTTCCCCCCCCCCTTCCCCCATACTTCTCCTTCAACCCATGCACGGTACTAAGTGATATAGGTTTTGATACCTTTCGTGTTTGGGGTTTTCATAAAAAAAAAAAAAAAAAAAAAACTTGAAATTAATGGGGAAATAAATTTCTTAATAAACAGAGATAAGCGTCCACTAAGACACACAAAAAAAAAAAAAAAACTTTTAAAACATCAAAAGTAAAAAACGTGCTTGTTTTTAAGGCAAATATCAACCACTGTGATAAATGTTTCTAATGAAATGTAGATTACCCAGTGGTACGGTATATTTGAAAACAACGTTGGTATTTACATTTTATTTGCTAAAAATTCATCCCAAATTGGTATTTATATTTTATTTGCAGAAATACAAGATTATATGTGCAGAAAACTATTGAAACGTTATAAGCTGCATATATGGGCTATCTCAGTATATATTATAATGAAATAGTGAAATAGGGTAGCATCCTCAAGAGATTCCGTTTCACATATATCAGTCAGTTACCTATAATGTAAGATTATTATAAAATTATACTACAGCATAAGATTAGGATTTGAATATATTATTAAGTATAAGATTATTATATATTTTTGTATACATACAACTTCTTACTGGTACATATATCTACAATGTCCAGGACCATTTTCATCAGTTTTCATGGAAATCGGATGGCCTGGTCGTTCATCGACTTCCACATTTTCTCTTCCTTCTAAAAATCCTTTATACCATTCAAACACGCGAATCCCCCCCCCCCCCCATTTCCCCGGCAAACTGCAAAATCACAAAGTAATAAAAACCTCTCACTGCAGAGGGAATGAGCGCATTGGAACGTGACTTGACAGGCAACCAGGGGGAGGTTCAAGGTTAACTAGGTGGCGCTTTATGTAGTGGCTGCGCGCGCAATCTCGATATTTAATAGCCACACCGCGTATTCGCGTGTTCTATTGTTGGTCTGCAGAACTAAAAACACGGGTTTCCAGGAGAAAAAGCCATGCTACCATTGAACAGCTAATTGAGCTATTTCTAGAAGGTAATAAAGGCCCTAAAAGTTTCTACCACATTGACAACTGAACAGCAATTGAAACTAGGCCTTTCCACAGGAAGCGAAGAAACAGTGAGCGGATACAATTTGCTAGTCGAAAGTATCCTACTGAGAAATGAAGAGCATCTCTAGACCAGTAATGAAACGGACTAGACGCTTGCCATTGGAGCATATAGTCTCCTGAGGATAAAGCAGGCAGTGTCATGCTTCTAACGAAACAACCATGATGAGCTCGAAACTTGGCCATTATCTGGATTTTTAAAAATCGTCTATCAATTTCTAAGGACTTGAATTTATCGGTCTTCGCTTTAGATAAGTATAGGGACGTTAGATGCCCATAGCCTTTCTCACAAGATTCTTGTCCCTGGGTTCGGATGTGCACTTGGTAGCCAACACTCCTTGTTATTTGATTTCTGTCGTCAGGAATACGGTGGATCTCAACTTGAATATTATACACGTAAGGATTTTATGGGACATTAGGAACCACGAACTATCAGTTGATTATCTTCAGAAATTGATCTTGTCAATGCCTCGACGGTGTGCTGCTGTCATCAGGGCCAGAGGCGATTCAACTGAATATTAGTTTGCACCTGATGAACTTTTCATTTTGTTTTCCATTTAAAATGATAAACTGAAGCAAACTGAGGGCTTCTGATAACATTTCAGCCATAATTGTTGTGTTTACCAAAACTGTTGTATAAAGGTTGCAAATGCTCATTTTGGAATATTTTGAGAGCAGCTGTCAAATATTACTTACCTTTGCCTTAACTATTAATAAATATATCTTTGTTTATATTTCTATTTGTGATCATCATCAGCCATTTTCAATCCACTGCAGGATGAAGGCCTCTCCAGCAACTTTCCAGTTCCTTCTGTTTTGAGCACTGGCCATCCATTTACTACCTGGAACTACCCACAAACTCGTGAATTTCATCTATCCATCTCCGCCTTTGTCTTCCAGGTTTTCTTCTAGCTCCTCTTGGGTACCATTCTGTTATTTTCTTAGTCCATCTGTCATCATGTCTTCGAGCTATGTGTCCTGCCCAAGACTATTTTAGTTCTTTAGTTTTGATAAGAATGTCCTTTACTTGAGTTTGCTGCCTAATCCATGTGTTTCTCTTCTTATCTAACTGGTCTTGGCGCATTATAGCCTTAGTAGCTGATGCGCCAATAAAACCAAAGCAACAAACAACAACAATCTTATCTAACAGTCTGATTCCCAATATAATTCGTTCCATTCTTCGCTGTGTAGTTCTCAGCTTCTCTTCCATTCTTCGCTGTGTAGTTCTCAGCTTCTCTTCCATTCTTTTGGTGAGTGCCCAAGTTTCACTTCCATAAGTCATGGTGGGGAGTATACATTGGTTCATTATTTTACGTTTCAGACAAACTGGGATATTGCTCTTCAGTATGTGACTATATTTCCTGAATACTATCCATCCAAAATTTATTCTTCTCTTGACTTCCAGCCATTTATCATTATTACTGCTAATAACTCGTCCTAGATAAGTATATGACTCCACCTTTTCAATTACTGCTCCTTCAATCATTATTTCTCTTTCTGTGGCATACTTGTTCATCATTACTTTTGTTTTAGCCATATTCATCTTTAGTCCAAAATCCTTACTAACTGTGCATAAATGATTCAGATTTTCCTCTAATTCTTTGGGATCGTGGCTTATGACCACAATGTCATCTGAAAATCTAAATGGTTTAGGTACTCACCGTGATGCTGGTCATTAATGTAACTTACCATCGCGAAAAAGGGTTGGAAATGTGAAATTCCTAGGTGATGCATTTCTTTGAACACCAGTGTATATAGGTTTAACACAATGCTTTCCACCGACTTCGTGATCTGTAATGGTGCATAGGAAATGCTGAAAGAATTTCCTATGCAGAATTACACCCTCTTGTTCCATTAAACACAAGGAATGGAATAACAGCTACATTTGTTGGTCGTATGGATCCTATATCTCTAACATTTAGCAATTTTGTAGATATAGGATCAATTATAATTTCGTTGGAGATTTCGAAATCCTATAACCTAACATACAAATTTTGGCACAATCAATCAGCAAGAGATGCTTTATCCTATGGGTAGGCCAACTTAACGAAAACAACAGGTGCTCGTACATCTAAAAAAGGAGTGGCGACAATTTCAAAAATTCATTTTGCAGAATATTAATTCATTTAACATGGCCCCATTAGATAGGATGACGATAAAAGTATATGAAACTTCTAGTCAAGCGAATTATCGACACTGTATTGTTTTCAGGTTTATTACGGAAAGGTTTCGACAAAGACTTAGTGAGGGACCAGAAAAATACTTGAATAATAAAACAGTAATAATCTTTGGGAAAAACACTGCCATAAAATCTTCAGTCCTAGCTGATCCCAAGTCCCCGATTTGAAGAGAAGCTGCGATATGGAGTATATTCATTACCACATTTATCTTACATTTTCCATTTTCACTGCTGTAGCATAATTGAAATTGCGTTCAAAGGATTATCTTTTTCAGCCACGATGCCATTAAGTAAGCATCGACACGCTGCCACAAGCACGAAATACTATTACGAAATGGTTCACACTCGCGTAAGCGATGTTCATTGTCGACATTTCGTGCACGGTCAGTGGTCGATAGTCTTTTAGCTTCTCCTTGGGCATCGATACTTTGTCGGAGACCGTGTTAACGGATACTCGGAAATGATAATTACTGCTCTGAATATGAACTCGTGCGGAACTATTTATGCAATTCAAAAATGTGTTGTCTTAACATCGCTCCACTATATACCCACTGAAATAGGCTTAAAGTTTTCTTCTTATTCCCCCCACCTTGCCCCAAAACTTAAGGAAGATTCGATGACAGAACTCTCATCGTAAGCTTGCTCATTGCTTTGCATGGCAAATTGCGTGGGGAATACAGTACTTGGCCACCCACAGAAGGGAAATAAGTCGTTAAAAACCACACGTTCTGCTTGTAACTCTCCTACTGGGGACACTATGGAGTACTCAAAGAGTGCATACATACAAATAAAAAAAAAAAAAAAAAAAAAATGCATCCGTTGATGCATTTAACCTTATATTATAAATTAATAGTTTACTGGTCAATAGTAAAGCAAGATGGATACAGGTTTGAAAAGAAGAAAATCGGCAAAGAGATTAAGGAGAGTTTAGGGGTGAAATTTTCTTCGAAAGTAGTGCACTGACCATTCCATTCCACTCCACCAGAAAATAAGATTAAGCAAACGAGGTCCGTTATATAAAATAATATTTAAAGGAAGAACCTCTCACTGGATTTAGTATCATCAACGTAAAACACTTCATTTAGGAGCATTCTCTAAGTAACTTAAAAACTATACAATTTTAACTAAATGCATTGCATTTAGTTAAAATTGGAAACAGGAGAGGAGATATCGAAAAATTTCCCATATGAAAATAACTACAAGGGACTGCAGAATACTTATCAGAATACGAACGTTTTTTGGAATTGGGAAAATTGTGGGAAAATCTAACCATACTGTTGATTTCAATTACCACTGAATACTCCTGAGAAAACGGGTTTAAAGAAATCAACTGGAAAGAAATCAGTTTCTTAATAAAGGAATAAATAATCCCAAGGCAATTCATGAGTATGATTGAAATTATTATGAAAAATCCTTGCTCATTTACACCTTCAAGTAAAATTTTGGGCAACAGAATTGGCAACGATCCTCAAAACCTGGATGAAATCTGTAAAAGCAATAACTCATATTTCTTTTGACAAAATTGGACAATCGTTGATATATGACTAAGTAAAGGAAGATATCTATATTAGCCAAAACGTGCAGAATATCTTAACTATTTTATTACACTCCTACCGCTACGAGAATAAACTGAACTTAATCACCACAATACTGTACACAGTCTATTTCAGAAATGAGGGATTAATGAAGTGCAGAAAAAGTGGGTGAATGTATATATATTTATATTATAGACCAAGATCGAAGTGATATCAGTATCGATTCTATACATTATTTTGTTATACACATATGATTATTTTTGTTTAAAATTAAAATAAAAGTCAAAGTACCCTAAATTAACCCTTTTTTTTTTTTATGAAAATCCCAAACACGAAAGGTATCAAAACCTATAGTACTTAGTACCGTGCATAGGTTGAAGGAGAAGTATGGGGAGAGGGAGATGCCGGAAACTTTGCTCTAGAGACTAAACATGGGTTTCACCACTTCAAGTCTCCAATAAGCAAAGTGGTGGTATTTCACCGGTTGATGAACGTCATCTATCCCCTGATAAATTTTACCCCTTTTTCTTAAAATATTCTGCATCAAGTGGTGACCTTCATTTTCCTAAAATATATTGCATCTTGTAGTTCATTTTCCCTAAAATATATTGCATCTGGTAGTTCATTTTCCTGGCAGTATGACAGATATTATTCTATTTGATGAACCTGGCAAGAGCAAGATATCCAAATGTAGATATAAACTTAGAAGCTGGTTCATACTATCGAGTAATTCGAAAATTTCCATGCAATTTAAAGATCTTTCAATAAAATAATCTAGAGGCATGCCTTTGTGGCCAGATATACAAGAATTCACCGAGGCCAACAGCAATGCAGAAAAATTATTCCATCACCACTCAAAAGGAAGTTACTATTCATCCATCTCATTTCATTCATTGTGTTTAGACGGTGCCTGCTAACCTATAGCAACCCTGCTAAAGATCTACTACACAAATAATTTACATCTTCTACTCTGATATATCCACCCTCCCTGTTTTTGCCCAATCACAGGGTAAGAAGATGATCCCACGCTAGGCAGTCACTGGCGTCAGCCTCTTAGCCCAATTGGGGTTAGAAAGACTCTCCAAGATAACGCAAAAATAGATACATATTAAAAACTGACGAAGTCCAAATTCCAGGTTAGACTAAATCCACACTATCAATAATTGTCAGATCGTCAGTCCCCAGCATCATCAATTAAGATAACCAATGGCAAAGCACAAAAAAAAAAAAAAAAAAACACAATGTTCCAACACTGATAGGTGCCCCAGTACAGTCTCTCTTCTTTTTTTCTATCTCAGTAGCACAAGGAACCACTTTCTGCAGACATTAAATAGAGACGTCAAGTCTTCACTAGATTGAGTCAGTCTGCAAAGCAAGGAGCTGCATCTTTTCAGAGTCTATGAGTACCAGTAACTCTACTGAGAAAAGACAGCAACACAAAATCGTGACTATTTCAAAAAGCAATAAAATTTAGAAAATAGAATTAAAAAAAAAAAAAAGAAGGACCTCAGGCAATTGCGTTTTAGGTTAGAATTCAGACAAAAAATTGATTCATGAAGCCACCAATTCCAACTTATGTTAGTAGTGACAAAATGTTTACACAGAAGCTATCAGCAATAAACATGGCTGAAAAACGGATTGAAATGGGGTTGTTTAGGATTTTCAACGATTCAACTAAAGCATGATGTATCGGTATATTATGCCGGCAGGCTGCGTTTTTCGGCCGCTTACATGTTTTTAATAAGAATAGTTAAGGCAAGCTGATCAGCTCTCCAAATGGAGAGAAAACCTTTAATATTGGAAAAAGATCTATTATAATTTTGAAAAAGAAAAAATAATAAGAAGCAAGCAAATATGTTTCAGGTTCAGAATTCGATCATTTTGCAGAATAAAAATAAAAATAAAAGGCAAAAAAAAAATACTGTATTATTAATAGTAGCATTAATATTAATACGAGGGACGAAGAATATTTTACAATAAAAGCCTAATTTGAATTCCACGATCTATCATGATTTAAAAAAAAAAAAAAAAAAAAAAAGTTTACGTTTGAATCTCACTAATAAAACACAAAATACTGTAAATAAATAAATAAATAAAAAAACTTACTGTTATCGCAACTCCTGTAAATAAACAATTCTAAAATAATAATATAGTTTTGACAAAAATTAATTCTAAGCCTAGTGTATCATCAAATCTGTCATCTTTTGATTTAATCAAATATCAATTTGGCAAAAATGGAATAAAACTTTATTTTATCAGACCAAAATATATTGCTGCTAAGTACGGTACATGTACTAGTGACAATAATTCTCATCAAGGTGACATTATCACACCAGAAAACAGTTATTCACTTCTCCAAAAGGTGAAGTTTCGCCTCGCTCGGATTACCTCACCATTGTATGGGACATGTATGGGCAATAGTTGAAGTCTCTTCAGGGGGCAAATGAGACTATTTCAAATGCCTTTCTCAATATTATTTAGATAAGAAAGTGTTGTTGTATGCGCGAAAAACTTTCGCGATTTATGTAAACCAAATCATCCTGTGTTTTGAATGTTCCCAATTCCTCTGAGGTGCACACACACACAAGCAGCGAGATGTAATACTGTGAAAGAATAAGATATCGATCTCCTTTGACATACCCTCATTTTCGCTACTACATCCAAAAATTGGCTTCAGCACAGTCATCCTGCCCCATCACCACAATATATTTTTCAAGAAAATCCATACTCATTTATGCCGAATTAAGATAGAAGCTATATATAATCAAACTTTCATCACATGTTATATTACAATTAACAAACTAAGAATCAGCTCACAAATGCAAATTTAAATTTCCCAATTTTTAACAATACAGTATACTGTAAGTCTTTTAAATATAATTCTTTTCTCCTTTTCTTGTTTTCCATTTCAACTTACCTGCATTACTTCCGCTAGCTAGCTCATTCAAATTACCTTCTAGAGGAAATAAAACTTCATCGTAGAACTGCAATTAAGTGCTTTATTAACTCATTAATATGAATGCTATTTCTGCTCCACCAAACCAAGGTCTGCAGTCTGCGAACATGCAACAGAATACTGAACTTTCATACGTACGATAGGATACTCTGAATCAGGAAGTTTTATTTACAGAATTTTTCCTCAGACTATACGAACATTTCAAGGACCGGCAGAATAAACTATCAGCTGCGAACAACATTTGTTTATGTAGTAAATCAAGACAGACACACCACTTAAGATTAAAGAAACCATTTCTCCAAAAGTTTACATTACATCTCTCTCTCTCTCTCTCTCTCTCTCTCTCTCTCTCTCTCTCTCTCTCTCTCTCTCTCTCTCTCTCTCTCATCCATACATACATATCTCAGTTCTAATTTAGCAAAAAACTTACTTTTCGACTGGATTTACTCTTTTAATGTGAATTTCTATATTCCAAGACGTGGTGGAAAAGAATAGCAAAGGTTGTTGTGAGGATTTGCCCTAACAAGACATAACCTTATTGGAGGCCACGTAAGCTTCATTTTAAAGAAAATTACGCCTCCTGAGTGTTTACGAAATATTATCCATCTTCTAACTCTGCATAGCTTTATAGGCTGTAAGACATCGGATGAAAAAAGGACATTCATTCATTTGTACATAAATACATTGGCCAACAGGAACTGAAACAACGCTAATTTCTACCCACGATCGTGCACTTTACAAAAAGGCTTATTATGTGGCGCTTCGCTACCCAAATCGCCCTCGCACAAGTTTCAAGAATGAAATCACAACTGAAGACGGCAAAAACCATATCTAGCAGCATCACGCCCGACACTGGAATCTTGCAACTCCCTTTGTACGCGCTTCCTATGCCCACAAATATATTTGCATTTATTTCTATAAAGGGTTCAAAAACAGAAGTAGGGAAGGGGGCGAAGAGCCTGACACTTAAAAATGCTAAAATATATATTAATTGCAGAAGAAGAAGAAGAAGAAGAAACAATGCATCATTCATGACGCTAGAAACGGGATATATTTAGGCGAATGATTTGCAATTAAACTGATAGTAGACCTTTCTTTTACCGTTTGAATATTTTTGAAGTCTACGGACATGTGAAGAATCACTTGACACTAAGCCTGTGGAATTTAACGGATACTAAATAGTTTTCAAAAAACATAATTCTGATAAGGATTACGGAGCGAAGTATTTCCACCGAACCATAACTGATGGAGTCACAGCAGAACTATTAGATGACAGACATAATCGATGGAGTTAAAACAGGACTATTAGATAGCAGAGAGGAGAACCCATCTGTCTTCTAATAGTCTTGGATAATGATTCGGCCATTAAGAGTGGAGATTCAAGATACACAAAATCTTTTCTCATCACAAAATGAGTCTCTTAATAGCAAAAAAAAAAAAAAAAAAAAAAAAAAATGGAGCCGACATAGAACTGTGAGGCCTTCATCTCTGCCACCAGAGAATCCATATCTTTGACTTTGGTTTAAAGCAGAACTATTCAATGTAATGTGAACCTTCTAAAACACAGACAATAAATACCACCCACCCATTCCAAAAAATAAAAATAAAATAAATAAAAAGTCTACAACATTGCTACATAACAAATAAAGTTTGCCCATAACCGTTTATAAATTGAAATTCGAGATTTACAGTACAGACAAGATGGGAAGAATGCCGCAATTTTTAGAAGGATACCAAAGAGGCAAGTGTGATTAGTGGTGGGCAGAAATAGGATATTAGCCAGTTCAGATGTGATTGAATTCATAGTCTACCAATACTCCATTTTCGTTCAAAATTTTTCAAATGATAAGTCAATTTATATATATGTATCATATTTGGCTATTTCCTTTATGAATAACGCCTTAATTATAAACCTCTAAATTATAAACCATCCATTTAATGAATATATTTTTTTTTAATTGGATGCAAAATTACATTTTCTTAAACGAATATGTTGTGCAACAGGAAATGAGAATAGCATACCTATACATGTAACTGCGCTTACGAAATGTCAGAAATAATCGACACAAAGTCGAAAAATAAAATTGCGCTTACTATAGATGATAAATAAGCTATAAACATAAGAAACGTTTCCTTAATCCCATCTTTAAAACAGAAATTTGCTTCATCAAATGTTTCTCATTTTTAAGATGCTAATGCTTTGTTTAATATATTCTAAATATACTGTAAATGTGATCCAAATTTCAATGGATATTCCACCATTCTGTATGGTATCCTCAATCTATAAGAGTTAATTACCACACAGTACCGGGAATGGCAGAGGATTGAGAAGGTTCACATTACTTGAATTTCTGAAGACTAAATTTTACGAATTACGTATGCAGAAAGAACTGTCTACAAAATAAATTAGAAACAATTTGAAGGGAGAGAAAGCAAAATTAATACAGTGCGCAGAAGTTCGATAATGGATGTTATTGGCAGTCTACAAGGTATAAGAGTGCAGGAAAATATGCCAATTAAGAAGCCTAATTCTGGCAGAGAAACAGATACCGCTTTTTTTTATTCTGATGAAGCAATACCGTAATGTCAAGAAAGAAGAAAAATTAGTTCTTCACTAGAGATCTCGGTATATCTTGTTAGGTTAGTGTCACTGGGTAAAAAAATAAAAATAAAATAGAAATAATAATAACATAAAGAAGCTCTCTGACGACAATTAGCAATTTGCGTCCAGTTTTACAGAACTGGTATCCTTGTATAACGACAGTGGTTAACGAGTCAGTTAACAACAAGCAAAATCTTCAGAGACTTCAGAAAGGGCTTCTCTGCAGTTCATCTTGAACCTCTCGCACAAAGTTTTGCGCTTCAGGAATTACTTAGTACAACGGTATGACCTGTGACCTACGTATAGTAAAAATCTATTACTGGATGTATATTTTATTGTACATTGAATGCACTCCTAATAACCAATATACTGATGAGAATCACTACAGTGAGCATTACTTAATGTATAGTTAATTCAACGGAGAAATATTAGGTTGTCATATGAGAATTTAATAAGGTCTAAACTGTATGAAACTTTTCACCATAAAAAGCATTTTAAACTACGATATAATTATTTTCACGCCTGTAATGTGGAAAGGCACAGTACTAAATACGTTGTCGATTATATATAATTATTAAATTAAACATGTTAAAAGTTACTACTGGGAGGGTAAAGCAACAACTTTTGCTTACCTTCCCAGCAAATGAAGCTGCAAAAATTTTATCTGTAGGTTAAAAAAAATAATAATTAAAAGGAGGTTATTTTGAAACCAAAGATTACTGAATAATCTAACCTATATTTAGCTCTTTAAAAACCAAGCCACATTAAAGAATTAAGATGCTCCTATTTGATCCGAAACTATAATTTCATCACAAAACCATAAAAAGACAACATATTTGCTAATCTAGATTTTTACGATCAGAAAGAGAAACGAATGTTGTAGTTAAAAATGAAACTGAGCCTGGCAGCGGTCATTAACGCAATTTGAAACCGGCCGTTTCAAAGAAATTACTCCCGAGCAGAACTTTTAGACATTTAACGACAATAATAAAAAAGAAAGACTGGTGTTACACTCCATCTACGGGACAAAATAATCCCGATTATACTGGAAACGATATTTAAGAGAAGGTTTTAATCTTTCAGGTATACGTTTCACCCAATCAACTACAGATATGCTGAAAACAATCGACAAAATTAAAAGTATAGTGCGAAAACTTCAAGACTTCGCATAAGTAAAGAAAAAATATATATTAATAAAAAATAACCTAAGTAAAAAAACACTGAAATACGTAAGGTTGTAAACTAGCACTACAGAATGGAAAATAGGGGTGGGGGGAATACACACACACACACACACACACACACACACACACACACACACACACACACACACACACACACACACACACACACACACACACAACCATAAGCGACTGCACACCATCTTATCGAGAAGCCACCATGAAAAGGTCTAAACAGCAAAATGGCGGTAGGTGCCATTTTTTTGTTTATTATTTCACATAGTTCAAAAAATTATTCACTTAATGATGTTACTTTAACTAATGTTTATATACTGATGGGCAATATTTAAGGACCAGTCAGTATGGATTGGCCTGCTCGTTCGTATGGATTGGCCTGTAGCTTGTAGCTTCTCATAGGAGTGGTGTGGATATGGGAAAAGCATACCAAAGGAACCTAGTGAGGTACAGAAATGATGAAGGAAACTCACCAACACAACAACGGAAACAAAACGGTACAGAGGGACTTTATTCAAAAATGGCAACATAGCACTGGCTGCCATGATACAGATGCATCAGTGCCAAAGATGGAACAAAGGGAAGAGGTCGTCCTCAGTAGGAGATATGGCCACCCCTAATATCGATGCACGCTTTGCACCGCCTGTCCATACTTAGAACAACGTTGTTGATAAGTTCTTGCGATAACACCGTCCATTCCTCTGTCAGCGCCATCTTCATCTGAACATTTTCAGCTGCTGGGTGTCGACGTGCCGCAAGGCGTCTCCCCAGAGCGTCCCATATGTGTTCGATGGGATTTAGATCGTTGGAACGAGCAGGTCAATCCATACGAACAATATCCTCACTTTCCAAAAGCATATCAACAGCTGCAGTGCGATTGGGTGTGGCGTTATCATCCATAAACACAAACTCGGGGCCAACGGCACCTGGGAACAGACGCACATGGAGAAGGATTGTCTCAGTACAGTAGCGTGCACCGGATACAGTACCGCCTTCCAGTATCTGGAGTTGTGCACGTCCATTCAAGATAACACAACTCGACCGCCATATCGATCCCCTTCAGTGATGTTTGCAAGGTAATACCGTGTGCCAACCTCTCGCCAGATTAGCTGATGTCCAGAATCGCTGCTGAGACTGAATCTACTCTCATTAGTAAAGAGTACCTTAAGTTTTGCACACCAGTGTATAATACAGTACTGACTGTACCTGCATTACTCAGTGCTTTCCAATGCTTAGTTATTCTTTTTTAATTTAATTTAATAACTTTTCATAAGCTCTTTTTCAATATTCAATCTTCTTTACATTTACTTACATTTTCAAACACACATACGCTGCATGCATGCACACATACAATGCTACCAAGTATTGAGATGTTATGATATATCCATATAAGTGACTGCAAACAAACAATTTTAATAGGCTATCCACAAATCTTTGGCTTTCAACACAACAGACAGCATGTGCGGCGAAGGAGGTCCTTCAATGGCAATATTTCACCGTCACCGTTCCTGAGTGTCTTCTGCAGCCGCCATATGCTTTTCCATCCAATCCATCCTATAGATTTGCAATGGGGGTTAAAAGCCGGCTATTCTACATTGTTCTCTTAAAACCAGGCTTCGTCATCGTATTTTATTTCATGGAAGGAACAATATCTTGCTGAAACATGTATGATCCTTTAGGGTTAAATTCCATACTGTACTGATGATCCACTATCTGGAATCATCAGTACGACGCCATATCACGATGCTGTCTGTACGGAAAAACTTTTCATGGATGTCGCCACACCCGGCTTCTTCCATCACACTAAAACGTTGTGCAGGTATACTTCGGTTAGCGACAGCATTACGTTCCGAGAAAAAGAGTCATTAAGCGAATGTCGTCAAGGGAATGGAGATTTTCAATATATTCCCATGTTATAATAATATATGCATTCCATACACAAATTTTAAAATGAGTCGTTAGTGTAACAATGCAATAGAGAAAGAAGTATAATACAGTACTTACCTATTCGGCATATATTACGCATGAAAGAGTCCAGCTATATAATAATAAAAGGCAGACATTCGTGGATTAGTGGTTTATTTAAAATTTAACAATCCCATTAGACCTATAAGCAATGAAGAAAGCAAATCTGGAGAATAAAAAAGGGACTCCCCGTCTTAGTCGGTCACAGACGCTAAAGCATCTTCTGTTGCAAGTGTACGTAGTTGAGGTCGTTTAAAACAGTCTGTTTACACCTACGTATTCTTCTTCTGCTTGTAAACTAGCTGGTAACATTCGCATATTTTTTTATATCTCTGTTTATTCAATTGCTCCTTTGCGTGTCTTGATCTTTCTCGGCAAAGGTGCCATTACAGATTATAAACAGGGTAAAGGCTTTCTGAACATCCTTGATTGTTATTAATTTTTAGGATTGCAACATTAGCACTTCTTCAGCCATGACTTGCATCCTTCGGCTTTCAAATTCAAGAAGTTCTTCAGTAATAAAACTCTTCAAGGTGTGATTCCAGTAAATCGACTACACCAGCCTACCTAATATTATCCGAGCCAGCCAGTTTTGTAGTCTCCAATTCAAAAGTAATTTTGGATACAGCCAGGCCATGGTTTACTCCACGCTCCAGTCTTAAGTCCCTTTCATGAGCGTTTTGGATCCATTTTAAACAGAGTTATTCAAGAAAAACCAATAAATGAATCAAGCAAATAGCACAGAACAAGTGAACACAGCATATATACATATATAACTCGCGGCGCGATTCTTAATATTTTTAATACATTTTTGTGAAATCCCTCACCTCGTTATAACGAGATGAGGAATTTCGCAAACGAATAATGGTGGTAATTTTATGTCATTAAGCGGGTTGTCTTGTATACTGTTTCATCACTCGACTGATCCATCCTCCAGATTCCATTCCTACACTGTTTAGTTTCTGCAAGCAAGCCACCACTGTAATGGTCACTGATTTTTGCAATCATGCGCACTGCATCTCGTCCATGAAAACCATCTGATGCGATGCAATGCCTACAGTAATCGCGTTTATCCGCTACGCTTCTGGAATTACTGGGAGAGTTTGCTGCAATTGTAGCGATTTTGTTCGACAACACTGCTCTGATGCCTCTTGCTGTAAAAATACAAGATTAGTCCCTTCGTGATTCAACTTTAGCATTAATTTTCATCTTTCACTTCCTTTGATGATGTTCCATTCAATGGTTGGCGAAGAACCTCCGAAATCCACGTCCTACGATGTGGCACTCAACCACTTGTCCGCGATCGAACCTACCGAGCACCAACTCTAAGTAATATTTCGCTTGAAACTAAACCAGATACAATCTGCAGTTCAATTTTCCACGTGCAACGATAATGTCCTCTATATTATTACTATAACCGTCATTTTAGATATCACGCGACTATTATATGGTATCCCAATACTTTTTAATAATACTGTGTGTGCGCACGCGCGAGCGCAATTATAGGTGTTTTCCAAGCAAATAACTATAATTAATCTATTTTCTGTTTATTTGTATTCTTAATTCAAAAGAAATCCACGATGTTCAGGGGTCAAAAACGAGACAGTACTGTATTTTGTGGTGTTCCTAAGCTGCCAAATAAGCATACATAAAATAAATACTGGCATTAACCAATATTTATTTTATGTATACTTAGGAGCGCGTATAAGCATCAGTGTATTATGTCTAGAGAAGTATGCGTCCATGGGTCGATCTGCACATTCTGACTGAAAAACACGGAATGACTCACGGTAAAACCCTACGCTCTCTGACTGAGATCGGAGAGTAGTCTCGAATGAAGAGGATAAGACTCCAGTTGCCAGTGGGAATCAAACCCAGACCTCTCTAAATGAGTGCCAGATGGCGATATATCGTGCTGACTAGGTCATCACGGAGAGCTTCAAATGAGTATGCAGTAAAATCCAGTTTAACTCGAATTTAACTATTATTTGCTCATATATATATATATATATATATATATATATATATATATAAAATAGTAAGTTTTGCTTTATTTTACCTAAATATTGACTAATAATAATGGAAGTCACCAGAAGCCAGAAATATTTTCTGTAAAATGGCATTCATTGTAACACGATTTTACTGTTATTAATTGGATGGGTTGTTTATGATGCTCAATCGGTCAAAGAACCAAGTAAGTGGCACCTCAAGTGACCTGTCATCTATCAAACAGACTGCAATCCCAATATAAAAATTCACAAATCATCTACTGATTGAATATACCAATTACCTAATCGTTGCCTACTGAAGCCTGAAATCCGTAGCGTGTGGAACTTGCTTACTGCTGACTTGATTGAACCAAGCCACCGTTTTATTTTTTAGAAGGCATTGTTGATACTTTGCAATAATAAGAACGGTATATTCGTGACGGATGAATTTTTCATTAGTCACAGAAGGCAAAATAAGTATACTAAATCCTTTGCCACCACTTCCGATCGTCTAACTGGCTGGCAAGCTGCTAACTGAGGGCTACCCTACCTTTTCCCTAAACTAACAAAGTAAGCTTAAGAGGATTGGTTCCTTTCTGAATGCCAAGTCATACGATTAATTAAACGGCATTCTAATTACTGAAATAACCATGCTATATAAGTAATTAAAAGTAAGCAATAAGTAATTAAATTTTTAAGACAGAATATAACGCGTTTTTCCGTTCAGCGAATTTGAAATGCTGGACAGAATCTTGGTATAAGTAAAAAAAATCAAAACACTTATTTAAAAATTAAAGCATTTTGAATGAAACTAGGCTTCTCTGATAGTAAATTTCGGAGATATAGTTGGTATCTTTTAACCTTGCTTAGTACTCTATAAATATTAAATAAATCATCCAATTCGCTTTAACACCTTTCATTAATTTAACGAGTCGCTTTCTTCGTGGGGTAATTAATTCTAATTACTTACACTTTTTTCACCAGGATAAAATCCTTTATTGTTCAGCAATGCTTTAAAGCACCTTTACCGGAAAAATGATCACCAGACTTTGTTCCATATTGGAAGTGATCAGGGTTCTAATATACGTACTGCTTAAATGTATTGAACAATATAAAAATTTATTGTAGTGTAAATAGTGTGTAAGTAACTGGAGTTAATCTTGATCATCCATGTCGAAGGGTTATAGAATATATCTATATATGTCCGATTGGTAAGGGTGTTATGTGAAACTTCTACTGTGAAGTTTTGATGGTAAGTCTACCGATGTTTAAATAATGTATCTGTCTAGAAATATGCTATTATGCTTTTTTTTGTATAATTTTATGTAATGCCTTCTTAGCATATGAATGTGTCGAAGTCAATGTCATTTATTTACTAAATAAATAAGTCAAATTATAGGACCTGTAACAAATCTATCTATGAAACTACATAATATTTACACTATGATATATTTATAGTGAAAAGAAGTCAGAGAGTGGATCACAAAATCTTCTTCTTCAGGTTCCGTGTTCAATTTGAACATTGGAGACCAACATTTTCCAGCCAACTCTTCTTGCTTTGTGAACTGGTCATGTATTCTTGGGATGATTAATGTGGTGATTTCCCCTTGCTTTCCACATCGCAGTGCTGTATCTATGGGCTTACCTAAGTCTTCAGGTTTCCAGTCTTGAGCCTAGTTAATGTTAATATTAACCGCTTCAGGTTGGTAATAGTGAGTGCTGCTGCCCAACCACTATGGTTTGTATCGGAGTTTTCCTTCTCCGATCACAAAATACAAGTTGATAATACTTAAAATCAGTTTCAATTGGAAGCTAACCTTAAGAATAGAGTTTCATAATGCAACTTGCAGTGCGAAAATAGTTCAGCGTACATTTAGTATAAGCTAAGCACATACAAGTGGCTTTCCCCCCCCCCTTTTTGCATCATTCTTTGCGGACTTTGGGGTTAGCATAAAAACCAGGCAATTAATTCCAAATGTAACCTTTATAAAATGCATATAAAATAAGAACAAAATGTACAATTGATGTACTCCTATTACTAAATATTAATAATAGAAATACTATTACAATTAACAGTAATAGGTTGCATATAATCTTCGCACTTATAATAGAATTCCAAATTGAGGTCAAACAAGTTAGGAAATGCACACAGTACGTTACATATTGGGCGAGCTCGATTTCATACATAAATTAATTCAATTTTATGTTGGTTTTTTTTTTTCTGTGATTAACAAAAGTTAAAAATAAATACATTTATCTTCTTATCAATTAATTACTAAGATTATAACTTTATAAAATACTTAATAAAACTTTATACTTTTATGTTCTCTAAACTTAGACGTTCAGTTTAATTGCAACTGTATATTTATTACTTATACATAAAGTCACATTGTATTATAGCTTATTAATATTTTATTACTTATTACTAGTTGTATATTACTTAATATTAGTTTTACTACTTATTATAAGCCATGTGTAATCTATGTGGCAATTATTATTTTTCTTTTTTCCATAGTTTGTATGGAAAAATGAAATAACTGCCAGGTTTCTATTTGTCCGATTTAAATTAAATCTGGGATGGCTCAAGAAATCATTTTAAAAGAGTTAAATTTAAAATTTCATGAAAATCCATCCACTTAGAATCGAGTTGTGCATGCGAACGGACAAACAGACCGACGAAATGGTGAAAGCAATAAGCTCTTATACATAAAGATACACGAACGCTCCTAAAAACGATGTGTCTATAAAAACTGATGGCATTCTTTGGTCTTTGCTTGTTTGCTTAATAAAAACTCCAGTTTTCGGGGGGGGGGGGGTGCCACTCTCGTTCGATTGGGACTAACTCAGTAACGGTGTCAAAAACAGTCTCTCCCCCCACCACCACCTCACCCAGACGGAACTTGAACTCCGTCTTTTTACAAGTGATGCGGAACGACGTAACCCCGGTTCTAACAGCAAGGAACTCTATGTAAGCAAATAATTTTGAAAACTGAAAGTGCTGATGTAGAGAACTTTACTGACATTTATTATTCGGGCTCAAAAATTTTCATAATTTCAAGTCCGGTTTATAAATAAACTATATAAATAAATTAATGAATTTTCTGTTTATTCTCCTGGAAGGTCACATACCGTCAGTGGAACTTACGAGAACATTATAAGTTAGCGTATTCAGCGGTCACGTAGGCCTGAAACACAGACAACCGAAACGCTTGTACTACTCTATCCACATGTCAGCCACTTGATTACGTAAGACTTTTTTTGTATTATTATTTCTTAAAACTTCATTGTGTTAATGTATTATTTCTTAAAACTTCATTATGTTAATGTATTATTTCATATATTAAAATTGTCCTAATCAGTCATCAACATACAGTTTTCATGAAATACAAAAATCGGGGGTGGGGGATACAAGGTTCAAATGAAATAATGCAAACCCTACCTGTATATCTAGTTTGTAGGATATAGGCAACAAGGTGAGAAATGGATCTTTCGATCTCCCCCATTCCCACACACAGGCTAAAGCACGCATATCATTTAAAGACAATTTCAGAAGTTTCAAAAGACTCGATGTTCAATGAATTGCTGTACTTTCAATTTAATAAACCAGTGAAACATATATTGTGTGATCTGGGTAAATTAGAGGAAAAGGTGTATGCAATTTAAACTTTATTAACGAAATAGTGAGGGTTTTGTTTTTTTGAATGAGCCCGTCTCTGGCTTCCTCTTTCACTGGAGAAGGGGAAGGTTATGTCGAGTCAAAAACTCAGTGACGTCAACCGTGTGGCCGTACGTTTCAAGGCAAATGGACTTACCTGACAGTACAATTACTCTGTGGCCTATTTTGAATCAATTGCTTTCATAAAGTAGGTCATTTAGTAATTCAGGTCACTGACAAAAACGCTTTACTGGAATCTTTAAGATTGACTTCGGGTTGCTCCTATTCATTATTTTCTTAAATTAGCTAAGAACTCTCCTAAGCATTCTGAAGATTCGCGTTAATTACAAAATTATTATGCACGATAAGTAGACAAACAAGATCACCGATTTCGTAAAGATGCAACAAGAGGCCTGGTATCACTTTTTTCTTTCTTTCTTTTTTTTTTTTAAATAAACTGTAAAGGAAATGTAAATACCCACTATGCAGAACAAGCACAAATAAAGCTGTTAACACAAAAGCTTTTAAATTAAAGTCCAAATCCAGCTCCTCGGATATCAACTGGGATTTACACTGCATACAGACAAAAGGTTATATCTACAATAGGTCAAGATCTTTTAAGCGGTTCTCAGTCATCATTCAGCACTAGTTTTCATGAATCGAGCAAAGGGCGAAGGCCAAGAGTCAAAGCTGTGTTTGTACGTGGCCAAAACGAAATCAAGTGTAATTTCATCACCACAAAAGCCAGGCCAGTCTCTGCTTGCATCAGTTCAGCTGCAACTTAAAAACAAGTCTTTGACGTCACCAGTTTCAGTCAGGAGACGAGAAGTAAACAGTGTAAATCATTTCACTACTAAAGCATTAATCATCCCCCCCCCACATACACTTTTCTGGTTTCCAATCATCCGACACTTAAACAAAATAAACGTATTCGTATCGTGTCCAAAACACGGATCCTTATTATTAGTGGCTTCCCCCCCTCCTAGATAATTACAAAGGAAATTTGCGGGGGGGGGGGGTCGAGAGAGAGAGAGCGCTAAGAAGAGGATAGAGTCCATTTTTTGCCACAATTCTATTTCTGCTAATTATTCAATTCAAGAAATATATATATGTACCGTAACCACTCCTGAACGCTGATTTTTTCCCCTACTTTAAATCCAAAAAATAATAATAATAATTTTATCAACTTACTTATTTTTCACACATTTTGAATAGCGAAATTACATATTGCTATCTGTGCCTCATCGAATCCCCTCCATGAGTGGAAAAATATTTTCTACAGTATCCGTTTCTTTCACAACATACAAAAGCAAAATAAGCCATTAAAACAAAAATAATTTGCAATCAATAATACACAGAGGGTACTGGTGGTGACTTCCCGTCACATTACAATTTTTTCACCATTGGTCACATGTTTGAAAAGGTCTGTGTTCGAACCCGTCGGAGGCTGGAGAAATTCTTAATTCATCAGAGCTGAAGTCAGTCGAACTCAAAATGAGAGAGAGAGAGAGAGAGAGAGAGAGAGAGTATGGTTTTTCCTGTGAGGTATTGAGGAATTTTAAATACAACTGTAAATCGGCCCGTTGACCCACATTTATAGGCATAACACACGATAAAGATAATATCTAACACCACAGAAACTGCTGTACTATGGTCAAAAGTAGTCAATGCTACAGGGTCCTAAAACAACTATTACGGCCTTTGCACAGCACCAATCAACCAGTCAACATAACTTATCTTTTGCATCGTATACTAACTCAATTAAATTGCTGGACTTTCACTCAATTGCAAAAATTGTGGGTTGCTATAGACAGCTACTTTGCAAATGAGAGGTATAATGCTATTTATTTATTAATGTGATGTCACTCTGATCAGGATGGCAATAATCACTGAAACGGTACTCAATGTTGGCGATGAAAGCAGTGAAACTAATAACATACGTCACAAAGTACAGTTTACTTATAATGCAACAGCTGAGCAACTCGTAGTGATAACATCGCAACGTGAAAGCACAATATCTAATAGTGAAAAGAAAAGTCCATAACCTGCAATTTCTAGCAATGGATGTAAAATTCTGCAATTTAATTGTGAATTACTACTACAGCGTGGAGAAAATGTTAATAGCTGAGCTACTCATACCATTTGAAAACCGTAGACGTTTCAACAGCATCTAAAATTCTAACCTATACAAGTAGAGCATTTGCAGACTTTTTCTGGCAGCCAACCACGGTTGTCCCGCCTAGATTTAAAGCAGCTGACCAGAGGCGTCTCGTGGGTAAGAGAACTGGACAGTTTCCTCTGGCACATTTTAGGAGGGCTGTGGAGACTTGCACTGATAAAAACATCCCTAGGTAGGTCTCTACTTGTGACACCATTTTCATCTGAGCCAGATGAAAATAATTTCCTTAAAGAGGTTTCAAGATTACCGTACTGAAATTCATTCCGAAGAATTCTACCCAAGTTCAAACACTGAATACATACGTGAAAATTCTAAGTCTATAAAGACAGCGTTAATACCCGGTCACAGATCACAGAAATTTTGAAGTTTGGTCGTTCGTAATTTAGAACTACTAATATCTGGTCAGTATTGCCTACCAGATATGCTATCAAATTATTGGGGAGGGGGAGAAGAACAATAAGAGAACTGGAGAAGTTAATGTGTACCCACGGTGGTGGATAAAAAAAAAAAAAAAAATCTCAACAACTTGAAATTAAAAAAAGAAAGAAAGAAAAAGCTTTTAAAATAAATATACAATGTTTTGAACGTGGTTTGTAACAACCCCACGAATAACTATATCAAGGCTTGTATCATTAGTTGTGAATGTATTATCCAGTGGTTTCAGTTCCTTTGCAAATCCAACTAAATATAAATAAATTTTGAATTTATACTGGTGGTCAATCGTAAAGTTATGAGTCCACAATGTAGGTAGAGAATATAAAAACGTCTCTGGATTTAGTAGTTACACTAAAATCGTGTGTAAATTCAAACGCAGATACTGATGAACCCTTGCACTTGATCAGTAAGTTAGGGCGATTTTTGTTAGTGATGTATAAATTACTTTAAACTAACTCCGCGTAAAAAAAAATATATATGTAGTAATTTCTCTTTAAAACAACCAATGGGAGAAAACAAAAAGAGGGAATTCTGAAAATTTACAAATAACATGGATTTTGCAAAGGGACAACGATCTTATCCCATTAGTTAACAAAGACCTTGAAATAATAGTGCACTGCGCGGTCAAACAGCCATAACCAATAGAAAAAGATCCAATACTTGATATAATATATAACGAATTACTTATTTAGTGTACCAATTTATTCTTATCATATATATATATATATAACAAACCAATGTATATATATTATCCTAGATGAGTTTGATGAAATATAAGAATAAAAGAATTTATTTTACTATGTATAATTTCAGCTGAATGCGACTGATACAAATATAGTAGCAGATGTATATTTAAATACAATATATAAGTTTACCTAACACTAAGTAATAATTTAAATTACTGCCTTGCATATGGATTTTTTTGAAAGGAATACTAAACTGATAATACTAACTCCTAACACTTACAAGCACACATCCTCAAGTATCCTTTTAAGTAAAATTCTGAGAAAAGATTTTATTGCCAAATTAAAAATGAGTAATTTTTGTAATCGATAAAAGAAAAGTTATTTAAAACATTACAAATACCTCCACGGACAAAGCATGAATTTTAGTTCATGCTTTGTCCGTGGAGGTATTTGTAGACTTTGTAGCAACGTCTTTTGCTAAAATGTAATTTTTCGGTACAAACGTTTCTTGATGGAAGTCTGAGTCGTCTGCCTTGTACCTACTCATAATATTTAGCTTGGTAATAAAGGCCTGCATGTAAGGTAGGAATTTAAGGCCTTATAGAATGAATGATAATTTAGTTTGGTAATAAATGATTCCAAAAAGTCGATTTGTATCATTTAATATACTTCAGCAACCCACAGGAAAAGTGCTTATTTCACTTTACTCGGAAATATCCTGATTCTGAGATCGACTTGTCTATGATATTTGTGATCCGAATGGAACGCAGAAGGCAGTGAATATTGGTTATAAAGGTCAAAAATAAGGCTGTAATTCAACTTACAGGGACTAGTTTATTTACTCAGTAAATTCCCTTCCCGGTGACATCGTTTTTTATTTATATATCAGATTTAAATCACTTCATATAGGGACGGGGAGAAGGCTTACTTCTGGATTTAATCGAAATAATTTACGTCAGTTAGTCATCAGTGCAAAAGCATTAATTACTTATTTTCGAATTTAAAAATTAAAAAATTAACCCATTAAATTCTAGTTAATACAGTAGAGCCTCGATAATCGTACTAACTGGGAACGGGGGTAGTTCAGACTTCCGATTTGTTCGGATTTTCGAACTTATCAAAAATACTATTCTAGAGACTTAAAAAAAAAAAAAAAAAAAATGTTCAGTATGTTTAGAAATAAAAAGACTTAAGTTGTACTTACGTATTTTTATTCATAGGTAACAAATCAAATGGAACTTCCATCCACAATAACACATACACCGATGAGCCAAAACATTATGACCAGCAAGTCGTTATGCAAATCGAAGCAACTGCAGGAACTAAGGCGCGTGCGGCGGGTCGGGACAGAGTATAAAAAACACCCGACACTTAGCTCCGTTAATCAGTGTTACTTTTGTTCTTCAGATGAGAAAGGCAGCGGACTTAAGCGAGTTTGACAAAGGCCAAATTATAATGGCTAGTCGTCTGGGTCAGAGCATATCCGAAACGGCACGACTGGTGGGATTCTCAAAGTCAGCCGTGTACCTACCTACCGAAAGTGGTCCGAGTAGGGAAAACCCACGAACCGCCGGCGAGGCGTTGGACGACCACGGGTCATCGATGCTCGAGGTGAGCGAAGGCTCTCCCGGATGGTACGTGGCAACACAAGGGCGACTGTGGTGCAACTCGCCAGAAATTGGAATGCTGGTGATGGGAGTAATGTGTCACAACACACAGTACATCGAACCATGCTGAAAATGGGCTGCGTAGCCGCAGCCCGCTCCGAGTGCCCATGCTAACCACGGTTCACCGGCGCAGCGCTACAGTGGGCACGCGAGCAACGAAACTGGAGCTTGCGTGATTGGAAGAAGGTCATCTGGTCCGATGAACCACGTTTCCTGTTGCACCATGTGGACGGCCGGGTACGTGTGTGTCGTTTACCTGGGAAAGTGATGGCACCCGGATACACCATGGGCTGAAAACAAGCTGGTGGCAGCGGTGTCCTGCATTGGGCGATGTTCTGCTGGGATACCCTGGGTCCAGTCATCCATGTGCCGGGCACTGTGATGTCTACCACCTACCTAGGCATCATGGTGGATGAAACACTCAGCTTCCTCTCACACACACGAAATACTTAAGAGAGAAATGGTCCTGAAGCAAATAACCAGAAGAGAATGGGGCCTAAAAGCCCACACGCTAAGGTTACATTATAACTGTGTTTTCCTTTCTATTCTTACTTACGGAGTGGGTGTGTGGGGATATAGAGCAAACAAGGTGATAATAACCAAACATCTGGAACAGCATTCAGTTTGTTGATCGTTTTCCGATTCAGCATCCAGTTTGTCGATTTTCACGTATCATTTAATTTTGTTAATTGGTATGGTAATAAAAGTGTAAATTTGTGCTTTATATCTTAATTTTTATAGCCTGTGGATAATATTCCTCCGATTCTCGCTTATTAGAATTGCCGTTTAATAGAATAAAAATTCAATTCGCAAACGCGATCACAATAACCAGCTCTTACTGTAATTATTTTATGGCACCAGCATAAAAAATTAAATGCTGGCTCGTTCGGATTATTGACGTTCGGATTTTGTATTATAAATTCGATTACTGGTTGAGAATTTAAAACGATATATGATTCATCTTTGTAAAAGCAAAACTCGAGGCCAATATCATGAACATATTTAAGCCTTGAGTGACCCGGGTTCAAGCCCGTGACTGCTGAATACGGTACTGTTTCTTGTGTTCTCTCTGCCTTGTGAACTCCTCTGAACGTGTGGTTGTCCCGGAGTATAAACAGAAAATGTATTTATTTAAATAATTTATTAAGAACTGCTACCAGATTATGAACTTATAATACTCACCTGCTCCTGGACAGACTTTTTTTTTTTTTTTTAACTTGCCTATTTGTATATGAAAAGACTTTTTGTCTTCATGCAATCATACATTTTGCATATAACTGTATATTTTGTACATTATTGTATATTTAATCCTGTAAAAGTCTCGGGTCGAGCACGCATGTACTCTTGTTTATTGTACAGTACATGGTGTTCCTCGCACCTTAATCTGTAAATATTCACACCCTTCTGGCACAGAGCCGGCCCCGGGGTGACCCAAGGTTTCTTGGGAAATAAACTGATTTTAATAATAATTATTATTATTTATTTAAGAAGGTTTTGATTATGCATAATAGATTTATAAATAAGTAAAGAAATAAAAAAATTACAAAAGGTAAAGTTACCCCTATTTTTAATGGCTCTGCAGACAATTACTGATATGCTCCAAACAAATAGACCCTTGTGTACGAAGCACTGAAATCCTCCCCCACCCGGTTTCTTTTAAGAGACTAAAG
Organism: Mastigoproctus giganteus; assembly: GCF_048544385.1. Lineage (NCBI taxonomy): Eukaryota > Metazoa > Arthropoda > Arachnida > Uropygi > Thelyphonidae > Mastigoproctus > Mastigoproctus giganteus. The sequence goes on along the minus strand of NC_143581.1, from coordinate 21,304,397 downwards.
CCATCAGACATTGCAGCCGCCACCGACATTACTTTTTAATTGTGTTAAACAGGGAAATAAAAGTGATGTTCTTTACTCTCCCGAACTGGTTGAATTTTTATGATATAGGTCACCAAAACCTCCTATAAAAAAGAACGTTTTTCTGATACTAACCCAAACGTTCACCACGTTCCGAAGAAGCTATCGTTCGCCTCCATTGAGCATCAGATTGAGTGTGTTGCTACAGAAAATGCTTTAAATTTGCCATGTGCTATTTTTTAGAAGGTTACTTATAATAAATTTTGAGGGCGTGCCAATTATTAAAATGACAGGTTACTATTAAGTTTATTCCCCATAAATCACTAGATTCTTCAAATTGGTGAATGAAAGGTAGAAATATTTACCTGTATAGAAGAACACACCGGATTATATTTTGCTGCCAAACTGTCATAAATCTCGAAGAAAATGTGATGCTTCAATTTTACAACACTGCATTTCTTCGATACTAGGATAAAACATGAAGATTAAGGCAAAATCCGCTGGCTAGAAGCCAAATTGCTTTGAAAAACTCCAGTTATTAGCGAACTGATGCGCATGAAGTCAGCCAGAAAGAAACGAACGATCAGATAGGATTCTGGCATCCTCTAATCGAAGACAGCGTAGTTCCAAGCGAATTTGTTACTTATAAAAATGAACATCAGACACTTCCCAACTGCTCAGAAGAGATGAAAAAAGACGGAGTTTTCACAATCTGATACAAACAGCGTAACTGAAGAAGGCAGAGAACCATACAACTACAAACCACAGAAAGAACAAATACTGTTAAAATTTCAACAGGGCAGGTGGAAAGAATCAAGATAAAAAATATTTCAGCAGAATAACTAAGAGAAACTCAATAACTTACTAAGATAGATATAGTCTTATTTCTGGCATTGCCATTTATTGGAATTATTAAAACCTTTAATGCGTGGTGGTAAACATAAATTAGAATTGAGTAGCCGATTCAAAAACAGCAGAAGTATTAAAGCGCTTCAGTTCAAGACAGATGGAAATATCGACAGCCTAAAATCAAATAAGTAAAATAATTACACGCAATCTTAATAAATACTATAAAAAATATATTTTCCTAAATACCTGACAATGTGTAAATATTAAAATTTTAAACATATTTAATATACAGTATTAAAAAATAAAATATATTTTTAAAATCCAATTATCACCAACAGAGTTTTTGCGACAGGATTGAGTTTTAGGACTGGAGTTTTCTTCGCCCCGCTAGGGAATTACCTGGATCTAAGTATTTAATGGATTGTTCGTGGAAGTCGAAGCTGTTTATGTGCAAGATAAGGTTTCTCAGACTCAAAGGTTTCCAGTGTAGTGTGCTATCGTTGGCAAAACTATGGATAGGATTTCCAGTCAACTTGAAAAAGAATCATTAATATACAAGATGAAAAGAGTGGAAAATAGAACTGGACCATGGAGGGGAACATCAGTATTTGTGGAGAAGTCAGAAGAGCCGTCTACCATCATCTCAGAGAGTAAACTGGATAACCAATTCCAAAAAGCAGTTGGCAATCCATAAGTTGGAAGCTTGTTTAAAAACCCTTTATACCAAACACTTTCAAGATGTGTCAAGAGCAACTGTATGAAGTTTACCAAAGGTTTCCATCTAATTTTTCAAAAAGATGGGTAACATAGGCCAATACAGCACCACTGGATCTACGCGGGCGGAATCCATATTGGCGATCATTGATCAGATAAAGGTTTCATTTGGGAGCATAAGAGTATTGGCAGTATTGTCCTAGTTAATGGTATGATAGTTCTGGGTGTTTTTATGGCACATTAGCTACTTTTAGTCATACTGTCAGTTCATATGGCTGTTATTCTGTGTTCAGGGGCAGATTTATATACTGTGGCAAAACCTCAAGAAAACTCTGCTCCCTCCGCTTAAAATCGACTAGGTACAGCCTTGATTGAAGATTACCTTTAATAATTCTTCCATTCTTCAACGGTGTGACAAGTGCCAAACCTGCTAAGGAGGATTTAGTACTCGTAAAGAAGACAGTTCTCCCAGTATTAAATAAAAACTAATTTTGTTGGAGAATCAAATAAACTTGGAAGCATACACAAACCTTCTCCATAATTTCAAAACGATCCTCGCTGGTTCTGATCGGAGGAGCTCGAATGATATAAAATGAGGAATTGTTATGACCAATAAAGGGTTCGCAAGGTGTAGATGGTTTGAGAAAGATTGATGCAATTCCTGCAATCTGTAGCTGATTGCAATATGTTGAAATTAAGGCACTACACTGCTATTCCTGTGAATTTCTAATTACTTTTTTGGCAGTGAGTAATCGCAAATAATTGGGATTTTTTAAGAATAATAAGAATAGCTATTTGAATGTTTTATTTTGAAAAAGTTAAAACTAATTAAACAAGAGCTTCTGTTTTCCGGCAGAACAACCTGAAAAATAACAGATATAAACACAAATTGCGACATAAAAGAGGAATTATTCATCTAAACACAATGGAAAAATAAAACGAAGCTTAATTTTAAACTACTGTTATGCCGCTAGGGAAGGGTGGGGGGAGTAGAATCTTGAAAGGCTTCAGAATTTCTGGAATATTGCAATATTTCTATAAGAGGATTTATTTGCAACGAGGAGCAAATATCTCAAGACTCGCAACTGAGGAAAATTCTAACAATCGATTAAACAGATGCTTGAGCACGTGCCGTTCACCTTCTACTCCTCTCTACTCCTTGGCAAAAGGACCACAGGAAAGCTGCGATAATAAACTGTATAGTTGTCTCTATTCAAAAGATAGTAACGAAGAACAATGAAGTCACAGTATCACTAACGCTTGAATGCATCGAAAGAAACTTGATGATGTTTTGCTGACGTCTGTATAACTCATAAAGAAGGATAACTGCTACCCACTTAAAATGATTCCTCTCCCCTCCCATTATAAGTCTGTTTCTAACAAATTAAGATGTTCGTGGTAGCAAAATGCTTAGCTCAGTTATCACATGTGTGAATAGGTGGGTAGGTGAATGCATCTGGTGTTTTAAAATGATAACCACACACACGCGAATACAAAAGAAAATATGACAGACATACAAATGCATGTCTGTCATATTGATATATACAATATTGCACCAGAAAACTCCCGTTCTGGACAGCAAAATTGGCGCGTTGAATAATGTGGTTCCTTGAGCGGAATAAATTTTTATGAAATAGAAAAACGTATTTGAGGAAATTCAGCTTATAACCTTTACGGCATGGCGATTTTGAAAATTTATTACAGATGGAAAGCATTTCTTCCTGTGGCTTGCGTAATATATTCAACTAGCAGCTATGAAGTGCAGCTAAATTTGTTAAAAAATAATAATTCTTCCCCCCCCCCCCCTCCGTAGTTCTGGACTGGTAATGCTTATTGACACTGACCAACTCAGTAAAATCAACTTCAGTTCATCCTTACCTCGGTAAGTTTTTTTTTACCCCCTGTATTTTTATTTATTTAATTTTTGTATATATTTTTTAATCTTTTAGTTTCCTTTTTGCATTTCATAAATATAAAAATGAACTGTTTCCATAACAAATGATGTAAGTACATTTACAATTCTGACTACAATTTTTGATCGGCAATCTAAGCCATTGTTGAAATGTGCCGGGACTTTACAATAAATCACACATGAAAATTATATTCAGACCAACCTTAATTATAAAATTGTTTTCCAAGAACATATCCTAAAGAAGTTGGCAATGCCTGTATGCTAGTCTTTAAACGCAAAATACGGAAAATCCTCTTCTCCAGAAGAGCCCCCCCCTCCCACTACGCACACTTTACATAAAGAACAAAAATGATTTCAGTTGAATAAATTAGGTTTTCCTGTTCAGCTCGAAAGATCCTGTAGAAAGTATATACACCAGGATACATAAGTCCAACTCCAGTTAACCTATGTAAGAGAAGGAATTTTCTCAATAAATGCACGCTTCTCTCTCTCTCTCTCTCTCTCTCTCTTTTTTTTTTTTTTTTTTTTTTTTATATAACTCATATCATCAGATCATCATCTTTTCAGATTTCCTCCATGACAATAATAGTAGATTTACCACTTGCTACTCGTTTGGAGAAGTATGGATTCAAATCCTGTCAAAACTGCAGAAATTTTATTACCTCTTCAATCGGGGGATGTAATCACGCAGGCAGAAGGAGTAGGGGTTCCTTTCTGAGTTATTCCAGATTTTTCAGCCAGCATAATATGAAAATCAACATAAACACACTTATAATACGCCTGACGTAACCGAGTGGTCGGGAGAAAAAGTGCTGTAACACATGCCACTTAGAGTGGACCGTGGTTCTAGCCCCTACTGAATGGCGCCTCCGTAGCCAGGTGGGCAGGAGCAGCAGTGCGTAGCACACGCTTCTTGATTAGACCGGGGTTCGAGCCCGTCACCACCAAATACGGAGGATGCGGGAAGATCAGGGAATGACCACCGCATTTCTCGGAGCAATATGGCCTTAGTTGCTAATGCTCCTAAAAATCAAATAACAAACAAGCCCCTACTGAATTCCTGATATATTGTAAACCCCTCTGACATGATGGCCGTGCCTGAGTATAAACAAGAGTTTTTTTTTTTTTAATACAGACATAACACTTTTAGCACGTATCAAAAATCATATGAATTGGAGCATTATGATCAAAAGTAGACTATGCGCCAACAACATCCGAACCATCTTTTCAGGTTTTTGACCGAATGAATTGTGAACCTTTGTCATGTTTAGCCAAGGAACATATTTTATAAGGCATACATCATGCTCCCGATGTAACTGATTCGCTATAGTTATTACCAGTGAGTCCAAGCTGACTAGTTAAAACTATATTTTGGCATCTTCTAGAAAAGGATATTTTTCTCTCAATTCTTTATATTACGTTCATGACATTTCAGGATAGCGGCGAAAATTTCATTTATACAGAGTTGTTAAAATTAAAGTATCCCTATGTAGAGGGCTCTGGAGCGAATTCTAAGGCTCGTACTGAAGAGAAATTTGGACAACAGGTATAATAAAGAATGCGGTCGTCATTTATTGGAAAAAAAAAAAAAAAAATTAGTTACAAAATTTGTCACTGTATGGCGCGTGATATCTTAGTTACAATTATCGTAAATTATTGCCACAGCGCCACCTACTCAGCTCTACTGTACTGTACTGAATAAAACCAAAGTAGTTTAATTTTATGATTTTGCCTACACAACAGCAGCAAGGCCAACAACGTTGCAGGAAAAGGTGCTATTAGTGAAGCTATACTATCAGAACAGCAACAATGCAGCTATCAAAGAATTCCGGCGTCAGAAGCGCATAAGGCCCATGTGGACCTATGACTGTTTGTGCTGTCCGCAAAACGATTGCGAAATTAGATGGTGATGCAGATATTCGTTTCAAATACGCACTTCAGTTTCTGGCGCGAATGACAGTGGATATCACTTGGCCATGGAACATCCTTTGGAGTGACAAAGCCCACTTCTGGTTAAATGGACAAGTGAATAGCACAACTGTCGCATTTGGACAACAGAAAACTCTCTCGAGAGAAGGTCGAGTTATCCAAGAGGTCCCGTTGCATTCTCCAAAAGTGGCAGTGTGGTGTGGATTTACGGCCACATTCATGATTGGTTCTGTTCGCATCTGTTCCGTCACGGGACAGCGATATTATGAAATGTTGGCAAATTTCGCAATACCAGAGCTGCAACAACGTGGGTGCCTTCAGCATCCACCGTTGTGTCCAAAGATTGCTAAGGCAACACTTTACAGACGAACGGGTAATCAGCCGCTGTTTCCAGACATCCTGGCAGCCCCGACCACCGGACCTCACCCCATGCGACTTCTGGTTGTGGGGTGTTTTTTGAAGAACCAGGTATATCAGAAAGGATGTCAAACTCTGGCAGATCTGAAGGACAGCATTAGACGTCATGTGCTGGCTATTCCAGTTGACATGTCACGTTCTGCTGTAGAAAATGTTGTTCTTCGAATGGAAACTGTTGTTGACCAAAATGGAGGACACATTGAACAATTGTAGTATTGCCACAGCGCCATATAGTTACAAATTTTGTAACTAATTTCCACCCCCCCCCCCAATAAATGGCGAGGGCATTCTTTATTGTACCTGGTGTCCAAATTTCTCTTCAGTACGAGCCTTAGAACTCGCTCCAGAGCCCTCTACATAGGAATACTTTAATTTTAACAACCCTGTATATATATATATATTTTTTTTTCTCCCCATTTATTTCCACTGTTTTTAACTCATTGGTACTATATTTGAGATATATAGTGCGAGGCAATTAGATCAAATCTTAATAATAATAATAAAGAAAGAGATAGAATAGGCTGATAAATATTCTCGTTTGATTTATAAATGTTTATGTCATGCTTTTATATTTGCTGTTTTCCGTGAAATTTAATTTTGTGATTCAGATGGCGTAAGAAGAAAGCCAAACTGGTAATGGACCCCTTGCAAATCATTCTATACAATTTTCGAATTCTGTTATCGTGAAAGATTCCATTTAATTTCCAGAAAGGTGGGAGTGAATTCAATAACCACAGCGTAGAATTTGTTTAATGCTTACCGTTATGTTTTTCTAACAAAAAGTCACTTTTCTGATATGTTTTAAATTTTGCATAGCCTATACAGAAACTAAATATGGAAAGCCGGCGGTGAAAGACTAGTCTAACGTTCACTAGCTTTTAAAAAATATTAACTGCAAAACTGAAATAGTACTAAGTTGCTCTCAAAGGATATTTTGAGAGCTACTACGTAGCATAATCAATTAAAAATACAAGTCTCAAACGAAGAAAGGAATTATAACTAAAGTTTATGTACAAACTAACCAAAAAATATTCACCTACTGTATGTTTAATCCATAGGTAATAACAGGCATTACTTTCTCTAATAGTTTTAATTCAGAAATTCAAAAATTGGGATATGTTTTATAGACCAAATCACAGGCCTCCAAAAAAATCTATCGAAAATCATGGTGTTAAACTATAACCAGCACACTTGACTATAAAAAGCATCTCATCGTGGGCAAGTGCTGCATGTTAACTCCTGAAAAGTCGAGGTATTTTATCAAGCACATAAATTTATATATACATTATACATGAGTAAACTGACGCAAAATAACCGCAATTTTTTCGTCCTTTAGCTCAAGATAAAAGAATTTGGTAAACCTTGTAAATTAAACTCGTTAACTATTATGGACAGATGAAGAACTACGGACAGTAGCCAAATGATTCGCTTGACTGTAACCATAAAAAGCAGACGAGAGGGTGGGGCATGGTAATTATCTGAAGGCCAGTCTGAAGTAGAATCAAAGCAGACATGTGAATGAGGTCTTAAATATTTCGGCCATAACTAACAAAGATGGATTAGCAGTATCTTCGATTTTAAATCTCTGATCACGCCACTTTGGCAACCCAACTTAATCTCTTTTAATCAAAGGTTAGTTGTTCTACAAGGAAGACTACCGTAAGGCAGCACACGAGTACCACTCGATGTAAAAGAGATGCCGCCTTACCTGTTTATCTGACAGTTGATAATGACTCTAAGTCAACACATATAAAGAAAACATTCGTTCTCTCTTTTAGTATTAACATTTGTCTACTAAAAATAAATTCAGTGGTAAAAATCATTGCGAATACAGATTTCAAATATATGCGATCAGTAATCCTCCTAGCCCTTTTCCGTGTGAATATGAAAGGACAGCGATTACAACCGCTTGCTAGTTGCGAGGGAAGTAGTTTGATGTAATATCTACTTTGATCTCTATTCAGGACATAACTTTCGGAATGAAAAATAACTTTTTTTTCAGTACCCTGTATACATTAAATAGGACACCAAAACTTAAGATTTCAATTTCAAGACTTGCTGAAGTTTCTAATTACTTCAAATCCCACCCACAATCGAAAGCTGATTACATTATTAAATGCATAGCCACTGTTAACTTAAGCGCTGCCGTAATAATGACACTATTAACTCTTCTTGCTGTGTGGTTAATCTGGATTATAAACAACCATTTCAGAGAACTGAGTTTTATCAGTTAAAATCCTACATACTCGCAAATATACAACTGCGTGTGAAACCTGCACTAAAATTTTGATTGTGATCCGTCCCTACCAACCGACCCAAACCTCTTTCCACAATATTCGATTTTTGAAAATTTGGAAGCATCAGAATGTCGTCACCAGTGGATCGACACTGATGGAATCCAATATAAATTCCATCAGTGTCGATCTACTCGTAATATGGTGGCTTATGTAGCTCAAGCTAAGCCTTTTTGATCGTGACCTATATGCCAGGTTCAACATAGGTCTCCTAAACGGGAATCCATCTTATGGCCCACCCGATGGACGGAAAAAGCAAAAACATTCCTCCTAGTCCTTTTCCGTGCGATAAACGTGGAAGAATAGCAATTTTAACCACTATGGAAGTAGTTAGATGTATAATATTACGTCGATTTCTCTATTCATGACATATGATCTTTATAAATGGGGGAGGGGGACTTTTTTTTCAGTAGCCTGTATACATTAAATAGAACAATAAAAATTGAGATTTCAATTAAAATATCGCTTGCAATCACTAAAATTTATAATTTTAGTCTACGACTGTTTACCAAAGTAAAGAGCAGACTTCGATAGATTAAAATTATTGTTATTGTTATTATTTATCCTGATGAAATAATTAATGCTAAAATAGCGTGTAAAAATAAGTTAAATTTCATAAACTGTACTATAACTTAAAGTTTCAATATCTGAAAGATGGGTGTTAAAATGGTTAATTCATTAATCTTGTTGATATGCAATGGAATTACAGAAACTTCTTTTTAAGGTTTATATTAACAAAATGCCTCAAAAATACAAACCATTATTGTTCCCGAATTTCAAGAATCTATCATATTTATTTAATAATACACCAATCCACAGCACTTCAATTCTGATGTCTACAAGTGCCAAAAGACTATTATTAATGAAAGAAAACACAGACCACTCAAGAAACAAAAAGCATCTTGCGAAATATAACAACTAACTACTATAAAACTAAAGGACTATTTCTCAGGAATAGATGAAACAGAAAGGCATTATTTTTGTAGTGGCTCTTTAAAATAAGGATCACCGCTGTTCTCCAATGCAATGGCATTGTAAGTTCATTTCTTTTTGAGGCTGTAGCTTTCATCCACGGTGACATCATCCTACGTAATCTACAAGGTGTGGACTGGCTTCGGCTATATAATCTGTGTGGAAGACGCAGTAAGAGAACTATGCTCCGCGCTTCGCAGGATTGCATTAGTAGGCGCCTCAAAAAGGATTCGAATTTCTTCAAGGCTTGGTTTTCTGAGGAACTGAAGGCGGCATTCAAACACAGAGCTTTTAGGCGATGCAGAAAATCACAGACTAAGGGCTATAACATTGCTTACAAAGCGTTTAGGGCAAAATTCTTGCAGCTTAAAATAGTCACCTACTACAGGGCAGCGTTAACAAGGTTGCGGAGTAGCAGAAGAATTCTGAATAAACAACGTGAATGACTTCGAAATGACCAATGACATCGTTCAGGAATAGGCATTGAAGACCTTTGAACTTAAAGAAGATCCAGCTGTGTGTTTTCCCCAAGACCGAAATTAATAACAATGCTCTTTTCCCCCCTACAAAGAAGCCCTTACAAAATTAGCAGGTTGAAGAACAAAGCTACCGTAAGACCAGATGGATTCCAACTTTTTATAATTATAAAGTGTGCAATCCATACATTAATGATGTATTGCTCCATATATTCCAAGAAAATATTCACAGCAGCAACTCCACCGATGATTTGGTCAACTTATTTCGCCAAACCTATCCCAAAATTAGAAAGCCAAAATTAGCCAACGATTATAGGCTTAACAGACTGCTCGCTACTAAAGATTTTCAACAAACTCATCCATGAAGACTGAACGAACACTGTTGCGGGCATAGACTGTCTTACCTGCAAAACGGTTTTCGAGGTCGATCGACGGTTACAAATCTTCTTCGCACCTTATTTCACATCCAAGTATGTATAGAAGGGCACATCCAGTCAGTACCCATCTATACTTCAATTTTATTTCAATATTCGGGGAAATCTACTAGCTATTTCATAAAAGTAATTGAAGAAATGCAAGCCTTTAGTTACGCATGACAGTTTTTACCAACGTTCTAAGGTCACGAGAGGAATTCCACAGAGGAGTTTTTTCAACAACGCTTTCTGCTGCATTCGACTCTTTCTTGGCGACTCATCAAGATTTCTTGGTTTATGCAGATGGCACTACAGTACTCGTCCGCTCTGACGACTCATTTAACTGATGCCGACTTAAATCAGAAATGTGCTTAAATTACTTTTGCCAAAAAAAAGCTATCAGGCTATTAGAAGAATAACTTGAAAATCGTTCAAGTTATTCTTCTTCTTGGATCTTCAGTTATCAAAGGTGACGAACATAAAGAGCTTGGTCTCATTTGGGACACAAAAGTAACATTTAAGCATCACGTCAATCATATCAGGGACAAATACAGCAATAGCTCGCTTAGCACGGCTTCAAACAGCACGGGTTTCACTATAACACGGTTTTCAATGAAGTTTAAGTCAAAAATTTACTGTACATATTAAAACTCATTCAATAGCCTAGACATGTACTCTACATATATGCTGCATTGTTGTAGCCTAGGAACGTGTACATATATGCTCCAGTGCCAACTTAATAGTCTCATATGCACATGTGCCAATAGCTTCCCTCAGGCAGTCACTGGCAAAGTGCAACAGTGTTCAGTATTCTTAATTCCATCCTGACAAGACGACATGATAGCTTTTAATTTCACAATTTATTTTTGTTCTGTTTGGCAGCATGTGCCAAACATGCATTCTGTTTGGCACATGCTGCCAAACAGAATGCATGTTGTGACCCATTTGGCAAATTATTTCACTGGTTTTGAATTACGAATTCAAAACCAGTGAATTCGTAAAGCCAAAGACATTGTGAAGATCGGAAGAGACTTGGGATGTTAAACTTTTTTATACTGCCAATGTACGTGACTGCATTAGACGTGAAGCTATTAGAAGAATATTTATTCTTCTAATAGCTTTTTTTGGCATATAGTCTGTGTCGCGACAGGACATTCAAGACTGCAGTCCTGGAATGTTCTATGCTTCTTTTAAATAAAAACAAACTAGTTTCGATAAATTTATTATTTATAAATTAATTTGTTTACAATTTATACAAATTATTCATTATTTGCTATTTAGCATTCATAATGGTAAATGGTGCAATGAAGCAAGGTATGCAGTATCAACAAAAAAAAAAATCTGTCGATCCCTCTAACAATTTGTTTAATCCTTCCTTAAATTTATTAAAACTACCCACTTCCACAACACGAGATGAAAGGTTGTTCAAATTCTCTGTCTAAAGAGCAGATTTCCGCACGTATAGTCTGCAACCACCCCTTTTCAATTTAAATTTACGTCCTCTTATGTGTGCTGTTCGACAAAATGTAAAGACGCCATCAACACTTAGTTTAATCAATCCATTTAAAACCTTAAACAGTTCAATCAGGTCTCCTCGCAAGTACCTGATTTCCAGACGCTGCAATTCACAAACTCAAATCTTTCCTGGTAAGGATAGCCTTTTGTGCCCCTGACTAATCTTGTTGCTCTTCTCTGCACCAGATCTATATCCTTCCTAAATGAAGCTTCCAGGCGTGTCGCAGTGGTGATGGGCATAATTGAATTGGCTGAATAATCGATCATGCAAACCATTTGATCATAAAATCGAAAACAAGAAGGGGGTGAGAAAGAAATGAACGTGGAGGAATTCAAAGTTATGCTATCAAAACTAAAGCTTAAGTTCTGTAATGGCGTATTCCATTTGGCCAATCTTTTCTCTCTAAGCGCGCGTGTGCGTGTTCTCGCATTCGCCCATCCCGAATCTTCAGGAGTTTTGATTATCAAAAGTCCATAATCAATTAATTCGATTATGACGTCTAGATAATGCCCATCACCAGTATGCAGTCCTCAACAATGCCTTATAGCAACAGGACGGGGCCGTACTGGTAGATCTTGGCCCCGTTTTGAATCGTTATCAAGTCATGACCAGTTGACGGCCTATATTTGCTGTTCCCTGGCGGTGATCGCCGTACGACCAAGTCCTCCTCTACAATGGGAAAACCATCTTCATGTCGCTGCTGGCAAAATTCCAGTATATCACTGACAGAACCCATTACACTGTCCTAGCAGCATATCTGCACTGCTCAGAAAACTTAATGTCCAACTGTACAGTAATTCCTAAATCTCTTTTGCTCTCCACTACCTTGGGTGTGGTACCACCGAATTAAGATGTTATTCTGTAATTATTATTGGCCCGTCTTGGGAGAAATTAGGCAGATGGGCCTCTTTTCAGCCCGTCTGCCTAATTTCTCCCAGTTTTGTTGCAATAGTACGCCCTGATTCCTGTCATTCACTACCCATCCGAACCTTGTAGGACTCTACTAACGAAATTAGTCCAAGAAGAGCGGTGCACATTAGAAACTACTATGACTTCTGATGCTCAACCAGCCCTTTATCCACAGCAGTAATTTGCGTATTTCATGTGGAACAGTATCAAAAGTTTTTCTGAAATTTAAGTATAGGATGTCAAAATTATTTTCTGCATCCAGTTCTTTTGTTACTGCATGATAATGTTCAATCAGATTGATCAGACGTCAGACATGATCTTCCCTTAGCAAATACATGCTGCGATTGCCGTATAACTACATTCTTTCAAGATGACTCGCATTACTTCCTTAACCACTGACTCCATTTTTTTCCGTGGAGCATAAGTCAAGCTTACAATTACTCACTTCACCCTTTCATCCCAGTTTTGAGAACAGCAGAGATATTTGCAAACATTCAATATTTAGGGTCTGCTGAACCCAAGGACGTTCTCATAATAATGGCTAATGGTTTACTTATCTCTTCTGATGCTACTTTTAATATCACTAATAGATTCAGTCACTCCCAGGTGCCATATTGACTTTTATGCTCAAAAAATTTCTCTTACACTTCCCTCTCAGTTATCACAAAATCTTTTAGCTCCCAGTTATAACTTGGTATACTTCTGGAATAACTATCCTGAAAAACAATTTGACGAGTAAAATATAGATGCAAAATATTCATTCAGTTTGTCAGTGAATTCAACACATTCATCAATATTTATGCTATTCGTACCTAGTGAACCACATCCCTTTCCTTCTAGCATAAGTAACGAGTTACTTGCTACTTTCCTTCGCATTATTAGCCAAAAACTTCTAGAAATCTGCCATAGCTCACCTAACCTCCCCTAGTGCCTTAATTGCAGACTAGTTTGTACCCATTGTAGGTTTTCGTATCCTTGGATAATTTATAATCAAACTTTGCATTTTTCTTCTCTGTCAGTAATCTCATCAGTTCATCTCACATCCATTTAGGTCTAAACTTTGAACAATATTTCTCAGTTGGTAATGAAAAGCTTTTTTAAGAATTTACAGTTGGTATCATCATCAGTTGAAAATAATTTAAAAGCTGCCTAAAGCCACTGTAGTCACCTTTACAAAAGCAAAATCCTTTCACTTTACCGGTTATATCTTCGCAAATTCCACATCAACACACTATGATCACTACCTCCCAGTGTTTCTTTATCTGGAGATTCTTAATGCATAAGTCACTAAGACTTATATAATCAGATAATCAGATCAAGAGCATTGCTTTCCCTTGTTGCCTCTAACTTGCTGGTGTAGAAAGCAGTCATCTATAAATCCAGAAAAATTCTGTTACTGTATTAGTGACAAAACCACAAGTTCCAGTCACTATATGGAAGGTTAAATACCCTCCATTATAAAGCATTCTGATTTATTAACCTACTCTGTCTGTGAGTTATTCATTATACTCATTACAGTTATTTGGCCTATAACCATACTGCTGCGCCCATTTTTTTTTTTTTTTTTTGTTCCTCAGAGCTTATGAGTATGTCGCACCAAATTGTCTGCACTTTACATGGGCCACCCACGTTAACCACTGTCTTAGATTCTATGTGCTTTTTAATCATGAACATAATTCTCCCAACATCCTGTCCTTTCTGTACATATTGTATACATTCTATATTCAAATTCTACACCCACGATGTCTGAGTGGCACCATGTTCTGAATCACTATAATATCTGTATTTGATGACTTAATATTTCAAATTCATCGAATTTAATTACTATTCATTACAATAGGCATTAGTGCCCAACACAAACGTACACGTATATGTTGCCTGATTTCGCCCTTAGTGTCCCATATATTTGCTTTTACCATGGACATTATAATCAACCACATTTTGTTTTCCAAGCTGCTGCATGTCCCCATAAAAGCAGAACAAGAATCAATTTCACCACTGCTTGTCGGCTGCAGGAAAACTGCTAGTTTGCGTAGTCCTCAAGCTAGTAGTTTTCCTATCCACCTAACACTACCTCGATAGCATCAGCAAATATTCTTGTACCCCGTCCCCTTTAAGTGCATCCCATTCCTGTAAGAGCAGTCTCACCTGTTAATTACAAGCACAGACCATGCTGAGAAAAATTCTACCCCATGAGCCTTGCACAACCTTTCCAGGGTCGAAGTAGCCATTAAGTGATAAGGCTCTCATTATGTACTCCCTCCTTTCGTGTCTGGGCAAAATTGCACAGACGCTTTCAAATTTAATCCTAACTTGCGACTTTTTCTAGACATTTTCCTATACCTGTTAAGTAAATCTGTAGTTTCTCCTATTCTTAATATCATTAGTGCCAACATGTAAAACAATGTTATTCTTTGTAACCATAGAGGATGTTAACTGTTCTACATCATTAACTTTAGCTCCCTGACAAACATACCCTGGTACTATTCCACCCTTTTATACATCGTCCAGTTAAGAATTCAAACTGATTTACACCAGTTGCAATTTTAACACGATAGTGAGAAAATAAAATTGGATTTTCAGGCAAGGCTGTTAAGGATTAAACTGGTGATCACTCTCTTTAAGTCTTTCTGCTATAATACACAACTTACAACACTTTTGTTATGTTTAAGACCTTTAAAATTTTCAATATGCTCATTTTATTTCCTATTCCAGATTAAAATTTTAAACGAAGCCTCCGGTTATTTCTAAGTGCGCTAACCTCAAGTGAAATAGTTGAAGTGCGACCAACGTTTTCCTGGAAATACAGCCTGATGTTCGTGGAGACTTATTTCCCCACACAGCTGCAAAATGCACGACTTTGTGACATTAACCCCCACAAATAATCAGAACTGCCTAGGGTAGCCTCTCAGAGCACACTAGGGGTAAAAGAACATAAATGGGCACGTCATATGCCTTTAGCAAAAAGAAGGGACGAGCTTTTTGTGGCCGTGCTGATGGCAAGTCCGAGCCAAAATATTTCTGGTATGTGACGACCCCGAGGATGATCGCGGTTGAACTGGTCCACCAGGACCAATCATGGGCCTAGGCTCCAACGGCCGCGAGTCACGTCACTCAACAGCTAGCTAGCCTTGTTCTGAGCAGTGGCGCTCCGACCTCCGGGCGACGGCAATAAGATGTCATTACTAGTAGTGAGATGTGGACCTGAATGGATTAGTACCAGGAACAGGCCCCCTGCTCGTATGAAGCTGGAAAGTAGAAAGAATCACCGTTTTGCAAATGCAAGCCAAAATTTGAAGGTGTTTTTGTACTAGTGGGCAATTAATTCTCATCCATTACTCAATCAATACGAGTTCATAACCAATGTGGGGGAAATTTTAGGAAGCACGAACTGTCCATCTTCAAAGATAAATAAGAAAATTTGCTACTAGATGATAAATAGGCAATATTAAGATGGTAGCTAAAAGACAGAAATCGGTTAAGGTACTCAATTTCAAACGGAAAATCAGATTATGCCATATTACATGTATATAATTCATGGTACTGAAAGGGCCTTAGCAAAATAATTTAAATCCATCCTGGGTGCAAATGTAAAGATAGATCTATATAATGAACAAAAAAGTACGCTGAAGAAAGAATGCTAACAGCCGCGTATACCAAAACCATCATGAACGACTAGAATATATTCATTGGTCTCATATAACCACGCACAGAGGTTCCCGAATAAATAAAAATTAGTACATCTTCCAAAAGAGGAGACAGCAGAAATTTACATAACAATTCCTAACTCGGATATTTAAATAAGTGTCATGTAACACTATTACATAGTGTTACAAGACACTTGACTGAATGGGTAAATTTAATTTCGAATTATTGCCCACAATTTTTGTAAACTAAATCCGCCTATGGAAAACATTGTGAGTATTAAAAAAAAAAAAAAAAAAAAATCCGTGATAAAACTTTGCTGAAGCATCATGAAGAAAATAGTAAAGGCAAAAAATCATAAAAACTGTCTATTTTAAATAATCCACGAATAACACTGAAAAGTTATTCGGGTACCCATTTCACATTATGAATCGCAAGAAATGATACAATGATAAATAAAAAAAAGTGGAGTGCTTCCTTTTTCCCCACAATTTTTAACATCTTTTACTATCACTATTTACCCTGTCTTTCTCTAAATAAAAAAATGACTATAATACTCTAAGATGAGCATCTCTGTTAACGGGGCTGTGAAAAATGCGGATGCAGTGAATACGAAGCACGCGACCCCCCAATTTAAGTGGGAGAGGAAGCAAAACATTTCTCAAATGTTACGAAATAGTTATAATAGAAGGTATGGAATTCCCTAAACTCACCATACACCCAGGGCAAAATACCAACGAACAGTCCTGTGTGTTTTAGCAAACGTATTTTCACCAGCACGTTTTTCATCCATTCTTGATTCTTAGAGAGTGACTGAGGTCATTATAAGAAATACATTGCAGCTTTGAAAAGGGCTAATGGCCTACAAGTAACGAACAAGTAAACTGTTGAGCCAAACAGATAATCATCCAATAGATATAAATGCTTCATGTAAGCATCTCTACAAATAATTAGTGATATTCGCTGTTTCGCAGACAAGATTGTCATTGATGTTTTTTGAAGATAGTTATTTTAAATAACAAAACACATAATAAGAATGATTGTATGTTTTTCTGCAAGAGGTCTTGGGTATCTAACAAAAGGAATATACTGTGATCAACTTTTAAAGTAACATATTTTGCTAAAGCAGACAGGGGGGCGGGAGACAGAAAGCTGCTTATCTCTGTAGCCGCTTTCGATACTGGAATGGTTTCTATCATTCGACACTACAGTTCTTTTCCCATATCGCTATGTGAATTTTTCTACATCAAGCAGGGGGTTGTCTGGGCGGGAACTCAAATGACACACCCACAACGGCCCTCCTCTTCCTCCTTCTCCCTACCCGCTCCCCTTCTTTCATCCCACGCACAGAGGTTCCTGGAAATCTTCCCGGCAACCCGCATTTTTAAGTCTTGTGCATACACATACACCAGAAGCGGCACGGAGAACCCCGAGGTGCAGATGCTTGTGGCTGAAAATGGTATTTTTGACCTCAGGGTTAGAATACCAGAGCGTCCGCTCCTGAAACACCTCGACCAACAACGATAAAACCAGATAGAGGAAAAACGATGCCTTGACTGTTTTCTACATGTAACGGCATTTAAGAGGGGTGGAGTGGGGAGAATTAAGCATATGGACTGTTGAATTGTTCATCATATAATTTCATGTGGTCATTAAAAACACTGAAAAACAATTCTACTATATACGATTTTTTTTCCCTAATTTACGTTGAATTTCATTGATATCAAGGTAACCAGACAATTCTAAAATGAAATGGAATCCACCGAAATTTTCAGTGTAGGATACTACTAGATACCAACATATAAACCATGAAATGTCCTAAATAGCACTGAGAATTAGCTTCTTGAATTTCTTTCTCTAATTACGTAGCCACATATAATGAAGTTTTTTTTTTTAAACTTGTAGCTGTATAATTATTTTGAATTATTAAAAAAGGTGTGGTTATTAAAATACTGACTGAAAAACAATCGATTTGAAATATTAAAACCAGAAAAAAAAGGTAGAGTGCGGGTGAGTTGAGTTTTCTCAAGGGTAAAATAAATATATATATATATATATATATATATATATATATATATATATTATGTAAGGTAAAAGTTAGGTAAAGGTAATAAAAATAAATAAATATGGCTATGTAGCTATCATTAGAGGCAGCAAATGCACATCCTCCACATGATGCCTAATTATATCTGATAATTAAAATAAATATGATATTTAAATAAAATCATCAGCCAGTAGTACGGCAATAATGCAGAGCGAAATAAAACGCAAAATAATATAAAATAAACAAACAGGGAAGGGAAAATAGAGATAATAAGACAAAAAGGTAGTCGATAATCCCCTGTATAATTTAGTCAATTAAATCATTAAACCCAATTAATAAAAAACGATATAAATTTAAATAATGCCAATTATAAATAATTTAGCGGTACCGCCCTTGAAGGTACCAGTTCCAAAAGACGTGAAATATCACCAAAAAAGGGTTAAAGAAACTACCAAAAAACTAAAATATCAAAATAATAGACTGACCATCATGCCCCATATCGACAGAGGACCACGAGGCCAATAATGGTCATGGAATCGCTGCATTTCAATCGTCAAATCCTCTGCATTGGTTGATCTATCGGAGAATGGAGGGGTGGTTTGGTTCTTCGATATTTCTGCCTTTGCGATGATTTGTATGACGATTGAAATGCAGCGATTCCATGACCATTATTGGCCTCGTGGTCCTCTGTCGATATGGGGCATGATGGTCAGTCTATTATTTTGATATTTTAGTTTTTTGGTAGTTTCTTTAACCCTTTTTTGGTGATATTTCACGTCTTTTGGAACTGGTACCTTCAAGGGCGGTACCGCTAAATTATTTATAATTGGCATTATTTAAATTTATATCGTTTTTTATTAATTGGGTTTAATGATTTAATTGACTAAATTATACAGGGGATTATCGACTACCTTTTTGTCTTATTATCTCTATTTTCCCTTCCCTGTTTGTTTATTTTATATTATTTTGCGTTTTATTTCGCTCTGCATTATTGCCGTACTACTGGCTGATGATTTTATTTAAATATCATATTTATTTTAATTATCAGATATAATTAGGCATCATGTGGAGGATGTGCATTTGCTGCCTCTAATGATAGCTACATAGCCATATTTATTTATTTTTATTACCTTTACCTAACTTTTACCTTACATAATATAAATTAGTGGCAGTAGTGGGTTGATATGCTAAATAAGCAGCACCTGTGCCGCCATCTATTCTTTTTCTTTCTGTTATATAAGCTGGTTAAGCTTGCATTATGTCAGTGGTGTGGCTCTGATCTAGAGTGCTGTCTGTTCTATAGATTAGTTTTCGCTGCATAAGGACCACCGCCATGCAAATCCTCTGCATTGGTTGATCTATCGGAGAATGGAGGGGTGGTTTGGTTCTTCGATATTTCTGCCTTTGCGATGATTTGTATGACGATTGAAATGCAGCGATTCCATGACCATTATTGGCCTCGTGGTCCTCTGTCGATATGGGGCATGATGGTCAGTCTATTATTTTGATATTTTAGTTTTTTGGTAGTTTCTTTAACCCTTTTTTGGTGATATTTCACGTCTTTTGGAACTGGTACCTTCAAGGGCGGTACCGCTAAATTATTTATAATTGGCATTATTTAAATTTATATCGTTTTTTATTAATTGGGTTTAATGATTTAATTGACTAAATTATACAGGGGATTATCGACTACCTTTTTGTCTTATTATCTCTATTTTCCCTTCCCTGTTTGTTTATTTTATATTATTTTGCGTTTTATTTCGCTCTGCATTATTGCCGTACTACTGGCTGATGATTTTATTTAAATATCATATTTATTTTAATTATCAGATATATATATATATACTTAAAAACTCTTTCGACTATTCACTTTTTCCGTAATACACAGTGCATATTCAATTATTAATGAGATATTTGCGGGGGAGGAAAATATTACTGGTTCGAAGCATACCTACTATCAAAATGGCACGCAAAGTCGATTAAAAAAAGTAGCTAACCATGACCACATATAAAAAAAAGAAAATAAAGAAGTCACAGAATTAAATGAAATCTATAAATTATCCGTTTCCAGTCTTAAAGTATCTTTGCAAGGCTATTCATCAGATTAAAACGTTAGGACTCTTTCTTGTTCTCTCGGTACACTTACCTTCATAGGTGCAGCCCCTCCTTGTAAATTCCCTTCTTTATATTATAAAATACTAAAACACAAGCAGCCACGGTTCAATTTTAAGATCCAATTTAATCCCGAAACACATTATTACCATCCCTAACGACTTATTATCAATTTATGAATTACCTGTTAAACACCTTTGCTAATGATTAAAGAGGCACGGAATAATTTCCATCGTAAATTCTTTTGATATTAACGACAACACTTATGCCGATTCTGTCAATACTATTCTTATTAAATGATAGTATGATCTATATTTGTACTCAATCTATAAATAATGAAATTAAGGAATTGCCAATTCGGTATTTAAAAAAAAATAAAAAATACATTTTTAAAAAAGGAACAAAGCTTTGTGTGTTTTCTCCGCATTCTCTACTTGAACATATTATACAGCCATGAAACTTCCAACCGCGGAGCTCCCCCTCAGGGCACGCGGTACTACCAGACTTAACTGTGACAAGAAACCCTATTAGTTCCCTCGAAAAGGCCCTCTTTGTAACCTACTCCTCTATTTCCTCCCGAGAAGAAGAAGAAAAAAAAAGGAGTGGTATGGAGAAGAAAAACAGAAAAGAAAAAGAAATAGCAGAGAGAGAGAGTCCGATTTCCGCTGTGGAACGTTCACCTAATACCACATCCATCCATTCACAGCTTTAAAGAATTCTATCTGTCCCTTAGTCTCTTCATCCAGTCACACATGTAACAGTTAAAATTTATCAGCAGAGAATATTTATAATTGCATGCTTTTACCACCGCTATTGAATTAGGCAATTCAAAGCAATAAAGACTAAAAAATGCACTGAATCTCAGAGATGATTAAAAATACACTACACATGAAATAAAAATTATTATAAAATAATTTTATATCATATAAGAATACATGAAATATTGAAATTACAGAGAATTTTTAAACTGAACAGAAACTTTTTTTTTTTTTTTGTCTTCCCTGTTTTGAGAGAATTCAAGAATACTGGGCAATTAAAACTCTCAAAGGAAATTATTGGGTACTGGAAGAAATTAGTTTCGCGCATGAAGCAGAAAAATTAAGCCATCAAAAGATTATAAAACTGTTCAATAATGAGAGTCAAGTTTCACCTATGTGCTGCATATTTCTTTGTCTCGAGCAGTTTTTAACTTGGCAAATGGGGATATAGCTCCGTACAAGCAAAAAATATTTTCCAAAAAGGATGATACTTTCATCAGGTCTTTTGAAATGCAGTAAAAATTTGCTACCCCTTTAAAATTTTGTAAAATAAAAGTTTGTTTGTTTGTTTGTTATTTGGTTTTTAGGAGCATTAGCAACTAAGGCCATATTGCTCCGGGAATATGCGGTGGTCATTCCTGACCTTTCCGTATCCTCCGTATTTGGTGGTGACGGACTCGAACCCCGGTCTAATCAAGAAGCGTGTGCTACGCACTGCTGCTCCTTCCCACCTGGCTATGGAGGCGCCTAAAATAAAAGTAAAAGTAAATAGATGCGACTACAAAAGAGGTATATGATCCTTTCGAATTCCATTATCAACCAACATAATCTGCTGAATGCATAAATTCTCGTCAGATCACTGAAGTCAAGCGATGGGTTTCTTGATACTGTCATCTCCCAATTTAAGAATAAGAACTGTTGACCGCATATTCATTTTACGAACTTTTGCTTAACTTCTGCTATCATATAAAACATGATCTTAAACAACATGAACGAGAAAGAAATGCTTTCAATATTTATTAGATTTGATAATAGAAAGCTACTAAGTGCTCGATAATTCCTATATTCTATTATATTATGAAACAATAGGGATTGCCATTATTTTAGATATAGGAAGCTTCTTTTCCAACTAGGAGAGTTGGTTGTTTCATAATTTAAATTTTTATGTATTAATATATGCAGTACACATATTAGTGTTAGTATTATAACTAATGATGCAAGGAAGCATTCTTTTTCTGCAGGTCTCAATCAGTGATCACGGTGCTTCACTGTTGGTTTAATCAAATAACTACTGTCCAAGGAAAGATGATGAAACAATGTTTCACAACAAGTCTCAGCCACATTTAAATTCTTTTCAGTGGGACAAATGCTAAATAAGTAATGTAAAAAGAAGTTATTTTGCAAGCTAATAAAGTTTTTTCATATCAACGAATAGGTATTGTTAAAGAATAAACAAAATTTTCAATATCAAAAAAACTGATAGTTTTGGCCGGTAGAAAAGAAAGATGCGTGGTTGTTGTGTTTCGGTTTTAGGCGCATCAGAGATATAGACTATATTGCGTATATATTACGTCTGTAAGCTGCGTGTGTTCTGCGATAGATTTGCCTGTGCAGTTGGATGAAAAACCCGAGTGTCCGGGAGAGAGAAACAAACGAGGCAATCCTCGCCTAAGACCGACTAATTCGGTCATTGTGAGAGGGACTTAAAAATTCCTGGTGTCACTGACAGGGTTCAACACGGACATGTTCCACCCGGTGTGGGGGAGGATAGTGCTTATATGCTATGCTACATGTGAGGGCGACAGATGATTATCAACTATCAATGGAACCTGAATCCTACAATAAATACAAAAAGAAAGTAATCTGTAAAAAAGCTTTTTGCTTATGTTAGCAGCAAAAGAAAAGAAGTTATCATACCGGCCCCGTAAATATCTATCGAATGTCCTGTTTATTCATTTATTTAATTTTTATTAGGGGATTATCAATAATTATGATTATTAATAATAATACCTCTATTTACGATCCAGTTTCACCACACGGTCTTGATGGAAATAAAATAAAAGCGATGTTACTGATACGAAATAGAGTTTAAGGTATTAATCATAAATTAGTCATAGCTTTGAGTAAAACAAAAAAAAAAAAAATCTATGAAATGCACCAGGCTACCCTGCTCCAAGATCTGTACCAATTTGGCAGTAAAAAGTTAAAAGAAATTCAAGATAAGATATTTAGTAACAAATAAAAAATATTTCCTCTGTCCTTCCAAAGGGAAACAATCAATGAAAAAAGAGCAAACATAACCCAAGAAATGCGTCAAGAAAAGCAGAATAATGGTTGCCCAACAGAAGTACCAGCCTTCGACAATCTGACAACTTAATAGAGACCTAAAGCGAAAAAGATATGATTCTACTGAATTAATCTTGTAAGTATGAGTTTGTTTTCGATACCCAGAAGCAAAATTTCACTCAAGTGGCTTTCCCCTCACCGCCCCCTAGACGCCAGAGGTTACAAAGAAGTTGATTATATAATTTAAAAGTATCCTCCAGAGAAATGTTAAAAAGAAGACGTTATGAGAAAATAAAGAAATTTTCGCTAGAAAACACAGATCAAAGCTGTAAGTGGGTAAAATGCTCATATGAAATACGAAAACTATCTTATTATTTTACGGGGATGGCGAATGTACATCTACATTGGGAGCATTTTTCATTGCACGGGCGTTTGATTTCTCTAATTCTCTGGAAAAGGTACGCTCTTCTATTTTAGCAAATTAATTTCCCTGATGTCCTCAGCTTTCAATCTATTTAAAAAAGTCAACAGTTTAAACTTTTCAGTACGAAGGAAAACAAACACTCAATTTTTCATGAAAATTTATATATAAACATGTAATAAGTTTCCTGCAAAACCAAAAGTAATAGGAACTGATATGAATTGGAGAAACAGAAAAAATAAGGGATTATTTTATTATCAAATAATCTATACCAAATGAACAATCAATTCCACTAGGACCATAAATGATCTTCATCGATATGGGTCTTACAAATGGTGGTTTAATCTCCCTATATATGGGGCGATTCTTTAATTATCGCAGCTATTTTTGTCTTATCAAAGGATGGAAACAGAGTTTTATGCTCTGGCACAACCACAAAGTCAGAGTTTACAAGAAATCATTTGACAAGAAAACAATCAAGACCGTATGCAGCATTCAAGTTGGCTTGAACCAGTGTCAACTCAAAACGTGCATACTACTGCACTTCTAAAGTGATAGCTAGCTACGTCAGGCGAAGAGTTGCCATATTTAAAGTACGATTATACACGTATTTTACTTTACTGTGATGAGTATTTTCTACCAATCCTGTCAAGGAATTTTTATTGTCTTTCACAACGTGGCTTAATTAGTTAAAATCACAGGAGATAAAAGCATGCAGAAACTCATAGCGTTAGTTGCTTTGGCCCTTAAAACACATATACGTTCCCCTGGTGAAATTATCTACAATCAATAACTACTATTATATTATATTATTTATATATATATATATATATATATATATATATATATATTTTTTTTTTTTTTTTTTTTTTTAAAGAGCATATACAGTATTAGTATTAGTATTTAGTATTAGTATTAGTAACGGCCGTATGGTGCAAGAAAGCCTATGGCTTATGCTGCACCAGCCAAAAAAAAAAAAAAAAAAAAAAAAAAATCCGAACAAAACAATGATAAAAACAAAAATTAAATAAATAAATAAATAATAATAATTAATAAATAAATAAAAATAATAAAATGAAATTAAAAATTAAATAAAAAGGAAATTAATCCTATCATCCTATGCGCTTCCCTTACCCGAAAGTACTATCCAGATGACCTTTGAATTTCCCCAAACTGTCGGCCTCTACCACCCATGAAGGCAACTTATTCCAGTAATTTATAACTCGCTGGCTAAAATAAAACTTCCTGCAGTCCAATCTAAACATTTCCCCGCGTAACTTGAATTTATGTCCCCTAGTTCTAGCATCATTTATAATCTTGAAAATTTTGTCCTCATTCATTTTACTGATGCCTCTCAGAGCCTTAAACACCTCAATCAAATCTCCCCTAAGGTGTCTAGTTTCCAAACTCTGCAACCCACATATTCGAAGTCTTTCTTCATACGGACGCCCTTTTGCCGATCTCACCAGGCGAGTTACCCTTCTTTGCACCCTTTCAAGAAGCTCGATGTCTTTCTTTAGGTGCGGTCTCCATACTTGAACACAGTATTCCAAGTGTGGTCTAACATAGGCCTTATATAATGGGATTATCACGTCCCTATCTCTACTTGCAAAAGTTCGATAGATCATCGATAGGACACCATGGGCCTTCCTTGCAACCTGTTTACAATGCTCAGAGAATTTCATGTCTGACCGTATCGTAACACCCAAGTCCCTTTCCTCCAGTACTGGGTTTAGTTGAACTCCACCAAGTGAATAAGTTATTTTGGGATTACTGTTTCCCAGGTGTAATACCTTACACTTTGTTGGATTAAAGCACAGCTGCCATTTTTCTGACCATTCTTGAAGTCTATCTAGGTCTCTCTGAAGAAGCTCAGCTTGACAGTGATCATTAACTACTCTACCAATTTTAACATCATCTGCAAATTTAGACATCACGCCCTCTATCCCTTCATCAATGTCGTTTATGAAAATTAAAAACAACAGTGGTCCTAATACTGATCCTTGGGGAACCCCACTTCTTACAGCAACCCAATCTGAGGAATAGCCATTTATCACAACCCTCTGCCTCCTGCCCTGAAGCCATCCTTCTATCCATCTAAGGATTTTTCCAGTGATTCCAACCTGTTCCAGCTTATAAAGCAACCGCTCATGTGGGACTGAGTCAAAAGCTTTGCTGAAATCTAAATAAACAATGTCGAAATTATTCCCTAAATCCAGCTCGTGAGTGACCCTTTCGAAATAGCGAACCAGATTTGTTAAACATGATTTTCCCTTTACAAAACCATGCTGAGTATCCTTGAGAATTTCAATTCGATCCAAATGATCCTGAATTCCACCCTTGATCAATGCCTCCATGATTTTCCCTACTACTGAAGTCAGACTGACAGGTCGATAATTTCCCACTTCACTTTTAGAGCCACCCTTATGTATGGGAGATACATTTGCACTTTTCCAATCCAAGGGAATCTCCCCAGAGTCTAGTGATGCTCGCATAACCAGCCTCAGTGGTTCAATGCACTCGCTTGCCGCCTCTCTCAAGATTATAGGGTATATTCCATCAACTCCAGGAGCCTTACTAGTCTGTAGGCTTGAAAGTTTTTTCATTAAATAATCTTGCGAGATTTCAATATCATTAATTACATATTTTTTAACTTCGCTCCCACAATTTCCCATTGCCACAAAAGGCTTTTCATTTGTAAATATCGATGCAAAATAACTGTTGAGTTCATCTGCAACGGCAGCTGGTGTATTTATTACTATCCCCTTTCCCTTACGTAGAGGTCCGATCTGGTTTGTCCTGCTCTTCTTGGCATTTATATATGTGAAGAATTCTTTATCCCCCCTCTTTGCTCTGTTTGCTAGTGATTTCTCATAAACTGCCTTTGCCTGTCGAACCTTTTCTGTGGCTCTATTACACATCACCTTGTAGCTGTTATAGGCTTCAGTACTTTTTATTGCTCTGTAACGTTTCCATGCCACCTTTTTCTGCTCAAGTAATGTGGCAACTTCACTATTCATCCAACTTGGAACCCTTCTCGTGGAGTATTTTTTTAATGGTATATACGCATTCAAGGCATCGGTGATTAATGTTTTAAAAGCGTACCACAGTTCAAATGTATTCATTCTCTGCGCGATATCTACCCAGTTAATAGAGGCCATGTAGTACCTTAAGGCATCGTAATTTCCTTTTCTGAAATTAAAACCCATTCCTTTGCCTTTTACTTCTGCTACCTCTCTCGTCATCATCCACCGTAGAACTCCGTGATCACTTCCTGCTACTGGTTCCTCTACTGTCAGCCCTGTTATGTCATCTGATTCATGTGTGATGTATATGAGAATCCATTGCAGTACACTATTAATATATATTTTAAACTGACGCACACTCTTATCTAGCATTTGATGATACTCCGGGAGATGAAAGGGTACGCCAAAGAGTGCCTCACTGTCATCTGGATGTCAAACAAAAAAGAGTGGAGCTGAAAAGAGCCATCTTTCAGCAGTGGTTCATCTCTAGTCACTGCTCAACACTGCAGCACTGTTGCGAGGAAAATTACCCAGAGCCCAGAATGTTGTTCGTGCTCAGCAATGCTCCTAGCCATCCTGAAAATTTGACCTGTCTACAATCTTTACTTTCTGTAGAAGTGGTGTTCCTTCCACGAAACACGACATCACTGTTTCAACCAACAGATCAGAAAGTCATTTCAAATCTTAAACTATACTACCTGCAACGCTCCTTTAAGGAACTAGTCAAGGAATCAGCCAGCAAAAATAAGCAGTCAATTAGGGATAGTGGAAGCCCTTCGATAATATGAAGGGCGTCGAAAACATCGTTGCAGCCTAGGAGGAAGTGACAACCAACTGTATGTTGTTGTTCAGTTTAACGACACAAGGGCTACTAAGGTCAAATTGTGTCTCTTCATTGTTAATTTACAAAAAGCATATTGTTAGAGAAATTACATTATATGCTTCCGTACAAACCAATATGTTTTAGATATAATAAAAGTTCTTCAATATTTGCTTCATTTCCTAAGATGCGAGATAAATCTGGTGATATATTCAATTTAGAGAGAGACTGAAAATGGTTTGACCGGATGGTTGAATGTAAGGGACAATCAACCAGGAAATGACGGACTGTAAGTTGCGTCTGACAGGATGGGCACTGTGGTGGGCTTTCACCCAATAATAGAAAGAGATGAGTATGGTGAGTGTGTCCAATTCTGAGCTTGCCAGTACCACTTCCTCTCGTCTGTTTCTTAGGAAGCCAGACAGCCACAGCTTTGGATCTTCTTTTATCTGGTAAAGTTTATTGTTAGGGTCACTTTTCCAGGTCTGTGACCATTTATTGTAGCAGGCTTTGCGTATGACAGACTTAAAATCAGAGAAAGGAACCTGAGGATGTTGTGAGAGAGCGGGTTGAGGATGTTTAGCGGCAAAGTCGGCACTTTCATTTCCCGGAATGCCTGAATGGCCATGGATCCAGCAAAAACTGATTGACTGATTGGACACACTGCAAGCAAATAGCTGGGAATGAATCTGTTCAATGTAGGGTGAGAAATGGAGGAACTCTTCCTTATGGCAGAGACAGCACTAAGAGAATCTGTGTAAATTATGGCAGATGAGATGGAAAGCTCAATTATCTTATTAAGCGCTAACTTAACGGCATATAATTCAGCTGTGAAGACGCTGCAAGCAAGCGGTAGTGTGGCTGAAATTGTACATAAAGGAAAAACTGCCGCAGCACCTACCATACTCTCAGTTTTTGAACCATCCGTATAAATTTTATAGGCATGGTTGTTCATATCATGAGCTGAATGTAACTGTCTGATATTGCAGGAAGGTATATTTTTCCCCCACTGGAGGAAGTATGTATCTTGAGAGACAGACACATATGTCCAAGGAGCAACAGGTGTAGTTGTGTCTTGGAAGATTTCATTTAAATCGACATTCCAAGTCTGAACAAGCTCTTTGATCCTGAGAGAGGCGGGTCTATTTTCATTTGGCTTGCTCTCATAGAAGACATCTCAACGAGTATTATAGAGATACTCCCAACTTGGGTGCAAAGGTAGACTCTGGATCTTAGCAGCGTAGTTAAGCAGTAGTGTTTTTATACGCAGGTGTAATGGAGGATCGTGCGCTTCAATATACAGACTTTGGATCGGAGAAGTCCTGAAAGCTCCCAACGCAGTCCTCAGAGCACTGTGATGGACCATATTTAGCCATTTTAAAGTAGTGCTCCTGGCAGAGTCATACACTGGACAACCATAATCTAGCCGTGAACGGATTAAACTTCTATAAAGATGCAGCAAAGTACACCGATCAGCTTCCCATGACATTGATGATACCGAACGAAGTATATTCAAATGCTTTAAACAAGAAGTTCTCAAATAAGTGATGTGAGCTTGGAAATTTAGTTTGCAGTCTAATAGTAGTCCAAGAAATTTAACGGTATTAACGAGCGGGATTGGAGTATTGTTTATTTGTAATTCAGGTTCAGGATGGAGAGCTCGCTTCTTGCAAAAGTGAGTGACAGTGCATTTCTTTTCTGACAGTCTGTAACCGTTCCGTGAAGTCCAGGATTCTATTTTGGTTATGGCAAGTTGTAGCTGCCGTTCAATGGTATTCATACTTTGAGATTGACAGGAAATGGTAAGATCATCTGCATACATATAAGTTTGAACAGTTTTGGGATATCTCGTGTCATGCTGCTAACTCGAATTGAAAACAGTGTTGGACTGAGTATTGATCCCTGCGGGACTCCCTCTTCCAGAATGTGAGATGTAGAGAGGACGTTTTTGTATCGGACTTGAAAAGAGTGCAATTGCAGGAAATTCTGAATTATTTCTGGCAAATGACCCCTAAGCCCCAGATGGTAAAGGTCCATAATAATACCATGCCGCCATGTAGTGTCAAATGCCTTTTCAAGATCTAAATTGACCATGACTAGATGTTATTTCATGACAAAGGCATTTCGGATATGGGACTCGGCTTTAATCTAGGGTTGATCTATTTTTTCGAAAGCCATACTGGTGATCTGGAAGGAGATTCTCTGACTCCACGATGTAAGTGAGCCTAGTATGAACCATTCTTTCGAAAATTTTTCCCATGCAGCTTGTAAGAGATATTGGCCTGTAGTTTTCAACACAGGAAGGATTTTTTCCTGGTTTTGGTAAGGCGATAATGAACGAATGGCGCCATGAATAGGCATTTTCAGAGTAGATCCGATTGTAAAAAATTAATAGGGTTCTCAAGTCTTCTCCAAGTAAATGCTTTAACATAATGTAATGAACTCCATCTGGACCGGCAGCACTATTGGAAGATCTGTTTAATGATTCTTGAAGTTCTATTAACATAAACAGTTGGTTGTACGGGAATGAACGGCGCGTGGAGAAGTTAATTTTATACCGTTCTGCACCTGCTTTGATTTTCTGGAAGGTGGGGGCATAGGTGGCAGAAGCTGATATTTTTGCAAATGATTCTGCTAATGCATTTGCAACTTCTTCGGGAGTAGAAACGTCTTTCCCTTTCCAATGAAGTATCGGAGAGGGCAGCCGAGCAAATTTGCCATTTAGTGCCTGTATTCTTTTCCAGATGACTTGTGTGTCGGAGAGGGCAGCCGAGCAAATTTGCCATTTAGTGCCTGTATTCTTTTCCAGATGACTTGTGTGTCTGTGTCTTTGGTAATGGTGGAGGCAAAAGCAATCCATGAATCCCGTTTCGCTTTCCGCCTAACTTGTCTAGCTTTTGCTTTTAGTCTTTTAAAAGCAATTAGGTTACTAGTGGTGGGATACTTGCGGAAATGATTCCAGGCGCGGTTTTTTTCCTGTTTGGCAATTAAACAATCTGTATTCCACCATTGATTTCTGTGTTTTCGATATCAACCAACTATATGAACAATAGGTGGAAGAAGCTATGGCCCCGGGTTGTCACGGCTACAGGGGATTTGAAGAGAACTAAGCAGTGGTTACGAACCAAGTAGGAATGGATGAAATGGCAGCGACAACGTGCATAGCTACTCAATCTCACCAGACAAGCCGGAACAGCGTCGTTCTACTTAGGACGACGACTCCACAGATGACGAAATCGCACAACAGCGGTTTTGACAGAGGAGATTCAACAAGATCATGCACATCCTGGATCTCTTCACTGAAAATAATGCAGATTTTTAATCGCAGCACTGCAGTGAAGAGAGTTGTTGCTGATTCGATCTCCCACTACAATGAACTGCTCCAGGCGAACAACCTTCAAGCTCCCCAATCAATCTTTGAAGCTTTATTCCAGGAGGAGGAGGATATACTATAACCTGGCCCATCTTCTCACAATAACTCTAATCATCTCTCTCAGCGCTACCAAGTTCGTCACATTTCGGGTTGCGCCATACATTGATGAATACACTAACTTACTGTATTTATTTATTTTTTCATTATTATTCATTTGACAATACAAAATAGATTTATTAAATCAGGTTATTATCTGTGTTATGTTAAATAACCCTAATGTGTTGGTCGCAAGTAAAAGATTACTATGTAGAGACCCCATCTTCATTGGGACTATGCTATAATGATCCCTTAGCACTCATACAGGAACGCACGCCAGCGTTAAACGTTATGCATGTATTATCTCTCTCTCTCTCTCTCATTATGTTTTCCAGGTCCTTTTCTGCTCTTCCAAACCCTCTTAACTCCTGTTACTAGGCGCCTCCGTAGCCAGGTGGAAAGGAGCAGCAGCAGTGCGTAGCACACGCTTCTTGATTAGACCGGGGTTCGAGCCAGTCACCACCAAATAGGGAGGATGCGGAAAGGTCAGGGAATGACCACCGCATATTCCCGGAGCAATATGGCCTTAGTTGCTAATGCTCCTTAAAAAAAAAAAAAAAAACTCCTGTTACTTTGGGTTTTGTATATAGTGTTGCCTCCTTGTAATCTGCAATTTACACAATATATTATTTTAATTAATTTCATTAGTTAACATCACTTTGTAAAACAAAATCCAAACAGGAAAACAACAAGAGGGCAAAAATAAATTAATGAAAATTAACGAAATAAATTGAATTTTTATTTAAAAAAATAAAAATGAATTAATGCTGAAATATTTTAAATGAAATGGATGTATTAAATACAAAAGATATGTGCTAAATGAAACATGTTAATGGGGAGAGTAAATAGATACTGATTATACTAAATGCGAGACATATGAATGAAGGATGATATATTCGAAAAATGAATGCGAAGATTACTGATTAAATGAGGAAAGAAATGAAAGCTGCACACAATGCCCACGCTGATATTCCTAAAACCCTGCTACAGCAGAAGCAGCAGTACATTCGTGTTAATTCTTATTTTATTCCGGCATACAAAGTGAACTGTTTATCGCTGTAACGTGTGCATAATTCTAAACAAAATGTATTGACACGTATGCTTACATATTTGATTTTTTTAGCAACAATATTTAAGTTTCATTGCAACCTTTTCAAAATCTCGGTCAAGGAGATTATTGGGGGGGGGGGGGGGGGAAGAGACAGTGATTGCAATCCTGAGATTTCTTTCAAGTAAAATACACTTTTTTTTTGTGGCTAATAGTAAATTTATAATAAAAGATAATAAAATTCAAAGTGTGTGTGGTCCTATAGAAGATACAGCTTACCTTGCAGACACGCAGTTGATCACATCACATTTAGATATCTTGTGGAGAGTTTGCCTGAAAAGTGCAATTCCCACACAGTTCTGAAAATAAATATCCGTGCAGTACCAAACTTTTTATTTGAATACGTATTAAAAATAAATGAATTTGATTATTTTTTTTAATACGCATTCATGTGCGTAAGGATATGGGGGAGGGGTGGAATTATTTCGAACTTGTGGAACTCGAGAAATACCCGTATTACACACAAACGTTTGTGCTCACATAATTCCAGCTGGAATTATGTGAGCATAATCATACTTTTAGTTACTTATTTTTCAGCTTTATTGTATAAATTCTGCCAAAGAATCTATACAATAAAATTGTCATCGTGACTTAAATCTAGTAGATTCGCTGATGCTGTTCTAATTGTTATATTTCTCTTTATACTTTCTATATTCCATACTTAATAGCTCCCGCATTATCATATACACGCACACACAGTATTAATTGTTAATGAACGAGTGTGTATATCATTAGAGGTAGCAAAATGCACATCCTCCACATGATGCCCAGATGTAACCAATAATTCATATAAAAAATAAATCAACAGATAGGGGTAAAACCAATAATTCATATAAAAAATAAAACAGTAGTATGGCAAAACTGTAGAGCGAAAGTTAACATAAAAAATAAATCAACAGGGAGGGGTAAGTAAAGGTAACAAGACAGAAACCGTAGCCGAAAGTCCCCAAATAATTTAGAGCTTTAAATCCAATTAATAATAATAAATCCAATTTAAATTTAAAATAATGCCAATTATATAATAATTATAATAAAGTCCCCAAATTATTTGGGAACTTTCGGCTACGGTTTCTGTCTTGTTACCTTTACTTACCCCTCCCTGTTGATTTATTTTTATGTTAACTTTCGCTCTACAGTTTTGCCGTACTACTGTTTTATTTTTTATATGAATTATTGGTTATGTGTGTGTGTGTATATATATATATATATATATATTTTTTTTTTTTTTTTGTCTCACATTATATATTTTCAATGTTCAAATAATACCGCAATTTGGGCACAATCACATTTAGATTATTATTTTTTTAAATTTTAACTAATAATCACTAATATTTTTAATTTAATCTATAAATCCTTGCGTACCATGATTTGATAAACGGTCTTCTGTAAAGAATCTGAAAAACAGGGCCTGCCTTATAAATAAAAAAAATAAAAAATAAAGTATAATTAACTGGTGGTCAGCACTATGAAAAGTTGCCAATGGTACCGCAGCAGAGAGAGAGAGAATAGAAATTATTGCCTAATATAAATAAATTTTCAGTTTATGCTACAGAACAACTCCAAACATTCGATAGCAAGTTTCAAACAAATTCCGAAATAATCCATTTATTACCTTTAATATAAAAGGTAATACACAATGAGTATAAACGAATATTATCTGTGATGAGAAAAGGCACAATATGCAAATAGTGGACACCACAAACAGCCGGAATAGCAATTACAGAGCGAGAGCTAATGTGATACACAACCGAACATAGTGATCGCTGTTACAACTATGGAGTTATGAAGTCTCGAACACTAGACTAGGCATTAGATTAGTTTAACAAAAGCATACAAAGGGAGAAAAAAAAAAAGTTTCAACAGTGTAATTATGAATCTATGTGGAGATAACTTTGCCAAATTAAATCTGAGAAATTTAAAAAGGAAACGCAAGAAATAAACATTTTGTAAGATTTGATATTACCATGCAAAATAAAGTAGCACAACGCCTGAAAAACCACAACCAAAAGCACGCCGTTAAATTCCAAATTTATTACCTCCCAAGAATAATAATTATCTAGCACTAACGATGCGAATGGTTGCATTTCTCGGTAGTTTCGAAACCACTGGCGGTACGAAAAACTAGTAGGCGCACACGCATAAAATGCGCATCACCTAATATAAACATGTGCAGTTAAGGGACACTGACAACAAATTTAAATAAGCATAAATTAAATGTTCCTTTGCTAACGAGCACATCGTGTCTGGCCGATTTCACCCAGTCTAGTTGAGTTAAAAAAATAAAAAGAAGAGAAAAGGGAAAATATATATAGCGTCCACGTAGAAAAACACAACTGACCCTATTTTCACAACTTCGATATATGGGAATTCTTAAAAAAAAATCTATTAGTTAAGATTATAACAATCAAAAATTAATGCTCTGTGTAACAAAATAAAAATAAAATTTTCGCATTATGAATCCAGAGCACGTAGGCCTGTTTTATTATATACTAAAACTTGATTAATCAAATGAAAGCCAATTGAAACTGTGAAGAATTAAATTATGAATTCAGTGGTTTATTACACAAGAAACAATAAATACATGAAAACTAATCTAAAAGAAAATTACAACGCATGCGTAAACATTACTTCCAAGAAAGAGGAATGAAACAATAACGCAAAATATAGCTAATATACCATTACTTTTGCATGAAGATGACATTTTGTACTGATAACTGCACACAAAGCAAGAAACAATGTGCAATAACGGAAAGAGGAAATGGAATATCAGATCAGTTTACGTACATTCAAATATTCAGCTTCCAATCGGACACCGATTAAAAAATAAAATCGAGTCGAGTATATTGAACACGCGGAAAAAATAGAATGGCTGAGTAAATACGATGAGCTGCTTGGCGGCGATCTGCAATTTATTAAAGCATTCTCAATAATCACTTTATTTCTCTAACGAAACCAAAATGGGTGGTAAGATTTTATGTAATTCCTGTTCATCTTCAGACTTCAGCTCTGTTCCATTTTCTTTCAACTCATCTGTGACAAACTCTTCAAATGGCAATACAACTGTCCTGTCTACGATATATGACTTTCACAAGTAGGAAAAAGGTTGTCATTATCCCTTTGTATCAGACAATGGAGTGACCAAGTTTAGTATGTGTTCAGGTCTGGAAGCCATACTTAAAAAAAAGAAAGAAAAAAAAAGAAAGAAAAAAAAAACTGTCTTCTAGAAAGGGTCCACAGAAGGGCAACCAGATTGGTAAGGAGCTTCATGAATATGAAGAATGGCTTAAAAAGCATGGACTAACAAAGCTTGGCAACAAGACATCTTAGGTAAGGCCTGATGGAGTGACAGAAGAATCAGGGGGCACAAATACAAATTGGAAGAATAATAGATTTGATCTCATGAAGTTTTACTTTTAGGCCGGGTGTTGCAGATCATTGGAGTGAATTGCCTGCCACAGTAGTCGGGGAAGAGAGTTTGGAATCCAAAATTGGATAGGTACTTTTTGGTGACAACAGGAAAGGTATGAATGATCTGCTGCAACATTTTGACAAATTCAATAAAAAAAAAAAATAAAAATAAAATAAAATAAAATGTCACAAGCACTGTCTGAATTACGTATCTTCAAACACAGACACTTCGTCAGTAACCATAAATAGTGCTTTTTATAAGTAGCATTCTATAGATTCTCTTTCTCCAGATATACACACTCTCTGCACTGCCTTTACTATATGCAGCATTTTGGACCTGACATCAGAAGACAGCTTAATTACATTTAGTATAAGTATTACAATTGCATAATCATGCAAGGACATGATATATTGCATCTAGTAGAGGGGGGGGGGGGGAAATTACATCGTAAAAAAGTCTATCCAATTCCTCCTCAATTTTGTCAAACTTTCGGTTACCCTTATAGGCAAACTTATTCTGATGTTTCCGCACCAAGCTGTCAAAGGTAAACTTCATATGGTCCAGCCGTTCCCTAAGATTTTATAGTTTTGCCTTCTGGTTCTCATCTAACTCGTCAGTGAGAATATGGCCGCCGTAGCTGAGTGACCATGCGCGAGAGTGCATAACTACAAGCGCTTTTAGTGACAGTGTTTAAAGCCTGTGTTTCTGGTATTCTCTCTATACCTGGTAAACCCCTCTGAATGTGTGGTCGTCAAGGAGTGTAAACAGAAAATTTATTTATTATTTCTCTCATTCCTTTTACTCAGGGTTTATACATTTCAATCAACCGCCCCCACCCACAAGGTGTCAAGTTAGTAAGCTCTGAAGACCATATCTTCTAAACCATTCGTCATAGGAATAATGCTTAGGGCCCTTCTTTGCACCTTCTGTAGAAGTTCAACATCTTGTCTTTTAGTGTAGTCACACCACTGTCTTATAGGAAGAGATAATATCTTATTTCTGCTTACAAAATTCCGATAAAACATAAATACTATGCACCCTTCTTGCCGCTTACATGCATGTTGAACTTCATGTGTTTCTGTATTGTAATCCTCAAGTCTTTCTCATCCTGAACATTCTTTAATTCCTGTCCTAATCTATAACGTACTTCTGGGTTTCTGTCCCCTTTGGTAGCATTAAACTTTATCTGCCATTTTCCAACCTATACTGCAAGCACAGGCTGAAAAACTGTCCAAATTTGGTTACCGGTCCAAATCCTCTTGAAGCACTATAGCCCTTCTGAATGTTGACCACACTCCCAGCATTTAAGTCACCAGCAAACTCTGAAAGCTACCCTTTTATTCTCTTCTCAATGTCACTTAAAAAGACAAGAAACAAATGATACCCGAGCTCTGATCCCTGAAGGACCACACTTAGTACTCTTGAAGACTACCCATTTATAGCCACCCCTGTCTCCTGTCCTTCAACCAATCCCTAATCCACTGGTGATTTTTCCTGTTATCCCAATTTGCTCTAATTTATACAATAACTTGTCATGGGGAACTGTATTAAAAGTTTTACTAAATTCCAAATTATATAATGCCAGAATTCTTTCTTGCATCCAACTTCTTTATATCCACATCACAGTAACTTACTAGATTTGTCAGGCTAGGTCTGCCCTTCACGAAACCATACTGAGACATTTAGGATACCATCTTTGTCGAGATGATCCTTCTTTCATTTTCAATCATAGATTCCTATGAAATTTATAGTTAAAGATGGAAAGAAACATTGGACAAGTTCTCTAGATTTTCTTTACCTGAGAAATAACACTTGATCCATTAATTGCAACTTATGGACGGTTTAGAGGAAATAAAACTACCTCTCATTTCGTAATGATAAACTCTGATTATTTCGAGTAAGATATTAAATCTAGGAAAAAGAATAATTTCCTCTACTTTGAATCGCAAATGGTGCATAAATTGTTCAATCGTTTCTGAATAGAGATGATGTTATCCGTGCATCTTTGAAGAGTAATTCAAGAGGTAATTCTCATCATCAATGCATCTAAATTTGGTAAAGCTGCCAATGACTGCACGTGGCAACTTTTCAGAACCATCACTGTTGCTGGGGAAAAAAAAGAAAGAAATGTAAGCCTTCCTTCGCTGCATTTTTGGTGGCGAATACTTTCTGCCCATTCCACTTTTGGTGTCATTTGCGCCCAATGTTAGCGGATTGAATATTTTCCATGTTCTTTCTGCAAACCCTACCGTTTAACTTCTTATATAGATTGGTCCACTGAATTCAAAACAAACAGAGCTAGAATCGTCTTAACTTATTTTAAGACCAAGGTCCTGATGAGTCAGTGATACTAGCAATGACTGAACATTTGAAATCATGAGCTGTTTTGTTAGGAAAGGCATGTAATTCAGCATAATGAAATACAGCACTTCTTATTTTCTTTATTTTAATCCGCAAATGCATATTTATATCCAATACGCTTTTGTAAGATAATTAAAAACGAATTTTGCACAGCATTATATAAAACACTTCGTTTACGACAGTAAATAAAAGCATAAAGGAGGGTAACTAGACACTTCAGAATCCAAAATTTAGGGATCCAGAAATTATTACAGCTAAGCCATTGTTGCATTTATTATAAAAATATATTTTATTTTATTTAACTTTTTTTTTCTGCAATTACATTTTAGAACAGAGCCAACACAAATGAAACCCAGACAGGCACTTACAATACATCTCAAGTAAATCCATTAAGGAAACACTTCCGTTTCGTTTCGTGCAAGAAGGTATGTAAAATATAACTTGTAATAAACCTTGAACCAAGTAGCAATTTATCTTGCGGATAATGAACATTACCTGTGTATTTTTACATAGGATGGGTCCCACAACAAGTGTTCTATCTAGCTTAAGATCCTGAAAATGCTGAATTATTCACCACATGTCTACAAGAAAAACAGCTGACATGTGAGCAAGCACACAAGAATTTCCGCAAGTTACAAAGTTTTTTTTTTTTTTTAAATAAAATACGATATACTCTAACGCAGTTCCTTCAATCACAGAATAGAGCACCACGTGCCATCAGTACGTGTATAACATTTCATTATATAGAGATTGACAATGTTTTAAATTGTTTTCAACCTGGCTCCTTCTGAGCTCTTTTAAAATACAGTACATAAAATAAATTTTCTATTTATAAGCCGGACGACCACACTAGGTCAGAGGGTTTACAAGATAGAGAATACAAGAACGTTATCGTATTTAGTTGTCGAGTGGGTGGCATACACGCAATGCAACTGAACATGAACAGCCAAGACTGTCGACTATCGCCTCTTACCACTTTTACAATAAGGGGAGGAGGGGGGAGGTAAACGCAAAGTACTTTTATTTAAAATGAAGTTGCTGCTGGATGATGGGAGTCATAATAACAAAAAACAAAATGCATAATTTCTGTCTTTTTACTACAGAAAAACACTTCAGTACGCACATTAGACACTTGATACAATCATATTTTTTCCAGAGATGTAATTATAACAAACAAAAATCCCGTTCTGAAGGAAAAAGAATAAGACGCACTGAAAACTAAAACTTGTATGAGGCTAATTCAATGTCAGACACGACCCGAAAACCCCGGCAAATATACGACGGACGGAAGTAAAACACTCTCTCTCTCTCTCTCTCTCTCTCTCTCTCTCGTTGTGATGGGGAGGGGGAAACATCTACTGCAATAGCATTAATCATGGATAACAGAGTTGTTCGTTAGCGAAGAACCATGTTCCTTGATAATTTGCAGCAAGTTAACATTCTCATTGAGGAATGGCGAAGAGAAACAATACAGTGCATGCACTTTATTTGTTTAGGAAAGTACTTTTTAAAAAAATGCTGTTATTTCTTTTAATTTTCCAAATATGCTCCATATTATTCTTATCTATATCAGGACGTAAGATATCAGAAAATAAATCGGATTATAATATTGCCTACTTTATTATCCTGAGCTATAATTTATTACATGGAAGCAAGAAAATGAAGGCAATCAAAATTTAATGACTTACTCAAACTGATTAAACTTGTTTTTAAAATCTATAATCGAAACATCAGTTAAAAGAAACAAAATGCGCAAATCTTCCAAATACTTTTCTATGCCATTTTTCTGGTTACTTGGGTAATATGTGAGGTAATTCAATTAATGGGAATTTATTATCTCCTAAATACTATGACTACACAATCCTTGCTTACAAACAGAAAACAAATGCGAAAGAAAGCGTTCTGAAAGTTTCACACTGTAATATATACACTGACACAAAAACTTCCTGCAGCTAGGAACTGAATATTTTAAATATACAAAGCAAAACTGACTATAAACGATTACAGCCAAAACAGAAATTTATAAATAAAGTCCGCATACTACGTAAAATGTAGAAACCTATCAATTCCACAGCTATCTGAAGTACAAATTATAACATAACTTGGAAGCGCAGTACGAGAGAATCACGCGAGAGGATGAATATTTATGACAAAATGAATTTCAAGAAGCTATTAAAGTGAGATGAAAACTAATTAACTATATGATTTATAAAAAGACAGTTTTCAATTTCATGTTTTTAAAGCTTCCACAAGAACTACACACGACACAGTTACCACTCCATTAACATCAACCGGTGGTGGGGAAGACTATCACAGTTCATCAGTGAACCTTGAAAATACAGAATCAAGTTACAGAAATGGAAGAACAGTAAATACATCGTAAATATACAGAAACATTAACAACTGACATGAATACTGAGTTTAAAAGTCGATCGGCAAAAGTTCTGAAACCTGGCAGCATGATAAGGTCTATGCCTAAATTAAGTAAAAAATAAATAAATGGACAGTGGAGTTCTAACAAAAATGGAAGTGACTCTTATTACAAAAAAAAAAAAAACCTGCCCAGTTCTGATTTTTGCGAAAAATTCTAGCGAAAAAGCCTAGTGATGGCAGTTGGTTGACTTTATGCATATCTTTATATACTTCCGTGTAAGGAACCAAGGGATTCTTTCTTTCTTTCCTCTCTCTCCACTGTGGATCTATAATCGAAACATCAGTTAAAAGAAACAAAATGCACAAATCTTCCAAATACTTTTCTATGCCATTTTTCTGGTTACTTGGGTTACCTACATCAGGTCGAATTATTTGGCTAATCCGAAAACTGCAATAGGATTAAGCATTGATGGTGATAGCTTTATTTCGTTCAGAGATTCTACTGCATAAACAGAGAACGAGAATAACGGACCAACAGATTGGGCTTGTTTGTTTGTTTGTTTGTTTGTTTGTTATTTGGTTTTTAGGAGCATTAGCAACTAAGGACATATTGCTCCGGGGATACGCGGTGATTAATCCCTGACCTTTCCGCATCCTTTGTATTTGGTGGGCACGAGCTCGAACCCCGGTCTAATCAAGAAGCGTGTACTACGCACTGCTGCTTCTGCCCACCTGGCTACGGAGGCGCCATACAGATTGGGACAAATAAATGAAATGTCTTATGTTTCTAGTGGGACAGAAGTTCCAAACCCTAATAATGAAGAAAATGTAAAATAATAAATACCTAATAATTTAATAATACAGCACATCTAATAAGAATTTAATACATCAAGTGATACATTTATTTAATCTAGAACATTCTCTACAACAAGCTCTCTCAATTTTTCTGTAATAAAACATTCAACATCCACAGTTCAATTTGATCATGTATACCGAAGAAACGGGATTAGCGATAAATGTCTTTTACTTCAAGTAAAAGATACTTCAACCTCTGCTTACTGCCACCTTCGCTCTACCAAGGTGTAAATTATCTTCAGACTCCTTCTTATACGTTTGTGGGTATTACATAGGGTTAGAAGTAGGTGAGACACAGCATCGTTAGTATTACGAAGTTTTGCAGGGCAATGAAGTCTATTCTGAAATGCCTATGTGCGATTAATACATG
Source organism: Mastigoproctus giganteus (assembly GCF_048544385.1). NCBI lineage: Eukaryota > Metazoa > Arthropoda > Arachnida > Uropygi > Thelyphonidae > Mastigoproctus > Mastigoproctus giganteus. The sequence goes on along the minus strand of NC_143581.1, from coordinate 21,262,921 downwards.
CTGTGGGTACCTCATTTCTGCTGTGATGGTTGCAGGTCAATATTAAAAGGATGGTTTCGTGGTACTCATAAGTGCGTGCCTTTTGCTATACTTCTCATAAAAAGAGAGCCACAAACCATCATGACATCTGCTACTTTTATATGGCGGAAATACCCAAGTTTAAAACGTCTGCTAATTTAAGGCTGTAATGTATCCCAATATACTATCCTTTAGTTTTCCAATGCCACACAATGAAGACCGCCAATTCCCAATCCGCCTACTTAAGAAGAATCTTCAGAACTGGTTGGTGAATCTGATGAACAGGATAATTGGGATTATACCTTAGAAGCTTATTCAAGTAAAATGCCACATTTCCTTAATCAGCAAGAACTGGATGACTTAGTCAGGGCCATGGGTCTAACCAAATGCAATGCAGAGCTCCTGGCATCTCGTTTCGCCTTACAGCAAATGGCTATCTTGGTGACATTAAGATTGAAAATTACAGAAAAATAGAATGTACAAAATGTCACCTAGGTTTTTCGGAATTATCTAGGGAGTTAGTGAAGAGCATCAGGAGAGATTCCGCCAGGACATACAGCCAATGGAGAAGAGCACCAAGGAAGGCGGAATGATGATAATGACCAAAAAACACAAAGACGTTCAAACGAATATTTTAAAGGATTTTTTTATTACTGTATTACTTTTTACTGTGATTTTTTTAAAGCTTATAGAGTAAAAGTGAATAAATAATCTGTTCCGTACCTATATCAGATTTATTAAAAATGTCAAACATTTTTAATAAATCTGATATAGTATTATTACATATTTGGATTCAGCATATTCAAATTCATAAATATAAAGAAATGCAGATAAATGATTCACCGAATAAAGTTCATAAACATTACAAGGCACTGAAGCCATCTCTGATAGCTCTGAACTCAAGAGATAAAGGTCCACAAGAACATTTGAAATCGACGACTATGCTGTTACCAATAGAAATTTTAAAATCAAAATATCAAATAAAAAGTTTTGCTAAAGATGTTATCAATACCACCAACAACTATGCTTATAAACCAGATTTCTACATTGTAATTCTTGTTCAGAATCCAATACCTGCTTTCTGGTCCACTCCCTTCCAATTCATATATCATGTTGGTTGTTTGTTTGTTATTTGGTTTTTAGGAGCATTAGCAACTGAGGCCATATTGCTCCGGGGATATGCTGTGGTCATTCCCTGACCTTTCCGCATCCTCCGTATTTGGTGGTCACAGGTTCGAACCCCGGTCTAATCAAGAAGCGTGTGCTAAGCACTGCTGCTCCTGCCCACCTGGCTACGGAGGCGCCAATATATTATGTATCTGAACTCAGTGCGTCCAGAATTTGATTAAGCAATGAATTACCTAAACTAATACGTTTACAAACAGAAAATAAAAAATGGCTTTAAATCGATACAGGAAATTAGTAAGTGAAAAGCTAACGTAGAATTGCACATTAAAAACTAATTAGTAGTGCCTAAAATAATACATTAACAATGGCAGGTGGCAACAAATCATTGTCTTTATTGCTGAATTCGCTTTTTCAAACAAGATTAAAACAAACTAGCTTTTAGTTAAGTTTGTTAGAAACTCCAGCATTATTAAATGTGCATAGTTTTGATTCGCTATAAACTACAACTAGTTGAGTCTGCTTAGATACAAACAGTAAAAGCTACTAAATTTATATATATATATATATATATATATATTTTTTTTTTTTTTTTTTTTAAACGTTGGAAAGAGAAAACTCAAATTGAAAGAAATTCAAATCACGTATACTAGTCTGAGCGATTTACGTTAGAATAGCGTTGCGAGTAATCAAACAAGCCTCTACCTTGAAAACTATAGACAAGAATAAATTTCATTTTCTCTTCAGTTTTCCCAACAGAAACTGAGAACATGGGTATCGTAAATTTCGTAAAACAGCATTCCTTTGTTTGAGGCCCTGCAGCAAAATGAGGGACCTGCTAAGTGTGACCTAGCGTGATCGAGCACTTGACCTAACAGGAAACACAACGTGAATCCGGACAGGGTGGATTAGCCATTTTAACATATGAAGTAGTTCATTTAGTGAGTTTTTAAAATTTAACAAGCATATGAAGGAAGAAATTCGAAATATTTCATAATTAATAATAGAATAGAGTCATTTCACGTGCCGAATGAACAACCATATGAATGAAGTGCCAGTATAATATTAGGAATGTGACCCGAGGAGGAAAGAAAAAGAAATTAGAACACTTACTAGAATCGGCTTAACTTAGATTGCTAAATAATATGACATTTATATTTGTTTATTCTGTTCAGTTTTTATTTCCTGTGTAGCCCTTGGGCTACAGGAGTTTATATATACTAGAATATGAGGAGGGGTAGAAATTGCCATTTTTAAAACTGAAGAGTAGCAACAGTTTCGTTCGGCTTATACAGGAGGTTTAAAAAAAAAAAAAATTCGTAATTTCAATAACCATTTTTATTACACTTCGCCAAAAAAGGATAACAGCATTGAAATCATTTTGTACGGAGGGAAGGGGATTCATGGATGATCTCTGCTGAAAACATCTGTTTTGTCTCCGAGTTGTTATAACTAACGTTCCTTAAGTTTTATTTAACTAACTGTTGCAGAGTAGGTCTCATCTTCAGATGTACCTACCTCAACAATGCAGGTGTGATGTTCACTACTACCCCAAGTTTTCTTGAAAATTACAGTAAAAATAAATCTGACAAGTTGGTTACAGAAATCCACTATCATCCAATGATATTTTAACAATTTGAGGTTCAGAAAAACTGCTACAAATGAGTGGCAGATTGGAATATTTTCATCAATTCTGTTGCGTTCATTTAATAATCTCGTTACACCAAGAGCTGACCAATGGCAGCACTGGAAGGTTTGTACAAAGATACGTATTCTACTGTCATGTATTCGGCTGCTAATGAAAAATTCATCTTATCAATGATAAAAACATTGCAAACACTACACTCAAAATAATTAATATCGCGAAATATTTAAGCTAATACAGCTTTCCTATCTCATGAAATGAAGAAAACATCCAATAGCATTCACAGAGACAGTTTTTACGCCATCTAGATAGTACAGTAATCTGAAATCATCCGAATTTGGTGCCGAGTAAAAACAAAACTTTTGTGTTAAAGAAATGTAAAACAGGTTACAACAATTCTTAAAAAAAAATCTTAACATCAAAAATCATAAACTAAGTAATCCTAAAATTAGCAAACAAATCATAGACTATGTAGTTTCTTATAATACAGGGTAATCATTTTAAATGACAAGACATAAAAATGAGAATAACTTCAAGTAAAAGAGCGCTATGGATATTAAAATTCACAAGTAATAACATTCTTTATTAATTAATTCTTTAGTAACATTAATCTGTCAAAAATGTTGAAATTACCACCATACCCAGCAAAAAGCATGTTCGAAACTACTGCTTTCAGCGTGTTTGTAGTGATGCTGGATATGTCTCTGTACATTTTCACAAACTTCCAATATTAAAGGATTTTTATGGCGGCTTACGACATCGAAATTGCGTACAAAAATTACGTTGAGTGGTTTTAAACGACTGTTTGGAGGTTATTTTCACCTTGAGCTTACTGCATGCACTGCTCATAGTTTTGCAAAGATGTCGACAGATGGTGACAATATATACAGAATAAAGAATGTCATTTGTGAATTTCATCTCTCTGGCACTCTTTTACTAGAAGTTATTTGCTTTTTATAAGGTCTCATTTAAACTTAACACCCTGTACTACTTTTGAAATTAATTCATTAATTCAGATTCTGATACAACTGCTTCTACACTAAACAGTTAGTACTTCAAATATGAGGCGCCTCGGTAGCCAGGTGGGAAGGAGCAGCAGTGCGTAGCACACGCTTCTTGATTAGACCGGGATTCGAGCCCGTCACCACCAAATAACGGAGGATGCGGAAAGGTCAGGGAATAACCACCGCATATCCCGGAGCAATATGACCTTAGTTGCTAATGCTCCTAAAAACCAAATAACAAACAAACAAACTTCAAATATGGCGACCAGGCTAGCCGGGCGGGTAAAGTGCCTGCCTGGCAATCCAAAGGTCGCGGGTTCGAATCCCGCCTCGGGCTTGGATCAAAGTACTGCAAAAACCTTGGGAGGTGCATTATGGCCACAGAAGCCGATGCGCCAACAACTACAAAAAAAAAAAAAAAAACCTTCAAATATGACTGCCGTAACTTTTATAGAATTCCCCTCCCCCTCCGGTGCTAAAATAGTAGCCAATCGCTGTCAAAGTAATGGCAGTTATCATGATACTAAAAGTTAACTAGAACAGTTCAAGGCATACAGATATTCATTCACGTATCTGTCCCACCCAAGAATTCTCTCTCTCTCACACAATACACACACTAAAGAGCACGGCCAATACAAGAACAGGCTGTATGGAATCGTGAAGTGACTTCAAAGATAATAGTTCCATTAAACTAAAAAGCCAGGTTAGTATTTAAAAGACTCAATCAAATTAGTCAATCACCACATCTGGGATTTCCAAATGTTTCCAGCAGTGTGTGTGTGTGTGTGTGTTAAAAGTAGAAGTAACTTTTGATTCATTCTGTGCAAATGCAATGACAACTACAAATTAAAAAAAATAATAATAATTAAACAAAAGAGTTTCAAAAGACATCCAAAACAAACTGCAGGCTATTAATAAAAATCGATTATCAAACTAGAAGTTTTACCAGTAACAAATAAGTCAAAAAAAAAAGCGAAGGTACGCGCAAAGTAAAAACGGAAAAATAATGTTGCATGACAAACATTTTTCATTATATAAATATAAAAGTCTATTCATCTAAACCAAATACAAAACAAAGAGGAATTTCAGAGACATTGACATAACTCCAAGAGAAATGTTTCTAAAAAAAGGGGCGGATTGAAATGTAGAATAAATATATGGAAAATAATGCAACCGCATCCATCACCACCAGTACCATTCTCTTCTCTTTAAATTAAATGAATAAACAAAGGTAAAAATGCAAGGGAAGATAAAGAATAAAAGAAAATCATAGAAATTTGCACTAAATGTGATGACTAACCACAACCAAAATAGAATGAAATAAAGACATTTCAAATTAAAGGAAATGACTAATAAGCCTTTTTTCGCAGACAGGTGGAATTAATAAAGCGGAAAATATCGGAAAGCGGCCCAAAAATCAAGCAATATGCGATGTTTTATAAAAGAAATTTGTCAACATTGCAATGGTCACCAATTTTCTAGACCTAAACTAGTCTTTAGTTCGCGGATCCTTCGAATGGGTAAATTATAAAAAATATATTCTACCTGACTCAATTAGTATTAGCATTATTGGTGGCATATGATGCAAGAAAACAAGCTTATACAGAATCAGTCACTAAAATTAATTAATTAATAAAATAAAATAAAATTCCCATTTTACCTATCCATTCGCTCCAAAAGTTTGTCCAGTTCTTCTTTGAATATATTTAAGCTATCAACTTCCACAACGACAGATGGAAGTTTGTTCCAGCAATCAACCACTCACTGGCTACAGGCAAATTTTCGCAAATCTATTCTACAACTGTCTTCCTATTTGTCTTGCTATTTGAATTTATGCCACCTCAAGTGTAATCTGAGCAGCAAAAGGAAGAATCCCATAAGCACTGCGCTTTCTCAAACAATTCAAAGCCTTATACACCTCAATCAGATCACCTCGCAGGTTCCTAGTCTCCAGACGCTGCAATTTGCAGAACTTAAGCCTTTCTCGGTAAGAACAACCTTTGTTCCCCTCACCAACCTCGTTGCCCTTCTTCTGTACTCGTTCCAGCAGCTCTATAGCCTTTCTAAAATGAGGACTCGAGGCCTGTACACAGTACTCAAGGTGTGGCCTGACCATTGCCTTATACAAAGGGATAATCACCTCCTTATCCCTGCTAGCAAAGTTCCTGTATATCATTGACAAGACTCCACGAAGTGCTCTCTGGCAGCCTCTCTGCACTGCTCTGAATACTTCATATCTGACTGCAATGACCCTAGGGTCTTTTTCATTCTCCACTACTTGAGTGTGGTACCGCACAGTCGGTACGTTAATTCTTTGCAGCAATATTGAAGAGCATACTAATAGTACAATACTGTACTATTAGTATGCCACTATGTATATGCTTGTACACAGTGGCATACTAATTTCAGTACCATTTTCAATGGATATTTTTACATTCAAAAATATTAAAAACAAAGAGTGATGTTTCTGTACCGATTCAATTAAGAAATAACAAATCCTTAATAGGTGTTCAGTTAATTTGTAGCTCATAAGCAAGGGCAGATCCGCCCTTAATGGTGCGGGGGAGTACCTCTGGTTTAACTGAATAGACTTTTTCATAGTTGATTTAAATAAATCGGCTTTCATATTTATATAAACTACTCTTGTTCATCAAAGAAGCATGTACTATGCTTCTTTGAAATCACCATCCGGAAGTCACAGACCAAGTTCAAAAAGAGTAGTGAATGCGACTACGAAGTCGTACAAACCCACACAAAAGAACAGAATGGATTCTGACATACAATATATTTATGTTCCCAGGTTTGATGTATCTACTAACTTTACAACTAAATATTTTATAATTTGCAGAAATGACCACATTATACATACTAAAAATTGACTACAGAATTTCCATTATAAATCTCAAATAGGAGGTCGGGACTTTTCAGTTATCGTTTTTTTGAAATAAAGGAACGTTCACATGGAATTCGGGAGGAATTTGCAACAACTTCTTTAACCAGTAAAACAGTAGATCTATTGATCTGCCTCTCTTGATTTTCCTTCTTTCTTTTCTTTTTCTTTTTTTTTTTTTTTTTGTCTACTGCGTACCAGATGTTTGGAAAAATCAATACTTCGTTGTCTCACTATTTCGTTTTTATCTCCAAAAATGGGTACACCATTTCTAGTCACCCAATGTGTTTTCACATTAGCGTTCATTTTTTCTTAATTACTAATTCCTTATAAATTGATAAGGAAGCATTATAGTATGATTAAGAATACAAACGTGTGTGACAGTATAACTCTATTTCTTAAAGTTGAGGCGAGAAGTTGCGGATTAGAATCTAACAAGCAGGCTAAATTGCGCATGTAATTCTGTCCAGTAGCGTCGGCAGAAAACTTCACTGGGGATGGTTTCATATTTATTCCCCCCCCACACACTAATTCAGGTACGAAGCTTATTTTATATAAATAGCTGAGATCAAATATATTTAAGTATATATTAATTTTTAAAAGTATGTACACTCATAGCTAAAATTTATATCAGATCTGTTCATTTGTATTTGTTCTGGAGGTGAAGTGGGGGACGAAAGGTATAATTTTTGGGAACCTCTAGTATACAGAGTAATTAACCATGGCTTTATAACATAGATCTGTAAAGCATACTGTGTGTGTGTGTGTGTGTGTGTGTGTGTGTGTGTGTGTGTGTGTGTGTGTGTGTGTCACAGTATATACAGGATAGTAATAATTAAAGCGGGTCAATTTGACAGCTTATGTAGGTGGCAAACCATGAACTACAATTTGGAATACCGGTACCAAGACCATGTGGAAAATGAAAGGCACAAAAATATTCCGAAATGCAGTAGGCATGAAAACTATCTCATAGCATGACTAACGTATGCATCTCAGATGCAATCATAGTAGTAATCTAAAGTCAACATGGTACTGCAAATGAATCCTTGCCTGTTCTTTGTAATAAAAAAAAAAAAAAAAAAATATATATATATATATATATTTTTTTTTGAAATATTTATGAAATATTTATTAGTCATGAAATATTTAAAGAAAAAGTACTTTATCTATAACTGTAAGCTGGGGACGCTGTCCAATTGCAACAGCGACAGACGAAATCGCTGTTCGTAGGGTTTTCATGTGGTGCCACATGAAATACCATCCACTCGTCTGGTAATGACAGCTTTGCGACAACTAGATATTCATGGGCAGCTGTCTGCAAAGTCCTTCGATCCCTCCGGCAATGGTTTCCTTAGAGGATCACTATGCTCCATCCTAACTCCATATGCTCCCAACAATGCCCCGACTTCGCTCTACAATGTCTAGTTTAGAATGGAGGCAGATGACATATAGGCTTGGAATACCTTTTCGACCGATAAGACTCATTTCCGACTAAATGACAGCATGTGAATATCCATAATCGGAGATATAATTGCCTCCACGTTTTGCCAAAGACGTTCCTTTACAATACCCAAACCTCTTAATTGGACCACTCTTTTTGAGGCAGCATTCAAAAAGAAGAAAGAAGTTGTTGGATACAACACCTTTCGGACATTATGGAGATCCAACGCATAGTGCTTCTTTAGTGAAACAGCTGATCGAGGATACATTAACGATGACCATATTATTTCCCTGCATTTTACTAATGTCCGACCAACTCGTTTCCCAAGACCACGACATGCTTCAAGCAATAGTTGACCAGACTTGTTATATGAAATGATATTAGGGTGCCCCTAGAAAAGTTAAGCATGAGGTAAAAAATTACATCATCCCCAGGCATTTATAGATGACCATTGAGCTTCCAGCAACATGTGAAATGCAAATGGCTATATAACATCGGTCAATTTTATATTTATAATCTGTAACATGATCATATAAATTTTGTTGTGTGGCCAAGCAGAGAGAAATGCACCCTAGCGTCACTTTTTCGGTTCCACCCGTGCCTTTCATTTCCGCACGGTACACTGCCTGTTTATTCTAAATTATTTTTGGGCAATTCACGGTTTGCCAACTACAAGTTGCCAAAGTCATGCACTTCAATTACAATTATCCTGTACATACGTACACTCAGCTGAATCTATGAATAACACACGCACATCCCACATGCGAGTAGAAGGAACAGCAACAACCTCTATTTCGAACTTAGTAAGTTGTATTCATACAGTTTATGCCATAAAATTATAATGCCTACTGTGGTAAAAACTTAAATTAATTCTAAAAAGTTTTTAAAATTCTCTTAAGAATTAATTTGAAGTTTTTACTCCAGTTTTATTTAATTATTATTTAATCCCCCCCCCCCCCCAAGAAGAGATCACATCGTTAACCACAAAACGGCTATAAACTAGTCAGCATTCTTTTAAACAGAAATAAGAAATACTTATTTCTTCTTTGTCTTCCACCTCAGTATTATTATTAGTTTATTAATTCATTACGGCTGGCATTTATTAATTTAATATTTAATTAATAAAATGTATTACTAACTAATATTTATTAATTCTAAAGGCTAGTACGATTTCTAAACATCAGTAGTCCTCTACCCCTATTAGTTATTCCAGGGTTTAATTACGTTTTATACCATAATGCGCATAATCATTGTAAATGCCTACAAATAGGACAATTTATTTCAAAGCAGCATATTGAGATGTATCTGCCAATTCCCTTTGGTAATTAACTTTATTAAACTTAGGAATTATTAAATTTGAAGTGTGATATAATTAAAATACAGGATAATTAAATCGTTCCTTTATATTTTTAATTTTTACCCAGTGGCATGCATTTTGAATAAGTGAGTACCAAGAAGCAAAGACCAGCCACCAAGTAATGAGAAATATAGGTAATGGCGCGAATTTTACATAAATAGCAATATACTTCTCTGGAGCAGTACATTTTATTTAAAGTGCATGGTACGATACAATGGTAAAGGTTCCTCCTTCACAATGTGGGATTAATCGTTCGTAGCAAACCTAGTTTGCTACGAACGATTAATTTGCTACTAGATAGGTAAAAACCTGAACTATAAATGTTCCACAGATGACAGCAAAAGAAAGTTGGCTATCACATGAAAAAAGGAAGTCTTTTTCAGTGCTGCACTGCAAATATGCAGTATCTAAAAGTGCTATTTGTAATGTGGTTCTAACTCCATGCACACCTTCCCAGTTTTGGTAATTTCTGCGCCTCTAGGAAGGAAAGCAGGCACCCATCCGTGCAGCAGTTGACAATCCCAGTAATGATTATCTCACAAAAATGGGAGATACCAAAGCGAAGTCCGATAATTTAGGGTCTTGAGCCTCTGTCTATTTTGAACGTAATAGCAGTACTTTCATATGCTTTCTTATTTCGGGAGAACTGACTTTTTACAAGGTATCTGATCTCTTAAACTGTGAAGTTATCGCTACGAGGTGCTGTACTTATTTGGAACAAGCAGCTCAAAGTGAAGTGCAATGCTGCTTATTTGTAATGTGGTAATATCTTTTTTCCCACTTAATAGGAAAGTTTCCTTTCCCTTATTTTTATTTATTTTTTATTTTATTTATTTATTTATTTATTTTATTATTTTTTTTTTTTTTTTGTACATTCACATTGTCTATTGAGTGAAGAAATGAATGCAATTACTGCTATTATAACTAAGTTTCGATTTTGGCTTGCTTTAAAAATCGTCTAATACTTTACACAAAAAAGCTTTCAGCATAAAACAAGAGATTGCAACACATCTGCACAGGGAGGAAGGGGGGAGGGAAGCCTTGTTTATCAGAATGAATGAAATGAAATCCGATTATTTTTTTTATTCCAATTGTTTTTGATTAAATCCAATAAGACGTATTGCCGTACCAGTATTTTACACTATAATAATAAATTATCAATATTATACAACCCTATTCCCAACCAAAGTCGGCTAGAATAGATCATATACTCACAAAATGTAAAATCATGATGAACATACAAACTCTTAAAGCCTAACATATATTGATTTATAGTGAATCAATCAAAATAACTATCTTCATTATTTACGAGAGAGCGAGGGCGAAATCATCGTAAAAGGTTAGCAAATAGATACAGCACTAAATACAACGTATATTTAATTAAAATTTTAAGAATAGCATTATACGTTAGAACTTCACAATGCGAAGGAAGGAAGTGGAATGAGTTTTAATAAAAACTATATCATAATAAACTTCAAGGAAACGACAAAGATAATAACAATACAGAAAATATAAGGAAAAAACGAAAAGATGCGACTGCCTCAAATCTGGAAAGTAAAAAATTAAAGGAAATACAATCAGAATTAAGTTTTATTTATTTTTATGGGTCATGTGCTTGAAAACGACATTAACTAAAATTCTGTGAGTTTACGAGTAAATAAAGCGCAAAATCACATCAAAAAGGAAATTAAGTTACACACAGGAAAGACAGGTGGAGAAAACCTTTTAAATGTACCTTAAACGGAAATGACCTTAAAACAATCTAACTAAACCTCAGATCAGCTACTGATAAGAGAAATAATCACATCACACGGGAAGTAATGAATGCTGTCAAGCAGGTGAAGAACGAGAAAGCCTGGAGGAGAACGTGGCAATGAAATGTAAAGGCAATCGAATGGCTTGGAAGTTGTATCCACTATTCTTTATGCAAAACACTGCCAACAAGATTAGGGTAGATTCTTCCCATTTCCCCCAGGGGGGGGGGGAAATGAGTACCCAGCAAAAGCTTAATTTTCAGGGAAACTTTCCAAACAGAAAGGGTTGTAACTCTAGGATGGACAATTCGTGTTAAAGAAATAAGTTCATAAAGTGACATCTCTCTCTCTCTCTCTCTCTCTGAATAATGAATAGAGATAACTGATTTTTAAATCCACGAACTTAGAACTTTTACCTTTGCTATAAAAGAGCTATTAATGTTAAGGGGAAAACATGGGTGATAGAATTAGTGCTCTTTTATGTAAGTAAGGAAGACTCAATTCTGATTCAGGTTGTCAGAAATGTAACATTATTGAGAGAAATGTAGCAAATACTTTAGCGTATTGGTCCTGGCATAAAAATGTCTGATCTCCTGATTGACTTGTAAAGATTCGTATAATTTAAAATATAAAATTTAGTGCATCTCTTCTTATATATCATCATGTATCGCTATTTTCACTGTGGAAAAGTCGAACAATACTTGGGTGGCACCCGTGTTTATTACGCATGTTCCATTTGAATGAAAGCGATGAGAATTGTCCGAGATGATCTGGTCATGACAGAAGAACGTCTAAAGCTGTTTCCAACCCCCCCCCGAGTGAAACAACCAATATTCTTGTTTCATATGGCAGCATAAAATTGAAGATGTGCGAAAGAAAATATAATAAACAAATTCTGAATTATTTAGAGTTAAAACAAAAAAATGCACAATTGTGTAAGTTTTCAATATAATATAATAAGAAACCAAAAGTTCTGTGAACTTTCTGAAGCAAGGTACAGCGTAAATAAACGGCGATGATAGTTTTTGTAACCAAATTTGGAGCCAAAAAGATGGAAGTCGTTGAAATTTTCACCTTTTTTTAGTTCATCAACTGAAGTATGCTATTTGTGATGAAAGTTTAGGGATGATGTCGAAGTTGTTGCCGATGTGAAAAAGTGGCTTCTAGCGACTGAAGAGCTTCCATCGACATAAAATTTGACAGATTTTTGCCCATCTATTCTCAGCAACCGTACATTTTCTAAGTGGTTGACAATTTCAACATCATAATATTATCTCCACTTAATACATAAAGCAGCGTGAAATACAAAAGTATTATCTTTATATCAAAATGTAAAGATAATGATTTCATTAGTCGAAATACACCCAAGAGATGTAACTATCTTATACACCTTATTGTATTTAACTTCGTAATTAACGATATCATTAAATATAAACTGAATGGCTGACCTACAGGAAAAGTTAAACGTAAATACTTAGGAATAACACACAATTCATCCTTTTTGTTTTAAGATTGTCACGGAGGACTAAATGTTATTCAAAAGTACTGAAGCCTTCTGCTTAACTATCCAACTCTCACCTAAACTGGATGTATGGCTCCATAATATGGGATAAAGCATCGTTCACTTAAGAAAGTTGAGCTACCAGAAATATTTCATACTCAGATGGATATATGTCAAATCTAAATGCCTATTTAAATACATACCCAAATTTATTAATATACCAAGTATTCGTAATTTTCTGAGAAAATTGCCGAGTCTACATTATTGGCAAATATGTATAACTCAACAGGTTCAATTAAACATATAATTTCTTCATAACAAAGGTAATAAAATACAATAAATAAATGGAATATAGCTTTCACCAATTCAGTAACGGGAAAAGAAAGGAAGGGCCTAAGCAATATCTATCCTAGTATCCCCGTGACCTTGACATAATCTAACAAAAACTGCTTAAAGATGGTGCTTTTCATGTCCAGAGCTTCTCAGCCTTTTTTTTTTTTTTTTTTATCGCGATCTCAAAAATTAAGAAGTTCAGAAACTGATATGTTATTAATTAAATAATTCTATAAGATCCCTGACAATGAAGTGACTCAGCTAGTTTGCAAATGCTCAGTTTTGTAGCCACGCCTCCTTTATCACTATAACAAACCAAACGTCCATGAGAAACTTGCCAGATTTTTTAGAAATTTGTGAAATTTTCTAAAAATTCCTTAGGAGGCAGTGGCGTCCCCATTGGAAACCACAGATTTATCAACACATTTCCGCAATCAGATCTGAGAGCGAAGAATGATATCGGAACATACTAGCTAAAAATTCAATGGGTCCTGCTTAACACAAATACGTAATCGTAAGTTGCAGCAAAAGGTAAGAACCGTTTTATGGGACGATTGGAAAGCTCGACTAATTCCAAGTTGTTACTAAAGTAGAAATGCCTTCCTTTTAAACAAGTCCTACGTGACAATGTCTTCGCCACTTAACTCATTTGAACAGGTCTGGATTCGAATCTCGAGATTGTGGGGAGGAGAGAAAAATTCTTAAGACGTCTCTTTGACTGAGATTGTTAGATGATCTTAGGGGAAGAGTGGTAGGCCTTGCAGTGATGGTGTGTCTGATTCACTATGGTCAGGGGATCTCTGGTGCCATCGGAAATTTTGAAGTCAAAAAATTTATATACAGTATAAAGAAATTTCCCATTGATAATTTGAAGAAATGTGTGCACAGAAGGCGGGAGGGGTTTTTTGCAATAATATTTTATGTTGAGTACTGAATGAATACTGTTTTGAAATTCCATTCAGAGCCGTCTCTAGTACCAGTACTGTGCATTGTCGACAGTCAGTGGTTCAATATTAAGAGCGGAAAAAAGAATATTCTGGGTTTAAAACCCACCCAATTAATCTATTAAGCAGCATAGAGTAATATTTTGATAAGCAAGCAACCAACAAAGAGTTTTAGAACTGTTTTTCAGAACATCTGCTCAAAAGTTAAATTAATTTCCAAATAAAAAGGGAGTGAATAACACTGCCAGTCGAATTACTGGCAGTTTTCTAACCCCCATTTTTCAGTGTCTGTTTTTGTAAGTCAGCTCCCTTGCGGTTTTCAAAAGTTCATCATATTCTATTTAAAAATTTTAACTCATTAAAATATATCAACTTGATTTTAGTTTAAAAAAAAAAGAAAAGAAAAATAATGCTCGTTATAAGCGTAATCATGAAGCTAATATGTCCATTACTTTCACTCAATGGGGTTTAGCAATTATTTGAGCGCAGTTTATTTGTGAACTTCCATTTAGTGGATGCAGTCGTTAAAATTAATCTATTCAGTTAGCGGAATGTTTCCTTTTATTCATCTTACACTCGCCCGTATTTTTTTTTAATGTTAATGAAAAAAGTCACTTGGTAAGAAAGATTATGAGGGGGGGGGGTTCGTTTTTGTATAGACCAAAGAGAATTTTTTTTTTAAAAATGAAGTGTATTGAATTCGAAAGTAAACCAAATACCAAGAGAAAATGCAGAATTCCATAAAAGAAAAATTTAACACTTCATAAGTGAACCGATATGGTTATCGTTAGAATCCCCCTATAAACACAACTCTATTTTTAATGTTTTGGACAAGATAATTACATTAAAAATTATGACACTTCTTTCGTATTTTTAATGTAATTAACTTCTCCAAACAAAGTGACTACTGCTCAAATTCCACACCGCAGACTTACCTTCTTCAAAAGAGACTTCAGAGGTGGAAGAATCGTCTAGTGAACAGGACGACTGTGGTTTAAACAAAGTCCATAAGCAAACTTCAATCTTTTCTTAATCAGCAAGAATCAGAAACTTAGCAAAAATGCAATGCAAATCTCTTGATATTTGGTCTAAAAGAGAGTAGAATTTACTCTTTTACATCTTGTTACGCAGATCATTCGTTGTTTCGTTGTGTTCAGATGTGAATGGTCCCTTTTTGGGGGCAAAAAAAAACTGGTAGTGAACGCAATCCGACAGAGTCTGTTCATGAACAACCCAATGAAAATTGTTTACTTCACAACTGGCAATAAAGATTTCCGTTGTGAAGTAAACGCTCTTCTTTGAAAAAGTTGAAAATGAATTGAAGATTGAAAATGCCATGCACTTGTTCGAGAAAATTAAATAAGTGTGAAGTTACAAACTGAATCTGTAAATTCAGTATGTAGCTATCACAATTAATTCTTCTTGCAGTGCAAAGTAGAACTAACTACCCTTGCTTTTGTTATCAGCTGTCCCACAGACAAACAAACGAAGCTTTCTCTGTTCTTGCTCTTTGCGACCACAGATTGAGTATCAGTTGTAGGAAACAAAAACAAACAAAAAACAAAAGCCGCCTGCTAAATGTAAACCGCAGTATATTTTTATACATATTTGCAGTAAGGGAAAAGTCGGAATGGAACGGAACTCTTAAGTTAGTAAAGCCAATCTGAAGTTAATGTTAGAGTTAGATGTTGCAGCAATTACAAGACTAATAAAATTCACATTAAATTTATCAGCAAAAGATAAGTAACGAAAGACACTTTAATTTTCTGAAGGGAAAAATAAAAAAATTGCATCCAACCAAACATACAGTAGCGAGAATTTCTACAGGCGAGTAAAGGTCATTCACTAGCCATTTCGGTATGCATTCACGCTACAATTCCACCCCTTTTCGTCAACAAACTGTGGTCTAAAAAAAAGTAAGCTGTAGGGTACCACGAATTATGTGAGTGAAAGATATACGGAGAGAAAGACCTTTAGCTGCCTAAAGAATTTCTCTCCATTATTTCTGATATCTCCTATTGCAGGATAAAATATGCAATTCATTATAGAAAGATCCAGCAACGTTTTACACAGCTAGTTTTTAAATTTCAAAATAATAATAAATTTCTCTTTTAATGTTTAACACATTTGTCACAATTTATGATCAACATTTTTCTGAATCCTGGAAAAAGCATCTGGAACAAAAATCATAGAGAGATGTACGATTAAGATTAGAAGCAGCTTAGAGTTGCAAATATAGCAGGATATAACTTGCATATCCGATCTAACCTCTTCTTGGTTAAACTAAGTTGTCCATGTGAAATTAACTTGACAGTGACTTCCAGCAGATATAAAAAAAATAAAAATAGTCCAAGGTCTTTATAAGGTTTACTAAGTAATTCTGTAGATATTATATAAAAACCTTTTTCAACCTTTCTCTCTCTCTCTCTCTCTCTCTCTCTCTCTCTCTCTCTCTCTCTCTCTCTCTCTCAATGGACCAACGAGCAGTGGAAGTCAGTTATTTTCTCGGATGAAAAGAAATTCAACCTGCATGGCTCCAATGGGAGACAAACGTTTCGCTGTAGACGTGGTGAAAAATCCAGTTTGTATGGTGTCTACAGTGAAATTCACTACCAGCCAAATGATATGGGGGTGCATTTCGTATCACCTGCAGTTTATAAAAAGTTCCGTAAATGCCAATGGATACCTGGCTAAATTGAAGGCAAAATTCTGCCAACCATTAGAGACCATTTCAACCTGCCAAGTAACCGCATCTTTCAGGACGACTCTGATCCTTGTCATCGGGCGAAAAGTGTAAGTAGGCACCCCTGTAGTTACTTTAGCTTTATTTCTGCATTAGAGGTTCGACAGTAATGTGTTTACATTTGTTACAGGTGAAAAAATAGTTGGAAGAACGGTCCATTACAACTTTTACCTGGCCAGGAAACAGCCCGGACCTGAACTGTATAGAGAACTGTTGGCATCGTGTGGAATCTGCAGTTGCCAGAAAGAAACTCAAGACCCTTCGTAAACTTCAGGAAGCCACAATTCGTGCTTGGAACCACGAACTATCAGTTGATTATATTCAGAAATTGATCTTGTCAATGCCTCGAACTGCTGTCATCAGGGCCAGAGGCGGTTCAACTAAATATTACTTTGCACCCCTGAAATTTTCATTTTGTTTTCCATTTAAAATGATAAACTGATAATTTCAAATGATAATTGTCGTGTTTACCAAATCAGTTGTGTATAAAGGTTACAAATGCTCATTTTGGAATAAAATATTTTGAGAGCACCTGTCAAATACAGGGTTGTTAAAATTAAAGCATCCCTATGTAGAGGGCTCAAGAGCAAGTTCTAAGGCTCGTACTGAAGAGAAATTTGGACAACAGGTACAAGAAAGAATGCGCTCAACATTATTGGAAAAAAATAATTAGTTACGATTATGCAAATAACTGACGTTATTTGCATAATCGTAAGTTATTGCCACAGCGCCACTACTCAGCTCTACTGTACTGTATAAAAGCAAAGCAGTCTCTTCAAAATCATACAGTAGATGATTGCCTGCACTACAGCAGCAATGCCAACAACGTTGCAGGAAAAGGCGCTATTAGTGAAGCTATACTATCAGAACAGCAACAATGCAGCTGCGGGTATCAGAGAATTCCGGCGTCAGAAGCGCATAAGGCCCACGTGGACCTATGACTGTTTGTGCTGTCCGCAAAATGATTGCGAAATTTGAAATGACAGGACATCTTAAAATAAATAAATTTTCTGTTTATACTCCAGCACGACAACCAAGTCAGTAGAGTTTACAATTAATCGTCAATACAAATATTTATCGTATTTAGTAGTAAGGGGCTTGAACCCCGGTTCACTCAAGGAACGCGTGCTATGCACTCTTTGAGTGCATAGCACGCGTAGTCTTTAAGATGTCCTGTCATTTCAAATTTCGCAATCATTTTGCGGACAGCACAAACAGTCATAGGTCCACGTGGGCCTTATGCGCTTCTGACGCCGGAATTCTCTGATACCCGCAGCTGCATTGTTGCTGTTCTGATAGTATAGCTTCACTAATAGCGCCTTTTCCTGCAACGTTGTTGGCATTGCTGCTGTAGTGCAGGCAAACATCTACTGTATGATTTTGAAGAGACTTCTTTGCTTTTATACAAATTTAACACTTCATAAGTGAACCGATATGGTTATCGTTAGACTCCCCCTATAAACACAACTCTATTTTTAATGTTTTGGACAAGATAATTACATTAAAAATTATGACACTTCTTTCGTATTTTTAATGTAATTAACTTCTCCAAATAAAGTGACTACTGCTCAAATTCCACACCGCAGACTTACCTTCTTCAAAAGAGACCTCAGAGGTGGAAGAATCGTCTAGTAAACAGGACGACTGTGGTTTAAACAAAGTCCATAAGCAAATTTCAATCTTTTCTTAATCAGCAGAATCAGAAACTTAGCAAAAATGCAATGCAAATCTCTTGATATTTGGTCTAAAAGATAGTAGAATTTACTCTTTTACATCTTGTTACGCAGATCATTCGTTGTTTCGTTGTGTTCAGATGTGAATGGGCCCTTTTTGGGGACAAAAAAAAAAAAAAAAAACGTCAGGCCTTGGCGTTCAACTAGGTAAAGGTCGAAAACGAGTAGACCCCTCTCGTGTGGAAGATGTGGTTATGGCTGTCGTGGATTTAATAAAGTCAATCTCCATGTGGTAGCATAAGTGTGCCAGCAGTTTCTCGTGAAGTGGACATGCCGTATTCCACTGTAAGGCTAGTAATGCGTCAGTTGTTGCGGTACTATCCTTAAAAATGCACATGATCCATAAAAATACAGCATATCCATAAAAATACAGCAGCTAAAAGAATGATGATGCATATATTCGTTTCATATACACACTTCAGTTTCTGGCGCGAATGACAGTGGATATCACTTGGCCATGGAACATCCTTTGGAGTGATGAAATCCACTTCTGATTAAATGGACAAGTGAATACGCACAACTGTCGCATTTGGGCAACAGAAAACCCTCGAGTTATCCAAGAGGTCCCGTTGCATTCTCCAAAAGTGTGGCCACATTCATGATTGAGTGATATTTTTTTGAACAGGTAACACCGACTGGACCCCGCACCTGTTCCGTCACTGGATAGCGATATCATGAAATGTTGGCAAATTTCGCAATACCATAGCTGCAACAACGTGGGTGCCTTCAGGATACCATATTTATGCAAGATGGTGTGCCACCCCACATCCACCGTTGTGTCCAAAGATTGCTAAGACAACACTTTACAAACGAACGGGTCATCAGACATTGTTTCCATACATCTTGGCACCCCGATCACCGAACCTCAACCCCATGCGACTTCTGGTTGTGGTGTTTTTTGAAGAACCAGGTGTATCGGAAAGGAGGTCAAACTCTGGCAGATGTGAAATATAGCATTAGACGTCATGTGCTGGCTATTCCAGTTGACATGTCACGTTCTGCTGTAGAAAATGTTGTTCTTCGAATGGAAACTGTTGTTGACCAAAATGGAGGACACATTGAACAATTGTAGTGCTGTTCAAGTGATTTGTATTGCCACAGCGCCATATAATGACAAATTTTGTAACTATTTTTTTTTTCTCCCAATAAATGGCGAGCGCATTCTTTATTGTACCTGTTGTCCAAATTTCTCTTCAGTACAAGCCTTAGAACGCGCTCCAGAGCCCTCTACATAGGGATAATTTAATTTTAACAACCTTGTATTACTTAGCTTTGCCTTAACTATTAATAAATATCTTTTGTTTATATTTCTATTTGTGATGCTAGTCATTAAAGTAATATACTATTGCGAAAAAATGTTAGAAATGTGAAATTCCTAGGTGATGCACTTTGTTTTAACACAAGAGTATGATAATCAACTGGCTTTCTTGAACAAATAGCAAACACATAGAACGTAACAGAAGTCTGTGTGTGGAAAGACACCGTTTACAGGACAATGATTCCACTGGAAAGTTGTAGTCCTAATCGCAATGGAGTTCTATGAAACTGTAGTAGTTTCCTAGGAAACCCACAATCCTTAAAATATATTAGTATGCCTTTTCGTTAACGCTTCAACTTTCTCACTTCGTCCTGTAAGAAGTACCGGGTATCTGCGAAGAGCAAGATTACTTTATTCTTCACTGTGAACATTTTGAATCATTATAAGGTTTAGTCGAAAATTTCATTTACAGAATTAAAGTAAAAAGCTTAAATTTTAATACTATTAAGTTTGTACTAATCCATTTCTTGCAAAATGTATTGAAACTGTAAAGTAGGCCGAGCTTATACAGTGAAAGCAGAAATATTAGAAAAATTAAAGTCAAATCATGTAGAAACATTCTAAACTGGTTCATTGTTCTTGTGTAGGCAGGATATTTGTGAACCAAAGAACTATATATATATATCCCCCCCCCCCCTAATTATCCAGAGCCTTCTTTATAATTTCGAAATATAGTAACTTACTTTCTGTTTTCCTAATTATATTTTGAAATTGAAAACTGATATTTGCATGGGCAAATATGTGATGTTACCAATTGTTGGTAACAAACCACATCTAATATTCCCTGATTACAGACTCAGGTTATATAGATTTAGTGGCTTAAATATTTTTTATTGAAAAGAAAAGGTTTTTTTAGTACGCCCTTAACTTCTTTTTGAGATACTGTTAATTATTTTACATTTACATAGAAAACTTATAAATCTAGCAAGGTTAATGAAGTTCAATGTTTACAGCAAAACAATTTGTTTTGTGGAAGAAGCCATGAAAATATTAGAGTCCATGCTCCAGACACAGTACGTTTTTTTTCCCGAGGCAGGCTACATTTCACATTATTATTTTATGTAAAATAGTCAGGGGTATTTGGAACGATAAAACAGTTTATTATACCTTATTTCATACCATAGTTTCAAGACATACCATGGTCCTTGAGGTTGTCACAGACATTCTCTCAGATATCCCAGACAAGCTGTACTTGCTACCTAGGAGTCTAAAACGCTGATGGAACTGATATTCGGGTGACACTCAAGTCAAGTGGGCCCAATTTCAGTGAAATCCGGACGGTCTGTGGCAGCCAAATCCTCTGCTTGCACCTTCACGATGGTGGGACTGTTAGTAACCCTGGGTATAACCTCCATGTACAAAAACATGGTGGGTGACAACCCAGATGTGAACCAACGTAAGCAGGGGTCGAGGTGTGGCGCCCACACCACATGGAGGAATGCCGCCCCTCTGTGTTACTAGGCAGTAATAGGTGGTAGATGACTCTCATCAACCGGTGCAATACCACCACTTTGCTTATTAGAGAACTGAAGTGGTGGAACCCATGTTTAGTCTCTAGAGCTAAGTTCCGGTCAACCTTTCCCCATCTCTTCCATCATGCAGTATGATTGATGACTTTTGAGGTTATGATGAACATCGTGGAGAGATCCAATATTCCTTACATTTCTAGGGTACAGCTCTAAAACGGTGTTCGCAGGCCGGCTGCTAGTTAGTACACCGGACCGAACCTATTGGTAACTCTCTAGGAGGCTTCCGGATCAACTAGTGTATAATCTTGCTACCTCTACTCTGCCAGATAGTGATTGGAGGGAGTCCGAGTAGTGTGTATGCGGGGGATCATTGTCGAGGCCACGTTATGTCAAGGATCTGGGTATATTCTTACCATGTGTATGCCATATCCAAAAATTTCATTACTTCTTACAGCATGTCCCACCCACTTTTTCTTACCATTGAATACACTATGAATTGCCAAACTAATAGAGTAAGCTTATCTGCGAAAAGATCTAAACCTCCCAAACACTTCCTAATTCATTTCACAAATATACGTGGTCTCAATTCTAATCTCATTGATATCCATTTCCACTTGCAGCCTGCCAAACCCCAATACACTTTTTCTGACAGAATCTCAGTTATCGGTTTATTCAACTACTGCTCATCTCAGTTGATCAAATTATTCGCTCTATGATTCCTTTTGCCTCAAAGGTGGAACTTGTGCATATGTCCGTTCAGATATTCCCTGTCAGAGACTTGGTAATTTGGAATCTTCTCTATTCGATCTCATCTGGCTTGAAATCTCTCTACCTCATTGCGTCAAATTCATCTGTTGTCTTTACCGTTCTCCCAACTCCACTAATCACTTGGAGCTCTTTGACTTCCTCTCTTTGCAACTTGACTTTCTCCAGTCCAACTTTCCTAACTGGGAGGTAATTTTCCTTGGTGATTTTAATGTTCACAACTCCAGCTGGCTTCCGTTTTCTATTCACACCGACCCAGCTGGTCGAGATGCCGATGCTTTTGCAATTACTAATGACCTTGGACAGATTGTTCATTTACCTACAAGAATACCGGAAAATTCTAATCATACAGCCAACACGCTTGATCTTTTTCTCACAAACAACCCTTCTAAGTACATGGTCGAAGTGAGAGGTCATTTAGGCACCTCAGATCACAACTTGGTGATTGTCTCTTCTACAATGGAGCCTTTATCTCATGGCAATTCCCAACCTCGTATTGTTTGGCATTACGAAATCTTTATTGCAATAATTATTATTATTGCAATAAAGATTTCTATTACAAGAATGAAAAATGGGATGACCTGCGAGATTCCTTTTCTTCTTTTCCCTGGTCGGATTACTGTTTCAAAACTTCTGATGTCAACAACGTTTGCTCAGATCATGTCAGTGAAATTATTCTTGCAGGAATGGAATCCTTTATTCCGCAATCCGCTTTAAAATCTCGTCCTTTATCTAAACCTTGGTTTTCCAATAAATGTGCTAAGGCTGTTCAAGAGAAGAACGTTGCATACCATAATTGGCTTGTTTCTAATTCTTCAGTTTCATTTTCTGCCTACACCAAAGCTCGCAACAACTGTAAAGCAGTTATTAATCAGTCCAAACTAGAGTTTGAACAGGCTAAGAGTAGAAAACTTACTTCTTGCCTTAATAGTAGCCGAGCATTCTGGTCTCTTGCCAAAGCTATTGGCCGCAACTTTTGCCCATCTCTGCTCCCATCTCTGTCCAAACCAGATGGTTCTGTTGTCACTTCGGCCATGGATAAAGCTGAACTGCTAGCATCCCATTTTTTTTCCAACTCACGTATTCATGATCTTGGTAAAACACCTCCCACCATTCCCAACACGCTCCATTCAATGCCTCCTGTGGTCTTCTGCCAAAAGGATGTCAGAAGGATTTTGACGAACCTTGATGCTAAGAAAGCTTCAGGTCCTGATGGTATTTCTCAAATTGTTCTCAAAACCTGTGCTCCTGGCTTTGCCGCCTTTTTTCACTTTCTTATTCCAAAGGTGTTTTTGATTCTTCTTGAAAATTTGCTCTTATCCAGCCAGTTCCTAAAAAGGGTGACAAATCCCTCCGATCCAATTATTGTCCCATTGCAATTACTTCTACTCTTTCTAAAGTAATAGAGAAATCGATTTAACCGCCAACTCTTAAACCTACCTAGAAACCTTCCGTCTGATCAACGATCACCAGTACGGATTTCGTAGGTGTCGATCCACTGATGATACTCTGGCTTATGTTACACATTTATGGACTAATTCAATGGAAAGGTTCGGTGAAACACAAGCTGTTGCTCTTGACATCTCAAAGGCTTTCGGTCGTGTTTGGCATAAAGGTCTTCTAAACAAGCTTCCATCTTATGGTTTGCCAACTGTTTTTTGTAATTGGTTATCCAGTTTTCTCTCTGATGGCTCACTGAGAGTGATGGTATATGGCTCTGTCTTCTAACTTCTCCACTAATGCCGATGTCCCCCAAGGTTCAGTTCTTTCCCCCACTCTTTTCCTCTTGTACATTAATGACCTTCTTCCATTGACTGGAAATCCTATCCATAGTTTTGTCGATGATAGCACATCGCATTCCACTTGCCATTTTAAGAAACCTTGTTCTGCTCAATCAACTTCAACTTCTCGAAAATCTGCTACCAATTCCTTAAATGCCGATCTCCAGATAATTTTCCAGTGGGGCAAAGACAACTTACTTGATTTCAATCCTTCTAAAACTCAGTCCTGTCTTATATCTCGCAAAAAGGATTCTTCTGCTCCTATGGTTATGTTTGGTGACACTCCGATTTCTAAGCAAAATGATATCTCTTTTAGGGATTACCCTGACTTCTAATATCTCTTGGCACAAGCACATTACAAATATTGCTTCCTCTGCATCTAAAAAACTTGGTTTTCTCTTTCGCTCTTGGCATTACTTTTCTTCCAAACAGCTGTTCACTCTATACAAATCGAAAATGCGCCCTACCATGGAATATTGTTCCCACAGTTGGGGCGGTGTCCCCAAAACCTCTCTCAGGCTTCTTGATTCCGTTCAGAAGAGGCGGAAGAAGACAGTGGTAATCAATGGACACTGCTCATCGTGGACTAATGTTATTAGTGGATTCCCTAGGGGTTCAGTGTTGGGTCCATTGTTGTTTTCTGTATTTATAAATGATATTGATGATGGTATATCA
Organism: Mastigoproctus giganteus; assembly: GCF_048544385.1. Taxonomy (NCBI): domain Eukaryota; kingdom Metazoa; phylum Arthropoda; class Arachnida; order Uropygi; family Thelyphonidae; genus Mastigoproctus; species Mastigoproctus giganteus. The sequence goes on along the minus strand of NC_143581.1, from coordinate 21,238,425 downwards.
AGCTTAATGTCCAAGTTTGCAGACGGTACGAAGGTTGGCAGGGTTGTTAAGGACACCAATGACAGTACGCTGCTGCAATATGATCTAGAAAAGTTGAGCAGATGGGCTGAGATGTGGCAAATGAAATTTAACATTGACAAATGTAAAGTACTACATATGGGAAGCAGTAACCCCAGAGTAACGTATCAACTCTGTGATACTATACTGAGTGGTAGAGAATGAAAAGGACCTGGGGGTAATTATGCAGGCAGATATGAAGTTTTCTGAGCAGTGGAGACAGTGTGCAAGAGTACCTCATGGTGTCTTGTCAATGATATACAGTAATTTTTCTAGCATCGATAAGGTGATTATCCCCTTTTATAAGGTAATGGTCAGGCCACACCTTCAGTACTGTATACACAGGTCTGTACAAATCGCAAATCCGCCCCACCATGGAATATTGTTCCTACATCTGGGGTGGTGCCCCCAAAACCTCTCTCAGGCTTCTTGATTCCATTCAGAAGAGAGCAGTTAGGTTAATTAATGATTCATCTCTAACAGAGTCTCTCCACTCGCTTTCTCATAGACGTACTGTTTCTGCTGCATGCCTCTTCTACAGATATTTCCATGGGCACTGTTCTTCTGAATTGGATTCTATAATTCCCGCTGTCTCTTTCAAAATAGTCCGAACACGTGCCGCCACCAGCCAACATCCATTTACTGTCCAACTTCAAACTCACAGAACCAACTTTTCATCTTCCTCGTTTATTCATTCAACTGCTGTTTTCTGGAACAACCTTCCTTCGTACGTATTTCCTGAAAATTACAGTCTACAGAAGTTCAAGTGTAATGTCAACAAATATATCCTTTCGTCTTCTCAACCTGCAACCCAAGCACGGTACTAAGTACTATAGGTTCCAATACCTCTCGTGTTTGGGGTTTACATAAAAAAAGAAAGAAAAGAAAAGAAAAAAGAAAACTGTACGACTTTCTCCCAAAACGCACGCCATTATCATATTCGAAGAACCATAGAGCTACAAGATGTTCACCAAAATTTTGTAACTATGTGATCGTTTGAGTGATTTGGAACACCGTGCATTTTAAGAAAACTGTATAATTTTTTTTTATAACATTTTGACAAAATGTTATCAAAAAAACATTTTGACAGTTTTAACGATTATGTTAAGATACTTGAATACGTTTACTTAAAAACATTTGGGCGCATCGCTGAAAAGCCAATGGACAAAAAATATGGTTGATCTGTTATTTTAAATACAATTTATTTTATTAAGATAAGATTCCATGATAATACAACCGACGCAATGCTCCTGGTAATTGTTACAACAGAACAATTTTTTTAATATTTCTTATAATACTGAAAATACAGAATTTTTAGTAGAGGATACTCCCAATGTTTGCGTTTATCTGGAGCGTCTGTTCTTAAACCAGCCAGTAATCTGATGGAACAGAATTGCTTTGCCTTTGTTGTTAGGAAGTCGACTTCTTTTCATTATTCTCCCTTGTTGGGAAGTTTCTTAAATTTGTAATAAATAAATACTGTAATCTGTTTGTTTTGGCAGTGGCAAATTTAATAATTTAGGGCGCATTTCAATTTTGTCTTCTAAAGCTTTCCTTTAGAATAAAATTTCATTCCGTTGGTAAACGTTCAACACACGGACACCGCACAGAAAACACTTCGACAATCAAAGAAAAAACGATGTCTTGGATATACCTGCATGATTTTGCTCCTCATTATCATAGTCAGACGATCAGGGAAGTAAAATTATTTCATAACTCTTTGAAAGAAAAGTTCTTGAACACGACACCAGCAACTGCCGAAGTTGAAAACTGATTTTCTTTTATGACAGCGTCTTCGTTATAGAGCTGTTTTAGAATATTCAGCGAGGTAGGTAATGCCACTAGAATTCAGTAATCTGTCTGCAGGATAAAATACATTTAAAAAATTCAAATGGGATATATATTTACTCTATTAGGCTAAATCATGAAAATCGGTTTGGTAGTTGTTTTTTTTTTTTCTTTTTTTTCCCTTCCTCCTCCTTTTCTTCCCTCTCCTGTATAACACAAATCACTGTTGTAGGCATAGGTGCAAGGAAAGAGAGACGAATTCCTTGAGTATTGTAAACTTGTTTCTGATCAAGTTCTTTAATATAGTTAAAGGACGGCTAAAGAAGAATTATGATCAAAGTAAGAACTGCACATGGAATAGGTGCTGAAGTTAGATGTGACCATTATTAAGTATGCAGGAAATATAAAGAGAACCGGTTCTGATAAATTCCAAATTGCAGGTGACGCAATACTGGTAAGCTGACGGCTACACAAAATTATAAGAAAATAGAGGATATTGCCAAACATACAAGTTGGGAAAATTAACAATGGTTTGTTAATGGAATTTCTGTTCTGAATATAAGTCACTTATTGAACACTAAAGAAAGAAAACCTAGGACAGACATGAACTGACATGATTTTCTGAAGCGTAACACTTTTCTTTTTTTTTTTTTTTTTTTTTTTGGAAAAGTAATATCATATGGAAGTTAAGTCTGTCTAAGGAGTAATGTCACTTTAAAATAATATAAAGGTGGGTTTTAACTGGCATATTCCTCTCTCATACAAAAAGGGGCTCACTCACACTTTTGTCCTTCCTAATTGGGTTCCTTTCCTTACTATTCATGCTACTTCCTAACAGCCTGGCAGATCTACCGCTATCTTGCACATTCTCATTATTTTCTGGCAGCATTTTCATCACAGTTATCTTAGAAAACCGTTATCGTACTGTTTTTCTTATCACTCAATACATCGGCATCTTCACATCTATTAATCTTCTGCAGATGCTCCATAAGATTTTAAACTGTTCCATTGCCTTCATCCTCATCCAAACTACTGTGTTTGTCCTCGCATTCCACAAACTGCAGATTTGTTTTTTTTTTTTGTTTTTTTTTTCATTCATTCCTATACTTCCTCTTCCATGCTTCCTCTACCACATTCCAAACTTACTTATAGTTGAACTGCACTGTCTCTGCTGAAATGTTGCAAACAGCTACTCAGAGAATGTCACTTTCCATTATTCTAAATATTCCAATGACAGCGATAAGGAACAAATACTAGTTCAGTGTAGACCAAATTTGTTATTCAAGTAAACTGTCTTCAATCCAATTCTTGTTACTATTGCCCACTCACTAATTTCTTATTCTCCTATTTACTTAGTCCCTAATATATGACAACCTAGCGGTTGTCATATATTAGTCTGCGTATATGACAACCTAGCGGTTGTCATATACGCAGACAATTATTAGAGAATTTAATGGATTCTTTAAACTTATATTTAAATAATAATAATTTCATCATAATTTTATTTATAGATTTGACTAAAGCTTATGACTTAATAGATATCCCTACATTGCAAAAAAAAAACAAAAAAAAACTGAAATATAGTATAAGGGGAAGATTTAACCAAAAGAAAAATAACAGTTGAATAACAGTTAATAAAAGAGGGGTACCTCCAGGAACTCATGCAGGGCCAATAATGTTCAATATTTATATAAAAGCTTATGCAGATGATATAATCTTATATACAGTTGGAAAAAATTAAACAAACATGACTTATGATTTACAGCGGAATCTTATTCATTGGCAGAGTTGGCTACATTTTTCCTACATGATAATAAACTAGCATTCAGTTTTGAAAAAAAAAAAAAAAAAAAATTTTTTTTTTTTTTTTTTTTTTTGGTAATCAAACCTCCTCATAAAATTCTAGTCATCCTTTTATTAAAATACATAAAGAATGCCTTCATGATCAGAATTTCCAAAATTACAAATGTTAAACTGTGGAAGAAGTTTCAAATCATCGTTACCTTGGGTTACGGATTGACTAGTCTTAGCTAGGCAATTCATATAACGAATTTATATTAAAAAAAATAGGATTTTATGTATATTTTTTTTTTTTTTACTATATTAAGAATTAGTTAAATCTCAGAACAAAAGTTACCTTATGTTATGCATTAGTGGACTCCCAACTTCATTATTTAATTAATGTATGAGCACGAGCAAGTTATCAGAAGTAAGGGTAATAAAGAACTTCAATTAGCAGGATTTTGAAACATAACTGGAAAGAATATTTGGAATGACTCGAATAAGAGAAGGTAATTTTTGTTAAAATATAAAATCCTTTATCTAGTTCAAAAACTGCAGTTAAACTAAATTTTGAAAAATTTGGACATTATTTTTAATGGATTGAATGAGCAAAGGAATTTTTCACATAATTTAAGAAATCCAAAAGCAATTGTTTTGCCTCACATTAGGGTACTGAGATTTGGAGAAAGGCATACAATGAATATAATTAACAATTTGTTGGCTAGTGTTTGATTCAGGAGAAGTATCCCATTTCCAAATTAAAATATTTAATAAGAATTAAATTTTTGATTCTTAATAATTCAGTGGATTAGAGTTTTCTTGTATATAAAAAGTACTCTCTGTTTACGGTGTGGAATGTATTATGTGTAGTAATTTCCTTTTTCTTTTATTTTTTTCCTTCCTCTCTTTTTTGTTTAATAAAAAAAAAATTTGTTTGGAAAACTGTTTTATTTGATGAATTATAACTTGTTGCCAAGAAATTTAGTTTTCTTAACAAGTTTATTTATTATAAACAAATCTTTTGATGAATAAATTGTATTGTATCATTACTATTATTATTAATCAAAGTATTGTAATACAATTGTTGCAGTTGAATCACGTTAGCATAACTAATCAAATGACACTAAAAGTTCAAGTGTTTCTGGTCTAGATGCTTTTCTTAGGCCCTTTTTAAAGAAGCGTACTATTTCCTTTGCTCCTTCTATCTTGTTCAACTGTATTTTCGTAGTGGTTATGCTTCTGATTTTAAGCAAGTCGCTAAAGTTTTTGAAACATTAAGTTCTCAGTGTCTAATCCTTCATTCTTTTATCGATGTTATGCATACAGCTTTCTTTAGACAACTCACTCTCATTTCGGTTCCAGCAGTGTATCATATGTATTTGATTCCGTTCATCCGGATGTTGTTCATCTTTAAACTTTCTATATATGGTATTCGGTTTCTCTTTATTGAATCTGCTTGAACAGCTACGGTCATTATCAGATGAAGGAAGACGTCAATTCCTTCTGCTGCATCACATGGCGTCCCACAAGGTTCTCATTTAGGTCCTCGTCTATTTGTTGTTCGTTTAATGGCGCATTGGTAGCTATGGCTATAATATGTCCATATCAGGCTTTACAAAGTACATTTATTCCATCATGTAACAAAGGCGTCAAAAAACATTTATTGATTGCTTTTAAGAAAGTAAATAGTTCTGCAATGTCCTACCTCTCCCTAGTACACGCTGTAATGTTTAAAAAAAAAGTCCTCAAGATTCGAGAGAGGGAGAACTAAAGATCAATCTTCGTTCTTTTGGATAGATTGGAACATCTATTATTAAATTAACTGGGATAATTTTGGAACTGTGGGAGGTAATTCTTTGTAAGAAGGTAGCTGTGAATACGTATGGAAGCTGTGAGTACTGGACAATACATATCTATGTACGTCGTCCAGTATTCATAAATCTATGGTCTGCGGCTGGAACTTTAAAGAAAGGCGAGATTGGATCGACAGCGTTTTTGACATTATAATTGGCGCATTTACTTCCTGGGATTGCTATATGACCCGGAATACGATTGATCATTTAATTAAAGTTTGGTACCTGCATTCGTTTTTTTGCAGAAAATCCGAACCATTCAGATTTTTTGCAAAAGGTGACTAGAAGGGCATGCACAGCACTGAAAGAATCTGTATATATATATAATAGGGGTGTTTTTTTTTTTTTTTGTGAAAATTCATTAATGTTCTTCAAGGCTAGAAATACGGCATATAGTTGTTCTGAGGAGCACACGCTGCATTCCAACCGGAGTTAGGAAATTTTATTACCTGGAAGAATCGCACCTGCTCCAACTTTACTATCCTTTTTGGTACCATCGGTATACACTTTGGTAAGGCCGTGAAACTGAGCCATACACAATTACTCGATGTTCATGCTTGGAATAACATATTTACCATACTGCTGAAATTGTTACAATCATGAATAATTTGTTTCAACTTTTCGTTACTGAAATCCACTGTCTGGCTAGATTTTGTAGTCGAATACCAATTGGTGTGTTTAGAAGTGGTTTGTTTCGATATAGGTTTTCCCAAGGAGGCTTGGAAAACGGGAGGTTTGGGAGACATTATTTTGGCTGCATAACTCAGGATTAGTGCTTGCCTGCGGATACATAGCGAGGGTTCATTGGCTTCTGTGCAGAGACTCAAAATGCGATGTTAGAAAGTGCCTAGCGCGATGCACAAGGCATCATGTTGCATAGGATCATGCTATTTCAATACATTTTCCTTATCTAAGGCATAAACTGGAGCCCCATAACCTAATTTGTACCTGATTCATGATATAAAAGTACAGCCAGGCCTCGCATATCGCGAGTTCGATTAATGCGTGTTTCAGTTACCGCTATTTGAAAAAATTATACCACTTTTCACTTTACACGATGAAAATTTCCAGTTAACGCGATTTTTTTTTTTTTTTTTTTTATGTAGTAGTTGAAAAAGATTTGAATCGTGCGTTAAGCCTACCGCGCGTCAGACGGGAAATAAACAAACGTTTGCCTGCTGCCCGCCTCAGTGTGTTCCATCCACAATCGGAAAAAGACGAGTTACTTGTTTGTCTACCGCTAATAAAGTCAATGCAGACTTGCATTTAAAAATTCAAATTTTTAAATGAGCCAGATGAAATTGTAACCACGAAGGAGATGACGGTAAAAGAACTAGATGAAATCTTTCGTATCGCAGAGAATCTCAAACAAAAGGTTTGAGGTTCTCTGCGATATTTATTTCGCCAGGGCCCAGAGAAGATTGTTGTCCGCTATCGGAAATTGATTGATGAAAAGAGAAAGCCAACACTGTTCAAATATTTCCGCAACAGTCATTTCTTCATTGTGTATTTTATGTCAGAGGTTACCAAACTTTCTCGGTTCATGGCGCTCTTAGTGTCTCAGTGCCGTGAAAAAGTAATTTTTTCACGGCGCACCCAGACCAAAATAAATACCTAACAGTTCCGTTTAGTAAAGGTAAAGTGCAGCCATTATCAACCCACTGCAGGATGGAAGCCTCCTCAACAATTCATGCTGAGGGAAATGGCCATAATCTGCCACGCTGGTCCAGTGCGGGTTGGCAGATCGACCGTATTCAGCAGTCAGGGGCTTGAACCCCGGTCTACTCAAAGAGCGTGTGCTACTGCACTCCCGCTCCTAACCACTCGGCTACGGAAGTTTAGTAGTTAAGTCCAAACAACTTAAGAAATGTTGACACTGAACTACCTCAAGCTAGTAGTTCGCGCGGTATCCGACAGATGTCGAGTATTGCTGTGTTTCCCTCGAAAATTTAAAATATTCCGTGGCGCAGTTTGGGAACCGCTGTTTTATGCAATAAACATTTAATCCATAATTATTTTCATTATCTTTTACATTGTATACAGTTAAAAAGTTATTTAAAAGGTATTTTTAAAATTCTTTATAGACATTCCAGAAGGTCAAGGACCAATTATAATTTTTCCTATTGATTATATTCGATTAACGCGTTTCCGTTTTGCGCGATGCGCTCGCGGGACGAATTAATCGCGTTAATCGAGGCCAGCCTGTAGTGTGTAACGATCTGCACTCAAAGCCAAAGAAGATAGATACTGTTCTACTGTTCTAAAGAGATTTAATTTCTTTAATTAAGTAGTACAAATGTATTTAATGATTCAAAAGGATAACAACTCATCAAATAAGACTCCTAGATATTTGATATTATGAATGAACGGGATTTACTGAAGACCCAGTCGTTATAAAGATCTGGGTGTAATAATCGCTTCCGACAGAAATGAATTGCAGCTGCTTTTTGTTTGGAGAGACAGTAACCACTGTTTTTGCCCAATTTTCTAACTTGCTTATGGTACTCTTTAACTGTCTTTCTTCTTGGCATGTTTTAAGAATGGCATGAGACAGCATGATCATCAGCATAAAGATATGCCTCAACTGCTTTAGATATTCACTTACTAACGTAGTTAATTCTTAGTGCAGAGAGCCTGGCACTAAGAACAGAGCCTTGAAGAACTCCTTATATATGTTTGGGAAACATAACTTCTATATATTTGTTTGGGAAAGTATATTGCGAAACTAAACTTGAGAGAATTTATTATTTAAGAAGTGTTGGATAAATTTTGGAAAGTGGCACGTCAAACTATGTTCTTGAAGGATTCCGTATCGCCAGGCTCTCATAGGCTATTTCAAATGTATGTTTTTGCCATGAGACCAGGTGTTTACCTATTTTTGCGAAAATCATAGCGATTTATAACTCAATAAGTGGTGGGCTTCGAAGAACCATGTAAGTCGCAAAGGTTGATTATCTTTTCTATAGTTCTTCCTAAACAATTAGTAAGACCTACAATATGGTAGTTTGTAGATTCACTGTGATCCTTTTCTGGTTTTGGAAAGGCCGAAATAATAGTGGTGCCTGATTATGTTTGCTACAAGACAACAAACACTGTGGCAGGTTATATAAGTCATCTAGGTTGCCACGGTGACAACGACAATCCTATTGAATTAAGACAGACATTGTTTGTAATTGAATTTATTTGAATTTTCTGTTTTGCTTGAGGGAAGTTTATTTGTGGCGGTGTTTTTGTTTTCTCCTTTTGAGGGGGGGGGGGAGGTGTAGGAACAAGCTTGCTTGTTCCTATAATTTTCTGCTTCTATTTTACGAATGGGATCATTATAATGCTCCTTGTTATCAGCCTCCATATGACCCGGAGTGTGTTTCCTCACCTGTTTTAGTGTTCTTTATTTAATCTACCGTTTGTGAGATGGATCTGGTATCTATAGGAATTGTTATCAGAGTATTTTATAGTGAGTGTCGCATTTTAAGGAACAGTTTGCTCTTTAGATGGCGAGGCGAGGAGCAATTTTGCCCAACCAGAAAAGGTACTTAGTAGAGCAGTAACGTCTCTTTGTACTGTTACTGTACGTTGCCGTTGAATTACTCGGGCATGCGTAAATATTCTTTACAGAAATTGCTTTTATGCTTCTTGGTATGATGTTTTATGCTCAACTTCGTACTTCTCATTTTCTTCTCCCTTTGTCCATTCTTCGTATTCTTTTTAAAAAAACTGAGTGACTGCCTTGACAGTAAGGACATTTTAATATTTGCACAAACAGCAAATAAAATGTGGTACAAGTTGCGTGTGTTTCTTTGGAACTAATAAACGCATAAGTGGCAATTCCTCTGCAGACTATTTGTGAACTGTTTATCCAAATTATTGGCATTTAACACACAACTAGATTGGAAATGTAAGGTCTCACCCAACAATTCACAACTGCTGACGGTCAGTTTGGTGTACAGATGAGAATGATGGTACGGATAGGTGTAAGTGTACCATCTTTTTTGCCCGTGTGATATTCTGACCCGCTACTTCTGGGTGATTTCTTCTATAACATTTGGAATGTTCCCATTCTGCAATTACCCATTTGGATGTTATTTAAACAAGCAAGCGAGGATTAACTGTATCGGGATCCCTCCGAAAGAGATTTTCAGGTGTGTTTTAACATTAATTTGTTGGTATATATATACCAACATTAAGAGAAAAAATTAAAAACGGAAGAGAACACTTGCAAACTAAATAAGAAAAACAAAAATAAGTAAATTTTCTATTTATATTCCAGGTGGACTACACGATCGGAGGATTTCACAAGATGGAGAGAATACAAGAAACAGCACTATATTTAGCAGTCATGGGCTTGAACCCCCGTCATTCTAAGCACGTGTTATGCACCCTCGCGCCTGGCCATTAAGGGGACCTAAATCGAAGCTTTGTTTTCAAAATCGCTTTCAAACAGCACAAAGAGTCACATGGAACCTCAGACTCTCTCATTTCTTTGTACTGCATCTAAACTATCCTTCGTGTTCCACTTTGAAAACATCGAGTGGCAACTGCTGCTCCATTTGAAATGTTACAACTCTCCCCAAGACGCTATTACTGACAATGCACTTCGCAATTTTAAAACTATAAAATAAAACAAATTTAGATTGATAGGTATTAAAAAAAGAGAGAGAAAAAATTCAACATGCCTCAACGTCATGTTATAACAACCTTTAGATGCAGTATAGCAAAAAAAAAAAAGTTAAAGAGAATTTTAAAACCATAAAATAAAACAAATTTAAATTGCGATATATATATATATATATTGTGAGGGAAAAAAAAGTTAACGAAAACTGAATTTTAATTTATTTCGAAAAAAAGACTATGATTCCCAATTTCCCAGTTCCCAATTGAAACAAAAATCCTTCCATGGTGCATTGCTGAGGCATTTCTTGACTGCTATAGTAACTAAGGTAGGCGAGAAATTTGAAATGTTAGAATGCCCATATTATAACTGGCTTTAACCTTTCCTAACAGATACACTAAAATGCATTAAAGTATGTTGCTGTTAATAACAAATACAAACTAAATAAGATAATTTTTCACTGATACAGAGCTGTCTTTACAAATAGTTTCTAGCACACTGTTATGCTAAAAAGTTGTTAATAATCTAAATTACTTTTAAAAGGTAATTCAGATTATTAACAAATTTTGATTTGAACTGACGCTCCAATAAACCTGAATTTTTTTCTGAAAATGTGTGGATTGGACGTTGGAAAGTTTCACTGGAGTATAATGATACTCCTCTTGGCACATTTTCTATGTCCTTTTCATGCTCTTTTCCCTGTTGGGTTTAAATCGAATAACAGGTTTTGGGAATCTTTTTTCCTTGAATATGTTTGAAAGTCTTTCCATTCTGCTGATATTTCTTTGTGTTCAATGTTATATCCCCCCCCCATGATCAAAAAACCTACATCGAACTGGAGTTATTACGATTTTCATTTGTACGGTTTCTATTTATTCTTTTTTAAGGTCTTTCATCAGGAGGATTATTCAGGCTTCTCTTCGGCTAGTTTAGCTTACGTGGTTAAGTCTGAGTTCAGTATCCTTTCTCCTTAGTTTTCTAAATTTCCCCTCCTCACATTTAACTGCAGATTGTGATTTTGAGGTTTATGCTGTGTAGAACTATTACATTTCACAGGTATTTTAAAACTTCGAATTTGTTTAAGAAGTAGATTTCTCAAAATGGGTTACTTATTTTTCCAGTTTATTTTACTGGGAAAATGCTATTGCATTTTTACCTGTGGATGGAGGTTTTCATTACACATAATTTAGTAATTCACTCAATTTATGAGAGATGTTCGGAGATTACATTTCGACTCGTACTAGATATTCATATCGTCTTTTCCCCTACCAATATCCGATTTAACTGCTGTATGCTGCAGATTCTAAAATTGTGAAACGTTGAAAATAAGCTGTCTGAATATACAAAGTGTGAATTTAAAAATAAGAAAAAAACCTTAACCCTTCAGGAAAGAAAATAAACAGCTTTACAAATGCTGTTTCTCATAAATTTTTTGTGCGGTTTTCGTTTATGACTGACGACCAACCATGCAATAGTTTTCTAAGCCTTTAATGTCTATCTATGATTCATCTACAATTTGAGAGAAATGTATTAAATGCCAAATTATTCAAGAGAAATATGGATAAAAGCGAATTCTGTAAACTACAGGAATCATTTTAAAAAATCCACTATCTTAACCACATGATCTGTAGAATAAAGTACATCCGATTACTCTCCTACAATTTGGAGAATTGTATTAGAGATCATTATTGGTAGCAGCAAATGATGCAAGAAAGTAAGCTTATGCAGCATCAGCAACAAAAAAAGAAAAAAAAAAAAAAAAAGGATAGAAATCTCTTACAACAGTCAACAACCTACTGGTTGAAGGCAAATTTCCACACATCCAACCTGCAACCATCTTTCTTCATTTTTATGTCTGCTCATGAGTGTAGTCCGAGCAAGATGATGCCACCAACACTGAGCTTAATTAATCCATTCAAAGTCTTAAACACCTCAAACAAATTTCCTCGTAGGTGCCTAAGCCTCTAGATGCTGCAACTTGCAAAACTAAAATCTTTTTGTAAGAGCACACTTTTGTTCCCCTCACTAACCTGGATGCTCTTCTCTGCACCCGTTTCAACAGATCCGCATCCTTCCTAAAATGAAGCTTTCAGACCTGTATGCAATACTCACGATGTATTGTATAAGGCAGTACTCAACGACTCCCTCATACAATACAATAATTACCTCCTTATTCCTGCTGACAAAATTTCTGTATAACATTGACAAAAGTCGATGATCTGTCCTGGCAGCCTGTGTCTCTACTCAGAGAACTTCATATCTAACTGCGCAATTACCTACAGGTATTTTTCATTCTCCGCCACCGTGAGTGTGGTGTACAGTTGGTACATTAATCTGGGATTACTGATACTCATAACAGTACCTCAACGTTAAACTTAAATTGCCATCTGAATAATTTTTATAGGTCTTATTGTAGTATAATACCTTGATTACTGTCATTAACCGCTCTATCAACCTTCATATCATCTGCAAACTTAGGCATTAAGTCTGATATGCCTGTATCATTAATATACAGAGAAAATAACTAGGCCAACCTTGAAGGACTCGAATTAACATTAGTCCAAAAAGAAGCATTGGCATTGATAAGCGCTTTCTGCCTTCTCGCACTCAACCATCCCTTTATTCATAGTAGTAACTTGCCCTTAATGCGACACCGCTCCAATTTGTACAGCAGTAGTGCAATAGTATCAGAAGCTTTTCTAAAATCATAAGTATATTGTCAATTTTTTTTTTCTTTTTCTTTTCTTTATTTTTTTGCATTCAGCTCCTTTGTTACTGCGTGGCAGTATCCATCAGATTGGTCAAATAAAACCACCCCTTAACAAATTCATGTTGTGAATGTAATATAATTTCATTCTTGTCTAGATGACCGTGCATTACTTCTTTTTTCCCCCTGTGATTCCGTCCCCCCCTACTATCTGACATGCAAATTTTTTAGCCATACGATAGTTTCTTTTCTGACTTAGATGACAGTTACAAGGTAAAAACAGAGCCGGGACAAAGGTATGCTCATTCGGGTATCTGCCTCTGGCTCAAAGCTGGGAGAGTTAAGAATTTAATGGCGTAAGTTGATAAGATAAGGTTATTTAAGGAGGATGAAGAAGGGCGCACGTCCCAAAAAGCTGACCGGACATGCCTTGAGCGCAGAAATCCCTCCTTCCGACTCTGAGAAGAACACGTTAAAGGTGAAGAAGAAACTTTCGTAAGAGATTTTAAAATTTTCAGCTATCTAAAATTCATGTTAATGCATATTATAGTAGTGATTCCGCAATGTGGAATGAAAATTATTTTAACAGATTGCTCGTCCGCGAAACTGATAATAAATCTTCCATAAAAGGGAAAATATAATTAGAGCCACCCCTCTCATTAGAGTTACCAAAATAGCTGGATCTTTCCATGATTAGAATGACTGTTTCTGATTGGGATAAAGCTTTGTATGCAAAATGTTTTGCCACTCAACTGAAATTTAATGATCTCCACGTACACGACTTTATTCAGCGTATTGTATTCGTTATTTACATTCTGCCGCTTATCTAAAAATTTACTTGTAAATAACAAAAATGAGAAATGGCGGACATCACTAGCAAGTGCATGCAACAAAATTGTAAAAAATACGACACTACAAACAAACTGATTAACAAATTACAGCAAATTCTGGCAGGAGATGGGAGAGGAAAGAAAACAAAAAAGGAAGATAACACAAATAATACTGAAGAAATTTTGTAACATACCGGTATATCGCATGTCGAAAAGCAAGTTTAAGATTGGAAAATTTTGCAGTATTTGCAAAATTTTCCAATCCTTCAAAAAAATACAATTTTTTAAAAGGGTGGATGAATGTATTTGCCTTCGTATGAAGAAAAGCACTCCTTTTGCGATTTGAGGAAAACGGGAGAAGAAACAGGTGACTAATAACAGGAATATCTGAGAGTAATTGTTATTTAACATCAATCATTATTTGGCTAAAGGAAATATTACAATTGAGCTAAATATAGCATTCATGCAACTCTACTGAGTTCAATCATCTATAACAACAAAAACAACAAAATTCTTTTGTAACAACTATCCTTTAAAACTACAGAGATCATATGTAAAGATGCCCATTAGTAAGACTGTAGTGGCTATTTTATTTAATATTTCTTTCCAGCTGCATATAACCGTATTTTTACCACTAGCATGCAATCAATATTTTAATTGCACCATTAAATTTTATTAGGAAACACAAAAACTGAGAAAGCGAAATTGCGAGCATTCTTATCTAAAAAATTATAAATAATTGAGTAATCGCATAAATAAGATAGATAAGCAGTATACATTAGAAAATTATTTGAGTAGCTCCTATTTGAATATTATTCACCATCTTAAAACATTTCGGAGAGCAAAGGTAGAAGGGTGAAACCAAAGTAAAAAAACTAGTTTGTTTCTCTGCCAGTGGGTAAACATTTTAACGTGTAATCATTAATTCAAGTAATTTCCTATACTGATATAGAATTAAGTCGCTCTCTAAAGAATAAACATCTAAACTAAACTGGATTATGGGTTGTTGTTGTTTTTTTCTTTTATTTATTTATTTTTTTTTCTTTTTACAGCCAGAGCATGAAAGATCTGCAATAATTATAAAGCATTTTTGATTACTGAATTAGGACCATGATTATAGTTTACGCTACACTTATTGATCCACCAAAGAAAGTAATGAAAAAGTTTTAAACTGTTTTCGCCATTTTAAGTTAAAAGTTAAGGAAGTGGGGAGCGGGAACAGTTCCCTCCTCGACCTAACGGATGCGAGAGCTCAAAGAACGTGGGGGGAAGACGGGGAAAGAATTTCATCCACGTGCACGATACCATTATTCCACCCAATATCCCTCCCCTCCCACCCTCCATAAGCTTAATTCTCCAGTGAATCAGCGATTTCAAGGCTTCGAAAGCAACGAGGGCTAGGATAGAGTAGCGGTACCCCAGTTAAATCGAAGGCGTGCAAGCGCAGAACTTGGTCTACAACTAGAGAGGTATCCATAGTGGTAATACTCACAGCAGCCCAAGGTCATGCCTCTCTCTGCCACGCGAAATGACGTTCGCGGCGTCCAGCCACTCCTCGGCACAAAATCTCTACAATAGAGTCTCCTGCTCTTCCGACATCTTTCCATCGTTGCGTGATTCTTCCAGAAACTTTGGGTCACAAGCAGAAGTGGAAGTTTTATTTTCCAATTTTGCATTCGCAGCTCAGTTTCTTAGTGTTGTTAGCTGTGCTCATCCCGCAGCTTTGGCCGTTACTCGTAATCCTGGCATGGTGCCAAATATGTAGACAAGCAATTACAGCGGCTCCTGGTGGGGGATTTGGTAGTTACTAAACGCCAGTGGTCGTCAAGTCCACTCGTCAATGAATGCTGCTTATACGTGAATGGGAAACAGCTTTGTGAAGGCGAATGAATGGCTCAGTCGATAACTAAACGGGAACTTCCTGTCAGCTAACTGTCGTTTATCGGTACAGTTATCACTTGCTGCACACGAAGACGAGTTACCACACGCTTCACTTCCCGACACATCCAGCACAAGAAATCCAACGAATATTTTCTCTCTCGCTCTCCTTCAGACGCTGCGAATGACACAAACAGGGTCAAAAGAACACAACACTACAAGTATTAAAACGCTTTTCCATCCCACAGTAAACCACTATCACACATGACTAACTTCAACACTGAGCGCCAATCTCACCAGCATAATCCTCCAAACTACTCCTTTGGCCGGCAGCCCACGAAATGCTTACGTTCAACCAGTAGGGCTTCAGCCGCCTTATCACGTCGTGAACTGCAGGCGGAGACGACCAACCAGCGTTTCCCGCCAAAGGATGCTTGCCATAACCCTGCCATTCACAGGCATGAAGTCGAAGCGGACCCTCCTTCTGGTAGCAGAAGGTAACACGAGGCACGAGGGGTGGGTGGTGTCTCGTTCATTCAGAAGCACGGGAGGAGTCCGGAACGGTCCATTTTCGTGCTCTACCTCCATTCCATCCCCGCCGAAAATGGGGAGAGAGAGAGAGAGAGAGAGAGAGAGCTCACGTGGCATGGAAAAAAACCCACATATAGTGAAGACTCAGTTCAAGGTCAAGCGAAGTTAGCTATTCGATTTCGGGCTTACAAACTCTTTTGTGATAATTGTACAGGACAAGCTTCAATTAAACTGCTATTTTGTGGCATTTAAAAATAAGAACAGAAATAGTTCGACAAGCTGATAACGGCAGCATCACTTTTATATGAATAAAAATAAAGTTAAAGAAAATTACACAGAAGTAAACCATACATTTAAGCAAATAATATATCATTTATTGTTTAAAAGGAAAGCATTTCAATGAACCACTTTCTATCTAACTCATCTTTAGTATTTAATTATTGACAAGATGGGGTAAAGCAAATTTTATCAAAAAAAAAAAAAAAAAACAGTTTTCGGAACTGTGGTTAAAGATAAATATGAAATAATATAATTAAACATAAAAATAATAATTTTTGTTAAGTCAACTAATCATTTTATACAACATTCAAAATAACGCTGCGTCGCCTAAATAAAATAATAGAATATTCCAATCTCATTAAAAACAAATAATCTTCGAGTATTATCGGAGTATATTCGAGAAATCAAGAGATGGCATTGATATATAACAAACTCTCGATTAATTATCAGTCAGGAATTAGGGAGAGGAGTGCTGCACTCGGCGGACGATTAACGTGAAATATAATAAAATTAAAAGTATAATAACATGTACCAAATAAGACTGTAATAGGTGCATTATGGCCTTAGTATCCCTCTTGCACTAATAAATTCAACAAACAACAACAACAAAAGTATAATGAAAATTACTTCATTATACCCTTTACTTCTGGGCTGAAAATGATTGGGTCACACATTATTCTCCCCAAACAACAATATTGTACTACTGGTCGTGCTATAATGATACGGAATGTTATAAGCTGCAGCCGAGTGGTCATTGCATAGGTACACGTGCCTTGAGTGACCGGGGTTCAAGCCCGTGACTGCTGAATACGGTGCTGTTTCTTGTATTCTGTCTATCTTGTGAACTCCTCTGACCGTTTGGTCGTCCCAGAGTATAAACAGAAAATTTATTTATTATAATGCTTATAAAAACATCCCCCCCCCTCAAAAGAATTGCTATAAATACAAGGCAGAACTGTTCAGAATATCTCTCTCTCTCTCTCTCTCTCTCTCTCTCTCTCTCTCTCTCTCTCTCTCTCTCTCACACACACACACACACACACACACACACACACAGCAATCCTAGCGATGCTTAAATTTATAGCGACGATTCCATTCTCTCGTTAAAACACTTGAATATTTTAATAAACAACGAATTATAACGGATAATGCTCAATATATTATTTTATTTATATTGGGACACCACATGAAAATACATCTGCATAACAAAAAAGGAAATTTTCGTTTTTTTTTTTTTTTTTATGAAAACCTATAGTACTTAGTACCGTGCATGGGTTGAAGAAGTATGGGGGGAGGGGGTGCCGGAAACTTTGCTCTAGAGACTAAACATGGGTTTCACCATTCAAGCCTCCAATAAGCAAAGTGGTGGTATTTCACCGGTTGATGAAAGTCATCTACCACCTTAGTTCTGTTTATACTCCAACACGATCATGTAGATCAGTTTACAATTAGTTATTTGGCAAGCATATTATCACAAATCGTATTTAGCGGTCATTCGTACTCGAACTATGGTCAATTCAAACGCGTATACTGCTGTACTCCCGTGTTCACTATTCAACTGTGTCTGCCTCTTCCCATGGGCTTTAATGACATTAGTAACCATCTGGGGCACACTTCAAGTTCTGGTGTATACATAGACTAGATCGCCTTCTGGTGTATACTAGAACCTTGATCGCCCTCTACCGTAGGGTGCAGCTAATCTTCTGCTTGAACTAACTCTTTTTATGGCTAGCAATTGTTGTTCCAAAATATTTCCTAATAGTGTTCAAACTGGATCCAGACTTGTACTCTGGCCCGCAAATAGCCGATTCACCGCATTATTCTTTTCAAACCATCCCTCTACTGACCATGCTGAGCGACATGGAACGTTTTGCCGATACAAATATGACGCCTCTTCAAAGAATTGCCACAATGTAGGTAAGCAAAATTGTTCAAAAAGTTTTAATAGTCAGTTGCATTCATGGTTTCATCATTCAGTCCCATATCATCGCACTACCACGACCACCAAACTGCAATACAAATAATTTGGATGAATAATCAAAAAAACAAATAATTTGGGTGAAACCATTCTTTGGGCTTTGTTAGAACCGGGTTCGTCCATCTGATATTTGTACGGTTAGCATGATTCATCAGTTCATAATCTCTTTGTCTCACAGCAATATAGAAACTATACTTCAATTAACAATTATACCCATCGTTGTTACTATTCTTTATCAATTTTATTCGACCCTAATAATCAAAATAATAGTGGCATGATTAGTTAAGCCTCTAATAATTTGATGATATATAATAAAGTCGTGACTATTCAAATCAAAAACTTGTCCCACGCTATGGAAAATCAAATGCAATACAGTGGGCATTTTAGAAAACAGAAAGTCTTCCATTCTGCAAAGCATAAAGTTTCCATACTCTGATTTTAGTAGATGGCCTGCAATCAATTGCTTATTTATTTGATTCCAAATCATCGGCACAAGTACTTAGCAATAAGAAAAGCAGCACCTGTACCATTTTAAATCGGCTAGATCTAGCTTCAGGGAACGTAGCGATCACAGGTGTGCATATGTAAAAAACGTTGGAGGCTAAAAGTCAACAACCCTGAAAAAGAAGGGAGCTTTAAAAAAGAAAACTTTCCTACAGATCTCCTCATAAAGTAAGCGCGGAAGAAAAAAAGGAAAACGAAAGGCCTAAGGCCATCAGGAAACAGAATCCACTTGAAACAAAATAATGAACAGTAAAAATATAATTAACTACTTTAAATGAAAGAATAAGAGAAATAAAAACGTGTAGAGGATTCCACCTCTTTATTTTGGGTCAGGAAAACAATTAATTAAAAATAATAACACAAGCCTGTGTATTATTTTTCTCTAAACTACATCTGTTTGTGTGCTGACATATATATGAAAACAGTGAACCTAGCCAATTATTAAATATTCAGCCAGTCTATATATCAGTCTAGAATTGAACAACATTCTTTAAGTAAAACAGCACCATTTATTGTGCTTCATCATAATACAAGAATGAGGGTTTAACTGAGATCCAAGTTTAGTCAAAAGACCTGCAGTACTTGCAAATACAGTAGCAAAAATATATAACAAAAAATAGAACAATGCACCTTCCGTTCAAGCCAAGGGAGAATAACAAAAATAACATTACAATAACTTAGAACTATATCTGAACATTGCGAGAAACTTAATAATAATAATAAAAAAGAACCTTTCCCAAATTAATTTGAAATTCTTGTACAGTATTTCCTCTGATACTGCTAATTTCCAACCCTTAATACCGTCAAATATATCATCGAATAAATAAATGAATACTGTAGGACGAGATAGTGATTTCATGCTAGTTGAAATACCAGCTTCCGACTTCAGAAGCTGAACTCTACTAATGCGGAAACGAATCACATGACAGGAACTTGGTAACTACGGTCAATCAGCACTAAGATTAAATGAGCCAACTACACCAACCCGTTCTAGTAACGAGAGAATATCACTGAAGATGACAAATAAAAGCTATCTTTCTTCTGAAGAGACGGAAAAGTTGAAAATTAACGATGCTGTTAATGGGGGATACAATGACATAAAGCGAAAAAAAGATAAAAGCCGCAAAGGGGAGATGTATCACCACTAACAGAAGCTAGACTGGCTAACAACAGGATTCAAAGACAATAGCCATTAGTTAACTGAATGATCAACTAGTAGTATTTTGGAAGTTTTTCTTAGCGTTATTCCAGTCTATTCATCTAAGAGAAATATTCGAGTGACACACACACACCTTTCCTTTAATATCTTCAATTTATATCAGTTTCTGTTTCACACAAGAACACAACAATTTGATACACTTTCTTCCTAAAATCGTTCTACAAAATCTACTGATTATATTTTGTCTGCAGAGGAACTTTTCAGGCGTTATCTACAATGACCAATATAAGGTCGGAATGGAGCTAGAAGATGCCGAGAAAAAAATCTCATGGAAGGACATTGCCCTCCCCTTGGGCACTTACTCAGAGATTCAAACCAAAGCTGTTTATTAATAACTGTTTAGTCTATGGTCGTACATCTACAGGAAGCAGAGTGGTCAGGAGCGATAGCACACGCACTTGAATGGACCGTGGTACTGGTTCAAGCCCAAGTGACTGCTAAATAAGGTTTTTAATGCGGATTTAACGGCTGGCGGGCGCCCTGGGCCGGACTTCTGAAGGGCCCACGCAAAACTCCAACAAATTATTTGAATATATTAGTTCAATTAATAGTTGAACTAATATGTTCAACTATTAGTTCAAAACTTTGTGATTATTATTATGCTATTATTAATTATATTATACATATATTATATTCAAATTTTATTGGAAATAAAACATTAATAGTACATAATATTTTTTATTTATTTAAAAAAATGGTTAACATGTATTTTTATTTTCCCTGTCTCTCTCTCTCTCTCTCTCTCTCTCTCTCTCTCTCTCTCTCTCTCTCTCTTTTAAGGGGCCCAATATTTTCTTCTGCGCCCGGAACCTCAACCGACCTTAAACCGCTCCTGACTGTAACGTCCTCTGACCTAGCGGTCGTAATGGAGTATATTACAGAACAAGAAATATTATGTGGTATACGAGGGAAAATACTATGATTGGTAATAGTGGCCGATGGGTGCTTTCTGTCTATCAGTGAGCCTTGTCCATCAGTTTCCCTCTCTGTCTTTCTTTACCTTTCCAAAAAAAAAAAAAAAAAAAAAAGGATATAATATATATATAAATAAAACTCTTGATCGATTTCCCAGAACATGTTCATCGTATTAATGCCCAGAAATATTCATACTGCAAATAAATGACACTGAGAAATTCCATAGAAAAACCAACCGGAACTTCATGGTGGGTCATCATCTCGCAAGACACCACACCGACCACACATTCCACTGCGCAATTAATAGCAGGCTTGGTTAGAACCCCCCCCCCCATACAGTTCTGTTTTGGCACCTTCATATTTCGGTTTCCTCACTTTAAGCTGAAGGAAAATATTTCCCTAACAATAATGGGCTTAAATACATATTTCCGAATTCTGTATGTATAAATGAGCAAATCAAGTTTTCTGCTTGGTGTCGAGATCATACTCTGGGGAACTTCGTCACGAGTTGCCTTAGAATTGACCTACTTTAAATCAAAATCGCTGCTTCAAACATACAGCAATATACTTCTCCATTAGAGGAGGCTTTATATTTAGAGTAGTGCAATACGAACTACCTACACAATGAGACTTTGGCCTTCTCATACAATAATATTTTAAAATTCTCGTAGCATGAGGCTTTTTCCCTATTGACCTTTCATACATTTTCTTAACAATATGGTTAACGATGGGTTTGAAACAATGTTAATCATAGAAGTACAATATTACCAGTATTTCGAAAATCAACAAACGTTGGTATGTATGGTTTAAACGGTCGTGGCAATTATATTTAGAAATAAACTACATGTATCTTTGTTATTACACAATCTGCTTTTCTGCTACTCACTAACTTTTGAAAACAAAAGGAAGGATGCAGAGTTGCTTGAGCGAGTACAGAGAAGGGCAACAAGATTGGTGAGGGGAACGAAAGGGTAGTCTTACCAAGAAAGGCTTAATTTCTGTAAATTGCAGCATCTGGAGACTAGGCACCTGCAAGGTGATCTGATCGAGGTGTATAAGTCCTTAACTGGTTTCAGCAGGTCAAATTCTGCGATTCTTCCTCTTGCTCAAATAATGAACCTGAGAGGGCATAAATTCAAACTGAATGAAGACAGTTGTAGAATAGATGTGCGGAAATTTGCCTTTAGCCAGCAGGTAGTTGATTGCTGGAACAAACTTCCATCTGTTGTTGTGGAAGTTGATAGCTTAAATAAATTCAAGGAGGAATTGGATAAATGTTTAGAGGGAATGGATGTGGGAAATGTTTTTTTTTTTTTTTGGCTGATGCTACATAAGCTTGCTTTCTTGCATCACATGTCTCTACTACTACAAAACTCTGGAAGCCTTATTTTCCGATTTTCCTTTGTATATAGGCTGTATTGTGTGCATGTATGTATTTTTCCTCGAATTACATCATTTGTTTATATTATGATATGGCCAGATGAATAAAAAATTCTACCGTATAAACGCAGCACATATGTGGAACCTAATGAGTAGTATTTTTACAATGCGGTGTACGATATACGATCAGGTAAGACAACTATACAAGTCCTGTATATACACCTATAAAAACAGTGGGTACTCATTTTAGATATGCACAAGGGCCAATCAATAAATAACAATGCACAATGGGCTATAGTTTTTTTTTTTTGTTTTTTTTTTACAAATATAGGTGTAACCACTTTTGGCATAAATATTGTACACTACACTTTTTACCATTTTACGGGTGAAAGACTAATCAAAATATGTATATATTATCGGTAGCGGTCTGTCACTTCACATTTTAAGTAACAGATCTAATCTTCACTCCACAGAAATCTGTTCCAAGTTCATGGGTAAGTCAATTCGCAGAACTAATGATCACAGATTAGAAAGTTGCAAAAAGAGTGATTTTGATGTTAATGATCGGCCTGGATCAGAAAGACCAACTCTGTCTGCATCGCTGAAAATGAAAGGCTATTTAAGATTATAAACGCATCAAGGTAAATAAGTAAGCTTCTCCCATATAAAATTGAAAACACCAACAAACAGATGAAGGAAGACTGTTTTAAAGGAGTTATACCATTGGATTGAAGACATGGCTATATCACTGCTATCCTACAACAAAATGCCAGTCAGTGGAATCACACACACACCAATTTTCTAAAATTAAATAAATAAAATAACAGCTACTCTCTTTTGGAACTAATGGGATAATCGTAAGTTTTGTTGATTTTCTTGAAAAAGAAATCACTGTCAACAAAGAGAGATATATTTTATCTTTTAAAAAAACGTAGATTGGCAATAAAAACTAAGCAATGCTTCTTAGAGAGGTGTCCAGTGCTTTTCTATTAGGATACTGTAAGACCGGGCGGCACGAGCAAGAATTTCAAGATTTAGGTGGGCAAGCTTCATCCTACTTGCAGCCTAAACATTGTTCCTTCAGGTTTTGTTATTCGGTAAATGAGAGTCTAAGCTATGCCATAAAAGCCACTGAAAGAGATTAACTTCTTTCTGAAGTTACAAAGCGGTTTAAAAAAAAAAAAAAAAAAAACATTCTGATAAAAACGTGTTGATTTTGATGAGGATACATCGAGTGACGTTTATTATTACATTCTAAAATTTACTGATCTTAAATTAAAAAATAATAATAATAATAATAAAAAAATTATATTTTCACTGTTTGACCTTTGTAGATAACATACTTAAACACCAGTTTCCATTACCATGAGATAACGACTTTTGTATATAATACCAATTATCGATAATCTTGAACACATGCATACTGCAGTTCCACATTTAGCCAAAACAAAAAAATGCATAAATAAATCGTACAAGTGCCACACATGCCAATTTAACATTCATTAAGTGAATATCTTGCAGCAAGATTACTAAAGTATTCTACTTAACTGTAAGACAGCCTTGTACAATTCTAACACACACACACACACACTAGATATGATAGAAAAATAAAAAAAATTTATCGGATTGGCAATGAGGTAGCAAGTTAAGTGAGATTAAGTACAGTCTGCGGAAAACCTGTGCGTCAAAAACGCCCAAGTAACGTGCAAAGTCCCAACGCCGGCACAGTAGCAAAAACCTAGAAGTAAAGTGAGAGTAAAACCAAAATGAGATAGAACGTAAAGTAAAACGGTAAAGCAAAAGGCGAAAAAAGTAGTGGTGGTAGTGACAAAAATATAAATGTGGTAGAGCAAAATATGATAGAGCAAAGGCGTCGGGACTTTGCACGTTACTTGGGCGTTTTTGACGCACAGGTTTTCCGCAGACTGTACCTAATCTCACTTAACTTGCTAACTCATTGCCAATCCGATAATTTTTTTTATTTTTCTATCATATCTAGAACATATCACGAATTTATTTTTGGCTGTTTATTTTCGCCACGTTCCTAGAACAAAACTTCAGTCATTTCTATGCAAACTGTTTTACCAGACAGTATACTTTTTACATTATGCAGAGACCAACACTAAATTCTTATTTTATTAAATGCATGTCACATGACTTGGAAAAACTCCAGAGGGCTATCTAAAAGTTTCCTTTGAATTAACCTTCTTATTCAGAAATCAAGACTCGGCCAAAATGCGCAAGTAAAAAATTCCTTTTCTAGAATTTTTTTGGGCATAGTATAATAGCCAAAATTCAAATATTGCTGATTGAAGATATTTTACAAAACACAATGATGAAATTCGACATTCTATCGGCCATAAAATAACTTCGGATATTTGAAAAGGATGATGAAGGAACTTATCCCGGATATTACAGTATAACAAAGAAATAATTTAAATTTATAAAGGGGGAAAAAATGACACAAAATTGATATTTTCTCCATTATCTTCATCAAATTGCTAATTTAATTATACTGGAAGCTCCTACAGAAAAATAAACATACTAAGCTACCTAAAAGAAGACTGAAATGCGTTATATTTTAAAAATATTGTAAGTTCTATGTTAAGTCTAATTTGTATGACGTCCGGTACCAGAACAGTATAGTCTGATGGCACATCTGCAACGGTAGGGAGGAGAAGGGAGACAAAAACTACGCGGGCACCATGACGAGGAGACCCAAAACGATAGTCCCCATCTCGTGCCCCTACTACGGAAATGTGCAGCTGAGAACCCTGAGCTGCATGCATATATGCAACTGGGACACAGCCAAGGTCGAGAGATAGAACTCAGGGGAGGGAGGGGAGAGAATTACGCACGTTCTCTTCAAGTTAGGTATTTCCCGTATGTCAGCTCGGTAGGGGACGGGAATATTACAAAAATATTTTATATATAATATTACACTGCACTGCAGTAAACTGCAAAATTCTTTTGAAAGACAGTTTTCAGTTATTACATCTGTAAAATCTAATTTGTGTCCATTCATCTCATTTGGAAATAAGGGCTAAAAGGACAAAGTACGAAGTTTTCCAAAAATGATGAGTCGGTTTGGGGGGGGGGGAGAAAGAGAGAGGGAGGGAGGGAGGGATGGATGAACAGATATTATAGATGAACCAATTATATACAAATATCGTCAAGACGTTTTCAACCGTTCTTATAATTCCGTAAGCCAAAATGAATCGCGATTCACCAGTTGAGAACCTCTTCTCTTTCTAGTTATTGAGATGTTAAAACAGTGTCACCAAAATTCCCTGCAGTCAAGATAAATTAAATGTATATTTTCAAATGTGTCGAGAATACGTAATATAATGCAATGAATTTATGATTCACAAATTTGAGGGCGGGGAAGTTTGGAAACCTTTGATTTCAGCTTCCATCCCTTAGGTTCAACAAAAACGTTGAGCCAAGCAGTCTGATATACAATAAGCATACCAATTAAAGAACATTCAACGGCGGTATTATAAAGGAGGATTGCAACAAATAATTCTGCCTTTTTACTCTTGAAAAAGGGGGAAAGAACGTCCAGATGAAAAACGTTACGATAAAAAAAAATAGCGGTGTTATAATTAAAACTGGATTTTTTTTTTATTTTAGAGCAAATCGTCCATTTAAAGAAAACCTGTGCACTGCTTATTTTATTAAATTATATCGCTTATCTCTCTATTTGAACTATCACATACCAACCAGCCCCCTCCCCTCAGTAAGCGCTTTTATAAATAGAATCCCAAGTACAGTTGTCACCGTCATTCTCAGTCTCGCACGCACACATACAAATAAAACTAAGTAATAATCCCTTAAATAGCTTAATTATGAATAGCTTAACAGATGAAAATGCCCAAATAACTTCCGCTTTTTTCAGCATTATTAAGTAGTTTGCGTCATGACCGGTAAGTGAAATATGGTCGCTACGTAGTTGAAAATAATAATGCTACGAGATCGATGATTTCTGATCTTTGTTTGGGTCCATCCAAAAACTATCGAGGCTAAAAAGTCAGGTATTTAAAAAAAAAACTGAAAGGGGGGTAGGGGGGGGGTCTTGTCTGAAGTAAATGAACGCCAGGCGTTTAATGCGGCCGTTGCTCCTAGTGAAGCGCCATTTATTTTCTCCTTACGTTTCACAGAAATTCCTGCCATTAGGGTGGGGTCATTGTCCCACTCCGAACTTACTGTGGACTTTGGAGTGCAGATTCGCCCCACTGTAAGAAGACGCTCACACGAGGATGGTGGTCCTTTACTCTCCCCGTGTCGACACATCTCTTAAAACACACCGCTGTTATCTATTAGTGAATTAAACGCCGTTGAGCGCTCTTTTATCAGCTCGGAGCGGAAGTTGAGGATAACAAGAGTTCATTTATGACACCCGGGTTGCACAGCAAGATTTCTCGAAATATCTGACACTAACAAAGGTAAAGAAATTCCGCGCTAGTCTATGTTCTGAAGTAAAGAAAGATCGCTGAAAGCAACTCTTCCGTTTAGTAGACCAATTTACCTTGTAAGGTTAATTATTAGCAGTACCTATAGTAATCACGTCTAATCTTCATTATTATTGTAAAATACATACATACCATTACGGTGGTGTTCGAATTTTTCCTTTTTTACCCTCTCTATGTGCATTATATAATGTATTTGTTAACACAACAAAACCATTCTGTTATGTTAAAGTACAAACTTTACATACAAAATACAAACCCTAAAATAAATAAACATTTGTTTAATTAAACGTAAGACACCTAAGTAATTTAAATTTACTGGTAAAATACATATATGGAACTCCGATTGTCGAGGGAACGCATATTCAAATAAGCCAATTAAATATGTTAAAAATTGAAGACTCAGACAGCATAGCTGATTCTCACAGAAACGCACAAGAATTCAAATAATCCCCATCTTCATGAACGTAACAGGCCAAAAGCACAAATCTGAAACGACCTTCCCATCAAAGACAATGTCGAAACAATTCAAAAATTCAATAAACGAACTCAAGAAGCCTGCTAAGAGGGCATCCGCTTTTTTCTGTCTCGGTTCCTGATTGTTTTAATGAATCCACAAAAGCAGCAACTTTTTAGGCATATTAAATCACAAGACCCTTAGAGCAAATATTCGTAGTAATTACATAATATTTCTCAGTGGTGTCACTGATATTCTCAATCGAGAGCGATATATAATGAGACTAGTGCCAAAAGTTGTTTATAGTATAATAAAAACCAAGTGCAGAGCAGCATTCTGCTATGCAAACAGAAAGAAATAGAAAGCATAATATTATGTCTATATACTTTCCTTCCGAAATCCCTCACTGGTCTAACCTCAATTTTACCGAATTTGAGGTTTTGTAATTCCAATATATTCATCAATCATTGGGAATTTATTTTAAACCTCTTTTGTTAAATTTCTTGGTTGTAGGCCCTAATAACGTACCGTGCTTTTAGATAAACAAAATATCGTAGCAGCAACCCTAAATTATTGTTCTATTGTATAGTCCACATTAAATTATTGTACTATTGTATAGTCCACATTAAATTCATAAATATTAAAAGATACATAGCCAAGTGGTCAAGCATGAGGATACAGAAAATAAAGACGCTTTGAGTGAAGTGACCGTGGTTCAAGCCCAAGT
This sequence comes from Mastigoproctus giganteus, assembly GCF_048544385.1. Taxonomy (NCBI): domain Eukaryota; kingdom Metazoa; phylum Arthropoda; class Arachnida; order Uropygi; family Thelyphonidae; genus Mastigoproctus; species Mastigoproctus giganteus. Next base: position 21,210,462 of record NC_143581.1, on the reverse strand, counting down.
AACTACTACATATGGTAACATTCCCGTATTCTCTCTCTATTTTGTAAACTCCTCTAACCTTATGTGGTCGTCCTGGAAAATAAACCGAAAATTTATTTATTTTATTTTTATTTTTCATTTCATTCTCAATCATTTTACTTTCAACAGATCACGTCATGCGGAGTTGTTGAAGTTGATCAAAACTTCAGTTAATCGAGGGATTATGGCAGCGTTTTTCTAAAATTTTGTTAACGGTTCTTCGAAAACCAGTGCGAACCGGCTGAATGACACCACTGATCTTTCCACTGAAAACTATTTAGAAAGAGCACGTTAAATCTCGATCAACAACATAAGAATCGGGAAACTAAATATTCGCATTAACAAGGCATTGGTGCTTTGAGAAAACGAGTTGCTGCATTACAACTTCAAGAAATATCAGTATCAAACCAGCTGCCCGATCTCAAAACGACTTGGTCAGTTTTGAGGTTTCAAGGATTCTTGGTAAAAAAACAATAAGTAATTTATGCTACGAAGAATTACACCTTGCTCTCGTGGAATCTATGCCAATATCTTTTGTCATAGGTAACACATCAGAAAGCTAATAAAAGGGCTGAGTTTTAATCCAATCTAGAGTTTAGTACTACTCACGTAACGTCTATAATTGCAATACAAAAGTTACAAACTTATCCAAAATACTGGACGTTTCATAAGTCTGGATGCTATACGGTTTATATACCTTTTTATTATTATCATTTATTTATTTTAAACACCGATACAGTTGTGACTGACGACACTGAATAAAGACGAGCATATGGAAGTAACTCGGCATATTCAATTTATTGACCAAAAGTTTTCACCCTCCGGAGCAGCATATTTTTCAGTTTGCTGATTTTCGTCAAATTCATGTTATATAAGACGATTCATTGATAAAATCCATGATATATCTCTTTCATTTTTTCTTTCTAATTATGACCGGCAGGTACTGTAGAAAAAAATTGAGTATTCACTGCATCCTGAAGAAAACCAATGGTATTCTTAGAAGCTGCAAATTCTTCATGCAATAAGCGAGAATTATCTTTATCAATGTGTATCATAGTTCTATGAATAGACACCGCGCTCCAGGCAAGAAAACTCTGCTTTCAGAATAACTGTGATTTTGTGTGATAGAGCGAATTCTAATGTGGATGAGGTTAATCAGAAAAACACAAATTATTGGTCCAAAAATAACCAAACTAGTTTAGTCCGACTAAGGCGATAGCTATTTTCTGGTATGATGACGTATCTGGAAGTACCGAATAACTGAGATGCAAAACGAAGCTTTTCCAAACAGAAAGAATATCAGAAATGGTTACAGGAAGCTGGTGGCGTCTGCTAATTACAACCGTGCAGTCAGAAAATCGGATATAGAAGTTTCTTCAACTGGACAGAAGGTGGAAATAAATGTAATGGGCAGCCCTATTCTTTGATCTTACACTGCTGGACTTGGGCCATCTCAAACTCAAGGTATATGCTGTGAAAATATGTCACAGCGTGCAGTGAAATCATACCTAAAACAATCCATACTATTCTCCGGGACTGGCAAAAACGCTTGCATATTTTCATTTTAACTCATGTTTGTAACACCTGCCTATGGTTCCAGACTAATAGAACATGTTGTAGAAATAACTGATAATGTAAATAAAATCTACTCAGGACAACTGTGATATATGCCTCTGCTTAAATCTAAGTAGGTAGTTTACCTAAGTAAACACCCCTCTAACTAATGGCTGTAAAATAAATTGTCGATTATATGTACAATTAACAGATTAAACGATTCTTTACAAAATAAATAACATATTAACATCGTGGTATATTGTACAATTTAACTGGTAGACGAAATGTCTCTCTTTTTTTTTTTAACCCTTTTTTTTTTTTTTTTCTCTCTTCTTTTTTCGTTTTATCATTTTCCTCCTGGTAGGTAATTTATTAGTTAACTATATTCAAATCTTATCACTCTTATTGGTAACTAACTCGAAATATTTCCACTGTTAACCATAAATTATAATCAGAAACGAGTGTGTTCTGTTTCAATAAAATTAAGTAAGAACGCTAAGAACGCGTAAGGTCGCTAAAAGATTTGTTTTTGGCGGCGAATGACCTCATTCTTTACAGCCACATCTGAAGAGGTTCAAGTTTAGGTGATATTTCCATCTCTCGCTCAGCACACATACACAGTTCCCTCACTCCTTTCTTTCCTCTTTCTTTCTTTTCTTTCCTTTCTTTTTTCTTTTTTTTTTTTTCCGGACGACATTAAATATCTTCAGGTTGTCATGTACCATCTTTCGATGTGATGACATAATGGTAGGTTTACTCTTGATAACGTGATTGGAACTGCAAGACACGCAGAAAATCTGAATTATCTGGCGAGTCTGAGCACTACTTTTGCAGTAAAGGCAGTTTATCTTCCTTTTCACTGGGAATGGAGATGACAGCGCTTCTTCATCATTCATCTGTTCCCTCATACAATCCGTAAATTTTGAATTTTTCTCAACCAAACCTCGAATTTCACTTCCTCTACAATCTTAAACGAGGAAAAGACCGCGTAATAAAACCTCTGTTTTCCCATAATGACAGTGTATTCATCAGTTTTGTTGATAAACATAACGTTTGTGAGCCAAAGATCGATTCCTTCGCCTTAAGATGGAGTTTTCTGTCGCTGGTAATAACAGCAGGTAATTAGTTTTCAAAGCCTAGCGGTATCTAAAATGCATACGATATCTGCAAAATTCAATACTTCGCTTAAGAAACTACGCACTGTCCAATACATTCCTTCATTTGATGTGCAATTCGTAGTATGGAACTTTTCTAGTGAATATACACCTTTTATATTCAAATATCAAAAAACGATCCAGAGTCAACGCAAAGTCAACGGCAAAGATATTTTAAATACATTTAAAATATGTTTATATATATTCACGAAAGAACCTCATACTGATAAATCGATAATACTGTATGGCAATTCTTTGCAATTACTTGGCCTGGAGAACTTAAATGTCAACTTAACTACTGAATTGGCGGAATAATGGACTAAAAAAATAAATAATTGTGAGGGGCCAAGTATACGAAATGAAGGGCGGAGAATGTCTCATCGTGAGAATTTTCACCGATATTTTGGTTCGAACAAAGAAAGTGGAATAGAGCATTTGTACAGAACCACTTTACGCTGCCATCATAATTAGATAAAACCAATTACGAGAGTAAGAGTAGAGATTATGAATAAACCAGTTGATCCCGCACTAATCGAAAGATGGCTAATTTTAAAATGGAATGAGTCTGATGAAACTGGAATCTCATCGGAAGTACCTGTTAGTGGAGTACTATTTTCTTTGACTAGAAGTTAACATAAGACTTGCACTTTTATTATTATTACTGTCTACGAGTAGAGACAATAATAATAAAATTCTGATGCGTTTGCACTATATTTATACATATTATTGTCTACTTAATCGTCATAGAAATAAAGTGAGGCGATGCACTGATGATCTACTTTCCATATCGTTAACACAGAAGCGAAATAACTTCGTGGTAACATGGTGTTTATGTCGATACAGCAGAAAATTTTTATTTTCTTTCTCTCACTCTTTTTTTTTTTTTTTAGTTTAATACGTTAACAATTTCGGTGGTAAGTCGCCATTTAAAAGGCAACTCACCTATCAAATGATGAAGAATTTCATGCGATGATAATGCTCGGTTTCTCAATATTTTTACAATCGCAAGCTTATCAATATTAGTCCATGTTTCATGTCCACAACAGGCCTTAGTACTTTTCTTTAGAACTGATTATTAAACAAATATTGAAAAACAAATGTTCGTTCGTTCCCTTATAAAACCTTTATGATTCTCAGATTAGAACGCAGAGTTCTAAACAGTACTGTCATTAAAATGGTTAGAGAGAGACCATAATTTTTCCTCTATGTTACACTGAGTAAGCCATTGACTGAATCAAAAAGATAACAAAAATCGGTTAATTTATTCATCAGTTTTATATGGCGAGCCGTTATGATTCCTTGTTACACCATTTTAGAAATGAGCGGCCTCAGTATACAAGTTTAAAACTATTAAAGTGCGTTAATTTACCCAACTATCATAAGAGCTTATCCAAATATGAAAGGAAAAAAAAAAAAAGGAGAAGTAGTAGTAAACTCGTAACCGATATTGTAAGTCAATTTTAATTAGGCAAACTATCAAATGATAGAGTTTTTAAGAAGTTTTTTTTTTTTAGACAGTTCACCCAATGAAGGCTTTAATCCCAGGTATATAACCGTGAGCCAAAACTGTAGCCAGTTATGAGGTTCGGAGTTCTGTTATCAAAACGGAATTAATGCTATTTTGAATGCACGATCAGAAAAGAACTGACATTAAAGATTAATTGACAATAGGTGCGTTGCTGACAAGAGATCAGGGCAACCATCAACTCGTCGACTAAAATCGGTTATGAAATGTGCTCACAATTATTGGATACATTACGTGGAGTGATTCCACTCACTCACTGTTGGTGGTTTTGTCAACAGGCCCAAATGCCATTATTGGGCAAAAGAGAATTCACAAGTGTACATAGAAATACGCTCGTATAATGTGACAATTGTTTTATACTCATATATGACCACACAGAGTTTGGTATAGTATGACATCCACAAAACTTGCTATATCGTTCAAAAATAAATGCTAAAAGACACTTCGAAATCTTAAGGAACAAAATGTAGCTAGTCGCTTCTCGTTAGGGTAACATTGAATTCCTTTCTTCACTTTATGGAGGATTTTTATACATCCTTTGCCAGTATTCTTCGAGAGCGGCTGGACCACCATTTTCAGGTCAAATTAATTTGACCTGAAAATGGTGGTCTTCCCTCCTCCCAGTGCTGACTTAAATAAGCCCATGTGACTTCGTCCTGTAAGACTGAGGGAGAAAGGAAAAAGCAAAAACAAGAAACATGGACAAACTGAAAGAAACAGTAACTAGTGTTCTGAACAAAGTTAAAGAAAACATGTCGCCAGCGGTGACAAATATACTAGCATCTATCATGATAACCGATTTAAGTAAATTCTGTATAAAAGATTTACAAGCATTTGAAAATAGGTATTGACCTATAAACTCACTATATTTAAATATTACTAATCAAAAGCAGGCTGCCGTAAAGTACTGCACAAAAGATGGGAAATAATGCTCGAGTCACAAGTAACAGATATGAGGGGGTCGTGAAAAGTAATACATGAAATCCGTAATATGACTTAATTCAGTGCCTCTTACAAATAACACCAAGAACTTAGTAAGAAATAAAATAAAAGAAGTTTTTTAATGTGGAATATGTGACTCATTACGAATCAGAAGTACAGTACACACTGTTGTCTATTTGCCAAAGTGTCAATCTTTTTGCTGTAGATACTAACAGGCTGGAAGCACGAATAGCAGACAGTCACGTCGCTCACGAAAAGCGTGAGAAGGACTGGTCTTTTTTCAATTAATAATACCGTCGATCATCGTCCACAACAAAGGAACTGAAAACATTGTATTCAGTACATTTGGTATGTACCACGGAAAAATTTATCGACAAGTTACCAAGATTAGATGTAATACTCCAAATAGGATTCTATGCCAAATTCCCCTCAAACAGGAATCCCTTAAATGTTAATGTCCACCATCCCACTCTGTTTCTGCTTTTAAAATAAGCGATATATATATATATATATATATATATATATATATATATATAATTTAATAAAATATCAAATACATATATATAAAAAAAATCCATACCGACGGGTCAGGGGGGGTAACAACTTTTTATGTATTACGCTCAATGTGATATCCTTGCATCCTACAATATTATGCATGAACAACTGTACTATTTAGGATTTCAATCATATCGCAATGACTGAAAAGGAATAAAAATCAGTTTGTAATAAAATGTCACTGTGCAGCGAGCTCCTGCAACGCAGCCTGAAATAGCATCGTATAGTCAAACACTGTTAGTAACCACTGGAAGAAAACAATAACGAAACTGCTAATTCAGTTACACTTGTGCAAGACAAACAAATAATAGTGCAGCTTCTTCACCTGATCTCCCTGTGTGCGTGTGTTGAGATTAGCCACACACACACACATTATTAGTGACCAACTCAATACCATAAAACTTGACCAACTCATATTTCTCAGATTCTTAGAGGGGAATCAAGTTTTCTAGAAAACCTTCACCAACGCCAGTTCGGCTGGTGTTCTTGAGTTACAGAAGTGACCTGACAAATGTTCCTGGTTACCCTGGAAACAAAGTGATGGAGAAATATTCAATGGTCACGTTGTCTACATCTTTTGTTGCCATAGCAACCAGAGAGGTAAGACTCACGTACGTCAGGAGATCCCACGAACATTAGCACCAGTTCGGCTCGATTCAGGAGAATTTATATGTGTACTCCATGAAACATTTGCTGAATATTCTTGTCCTTCGATATTAAAATTACGTTGAACTCCTTAGCTGATCGCATTTCCATCTTGCCCACCTCAAATATCGTGTAATCAGACTGAAGAAATTTGATAATCTGTCAAATTAAGTGTCTTCGATGTGTTTTGTGTGTGAATTAAACAAGTTATGATATCAGCAATTCATCTTGAAAAACTGTGACACCCCATGGTGAACTGGTCCCAATTTCGATATTAACATTCATAAATGCGCTATTATGCCAGTATTCAATATACCGCACCCTAGAGTACCCATTATTTTTCTGCTGAGGATCGAGGGCTGCTGTTCCAACATGGCAAAAATTATCCAGCTTTATTATTATTTATTTATTTTATTTTATTTTTTTTTTATCAAGTCTCTAAGAGGAAGGGGCTGAAGCTCGACACCAGCCAGCCAACCCCACCCCATTCCATTCAGTGCACCCTTGACATCACAACAAATTTTACTATAAATGTTAACATGGAATGCATAGCAAAATTAGTCTAGATTTATTTGAAGTCACAAGTTTTATAAATAAATAAAAATTAAAGGTTGAACACGCGTGAGGGAGCGTGTCAGCAACATACCTCGAACTGAAACAAAAAAACAAAAAAAAAAAAAATTTGATTATTCATGTTGTATGTTTAGATCAATGGTGCTTATTAAACACAAAATGTACAAGAAACCAAATTAATAATAATAATCGTTTTATCTCTCAAGACAATTCCAATGTTAAGTTAACTTCAAATCAATTTAAGTTTGCAAATTTTTAACGTCATCAATGTTATAAACAGAAAACATCATTATTAATTTAATCAATTTCCTTGGAAAAGTTTGCAATATTAATTAATCCAATATAATAAATTTATGTTTTATACAATTGTCATGATAACCTGACAGGCTGCGTTTCCGGATAAACTGTGAGATCCCATCATCAGGATTAAAATTGAATTCAGTTCAGATACAGCTAAGCACCACTTCATACCATAACTAAAGCAATTTATGTTTCTGTCTTGATGGTGTTAAGTGCTTTTTGCCCTTCTGCGACAATCATAAGGTACAAAATGTGACAATAATGACAAGGTGCATGAATGCTTAGCAAGCAACAAAAGAAATTCTGATGGTATCTAAGCCTGCATCACTCATCAGTAGCGTTTTGTTTATTATCAGTATGAGTATTGGAGTGGTTAAATGATGTAAAGAAACAAACGACTTTTTTTTTTTTTTTTTTGCATCTGCTAAAAAATTAAAAACAAAAATTACGATCACTCCCTATCTTCAAGAAATGATTATCCAATTTCACTTTGAACTCTAGATCCACCACCTCGGCAGATAACCTGCCCAATAATCTACAACACGCTGCCCAAAGGTAAACTTCATGAGATCCAGCCTTCCGCCACTCGTTAAGATTATATATTTGTGTCACTTGGTCCTTGTCTCTCTTACCAATGAGAATATACTTCCCTCGTTCATTGTACTGATCCTCTCCACGGCTTTATATATCTCACTCAGTCCCAGCCCTAAGACATCTAGCTTGTTCTAGCTGCAAACTTTGCAATCAACACTTCTAAGCCGTTCCTCATACCGACATCAATTAATGCTAATAACAAAACTGGTGAACCTTCTTTGAATTCTAGAAGCGCTGTCTTTTCTTAGGTGCGCCCTCCAGATCCGAATGCAATATTCTAAATGCGATCACGCAATCTGCTCTCCCCATAGTTTACAATACATGGATTTTTGTTCCCCAGGTGCAAAGCTTACATTATAAAAAATAATTAAACTTCAGTTGTCATTTTCCAGACCATACTGACAAAGAACCAGTCTACGTTGCTCAAAATGACTGCTGAAGCTCTCATACCCTTAAAGAATTCTTTGATATACGATTCAAAATTCTCATCCGCTCAGAAAAGGTGTATACAGTGACATTACTTTTATTGTTCAATGGGTATTTTATCTTGGGGAACTCCTTCGCAGATAAATTCTATGGCTTTGAATCTCGTACAATATACTGCTACCTAATGTTTAAATTATTATTTTGCGTGTTAAACTAATTTTATAAAAATTCAATAAAGTACCACAGGGCAAAGCAGAATGCCAAAAGAAAAAGGGGACCTCTAACATTCCTTGTTTAATAATATGGCTAAAAATTTGTTTGTATGCAGTTTTTGAGTAGTTAAGTGCAATTCGAATGGCCTTGTCGAAATTTTTTTCCGATAAAACGTTAAACATTCACTCACAGCTTATGAAAATCTCTGTAGTGAACAGTCTGAATAATATTATCTACCATTTGTCAACGTCAAGTCATTGAAAAAGTTCAGGCGCCAAAATTCTTCAAGGAAAACACGCACATGATAATGGGAACGTTTTATTTAACTTTAATGGCTAAATCAAACAATAAAAGTAAAAACTGTGCCGATCCAATTCTTATGTGCCACACGCCAAAAATGGCAAACAGCATTTAAATAAGCGCAGAACTAAGTTTTCCAGATGCTAACATCGAAGAAATGATTATCAGCATTCACTCCTGCGACCTTAAACTCTTTTCATAATGCATTATTAATTTGGAATAGCATAATGAAATGTGATCGTAACTTAATTTGGTGCATTAGTGGAAGTTATAACGTCCGAATATTATAAACAACTTTAAGACGTTGTTGGCTGTCCTGTTCCAAAAGCAATGTTTTCGGAGAGGAAAGGCTTCATAGTTTTCCTTGCTTCCAAGGCATTGCGAATTACAGATGGCATCGGAGCGCAGAGAACAATCAGAAAAAGGCCAAAAATATAGTTTTTCATCCTGAAAAATACAAATGTGTATAGCGTATATATTCATTTTAAATCAATATTTTGTTTTAAATCAATATTTTGTATAATTACAAATTCCTCCACATAGCCCTCTGGAAATAGGTCAGGAATTTCGAATCTCAGACTACCATCCAGTAGGAATAATTGCAGAATCGTTCGGCAAAAATCTTAGAGAGAATATGCACCGTAAAGATTATTTAATTATGATAACAATCATTCCGGTATCTACAAAACTGTGCAGTAGACTTTTCTATACTATATCTGAAATACTTCTAAGGATCACCTCAAACAAATCTCAATAAAAAAAAAATTTTTTTTTTTTAATTTGGATTTCTCATTTAAATTTTATGCATGAAATGAATACGTTTGACTCGTATCCGACTTCGAAATAGCACTGCGGATCTTTTTAATGCTCTCCTTAACAGCAGCGTCTTGGGAGCATAGCATTAAACAAAAACTGAGGTCGACGAACAACCGAGAGATCTCATACGCATCTTAAAGGTTCACTGAATTAAATGAATCTTTACCGAAGAGGATATCACGCATGAATTTGTCGGTACGTATATTTATAACTATTGGGAAAGGAAAGGGTAGGTAGGAAAGTATTAATTTATAATCAGATGATGCAAAGAAGTTAACTGTGTTACGTCAACGCACTTCGTGATGGATGAGTTGGTCCGATAAAGCGCCGGCTGCCCCTTGTTTGGAGAGGTCTGAAGTTCGATTCTCGTCGACGACTGGGGAAATTTTACGAGTTCTCTTTAATCGAGGCTATAGTTAGATCTCAAGCGGAGGGACACGTCCACAGACAAATACACGATACGGATCTGAGCGACAAGATTTAGTGCTGTTAAAATAACATGAATCTGAAAATTTTGTGCTACATCAATGCTGAATAATATTAGTCCGTTCAAAGGCGGCATTACTTTATTTATTTATTTATTTATTTATTTTTATTTGTCCCGCTCTTTTTTAGAAGAAAAATCTTTCGTTTATACTCTATATTCTTGTCTGACATATTCAGTGTGAATATCAGACAGCAATATGAACCTAGCTATAATGGTCACCTTAAAATCGCGCAGTTCAATGCCATTGTCTCTAAGGTTCTAATTGTCTCTAACCTTAAAAAGACTGAATTGGGGTTATCCTAATTAGAATGGTTTTCAACGTAAACAAGTTATTATGAAAAAAAAAAAAAGGAGGCGAATAATAGCTTATACAGTAAAAAAATAAATGCTTTTTTTTTTAGGGAAGTGTGAATAACAAAATTAATTAAAAGAAATTTGTATTTAACATGACACACTTAGGACAGCCGATTTACAGCGAACTTATCAGGAATAACATTGTGAACTCGATAGTCATTTAAATGACTACTCAGATATATTCGATCTGTTTATTTTAATGAAGTTTAGGATTGCCATCTCATACAGATATGTGCGGCCAAAACATAAAAGCGCTAGGTATATTTGCAGAAATAGATATTTTGAACCATCCACTAATTTCCGGTCACTAGGTTCCACCTAAAACGGACTTCAGTGGGATATCTCTTCGCATGCTTGTATGTTTTGATATGGCCGCTCATACAGATATGTGCGGCCAAAACATAAAAGCGCTAGGTATATTTGCAGAAATAGATATTTTGAACCATCCACTAATTTCAGGTCACTAAGTTCCACCTAAAACGGACTTGCATCCCGACATTTTCATATACACAGGTGACGCAGCTGAAAATGCTTCGAGATCATTATTTTATTGGTCTATAAATAAATTTAATTTAATTAATTTTCTCGTAAATTTATTATGTTGCAGTTTAGTTAAGTTTTTTTTTTTTTTTAGACGTTATCCGTATGTGTGTGTGAGAGAGAGAGAGAGAGAGAGAGAGAGAGGTGACCGTGTGTAGTGCATTTAATGAACAGTGGAAGAATAATATTTCTTTACAGATCTGAAAAGTAAAGGTTTGTGCTTGATATGCAAAGAAACAGTAGCTGCGACAAAGGAGTATAACCTAAAAAAGACGCCATGATTCTTCAGTAGCTCTTACGGAACAAAAGAGTACGACGTCAAAACCAAGTCGTTCCTTACACGACCCGCGGATTCTCAAAAAATCTTCAGTGTAAATCTTAGATAGAAAATATTTTAAGGTATAACATGCTTTGCTTTCTTGAGATCCGATATCCGTTATAGGTGGCTCATTTCTCTATTTTATTTACAGTACCTTGCAGTTGTCTATGGTACACATATTGTGTGAGTGGCATGAAATAGTGAGGTCATCCGCATACAAAAATGTTTTAGCAATTTCAGGAATGTCTTGTGTGATGAGGTTAATTTTTTTGAGTGCGAACAGAGTTGCACTGAGGACTGAGCCTTGGGGAACTCCTTCTTGAACATATTTTCGGGACACAATATGGTTAAATCGGACTTTTGGAAGGGTCTTTTGCTTAAGAAATTGTATATAAATTTTGTTAAACGGCTTCGCATTTCTATTCTGTGTAAGTCACGCAAGATACCATATCTCCAGGTTGTATCAAAAGCTTTCTCAATGTCAAGGCATATCATAACCGTAGTCTCATTTCTAAGAAACGCGTTGCGTATATTTGCTTCCGCCTTTGTCATTACACCCAAAGTGGATCTATTCTTGCGAAAACCATATTGAATAAGACTAAGAAGATTATATGAATCAAGAAACCATATTAGACCACATTAGATTTTTTTAATCACTCTTTCTAATATTTTTCTAAAACAACTAGAAAGGACAACAGGCCGATATTGATTTGGATTTGTATGATCTTTGCCAGGTTTCAGAGAGGCTAGTACAATCAAGTGTCGTCAACAGTCAGGATAGGTATCCTCAATGTAGAAGAAAAAGAATAATAAGGAATTTTCACCAAGATGCTTTATCATTAGATGAATTCTATCAGGGCATGCTGTACTCTTTCTTGTTTTGGCTAAAGCTTTCTGTAACTATATAAAGGTGAAAGGTTGATGTCTGTTGAGTCGTATGAAAATTATAAGTTTATATCTTTCGATCTGTGTTTTATGCTTTTGACAGACTGGGTCATATGAAGGCATTGCTGACATTTTTGCAAAGGTGTCTCCTAGTGCATTTGATATTTCTTCTGGCTCGGTTATATCATGTCCTTTCCAGGTCATTATGGGGGCAGCTGTTCTTGGATATTTGTAAAATTTTATTCCAGACTACTCTTCTAGCGTCTGTGCTTCTACCGCCAGTACTGCATATATCTAAGACGAGTCTGGTATTCTTAATGATCCCAACGGTTCTAAATTATCATTCACTTATATAAATTATAGTAGAAATTGCAAAATCAAATAAGGAAAAGTGGCATTTTGTTTTAAGTTAGAAAAGTGCGAAGCAACTAAAGCATAAGTGGTATTAGTTACTCAACTTTATACTGGAGAAAATTACAATTCGACCGAACCAGGTGGGGGGGGGCGAGAGAGAGAGAGAGAGAGAGAGAGAGAGATCCAGAACTCGCGAAAAACATTCTGAAATAATCGTAGGGGATCCGTCTTTGACTCACTTAAAACAATGAGCATTTACATGCAGATGTGCACAAAATAAAAAATAAAACAGCTTTTTAAATTTGTTTATATTCTTTAATAAAAACAGTTGTTAATGCCAAACGAACTTGCCAACATCCCAGTTTATAAGAACATTACAACAATATCTGTTAAAGGCATTCTCTAGAATTCGCTCTAAATATAGTCTGGATGCTGAAACACTAGGCACCTTCTGAGTTTAGCAAGTCTGTTGACGGCCGGAGGTCTATGAGCTGGTTTCCGAACATACACCAGCTCGTTATTTACTCGAATGGTCGTTTATTATTTCACAACTGATTTATTTTAGTACTGCAACTGCGTAGCAATCTATGGAACGTAAGGTAAGTGGTTACGTACTCAGCATTTAAAACGAATGTACAGCAAAGTTTTTTAAAAACTATCCTGGTCATCTAGCATGGTAAGACACACTGTTATATTATAATTTTTATTATAATATAACAGAGTTATATTATAATAAAAATATAACAGAGTTTATTATAATATAACTGATGGAAGTAAACTGAAATGACTATAAAACAAACAGTTTTATTCGACTGGATACTATTTTTGTATCCAGTAATTCTGGATACAAAAATAGTATCTGGATTAATAAACAGTATCTGGATTAATAATTCATTTTACAGTTGGATAGGCCGATCCAATTTGAATAGTTTGTCTTCGGGGTCTTTGATGATTAGTCGAAATATGCGAATTTATATTTATTATTAAAAAAAAAAAAAAAAAAAAAAAAAAAAAAAAGAGGTTTTCTCCAAACTTTTTGCAAAAAAAAAAAAAAAAAAAAAAAAAAAGAGGTATTAAAATTTATCTATAATGCCGATTTAAATAACATAATACGGATTTTTGGCACGAACAACAAGAAAATCATAAAATAAAGGAAAAGAAATACTGCCGTATATGTTTAAGTAGAGCGTACTTAAGGGTTTCTGGTTTTGACCTTCAGTCAAGTTTCCACGATCTTCTAACAGAATACTGGCAAGATAGACTTGAACCTTCCTTATCATCAGTGAATACACACATCTGTGGTTGGTAGTTTCAAATGTAAGCACTTAACCTCTGTTCCCCTCTCATAAGACTCCCACAGTTTCATAAAATGGCGGTAAAAATAAGGCGACTTAGAAATTCGTTTCATAAATTTTGTTAGAAAAAATCACTGAAATGTGAAATTTAAACTTAATAATAAGAACCTTTAAAATGATACGCATTTTACAAAACAAGCAAGTGTCTTAAAGTGTGTTATATTCAAAATAAGCAGCTGGTCTCAGGCGTGTTACATTCAAAACAAACAGCTGCTCACCCCCATCTATATTTGATAACTAATATGCGATTGCAACAACCAATAAACTGATTAATATCTTCACCTGTGTTGCCGAAAAATATCGTTTGAACACAGTGCTGCTGATGTCAAGGACGTCTGACATCAGCAACGTTAACAAAAGGCCTTTACCGATACTCCACATATATTATTATGCATTAATAGCACCACAAAAAATGATAACGTTTCTTAGGTAGATTCAAAATGATTTTCAATTCGCTATTTCTCTAATATCAGTGTTTATTGATTGGTGGGAAGGGGAAATTTAACGAGAGCCTCAAAATGTTTTTAAGATAGATAATTTGTGTTTCTGCTATTACTATTTACACAACTAACATTTGAATTTTACAAAGCTGATGTATGAGAAAGAAAGCACGACACATGGGGGGATGGGGAAGTTGAACAAAATAATGGAAACACCCGATATGAAAGCATGTTCCCCCCCCCCTTCTTTTTCTTGCATGTAGTACTGTAAAAAAAGACATAAATGCTGCTGTTTATTTACATGTGATATAAAAAGATACATTAAAAAAATGACCAACCTGTTTGAATTCCAAAGAAGTCAAATTGTTGGTACACGTTTAGCAGTGGCAACGGTGACTAAAACTGCTGATTTGTTTAATGTATCTAGAGCAACCGATGGTGAATGCAGACATCGAAAGTGACGTCTGCATTCACCAAATATGGAAAAACAAATTTTGTTTGAACGAACTGCGGCAACAAATCGAAGCTGACTGGAACAGACTGCCTCTAGCCCCAAAACAAACTACTGCCTCAAAATGAACTGCAGAACTTAATGTGAGTCTCGGCAATCCAGGTTCTAGGAAAACAGTTCGGCGAGAACTTCATAAAGCTTGAAATTTAAGGCCAAGCAGCTATTGCCAAGTTCTAGAAACCAGACGCGTGATGATTGGAGACGTCATATTTTTCAGACAATCATCATTTACACCTTTTCTAACACCAGGGAGAGTTTACGTTTAGCAAATGCCAAAGGAAGCGCTTCAACCTGACTGTCTTGTGCCAAGTGTCAAACATGGAGAAGGACCAAGTGGTCTGAGCAGCAATATCTTGATACTCTTTAGGATTCTGCCCTGAACAGTCGAATTACTGCCACTGATTACCTTGATATTCTGAGTGATCAGGTTCACCCACGATGCAACACTTTCCCACAAACGATAACATATTTCAAGATGGTAATGCTCCAAATATACAGACCAGATACATCAAATCTTGGCTTGAGGAGCAAGAAACCGAGACTAAGTATCTGTCCATGGCCTGCACAATCACCAGACTTAAATGTTATTGAGACACTGCGGGCACATTTGGAGAGGAGAATCATAAGCAGATTTCTTCCACCTTTATCATTCAAAGATCTTGAAATGTTCCTCCATGAAAAATTTATCTGAATCTATTCCACATAGAATACAAGCTGTTTTAAAAGCAGAGGATAGCCCAACACCATATTAGTGCATACCTGTAACTCTTTATTACAGGTGTTTCCACTATTTTGTACACCCCTGTATAATGAACCCAACTACTACCTCCTGGTAAAAGAAAACTTCAATGAAGCAAAATTATACTTTATTTGTGTGTACTCTCGGAAGTGACGACTGCTGTTAGTGAAAGCATCACAGATAAAAAGTGCTTAGGGAGAGAGTTTAGGTTGCGATGTTCATTGATATTCTGAATGAACATAAAAAAAAAAAAAAAATTATACTCCAGGATAATCACCTAAGATGATGGGAAATTTACAAGGCTGATAATTAGAGCATTGGGGCCTTTAACGGTCAAAGGGGCTCAAAACTTCAATGAAGCAAAATTAAACCTATCACTGATAGGTTTAATTTCCTTTTATTTATTTTTTATTTATTAATTATTATTATTTAGTTATTTATTTTATTTTATTTTTGTTTTTATCATTGTTTTGTTCGGATTTTTTTTTTTTTTTTTTTTTTTTGGCTGGTGCAGCATAAGCCATAGGCTTTCTTGCACCATGCGGCCGTTACTAATACTAAAACAGTCAACTCAAACGCGTGCACTACAGTACTGTCGAATTAATAACCCTGCTATGGTTTTTTCGGGTAGCTTACATGGGATGCATAATTCGAATAAATCTCTGCACCTGAGACGTGATAGCTACAGTCTTTAGTCCCTCCTGTGGAAGGCGGGAATTGAACCAGGGATTTCCAGACGGTTGACAAACTACAAAGTTTCTACACCACGGAGGACTTCAAATAAAATATACCGTACAAAATACAAGTTAAGTGAATTTTTCTATTAGCTTCGATAAAGCTCAACGTCTTAGAATATCTCTCTAATTCCAGTTTCACTCTAAAAAGCACAAATGCCCTTGATTATATTATGTTATAAGGCATCAGCAATCACTTAAAATCATATAAAGATTAGCACAAACATTTGGTATTTTTCACCATGGATTGGAAAAGGGAAAATACCACATCGTAGAATTGCAGACGCACCTAAATTTCTTTCCTGCATCACTTATTTCTGTTTTAATTCAGATCATTGCGCAAGCTTAATGCTTCCTTATGTACTACATCCTTTTCAAGAATGAATCTAGCTTTTCATTAATATTTCAAACGTACAGGTCGATTTGTTCAAGAATTTGATATCGATCCTTTCTTATCATCCAGGATGTTTGCCCCAGTTAATAGAACTTCCCAGCAGATAAGCTCTTTTTTCTTTTTTCTTTTTTTTGTATAGCAATTAAATATAGTTTATAAATAAAATAAATCGTTTTGTTATTAAAACAACGTAGCTAATTTATTTCGAAATATGTTTACATTACAGTAAGACCTCGTCGTTCGCGGAGGTTACATTCCTACAGATTCTTGACAACTGTAAATTTAAGGGATTATGTAAAAAGGGACTTAAGTTCCTGCAGGGGAACATTCTCCATGCCCATACATTTAACTTCAGACACATGGTTGCTGCTGAAAACAGAGGATATGAAATCAGACAAAAGGCTCTGCATACATAACGGTGGAAATCACCGAGAGAAGTATCTAACAACTAAAATGTGATATCTTCGTGACATTCATCTAAAATTTACTCTAAGCGATAAAGGCGCGCAAATGCTCACAGCTCTGTAACGCTGAGAATGCGATACATGCTTATAACATTTTCGACTGAAAAACGACTGATTAACTAATCTCCTGAGGTTCGGCTACTGTTTGGAGGAATATCCTTACATTTCACTTTTTATTGTTTGAAAATTCATCCTAATGTCGGATCAAAATGAAGATTAAATTAAAATATGGAGAATGTGTATTTATAAAAAAAAAAAACAAAAAAAAAACTCAACAAATATATATTGCATGTCTCATTTGTAATAATGTTTGACGCTGACCCTTATACACGCATTCCTGTGCAAAGAATATACTAAAATATTTTGTATACAAGACCATTAAAAAAGTTGCAGCAACATTTCTGTTAAACACTGGTGTGCAAACTTTAAAGACCAGTCAGGTTTTCACCTGTAGCTTCTCATAGGAGTGGCCTGGATATGGGAAAATCATACCAAAGGAACCTCGTGAGGTACAGAAATAATGAAGGAAACAACACCGACACAACAACGGAAACAAAACGGTGCAGAAGGACTTTATTCAAAAATGGCAACATAGCACTGGCTGCCATGATACATATGTATCACTGCCAAAGATGGAACAAGGGGAAGAGGTGGTCTTCAGTAGGAAATATGGCTACCCCTAATGTCGATGTAGGCTTTACACCGCCTGTCCATACTTAGAACAACGTTGTTGATAAGTTCTTGCGGTAACATCGTCCATTCCTCTGTCAACGCCATCTTCATCTGGTTAACATTTTCTTGTGGGTGTGGACGTGCCGCTAGGCGCCTCCCCAGAATGTCCCATATGTGTTCGATGGGATTTAGATCGGCAGGCCAATCCATACGAACAATGTCCTCACTTTCCAAAAGCATATCAACAGCTGCAGTGCGATACGGTGTGGCGTTATCATCCATAAACACGAACTCGGGGCCAATGGCACCTCGGAAGAGACGCACATGGGGAAGGATTACCTCAGTACAGTAGCGTGCACCGGTTACAGTACCGCCTTCCAGTATCTGAAGTTATGTACGTCAATCCAAGATAAGGCCTCCCCAGACGAGAATACCTCGACCGCCATATCGATCCCTTTCATCAGTGATGCTTGCAGGGTGATACCATGTGCCAACCTCTCGCCAGATTAGCTGACGTTCAGAATTGGTGCTGAGACTGAATCTACTCTCATCAGTAAAGAGTATCTTAAGTAAAGATTTTGTGGTTGTAACCTTTAGAAACAGTGTTGGTCCTTAAGTTTTGCACGCCAGTGTACATACAAGCTTTACAAGTATTTGGCAGCTACGTTTCCTCAAAGTAATTTCCGGCCTCCTAAATAACTCGATCCCAAGCATACAGGGGCAGCTCTGATACCATCAGTAGCCTTATTTTCTTGAAGAGCGGTGAATGAACAGTCTACTGTTCTCAGTCCGTCTGTTGTCCGAAAGCGTTGACGTAAAGTAGCTCCACATCTTGTGAAACAAATCAAAGTTATAAGGAATCATGTCTAGAAAATAAGTTGGGGGGGGGGGGGGTCAAGGTTTTCCCACTTTCGAAGCTTCAGTAATAATTTCCCCAACCACAAGGCTTCATGAAATGTCGGTGCTTTCGCAGAATCACTTGGTGAAAATGCTTTTCCAGGAATGAGTAGCATTAGTGGTATTTACAACGTTGGCTTCTGGGACAGCACGACGTAGAATAATGACATCACCTACACGATTCTTGGTTGTTGTCTGGATTATTATTATTTTATTTATTTATTCATTTTTATGGAGAGAATTTGGGTGACATTAGGCACCATTTTCGCATGCTTCCCTTAAACTTCAGAAACGTTCTTTGGCATTTTTTCCCAGTGAAACGTCAATCTTTATCCGAGAACGTTTATCTTGTTTAAAAACAGCTCCGAACATCTGCAGCATGCACCTATAGGTCTGCGTCCAGCTGTCCCGTTTACCTTTTACACAAAGTCTATGTGTAAAAGCTAACAGGACCATATATATCTACACAGCAGTGTTGCCACTACTTTTTGAACATCCTCCTCGTATTTCTTTCAACGATGACAAACTTATGTGTTCTGTACGCAAACCGGTTCAGTCGACAAACAGCGAAGTTAACATCGCATTTCAATGAAATTGCTGCAGTAATAACTCCCTCCTGATCCCCCAAACATCAGCGTGAGGCTCACGCTGAAGAAGAGCGCGCAACCTTCGGAAAGCTCTGTGTAAGCATATGTGGATACATTTATATAAGTCGGAACCACATCCAAGTTTCCTTTAGGAAAAACACTCGTACTTGATGCAAATGAGTCACTTTCTGCATGATTTATTCATTATTTATTTATTATTATTATTTTGCTTAAATCATCTCTCATATATTCAACTATTTCATTGCTTAGTGTCTTTCCTTAGTAGATGCATCACCACAATGAAGCCTTTTTTTTTTTTTCTTTTTTCATAAGCAAAAATAACACGAAAATGCCATGTAACGACTTTCTTCTTTCCATATGAGTCTAAAATTCGATTCGCTGACCCAATCCATTTCTTAATCTTAAAATAATAAAAATATAAATATTGCGATTGTACAAAGAAAAGTGCAGGCGAAAATGGGATAAAACATAAGCCTATTAAAAAGAACACTAACTAAACTAAAGCAGAACTTCCAAGGAAATACGAAGCCATTTCCTCTGTCGAAAGGAACTCGTCTCGGCTCTCTTCGCTATAAATGTATATCCAAAGCCCCAGAGGAACCTTAAAACGTCCCCAAATGGATAAGTAGCATTCATATTGCAGACCTCTACAACAGATGAACATCTCTGAGTATCTCTAAAAACGTATCACATATTTGTTTAACTTTGTATATACAGGGTGTCCTAAAAGTCACTACGTATTTTGGTGAAACAGTGTGATTTTCAAATAAATTTCATCACGACAAGTATATTTATTCTTTTTTACATAAAACATAAGTATCTGTAATGTGTTAGAGATGTTATTATAATTGTTATTAATTTTTTAATATTTTCTTTTCGGACCCATAATTCATGATGAATATTCAAGAGCGAATTTTTGTTGTAACATCCCGCATCAAAGGAATGAAGTTTTGTGAAATTAGGGAAAGATTTTCAAGGAGATTTCATAGTCCCGGTCCTACAGACAATGCGATTCGTGCACTGGTGAATAAGTTTAAAGGAACTGGGTCTGTGCGTGACAAGGAGAGATGTGGACGCCTAAGGATAGCACGTGAAAGCATTGAATCAATTCGAGAAGTGTTCGAAGAGGAGCCAAAATTATCAATTAGGGAGGGATCTCGAAGACTGAACATACCCAAAACATCAGTTCACAGAATTTTGCTTTCGACACATGAAAAAGCCCTACCACATCCAACTGTTGCATGATCTGCACAAAGGAGATTTTCCACGTCGAGCAGCAATGTGTGCAGAACTTGTCGATCAAATCCAAAATAACAGCTTAATGGACCACACTATGAAATCTCCTTGAAAATCTTTCCCTAATTTCACAAAACTTCACTCCTTTGATGCGGGATATTACAACAAAAATTCGCTCTTCAACATTCATCATGAGTCTGAAAACAAAACATTAAAAAATTAATAAAAATTATAATAACATCTCTAACACACTACAAATACTTAAGTTTTATGTAAAAAAGAATAAATATACTTGTCGTAATGAAATTTATTTGAAAATCACTGTTTCACCAAAATAGGCAGTGACTTTTGGGACACCCTGTATAGAGAAAAATGCAGTTAGAACCATGGTATGTGCAGAGAAAATAAACAAGATTGTTGCAACTAAAATAATATAAATATAAATAAACTCGGTGAATTTTAACTTCTAAAAAACAAACACAACAATGGAATTAACAGTTTCTCGTAAAGTTAGTTAATGGGAAAACAAAAAAAGAAGGGGGGGGGACTTGCAATATAAAGGAGAATTACACTCGACTAGAAGAAACATCTTGATCCCAACGCTGAAAGACAGGAAATCCCTAGAGCGCCAAGAAACTCGGATAGATAAAAAGTACACTTTTTACCTCATTGTACAACGAGGAATTTAAATATGGTTGTAAAAGCCCCTTCAGGGCAAAGGGTTAGATGATTCCGGTGTTAGTTAAAAGCATCAAAAATCCAGCATCAGATGGTTCAAAAATCCACGTCTCTCTCTCTCTCTCTCTCTCTCTCGGATAAAAGGCTCTGATATGGTTCAGGGTGAGGTGCAGATTGATATTGCGCTTGGTCATTTGTTCTCGTCAATAAACATAAAAATAACGGTATATATTAAAACAATTATATGTGTATTCCCTGTACACTTCAAGTAATACAGAAACCTCATTATACTCTTTTTTTTTTTTTTTTTTTTTTTCTCTCTCTCTTTTCTTTTATTCATCACAGTTCGCAACTACTATTGCAGATGGCAGTCTTTAGCAAACAAACTACAATAACCTAAGATATGGTATGAGTGCCACTGTAAGTAGGAACTGATTCCTTTGAGATTTCTGCACATATGACGACTACGAGATGAAAGCTACTCTCATTTAGATAAGTATTTTTCCTTTTATTTTTCATCGAGAAATGACATTTTGATGGCGGTATGCTGTGTGACACGATCAAGTGAAACGCTAGCACGCGACTAACTTAATTTACTTGTTCGTGGAATTCTACACGTAATTCCTTGTAAGGTCTACCCTGCTGGGGAAACACGAAAACTATCGTCATATGTATGAGTTCTTTCACCTCCGTTGTTTGGGTTATACTTTCTGAAGGCATCACAAAATGTATATTAATTCATCCTATAGTTTTAAACTTGTATACGAGTGTATTTATTAATATCCTCACTATCAGTATATTAATGCTTTGCATAATTCAATAAAATTAAGTAATAAATATTAAAGATAAAAGTGTTATAAATTAAAATAGTTTATCGATTGATCAATAAATCCATATTATTCATCTAGAATCATCAAATGAAATGCATCCCTGTTTATATAACAAAGTTTAAATTTAAACTAACGTAATAGTTTAAAGATCAAAGGGCGACACAAGTAATTATAGACCTGTTAGTTTAACTTCTTTTCCAGGAAAATTAATGGAGGCACTCGTTAAAGAAGCACTGCAGGATCATCTAGACAAGACTTCAGTTATAGCTCGGACACAGCATGGTTTTGTTAGGGGAAAGTCTTGCCTGATCAATTAATTTGATTGGATAATATGATGTGGTCACAAAGGAACTGGATGCAGGGAATAACTTTGATATCATATATTTGGATCTTAGAAAGGCTTTTGATACTGTTGCACATGGAAGACTGCTGAACAAATTGCAGCAGTGTGGCATTGAAGGCAAATTGCCTTCAATGCCACACAAATGATATTGATGATGGTATATCAAGCTTAATGTCCAAGTCTGCAGACGATACGAAGGTTGGCAGGGTTGTTAAGGACACTAATTACAGTACACTGCTGCAACAGGATCTAGAAAATTTGAGCAGATGGGCTGAGAGGTGGCAAATGAAGTTTAACATTGACAAATGTAAAGTACTACATATGGGAAGCAGTAACCACAGAGTAACGCATCAACTCTGTCGTACTACACTGACAGTGGTAGAGAACGAAAAGGACCTGGGGGTAATTGTGCAGGCAGATACGAAGTTTTCTGAGCAGTGCAGACGGTCTGCAAGAGTAGCTCATGGTGTCTTGTCAATGACATACAGGAATTTTTCTAGCAGGAATAAGGAAGTAATTATCCCCTTGTATAAGGCAATGGTCAGGCCACACCTTGAGTACTGTATACAGGTCTGGAGGCCTCATTTTAAGAAGGATGTAGAGCTGTTGGAACGAGTACAGAGAAGGGCAACAAGATTAGTGAATGGAACAAAGGGTTGCACTTACGAAGAAAGGTTTAAGTTTTGCAAATTACAGTGTCTGGAGACTAGGCACCTGCGAGGTGATCAGATTGAGAGGTATAAAGCCTTGAATGGTTTTAGTATGCTCAATGCTGATGGGATTCTTCCTCTTGCTCAGAATAATTACCTGAGGGGGCATAAATTAAAATTGAGGAAAGACAGATGTAGGATAGATGTGCGGAAGTTTGCCTTTAGCCAGCGGGTAGTTGGTTGGTGGAACAGACTTCCATCCTTTGTTGTGGAAGTTGATAGCCTAAATAAATTTAATGCTGAGCTGGACAGGTATTTGGAACGAACAGAGGGGTGAAATGGGAGCGTTTTTTTTTGTTTTTTTTTTCCTTTTTTGGCTAATGCTGCATAAGCTTTCTTTCTTGCATCATATGCCTCTACTAATGCTAATAGAGACAAACTTTAAAACAATCTTTACCATTTATAAACCACGCCCCTGTAAACAAATGGTTTCCAGTATGATATATTATTTCACTCGCCAAAATGCAATTTTAATGTGTAACGTGGTTTATCGTACAAGGAAGTAATATAATATAACTATTATATATTGTTATGCTTTTGTGACATTTAATTTTTTTCATATACAGTATTATCAGGCATAAGTTTCTCTGGAAAAATATATCAAACATAATATACTCATGCACGTTTCCAATGAACCTCAAGGGAACGATTTTTGTTCATTAAAAAGGATTACGTTAAATAAAACTTTACCAAAAAACTTTTGCTTTATCAGGAGCAAAAGTAAATTTATGTATGTATATAATCACTCCCACGTGACGATATCTTCAGATTTAAATACCAAGCAATTCATATCTTGAATGTACCACATACCTGTTGTTAATATAAACCAGTGCTTCTCAAAGTGGGCGATATCGCCCCTTGGGGGGGCGTTTGAATTATCCATGGGGGCGTTAGGCACGAAAGGGGGAAACAGAGGGGCGATATGCATGAAAGGGGCGACATTGGGCGGATGGAGCACCATCAATGATTGGCCGTTACAAGGGTTTTATGGCTTATTTAAAAAATGCTGTGCCAAATATTATTACTGTTCATTGTGTCATTCACCGTCAGCATTTAGTTGCGAAAAAACTTGGTAATCAACTGCACAATTCTCTACAAACTCTTATTACTGCTATAAACAAAATTAAAGCACATTCTTTGAATGATCGTATATTTCGCAAGCTTTGTGATCAAAACAGTGAAGATTTTGAACGATTGCTACTTCACTCCGAGGTTCGGTGGCTGTCAAAAGGCAATTGTCTCACGAGTTTTTTGAAGATAGGAACAACGACCTTAGTAATGACCTCAAGAAAATGAAAACTGATATTGCTTATCTTGCAGATTTATATACTAGATTCAACTCAATGAACTTACATTTACAAGGACAAGATGTAACTCTTATTAAGGCGAAAACTCAAATTTCAGCATTTATTTCAAAATTAATGCTTTTTATGCGCAACGTAGGACGACGTGAATTGTATCAATTTCCAAATCTGTTGGAAATAGAGAAAAAAGAAAAAATAGCTGATGAAACTCTACGAACTTTTTGTAATCATCAAGAAATGTTGCACAGAGATATGCTGGAAAGGTTCGAAGATCTCCTTAATTTGAAAATTCCAGATTGGGTTATAAATCATTTTTTAAATAATGACGACGGTGAACGTTTTGTAGAAGAATTGACTGAGTTACAAAATGAAGTTGAACTGAAGCCAAAATTTCAAAATTCATATCAGGAATTTTGGTTACAAAAGAAAATCCCTGACCATTATCCTGCATTGTGGGGAATTGTAAAAAAATTACTTATTTCTTTTCCAACATCATATCTAGTCGAAACTGGTTTCAGTGTTGTATCTCAATTGGTGACAAAACAAAGAAATTGTCTGGATGTTGTTAAAACGTGGCGATTTACGACTTCTACTTACAGATATTAAACCTAATATTGATAAGTTAATAAATCTCCACCAAGCTCATCCATCGCATTAAATATTAAAATATAATTAACTATTTCCATTAATATCATGACTTATTTATGTAATTAACTTTAATTTTTATGACTTAATTTAAGTGACTATAACTGACTTTATTTTATGTAGTTTTAATTTTTTTACGAAGGAATAAAGTGCAGTAAATAGTTTTCTTTATAATTCACACACATACATGCAGGGCTGCATTTACGTTTTTGGAGGCAAACAGACAAATATTCATTTCAGTTATTTAGCTTCGCTTTATATTGATGGGCTAAAAAAAAGCCCTGGCGAGGGCTTTTTTTTAGGGGGGCGGTGAAAGTTTGAGAAGCACTGATATAAACGTTTAAGCACTAAAAGCGCTCCCCAATAAGATTCATCTGATGGGAATTTCATTTAAAATTTTAATAAATACGTCACCTTTTATTTAAATCTGGAATAGCACTTTTGCATCACGATTGGTGCTAATGCTGTATTATTCAGTGGCGCCGATTTTGGTGAAATACATCAGAACATTTCGGAAATATATTCCGAAACGGTCAGTTATTTTATTTTATTTTTATTATTTATATATATTTTTTTAAATGGGTGCGCATGTGTGAGTTCTGGCAGAGAATGCTGCTAGACTTACATAAAAGGTCTGTCAATAGTTATAGTGAAATACCGGTGAGTGTAGAGAAAGGAAAGATATATCCAGTAAATCCTATCATTTGCTAATTCGCTTTGGTAAAAGTCAGACTCTTTTCCATTATTTGACTGAAGCACTGTTTATTAAGCCCGAGATATCAAAATATTTTACTTTACTTTACTATACGATCTGGTAAAGTATACTCAAGTATTAAGCAGTTCGCGTTGGTAAAAAAGTCCGTCTGATAATCATATTTGCGAATTCTTTTTTCATTATGACTTTTCCATTGTTAAGTATTGTATATTTGGAGCGTGGGAATAGATGATATATTTCCTATACCCTTGTTTAAAAATCGAAAAAGTGATTGAAATAGGAAATTATCATTGCTTGACTTTACTTACTGTCCCATTATTCCCTTTCCGAAATTTAAAGGATCAAGGGTACAGGGAAGATCCAGGAGAATATATCTTAATATTCTCAGCACAAAAAGGAGAGGAATGGTGATTTCCTAGTTCATTCGTTTTTCTGATTTTTAAACAAGGGTATGGGAGAGAGGAGATGTATCTGCTATTTATACCCGCAAGGTCCCAAATGCTGCGAATGTTACCCAGACAACCTTACAGGGATAGCAAATATATTCCCTCCAACCCCCTTGTTTAAAAATCGGAAAAGTCAATGAATCACTGATGAAGAACGTTTTTTAATATTTCGGACTTTTAACAATTCGATTTGGTGAAAAGCCCAAAATTAGTGGCTTTTTATCAATGCGAATTAGTAAATCTTGAAATTAGCTGGTTTTAGGCCTTTACAGTAAACGCATATACACTGGTGTTCAAAGAAATTGTATCACCTAGGAATTTCACATTTCTAACCCTTTTTCGCGATGGTGTGTTACATTAATGACTAGCATCACAAATAGAAATATAAACAAAAGATATTTATTAATATTTAAGGCAAAGCTAAGTAATATTTTGGGTGGTAGATGACTTTCATCAATCGGTGCAATACCACCACTTTGCTTATTGGAGGCTTGAAGTGGTGAAACCGATGTTTAGTCTCTAGAGCAAAGTTTCAGGCATCCCCCTGCCCCCATACTTTTCCTTCAACCCATGCACGGTAATAAGTACTATAGGTTTTGATACGTTTCGTGTTTGGAATTTCATAAAAAAAAAAAAAAAAAAAAAAAAGTGCTCACAAAATATTCCAAAATGAGCAATTGCAACCTTTATACAACAGTTTTGGATGAACACAATTATGGCTGAAATGTTATCAGAAGCTCTCGATTTGCTTCAGTTTACCATTTTAAATGGAAGACAAAATGAAAAGTTCACCAGGTGCAAAATAATATTTAGTTGAACCGCCTCTGGCCCTGATGACAGCAGCACACCGTCGAGGCATTGACAAAATCAATTTCTGAAGATAATCAACTGATAGTTCGTGGTTCCGAACACGAACTGTGGCTTCCTGAGGGGTCTTTGGTTTCTTTCTGGCAACTGCAGATTCCACAGTATGCCAACAGTTCTCTACATGATTCAGGTCCGGGCTGTTTCCTGGCCAGCTAACAGCTGTAATGGATCGTTCTTCCAACCACTTTTTCACCTGTAATAAAGGTAAACACATTACTGTTTAACCTCTAGCTGCACAAATGAAGCTAAAGTAACTAACTACAGGAGTGCTTGCTTACAGTTTTCGCCCGATGACAAGGAGCAGAGTCGTTCTGAAAGATGCAGTTACTTGGCAAGTTGAAATGGTCTCTAACGGTTGGCAGCAATTTGCCTTCCAATATAGCCAGCCAGGTGTCCATTGGCATTTACGGAACCTTTTAACTGCAGGTGACCTACTCAGCGATAAGAAATGCACCCCCATATCATTTGGCTGGTAGGGAATTTTACTGTAGACACCATACAGTCGGGATGGTATTCTTCACCACTTCTACGGTGAATCGTTTGTCTCCCATCAGAGCCATGCAAGTTGAATTCCTTTTCATCCGAGAAAATAACTGACTTCCACTGTTCCGGGATCCATTTGACATACTCCTTACCCCAAATTAATCGGGCCCTTTTCATTTTTTGTGTGAGGAGGGGCTTCTTCTTAGGACGACGGGCTATAAGTCCATTTTTGAAGAGGCATCTTCTGACTGTTACTGCACTTGCTACCATTCCTGTATTCTTTCCATTCTCCTTTCAGCTCAGACATTAGCATTAGCAATTAGTAGAGGCATACGATACAAGAAAGCAAGCTTATGCAGCATGAGCCAAAAAAAAAAAAAAAAAAATCCTCCCATTTCATCCCTCCATTCGTTCCAAATGCCTGTTCAGCTCAGCCTTAAATTTATTTAAGCTATTAACTTCCACAACGAAAGATGGAAGCCTGTTCCACCAACCAACTACCTGCTGGCTAAAGGCAAATTTTCGCACATCTATTCTACAACTAGCTTTCCTCAATTTGAAACTGTGCCCCCTCAGGTTCCTAGTCTGAGCAAGACGAAGAATCCCATCAGCATTCAGCTTGCTCAACCCATTCAAGGCCTTACATACCTCAATCAGATCACCTCGCGGGTTCCTACTCTCTCCAGGCGCTGCAATTTGCAGAACTTAAGCCTTTCTTATACTCGTTCTAGCAACGCTACATCCTTTCTAAAATGAGGCCTCCAGACCTGTACGCAGTACTCTAGGTGTGGCCTGACCATTGCCTTTTATAACGGGATTATCACCTCCCTGTCCCTGCTAGAAAAATTGCTATATATCATTGACAAGACTGCAATGACCTGCCCTGGCCGCCCGTCTGCACTGCTCAGCGAACTTCATATTTGGCTGAACAATTACCCCAGGTCTTTTCCATTTTCCTGAGTGTAGTACCACCAAGTTGGTACGTTTCTCTTCGGTTATTGCTACCCACATGCAGTACTTTGCATTTGTCAATGTTAAACTCCAGTTGCCACTTCTCAGCCCATTTTCCCAACTTATCTAGATCCAGTTGGAGTAGCATACTGTCATTAATGTCGTTAACAACCCTGCCAACCTTTGTATCATCTGCAAACTTAAACATTAAACCTGATATACCTTCATCAATATCATTAATAAATATGCAAAACAACAGTTCGGTGTTGTGCCCATTGTTATGGGCACAACACCGAACCCTGGGGAACTCCACTAATAACATTTGTGCACGAAGAGCAGTCTCCATTGATTACCACTCTCTGTTGTCTGCCACTCAAACATCCCTTTATCCATTGTAGCAGCTTACCCTTGATGCCATACCTCTCCAATTTGAACAGCAGTCTTCCATGTGCAACCAAGACGAAGAAGCTTTACGGTTTTTAAAGCATAAGCGCTTCAAAACGCTGTCCTGTTTTGGCGTAGAGACCCGTTTGCGTCCGGTTCCTTTTTTCCTATCAGCAGAACCAGTATTCTTGAATTTGGAAAGAAATCTAGTCACTATCGACTGATTACAAGACACTCTATAAGCAATATGATGGGAAGAACATCCTCACGTAAAGCAACAATAGCACTCTTTCTTCGTGGCGTCAACTGCACGTAACTCGTTATCCTGACACAAGCAAGGAATGACTGCAACCCTTGCAGAGCGTGCTTATATAGCTGAAAGTAATAGCTGATGCAATATTACCTCATCACCTACGCGTGTCAATCGTATCTGATGCAATCTGTAAGAAATACTGCCAATTACAATTTTGAGTGATGCACTTTCTTTGAACACGTGTGTGTGTGTGTGTGTGTGTGTGTGTGTGTGTGTGTGTGTGTGTGTGTGTGTGTGTGTGTGTGTGTGTGTGTGTGTGTGTAGGGTGATTCACTACCAGTGCGACAAACTTGCAGGAGGTGTAGGGGCCACAAAGACGAATCGGAATCACATAGCATTGCAGGGTCCGAAATGCTTTCGTCATGCGGTAGAGGACGTTGAATGGGAGGTCGCGTGAACAGCGATCCCGCTGGAAGTCAGCATTCGCGAACTGTTTCTGTTGAAGAAACCAAGTAGCAAAAGTCCTCTGGAGTGGATAATCCGCAGGCTCCAATGATTGGACGCATTGCAGATGGTATGAACTCATTTCGTTTGTTGACAGTATCCTCCATAGAGTGGATTGGGAAATACCCAATTGTTGGCCTATCGCTCGAGTACTCGTACTCGGATTGCCTTCTGCAAGACGTAGGACATTCTCCTCATTGTCTGGCGTCCTCGTCGTTCGCTCTCGATTCATGGTACCTCTCGTGAAACAACCAGTCTCACGTAACCTTCTGTGCACACGTGCGAAAATCGTATGATGAGGAGCACGCCTGTGCGGGAAACGTTCCTGGTACAAGTGCAGAGCGGCGCGCCCATTACAGTCCGCAGCTCCATACGCGAGGTGCATGTCGGCCAGTTCAACGTTTGAATACTCGTCAATCCTACTGCCTCGGGAACCGGTTCGCAAATGCTGACTTCCAGTAGGATCGCTGTTCACGCGACCTCCCGTTCAACGTCCTCTACCGCATGACGAAGGTATTTCGACCCTGAAATGCTATGTGATTCCGATTCGTCTTTGTGCCCCCTGCAAGTTTGTCGCACTGGCAGTGAATCACCCTGTGTGTGTTTGTGTGTGTGTGTGTGTGTATATATATATATATATATATATATATATTTTTTTTTTTTTTTTTTTTTTAAATTCATATTACGGAATAGCTTCGGTACATACACTGGCCAATGAGTTTCGCAATAAACGGATAATCCTGTATTATCATTTAATTATTAAAACTATGATTTACTCTTGTTTAATTGCAGTTAAAGAAATACAATTCAACCAACAGCACCATTCCAAGCAAATGTCATGGACGTACAACTACCAAGTACTAATTATGAATAAATATTCAATTGTTGTTTTAGAATGAATAAAGTTTAATTTAGTGAAGAACAGAATTTAGTACGAATAGTCATGCACTACATTTATAGCATTTATAAATACGACTATTTGCAAGCGACATACCAAGTGTAATACATTCTTTTCTATGGTTAAAACAGAGATTCCAAACTTTTATTCCTTGCACGCTTTTAAAATATTCCCAAATTTCACGCCCCACCCTTCCAAAACAAATGTATAAATTAATACATTTAATCTCAGAGATTTAAATAAATAAAATACGTTTCGTACTATATTAGTGGGATGGTTTGTCCTTATTTCGTTAAAAAAAAAACTGCTTCATAAAAAAACGCCCCGCCAAAAAAAAAAAAAAAACAAGTGCGCTCCCCCGCACACACTTTGGGAACCTCTGGCTTACAATATCAGAAAACTAATGCGCTCCAGAAAATTCGTTAAGGCACTGATGTCACCACTGAAGTGAGAGATTGAAATATTTTCTGCCGAGAAACTGGAAGACTCAAGCCAAAGTCAGTAAGGTTCCTGACATTTTGCCTATAGAGTTCTTGTCCTCCCCCTCATTTCGCACTGACGTTTTATTGGAAGTTGGTATTAATATGTCACGTTAACGAGCAACGTGTTGAAATTATTCATTTTTGCCCGAAGTAACCAAAGTATTAAAAATTAATTCAAGTGAATATCTGAAAATGAAAATAGAATAGAATAGAATAGAATAGAATAGAATCTTTAATTGCAGCAATGATAGACATACAATTAGTCCCGTCACGGCATGGTGGTGCCAGGGGTTAACAAAACATATTTACAAAAGAGATACACATGAGAAAAAAAGATAAATCAGATTATTAACAAAGCACAGTTTTACATTTTCAGTTCGACGAGGATACCCTTCCTGTATTTTTTATTATTGACCACTTCTTGGAGGTCCCCGTCGATGGCTTGCAGTGAGGGCAGCATTTGCTTTGGCAGGAATCTGTCGGTTAGTACTAGCCGGTTACGGTTTGCTAGCAGCTGTGCTGAAGACCGGAGATAAGGGGGAGGAATGCGCCAAGAGCAGTGATCCCAGAAGTTCGGCTCTGTAATTTTACCGGTGGCCATCTTGATGGTGAACAGCAGCCTTCTTTCTGCGATGTAGGACCGGAGCCTGCGTAGTTGAAGAGCTTCTGCTAACTGCGTTGATCTGAGAGCTGGGGGAAGGTGGAGTTTGCTGTTGGCCCATTTTAGAAGCCAGAATTCGGCAGAGAATATTCTTTTGATGTTGGATTCGGCGGCCGAGGCCCATATCTCTGAAGCATACAGTATTGTCGGGTAAAGGATTGATACGATGTATCTTTTTACCAGTTGTGGGTCGGTGGTGTGGAGCAGCTGTTGTTTGGCGACCCAGCGTAGTGAGTTCAGCCTCGACTGTATGAGGTTTATGTGATCGTTGAAAGATAGTTTGGAGTCGAAGACGACCCCCAGATCTTTGTGTGTTTGAACACTTGGAACTGAGGAGCCGTTAAGCACAGGCTCCAACGTTGTTGGGCTGCCCTTTAGAGAGTAAGTTATTTGTGCTGATTTTAGGGGGTTGATTTGGAGGTTGAAGGTATTGAGGTAGTCAGCCATGTCCTGCAGTTTGCTAGTGATTTGCTGAGTGATTTCGGCTGCCGAGTTGGATGGCGATATTTTAGTAAGGAGCTTGACATCGTCAGCATATGTGATCCAATTGCACTTATTGGTCACAAATGGCACCATGATTTCTGAGAAGAGAATGCCAGACAGTATCCCCCCCCTTGAGGTACACCGGCAGTTATGTGGCGCGTGAAGGTCTTTGTTCCGATCTTTAGAACAAGGGTCCTCTTCGATAGGAGAGATTCTAGGAACCAGAGAACATCGCCGCGAAAATTGAAGTAGTTTTCTAAGAGACGTAGGAGATTAGGTATATAGATGGCACCAAAAGCGGAATGGATGTCAAGATATATAACTGACAATTCCTGTCTTTGTTCGAAGGCACCCAGTAGGCATTCTCCAGTTCAAAAAATGACCTTCATTTGGACACCTCTTTTGAAAGTCAGATTCACATTTAACAGAAAATAAATTTGCAAATCACCGTGAACACCAGACGTCATAATTACGCCTTAGCAATTTCTAAATTATTACCATCAAATAAACGTCATCAGGTTAGAGCAGCTCCTTTACCAGGCCAGCACTCAGTTACAACGCATAAAAACATACTGGAGGGGTAATATTGTATGCTTGATATAAAATTAGACCTAAAAAATGCAGGAACAGATCCAGAGCAGAGTGGGCTGTTGAGAGGGTGCATAAGTTCAGGTGCTTTGAGTGACCGGGATTCAAGCCTCTAACTGCTAAATAAGGTACTGTTTCTCGTATTCTCTTTAATTTGTGAACTCCACTGACCGCGTGGTCATCCCGGAGTATAAAAAGAAAATGTATTACTTATATAAATGCATACTGTTAAATAATGGTAAGTAAAGCAAATCTTAAAACTTCATGCTTCTGCATGATCATGGATACTTAATTAGACGTATTCAAACATACTTAAAATAATTAATCAATCCCTCCTAGGTGTCTTCGCCTTATCGTGGTAGGAGGGCTTGCGTGCTCTGGTGACCCCGAGAGCTATGTCGGTGGTAGTCTAGATACTAACAGAGACTTCCTAGCCGGGCAGGAATCAGAAAAGTGACACACTAGTTCTCCAGGTTGGAACAAACACGAACAGCACCGAACGAAGAGGTACAACAATCAAAAAGCCCATGTACTAATAAACACATTTAAAGGGCGCACAGAAAACCTGCAAAAGCTTTGGAGGGGCGAAGTGCAGTTAGGACCATTACCTTGTGGGAATCACCCTAAAGATCAAAATCAACAGTAGTTTCAAGAGGAGAGAAACAACTTAGGTATAATATGGACAAGTCATATAATAGAGAGGACAGGGTAAAATACGAAAAGGGGAAGAAGAGATAACAATGTACGAGAAGTAGATCAAACATGGAGGGAAACAAATGAGTGCATCAAGAAAACTTTGGAAAAGACAACGGGAAAAGACAACTTTGGAAAAGACAACTAAGGCCATATTGCTTCGGGATATGCGGTGGTCATTCCCTGACCTTTCTGCATCCTCCGTATTTGGTGGTGACGGGCTCGAACCCCGGTCTAATCAAGAAGCGTGTGCTACGCACTGCTGCTCCTTCCCACCTGGCTACGGAGGCGCCTTGAGATGCCAAGGGAGTGGAGAGACTCACTAATAATACCAATCCACAAAAAATCTCATTTCTAACAATAGGGTATAAAATTCTATCCATCCTGATACAAAAACGAATAACACCATTTGCGGAAATACTAGAAAATACCAAGCAGGATTCAGAGAAGAGGGATCAACAACTGACCAAATATTAAGATTAAGACAAATAGTAGAGGAAAAGTTGCAAAAAAAAAGCAAACTGATGCCAGTTTCTTTATAGACATCTGACATAAGGTCCCCCATCACGTCATATTCCTCACAAACGCGGAAACAAACATGGCAGAGTCTAATTTCTGTAACAGCTTTAATTTCTTCACAACACTCAGATGCTCACGCTTTCTCTTTCACCAGTTTTCTTAGGGGCGTGGTAAGCCCACTTGCTGTACAGGGGGTGAACTTTGTGTTAATAAACTGATAGTAAATTAAAAAAAAAAAAAAAATTGGGGGAGAGGGGGGGGGTTACAATAAAGAAACATGGCACAATATGACAGCCAGCTTAACCACAAACAGACTACTGGGACGCTTGCTGTCAGCTGCCATGACTCATAACTTCCTGGTTTTCCCTGTCTCATGAACACAATCTGATTCCAGCGAAATTTTTGTTTCGTCTATTAAATACGACCTCCTTTAAATCGAGGGTTTGCTATATATACTTACATATGCTAATTAATGTACGCCAGGATTATCTGATGATAACTGCGGAAACGCACGTGGTGCTGAATATTTTGGAGAAAAGCGGTTTAATGAACCAGAACACTTTCTTTGCCGATAATGAACTCAGAACAACACTTTCTTTTCTGGTGCGCGCAAAAACAGAAGACATACATCTATTTTACCTATTTCAGACCGCCTCCCTCCGAACACAATAACATTTCGGTGAGAACTCCGAGGAGGACAATCGCTGAGGGTCGAAAGAATTGGACCTAAATCGCAGGCTGTAAAAAAACATAAATACGTAATATATTTAATGTTAGTATCGTTTTGATTATAACTTCGAGGGGGGGGGGGAATCGTTCCCATTTTTTTAATGGGAATAATGTTTGAGAAATTTAATTATATACTGAATAAATATCGAAATTAATATCGATTCAGCTTGTTGGGAATCATATATGGTTGTGTTGTGGCTATTAAATGTTTAGAAATAGCCTTAACGATATGTCCGAAACAATATTTCGTCCTTCCCCGAAGCGCACAGATTCATTCCAAGCGCGCACAACACGCGTACCGTAGACAAAAAGAGTTTTCATATACATAAGTGTAATACCGGTCATAAAATTGAAAACAAAAAAAAAAAAAAAAAAAAAAAGCGGTTTAACTCACACATGACAGAACGTGATTTATTAATTTATTACAAATTATTGGGGTATCATATGCCATTTTAAATAGTTTTCTTACTTTGCTTTAGGGAAACCTGTGCTGAATAAAAATCCTCATCTGTCAGCGCACAAAATAAAAATAAAATAAACAAAAGAATCTTAAAAAAAATAATAAATAAAATACTTTCCCCAACAATTTTCAAATTACTTCCATTCGGCAGATTTACAAATCTCTCTTTGTGAAAAAGGTATTTATTCGACATTGAGAAATCCTACATCATTCTGGTTGCAGATCATTTTGAATATGTAAAAATATACATCAGTTAATTTAAATGATGGAGGCCACAGTAATTTTATACTCTAACTGCATACGGATGGTACTGTTTGCGGCTAAAATGACCTTGCACCCGTCTGACTCTGGTTTTACTAATTTCGGTGTATGTCCTCAGAATGTACACCGAAATCCATTTTGTATGTCTAGGTTTTTCCTACTAATCTGTTGATCTGACACTAGAGGGCAGTACTATTCAACATAAGAGATTTGCTCTACGTGTGCAACTGTACTCAGTAATATCAAGTATCATTTAGCATAAAAACAGGAAGAAAAGAAACTTTGTGCTAGATTGGCTTACACTTTCTCAATATTGCAAGCAATAACCAAAGATAGCTGCGTAAAATCTAAGAATGCATATAAATATGCTTCCCCTTCCCCCATTTTTTGAATGTATTCTCAGGCACATGCATCGACTGGGATTAATGAAAAACATTTCGAATTGAAGAGGGAAGGGACAGTGTTTGAAACGATAATCTCTCTTTCTCTCTCGTTTTTAATTAGTTTCAACTTCTATGATTGAAAATGCAATCCTTTAATGATTTGTATTAACAGCATACACGTAAAGGTTACTGCAATTATTACTGATCTTATACAAATACAGGTCACCCAACCAAATAGGATTTGGTTGCAAAACATTCAATTTTCATTTATTAGAACACTCTACAATTGCTCAAGTATATCACGCATACGATACAAGAGTGAAATAGTGCGCGCGCATAAAAACTCTAAAGTAATATGGTGCACCAATTCTGCGCAATCATGTTAATATTTAATGATAACGTGACCACCGTATGCATTATAGAAAACAAACCAAAATGGTACAAGAACTTACTTTTAGCGTCAAATTATATTTCTGTAGGAATGATATATACAAATACTACTTCATAAAAAGGGGGGAATGGGAGGGGGATGCGCACAATCGCCAAAATGTTGCAGAATTACTCACAGATAGACAGCTGGGAGCGAAGAGAAGGATGGAGGAGGTCAAAATATGATCATACAGTACATTGTTTTATTATAAGAAGGCAACAAAAAAAAATGTGTGTATATGATATAAATAACTGCTGCAAAGAACTCTAAGTAAGCTCCTTCTGGACTCAAACCTTTCCACTCTGCTGCAAACATGTCCACTAAGCAATGATGAGCTCAATAAAAGTCGGAGGGCAGTCATTAGTCAGTAAATGACACAGTAGAGGGGTGGCATGATTTATCTCTGTCGTTTGTGCTTAAAAATAACGATAAAGGTAGAAATCATTTCTTCAATATTTAATAAATCTTAAATCCACTGAAGTTGTTACAACGATCTCAATAAACAACTCTGAAACTAAGAACAAATATATATTCAATAATGATCTATTTATTTTTTATTATTATTTTATTATTATTATTTTTAATTTTTCTAATTCTCCTCTCCGCCACACACATTAGCCAATATCTAAGGCGATGTCTTAAGTTTTCATGCATATCGCTGCCATATTTCTGATAACCGTGGCGGCAGCAAAGTTCCATAATTTATAAAACTTACAAATCCTGAGAAATGAGGGCTGCCAAAAAAAGGTCGTTTCCCAAGAACTGGTACGGAATACAAATCTAGTTCATAAAAATTTTGTTGTTGAAATAAGTCACTATGGCTTTAAGATATGAGAATAAAGAGGTTAGTACAACAAGCCACTGGACATTTAAAATATCGGCATATTACAAAACACAACCATGCGAGCCATGAACTGTAAAAATTAACTTGAATTGCCAATTTCGTTGTCCAGATCATTCAAGGTACACCCTAAGCTATGTCGATAAACAATCATGACACGAAGTTTCTTTTAGCGTAATAACTACGATTATTCGCATACACGAATAATCGCAGTTCATATGAGCAATGCTAAATGACACCCCGCCCCCCGCGAACTCCGAATTAATGCTCGATCAGGCTGCCTTCGGGAAACAGTTGCGATCCAAAGAATCCACTAATATGTTTTAGGAACCTTAAAAGAACATGATGCGCAACTTGTCTTTCTGTGAAATGCTACCTCGTCACCTATACCGACTGATTTGTGTAGATATTCGGCTGGCAAGTCTCGCGGCAACTGCATTCAATAATAAAGTCACGCTTCGGCTATGAATTATTCATTCGGGTTCTTTCGCTTTGTGTGCGTGTGCTGTTGCATGTGTGCATCTTACTTACCGATCGTCTTGCTTTCCAACCAAATATTTCACTAAAAGTACTTCGATCTATTACTTCAATGAATCACACAGTTAGAAAACACAGGTATATTTACATAACAGACTTTAACTTAAAAAAAAAAAAAAAAAAGTCAAGTCCATAAAGATGGATTTATTTACTTTTCCGTACTGTTAATTAGAAGGTAACGTATCTATAAAATATTTTCGCAACTATACGAGGTGGGAGAGAAAAAAAAAAAAAAACAGCCATCCTTAATTTCGCCAAAATTACAGAAGCAAAAACAAACACTGCTTTGTATTCTCCTAACTTTCTATCGTCAGCAAAGAATATGATGACCACACTTAGTATCCTTGAATTCTGCCATTTTCCACCATTGCCACAACTCTACTGAGCACTGTCTTCTGAACAGTGAAATGCATTATATGCAGTAAACACCCTCACAACATTACTCAGTCCATCATTTACAGATCTTATGCAATTCACTAACAATAAAAAAAGTTATGCTATCACTACTTTCTAAACGGATACATAACACAGTTAGTAGGACAAAAAGAATGAAGATAAGATTAAATAACTATACTAGAGACAAACATAACCTGTCTTAGTTAGACCCTTTAGTATATAGCCATAAAGCGCCTACTGTCTTCACCATGTCCGTCCGCATATAACGACACGATTCCCAGTTGGTATATTTCCATGAAATTGTATACCTGACGCTTTTAGAAAGGTTTGTCGAGTCCTTCCAAATTTCATTAAAATTAATACAGCAATTTTATTATTCCCCCCCCCCATACATACAACATCAGACTCTGGGGAGATTCCGTTGGATTGGAAAAGTGCCAATGTATCTCCCATACATAAGGGTGGTTCTAAGAGTGAAGTGGGAAATTATCGACCTGTCAGTCTGACTTCAGTGGTAGGGAAATTCATGGAGGCAATGATCAAGGGTGGAATTCAAGATCATTTGGATAGAACTGAAATTCTCAAGGATACTCAGCATGGTTTTGTAAAGGGAAAATCATGTTTAACAAATCTGGTCGCTATTTTGAAAGGTTCACTCATGAGCTGGATTTAGGGAATAATTTCGACATTGTTTATTTAGATTTCAGCAAAGCCTTTGACTCAGTGGCACATGAGCGGTTGCTTTATAAGCTGGAACAGGTTGGAATCACTGGGAAAATCCTTAGATGGATATCAGGGCAGGAGGCAGAGGGTTGTGATAAATGGCTATTCCTCAAATTGGGTTGTAAGAAGTAGGGTTCCCCAAGGATCAGTATTAGGACCACTGTTGTTTTTAATTTTCATAAACGACATTGATGAAGGGATAGAGGGCGTGATGTCTAAATTTGCAGATGATGTTAAAATTGGTAGAGTAGTTAATGATCACTGTCAAGCTGAGCTTCTTCAGAGAAACCTAGATAGACCAGGAATGGTCAGAAAAATGGCAGCTATGCTTTAATCCAACAAAGTGTAAGGTATTACACCTGAGAAACAGTAATCCCAAAATAACTTATGCACCTGGTGGAGTTCAACTAAACCCAGTACTGGAGGAAAGGGACTTGGGTGTTACGATACGGTCAGACATAAAATTCTCTGAGCATTGTAAACAGGTTGCAAGGAAGGCCCATGGTGTCCTATCGATGATCTATCGAACTTTTGCAAGTAGAGATAGGGACGTGATAATCCCATTATATAAGACTTTTGTTAGACCACACTTGGAATACTGTGTTCAAGTATGCAGACCGCACCTAAAGAAAGACATCGAGCTTCTTGAAAGGGTGCAAAGACGGGTAATTCGCCTGGTGAGACGGCAAAAGGGCGTCCTTATGAAGAAAGACTTCGAATATGTGGGTTGCAGAGTTTGGAAACTAGACGCCTTAGAGGAGATTTGATTGATGTGTTTAATGCTCTGAGAGGCATCAGTAAAATGAATGAGGACGAAATTTTCAAGATTATAAATGATGCTAGAACAAGGGGACATAAATTCAAGTTACGGGGGGGGAGGTTTTAGATTGGACTGCAGAAAGTTTTATTTTAGCCAGCGAGTTATAAATTACTGGAATAAGTTGCCTACATGGGTGGTAGAGGCTGACAGGTCGGGGAAATTCAAAGGTCATCTGGATAGTACCTTCGGGTGAGGGAAACGCTTAGGATGATAGGTTTGATTTCCTATTTGCTTATTATATTAATCACATCAGAAACATTAAATGCGCGTTATGTTCAATTTTATTAAAATCCAGGAAGAAATAAGTAAAACTGCATTTAGACAGTATACAACGATTGTTTAATTTATGAAATCACAGTGCCTTTCACGCACTGTGTTTTAATAAATTGGGTTATTTACTTTCTGCTTCTATTGATCACTAAAAAAAAAATAATAAATAATAAAGAAAGAAACTCAATTTAATTAAAAAATAAAAATCTAACGCGTCTGAAATGTAACTCACTGAGTACATTTAACTAACTTGTTAGTACTATAAACAGTTTCTACTCTTCATTTGACAAGTGTTAACCGCAAGCTTTTAAAATAAATTTTCTGTTTATAATTTGATAGGACCATATAGTCTGATGAGCATGCAACTACAGTGATTTACTGTACAAGCATTTTGTCATATTTTG
This sequence comes from Mastigoproctus giganteus, assembly GCF_048544385.1. Lineage (NCBI taxonomy): Eukaryota > Metazoa > Arthropoda > Arachnida > Uropygi > Thelyphonidae > Mastigoproctus > Mastigoproctus giganteus. The sequence goes on along the minus strand of NC_143581.1, from coordinate 21,170,167 downwards.
TAGCAGCAAGTTAAGTTGACCACAAGGTGTGGTCAAAAACGCGATCCCAGCCAACTACAGTAGACTGTCGAAATAACGGCACCCCAAATAACAGCACATTGAAATCGGATATTTACATACAGCGCAGATGTCTTGCAGTGCCGGAAAAAAAAAAAAAAAAAAGGACGAGTCACGTGATTACTGTATTTGTTTATGCTCGCCATTTTAAAAGTGAATTCTGTACTGATATCACGGATTATACCGCTGTTTTACATTTATTTAAAATTAAAAACCCCTCACTATGGCTCCTAAAGTTAATAAACCTTATACAGAGAAGAAAAGAAGAACAACATTAAAGCTTAGTGACAAACCAATCATTGAAAACCATGAATTCACGATATCACCGCTATAGTAACCTTTCACATTCTGAAAGTTGTTGCGTTAGTGAGCACTGAGATTTTTCTCCTCAGGACAAGTTTGAATCAAATATATTCATTCAATAACAAGTTACACCGTACTACTGGAATAATATTCGATCAATCGCAGTCGTAATTTCAAGTAAAACGACAGAACAGAAACAACCAAGAAAATGTCGAGCAGTGAGAATGGTTTTGTCTCGTCACGCTAAAACCAATTTCTAGCTGAACTATTTAATCATCTTAACACAATATAATAAAACAAGAAGTTTCTATCACAAAAATTTTTGTTTTATTGTTGGTTGCACAAAGCTTGAGACTTTTAATTAGTAGCTAATTTATTGCATTGCTATCTGTTTAGTAGGTCCTTGCACAAGTAATCCCCAAGTTCTGAAGTAATCAGAAATCGTGGTAAGAATGTTGGAAATATATAAATATAGCATTTAAGTGAAATGCTATAATGAATACAATGAAAAATAGGTGTGTTTAATGATACAGATAATTATCACCTCTTTCATAAATATCATGTCACGATTTCATATAATGAACATACAGGGTAACCGTTTAGCCATGAAATCGTTTCCAAATAGCAACCGTTAGTTTCTGACTCGCATTTATGACTCACTTTCTAAAAAGATGAGAGACTGTGGTTGAGTTTGTTCGGACTTAACATCTCCCCCACCCCCAACACTTACGGACACAGTTCAGCTCGTAATTCGAGGCCAAATTTTTCCATGCACCGTTCAACATCCCCAATGTCATTTGCAGGAATGTTTCAATCTTCGCATTAATGTTATAGAACGAAATAGCAATAGGTCATGAAATGCTCTGAGAGGCATCAGTAAAATGAATATTTTACTGATGCCTCTCAGATGCATTCAAAATTAAATTAGCGAATTTGGAAGCTAAGTGATAGCTACGTCTCGACCACGCCAGTTGTCACTAAATTTTTCAAACGGGTAATCGTAGACTTCTAAGGCTAGTGTGGAGAACTGAGTTAACTATATATAATAAAATAAAAATAGCTGAAACAGCAGAAATATAAATTTTTATTATACTTCTATGTTAACTATGAATAAATCATTTTTCTCCCCAACTCTGGGGTGCCGCAGTAGCTTTCGCGCAAAGAGTGCATTCTATATGTGGCTCTCATCTAAATGTGAAGAAGGCTGACTGACCCTCACCTATATAAACTTCCCCAGTGTAGCCTCGTTCTGAGAATTTCTTCCTAGCCTTTGAAGACGTCTCAACTTACTAAAGGAATGTCAACGCAGCTCACTAGAATGGATCTCGGCGGATTCCCGAGTTACCCGAGGGGAAGGGAGGGAAAAAACAAATTAAAAAAAAAAGGGGGAGAGGGAAGCAGTTCATGATTCTCAGAAATTGAGTTAAACTGAAAAAGCATTCAAAATTAAATTAGATTCAAGCAGCAAAGAATCAATTTTAAAAATATTTATAAACGGAGCAAGATTCTGATTTAGGGTGAAATGGAAAGGCTTTCTTTTCTTTCACAAATTCCTATCAAAATGGGGAGGGAAGCATCTAAATTATTTTCTTTAGGCCGAAGCAGCAGCTTTGAATCCCCACCCTACAACAAAAAAAAAAAAAAGAAAAATCATGGAAGAGCACATGGTTCATACTAAGAAGATTCTTAGCCATCCAAATAACAGTGTTTCAAATAATTCTTCCTTGAAATGCAAATGAACATTGATTTATCATTTAACAGTTCTAAAAAACTCCAAATAGGTAGGTGCTAGCAATCTTATTCATAAGAGATCTGAATATGTTGTCTGTATGCAGGTAAGGATCTCATTACAGTGTGTGCATAAACGAAATTATAAAATTTTTGAGAACCGTAGAGAAACGAAATACTTAGCAGACAAGCCCGCGCCAAGCAACAGAGATTAGGTATCACTCGTAAACTAGAACATACACGGAAAATTTAACATCAAGACAGGGAATAAACAAAACACGGGAAATAAAACGAAACCGGAACAGTGAAGTAAAACTGTGGAACATATAAAATTTAAAAAACTATATATTAAATTAACAACCAAAAATTATAATTTAATAAACATCTGGTAGCTGAGTGGTCAATCGAAAAGGTACAGAAGCACACGCGATTTGAGCAGCTATTAAACATAGTAATATTCTAGTATCTCTATTTTGTTAACTACTCTAACCTTATGCGTGATTGTCCGGGAGTATAAACAGAAAACGTTTCAATTACAACGGCCACTGAAGAGACTGACCCTTTCGAAATGTGTGAAATATCACTGATAAGTTGGTGAGGGATAATTTAAAATCATCACCACTTCAGGAGATCAAGTTTCCACCCAGTGAATTCCCCGAAAACATGACACAAACTTGTACTGAAGAATACCTACATTCCATTACACTATAAGCGAACAGGCGAAATCAGAGCAAGTCACTTTTACAAAGAAGAACACAGAGAACGAGATATTCGATGAGTCCGAAATTGGGGTTTCTCACTACAAGGAGCTGTTGGGCTGACATGTGATCAAAACCTTACCGTCCGCTCCCACTTCAAAGGCGCCTCCGTAGCCAGATGGGAAGGAGCAGCAGTGCGTAGCACACGCTTCTTGATTAGACCGGGGTTCGAGCCCGTCACCACCAAATATGGAGGATGCGGAAAGGTCAGGGAATGACCACCGCATATTCCCGGAGCAATATGGCCTTAGTTGCTAATGCTCCTAAAAAAAAAGCCAACCCACTTCAAAGACTCCAGAAACAAATACTTCACTGGAACGTTGTGCAGTGAAGTATGCAACATTGTTCACTGCAAGGGCTCATCAGGTTTTTAATCAGAGCCTGATCGTTCATCGGATGCAATAAGTCCTCACAGACTAATGGCAGGATAGTCTTCTATCAATTTTAGCCCATCCACCCGATTGAGATATGAAGATGCCTTAGAAAGCCGTTAAGAATAAGATATGAAAATTAATAAATTAAATTAACGTGATTTAAAGATTTCAAAAAGCAAGAATGTGAAGGAAAGCCACAGGAAATTCTAAATCACAGAAGACGGTATGAATTCGATTATAAGCTAGTGAAAAGACGACAAAGGAATCCGTTTGCAGATATCAATTCGCAAAAAAGAGAAATAAATTTTCACTTATGATACAGAAAACGCTTGGTTAAACCAGGTAGGCAGCATTTGTAAGTGGACAGCATGCTTTTAATATTGATGGCGAACCCAAGCGTTCGTTTATGATACTTCAGTCCACCTTGTAACGCTTAAAGTGTGTAACGACTTACGAATATTTTTATTAATTATGCTTATTTGCATTAATTAATGTGTAGTATACATGAATTGTATTAATATTCACATCGTATTTTAAAAATAATATTCTCCAATCAAATTAATTTGTTGCACATTTATATGTTATACAATATGAGCCCTTGTTCCATACTGTACAATGGAGCACTAGTCAACTAATCATTATTTAACATAGCCATGTTGAACATTTCATCAACACATTTCTTGAGTTGCACTTCAGAGCACGGTAACCACGCTTCCTTTTATTCCTTATGTTTTTTATTATTATTATTATTAGTAGTAGTAGTAGTAGTATTATCATGAGGCTGCTTGTGTTTAGTTCGACAGTTAACTAATAGTGAAACAAAAAATAAAGAATCTGTGAGTAACAGAATAGAGAGTATGTAAGCAGATGTTCTTTCTTACAAGGGATTTTTTTTTTTTTTTTTTTTTTTTTGAAAAACTAACGATAGCATTTGCAGTATTGAAAACTTAATGGCCTCCCATAAAGGATACAGCAGCATTAGAAAATTCAAGGTCAAAAAAGTTCTCTGTCTTATTACTTAGGGGAGAGTTCTGCATAATTATAGGTTGACTTCAAATAGCCACGTTCTAGCTGTGGCTGAGAAATACGGTGCTGTTTCTTGTATTCGCTCTATTTGTGAACTCCTCTCTCTGACTGTGTGGTCATCCCGGAGTGTGAACAGAAAATTTATTTATTGGTCATTTTAAAGATCACTGAGGTATTCCATAACAGCCATTTCGCCCTCCTTCATTCAGTTCAAAGCTGGGCTATCAGCGCCATCTGAATAATTCAGAGAGCTGGGTGAACTATTTTAAAATATTAATGTAATAGTATGCATAACAATCTGCCCACTCCGTACTTCTGAAGCAATTGAAGGGCAGTTCAGATACTGGGTATAAATCATTGATTATCTTAAGACGACTGCCTAAGTAACCCTCTGAGATACTTCTGCAGCAGTTTTATTCAAATCGTACTGGAGGTTTTATGAAGGTGATAAAGTATTCATAAAGAATACTCTATCACGTTGATAAAACCTCCACTCCACACTCTTCAAGCAGTTGTAGGGAAGTTCAGATATTGGGTAGAAATCATCGGTTATCTTAAGATAGTTGCATAAGCATCCCTCTGAGATACTTTTTGTGAATACTTCTTCTCTTTGGGTAAACAAGATAAGGAGTTTTGTTCAAATCGTATTGGGAGTTGTGGAGAAATTGAGACTTTAGGAAGCCTACTGGATAACATTAAGGCGGCCATATTGGCATATGTTGAACTACATGAAGATAAGGATGAAGTCCTTGAGGGGCTGCAGGAGATATGGTTACAGTAGTGACACCCCCTTCCTTAGCTTTGATGTGTTAGAAAATTAATAAATTATACCCCCCCTGGAGTTTTTGAGTTCTGTTAGATTTATATATGTGGACACTTTTTTTCATTACAAACAATACACTAACTTATATTGGTTTAGTCGTCTACATTACGAATTTCAAAAGTTGAAGTTAAAAGTCAAAGTGAAAGCTGCCAGTCTCCAGTCGAAGGTAACGCTAATTCTGAAAGGAAGACGCGAGAGGAACTAAAGATGGGTTATAAAAAAAAATATTCTTTCTAAAGAGAATTTGGAGAGTACTGACACTCAAATGCATGATTTGACTTGCAGGGAGATTCATAGAAGAATAGGATCCTTTCTCAAAAGCGACCTGCTTAACAGGGAAAAGAAGAAATATTATGCTAAATCTGATACAGATAAGGAACTGGTTACGATTCTCCTTCAACCAAACGGAATCCCAAGATCTAAATAACGTAAGTTTGGGGAAATGGTAGATATTGCGAAGGCTCGCATGAAGGACCTTATTAAGGAGGAGGCTGCGGAAGGTCGTAACAGTCGATGCTTTGATGGATTAGAGATCGATGGATTCAAATGATCAGGCTATTAATAGAATGCGATAAGAGGTTACATGAACTACCTCAACTCGCATTACAGCTTTGGGATGAATTTTACTATTTGGAGAAGAAAACAACAACTATGGATGAAGTGATTAAAAACGTGGATAAACCGATATCTTCCTCGGATAAGGATTGCTCACAGGGACACTGCGCAATTTTGCAAAGAATTTATGTTGAATCAAAAGAACAGAATAATGATAACCTAGAACTTGGAAATGGAGTATAATTGTAGCTCTATAGTTACAGTAATATATGTATGGAATCTCAGGACAAAGCCGTTAAACGGAAAACTACTGCGATGATAACAAAGGATGGCGACAGTGATAGGAAGATTATTAATAATATAAATCTCTTTGGAATGCGCTGTTGTTGTAGGGTTTTAGGGAGAATCAGCAACTAAGGCCATATTGCTCTGCCTATATTGTCTCTAAATTGCCTGTTCTGTGCTCTATATTTTGTTTGATGGACAAAAAACCCGAGTTTCTGGGAAGAAAACCATGCTACCCTGGCCTGAGACATACTAACTCAGCCACGTTGTGAAAAAGGCCCATAATTGATCGCGTCATCGACGGAACTCGAACTCAGGTCTTTTTCACCAGGTGTTGGGGAGAACGGCGATTCTATCAACTGTGCTACCAACGAGGGCAGAAGAGAGGTTGACAGGTCTAGAAAAGGCAATGGCCCGAATTACATACTCGATAAAAAGATTTGAACTAAATACGAAAAATGTTCTGTCTACAGATGAATTAAGTCTGATAGTCCTCCTTTAAGGTTACACAGATTATCGCCTCTGCACTTATTCCAGTGATGTGATAAAAGAACTTAACAGGTCTCTGGAGATCAATCGAATGTGACAGTCATTAAGGGGGATCCACATTGCATCTGTCAGTACACTGAGAAGTCAAGCAGATCTTTCATTCGGAAATTAGATCGAATTTGCGAGTTTAGGATTACATCTGTTTGAGATGCAGTGAACTGTACTATAATCACCACAACAATAATAATGAATTGGACAATATGTTCAAAAGATACGGACTGGTGGTGGAAACAATAGGAGATATAAAACGAAAAAATTATAATTTATGATATTATTCCAGATATAGATAAAGACGGGTTAATTAAAGAAATTTACATTCGCAATTTAGCAGATACAGATATTAAACAGGAAGATTTTATTCATGAAACTAAAGTTCAGTTTTCGAGGTGTCACAGAAAAGGGAACAAGAAGAAACTGGGTGGTCGAGACAACTTTCAGTATGAGATCCATCCTTAAAAGGCGACGGAGAACATTAACTGATCTAGTTTCAAGCGATTTTATCTAGTTACACTCTTGTTGTAAATGTTTGTCTTATGGACATTGCGCAGTGAAAGGGCATGGCCACTTCTAATAAAATTGATTCGAACCATTCAAACGATCTAAAGAATGTCCAATTTAAATAATTAAAGAGTTAAAAGAATAGCTATGCTAGAAAATCTGTGAAGCACACTTGGTTTTATGAACTGTCCTCGTTTTGGGAACAGAACTCTGATGCAATGAAATGATTTCTTGAAATTCAGGTCTTACATAGCATCCAAATGAGAGAAGTTACTGGTCTGTGTTTAAGATCCAGCATATGATCATTCCAATGCTGTATCTCAAACATAGACCAATAACCTCTCTCATTTGGATGTTGTATGGATTCATGCCAATTAGGACTCTTGATTTCTAGGTACTGTACTGCAAAATTTTGCAGTTCAGTTTGAGCTTGAATTTGATCTGGAACTTTAAAAAAATTGATTACTGATTTTGGTTTAATGTAAGACAGGAAAGACATGACTTCTAGGTATTAAACTTTGGTATGATATAGGGTTTGCTAAACGTTACGGCTGAATTGGACCATGAAATTTATTCTGAGGCAATATAGGATTCCAAATTGCATTACAGCTTTTGGTATTGACGTGCCATCGATATCAATTGGTTGAGGCTTCTCTTCGGTGGCCAATTATTGATGAAATTTTCTAATGAAAAGTCAGGTGAGAGTCGAGATAAATCACCTGAACCATCCACATCAACAGATCCTGATTTTTATTTCCAATTTCCCTCTACAGAACCACACAAAATGAATTATCTTATCACAGGTCTCGGTTTATCAAAAAATAAGGCAGAACTTCTAGGCTCAAGACTGCAACAGTAGAAATTTCCTTCAAGATAATGTTTAAAGTATCTGTATACCGATGCCGCCAAAAAGATTTAACCCAGTTTTTAAAATGGAAAATAATCTTGTTGCCTGCACTGATATCAATGGTTTAATGGACTCAATATTCATCACAACCCTCAAGGCTGGAGACTCTTCATAGGTTCTTCTAAATTGAGTTTAAAAGCAGTGTTATGACATAATGGCAACATACTACCATCAATTCGAATTGGCTATATAGTGCATATGAAAGGATCATACGGTAACATGAAGCTTCTTATTGATTTCATCAACTACAAAGAGTAGCAATCGCAGATTTGCGATGACTTAAAAGTTATTGCTACCTTGTTAAGGAATGCAACAGGGAAACAAAATTTTGTTTTCTTTGCGAATGGAATTCGCAGAGCGCGGTCTTTTCATTACAAAGAAAAGACTGGCCTCCAAGGCACTCACTCGATCCAGGGATAAAAAATGTCCATTACAGTTCACTAGCTGAGCCAAGCAAAATCTTGTTAGCTACCCTACACTTAAAATTGGAACTTATGAAACAATTTAAGGCCATGGATCAAAATGTTAAAATGTCATGGATCAATCAAAGCAGCTTTGAAATACCTCAAGAAAAAATTTCGAAGACTTAGTGAGGCCAAAATAAAGGAAGACCACAGATACGGGACCTTCTCAAGGACGATCAATGACCAGATCCTCCGTGGTGATAAGAAAGCGGCCTGGAATGCTTTCAAACTTGTAGCAACAACCTTTCTGGGAAACAACAAAGCAAATAACTACAAACAGTTTTGTGAGATCATCATACCATAAATTAGGCTGCAACACTTCATTAAAAATACAGTTTCTTCACTTCCATTTTTGATTTTTTACTGGACAATTGCGGCGCGTTAAGTGATGAGCATGGCAAGAGATTTCATCAGAACATCTGAGAGATGGAGAAGCGATACCAAGGCAAATGGAACTCTGCAATACTAGCTGACTACTGCTGGACTATTTTACAAGAGTGACCCCAGATGTGGGGTACAAACGACAGGCGAAGAAGCGTAAAATAATAATTAATCATGTATGATTTTATGTATTTTGCCGATCAATGTCATTCAATATTTTTCTTTTCAATAACAAAAAAAATGTATCAATTCTTATAATTTTAAACTTTTTTGTAAAGTTTTTTTTATTATTAAATAAAATGTTTTTCAATATAAGCTATATTAAAATACGGTAGACGTTTTTTAAAATATATATATTTTTATGCTGATTTCTTAACTCCGCACATGCAAAACAATACAGAAGAAAATACTTTCATGAAAGAAATAAAAAATTGAAAATTTGTTGCCAGTCTGAGCATAATGATATATATATATATATATATATATATATATATACACACACACACACACAATATACATATATATATTTTTTTATAATTATTTATTTTTTATTTATTTTATTATTATTTTTTTTTTTTTTTCCTTCTTGACGACGCTGTATAAGCTTGATTTCGTGCATCATTTGCCACTACTAATATTATAGTTAGAATCTGTGAATTGAACCTATAATGAGCTGGATTTTATTTTGATTCACTAGGACATTAGTATTTTAGTGACCTGAGTGTTCTGAGTTTTTGCGTAAATTTAAAACCTATGATTTGTTTGTATCGGGTTCGCTGAACTGGATATACACTGAGTGATCATTGAATTATGACCACCCCTATGAAAACTGAATGCGACCCGTTGACCAAGTGAGGTACGAGAATGCATAGTTAGTCGACCTACGTAGCATAGATAAAGTGTCACTGGTTCAGTAGGTAGTAAAATTCCGAGCGTGGTGAGTAAAAGGAAGGATTTATCGACTTTGATAAATGACAGATTGTGGTTGCTCGACGAGCTGGTCCCTTGATTTCCCAAACGGCTGAACTGGTGGGGTGTTCAAGAGCCGCCGTAGTTAAAGTGTACCAGGACTGGCGTTAAAATGGTCAAACAACGACCGGACGGCAAAATTGCAAAGGTCAGCGAAAGGTTGATGTTAGAGATGAGCATCGGATCCGACGACTCACACAGGCGCAGCACTGTTGAAGAGTTGACTACTCAATACAACATTGGCCAACCCAAAACAATATCTGGCATGACCATGCGTCGCACGTATGGGCTATACCAACAGACGATCCCCATGGCACCCTCTCCTAACCAAGGTTCATCGGCATAAAAGACTCGCCTGGTGCAAAGAGCATGCAAGTTGGACTTTAGAAGACTGGAAGGTGTGCTGGTCGGAAGAGCCATGTTATTTACTCCACACCGTGGATGGTCGTGAACGGATTTCGCGTCAACAACACGAGGCTCTTCATCCATCATGCATGATATCAAAAGTGCAGGCCGGTGGAGGCGGTTGTATGGTGTGGGGCATGTTTCACTGACAGGAACTTGGACCCATGGTGCATGTGGATCAACGTATCCGTGGTCTCCGCTACCGTCAACTGCTTGCTGACTGTGTACACCCCCGCTATGTTACTCTTTTTCTCGAATGGCGATGGTGTCTTCCAAGATGACAATGCGCCGAGCCATTGGGCACTTGTTGTGCAGGAATGGTTTGAGGAACACAGTTCTGACTTCCAGCATATCCATTGGCCTCCGAAATCTGCCGATATCAATCCCACAGAGAACTTGTGGGACACTATGGAAAGGCATATCAGGCGTTTGGATACAACAATCACCTCCATACCTGCATTGCTGGGCGCATTACACACAACTTGGCTGGTCTCACCTCCCGACATCTTGTTGAATCAATGCCACGTCGGATAGCTGCTGTACTGAGGGCAAAAGGAGGACCTACGAAGTATTAGGTAGGTGGTCATAATTCAGTGATCATTCAGTGCATAATGAGCCAGACTTGATATATCGCCTTCGTAATGATTGGAACACCTGTTTTTTTTTTTTTTTTTTTTTTGTGATATATCTTATGATAACTAATGTAAATAAATAGAAATATGTGAATGTATGTATATCCTATAGTCAATGTTATTATAATGAAGTTAACTGAAATAAAAAATAAAATAAATATGAATTATAATATAAGCTACGCATAACGCATTACTAACTAGATTAATCCTGTTGATTATAATCTCATAAATAAATAGGAACCACTGCGAAAGCAGTTCAAAGGATAGAAAGGGCATTAAAATTATGATTACGGAACTTCACTCATTTATGTAACTTTGTTCAAACCTTTGTTCGCTGACTTAGGCACAAAAAGCACGTATATCCGCCATAATAAAATAATTTTACAGGGAAAAAAGACAACAGTACGTTCAAAACGTACACACACTGATGGCCAATCCAATTAAAAAAAAAAAGACACTGGAAGCTGACGGGAAAAAAATAATGAAGCAACAAAATATTTTAATAATGTATCTTCCTAATGCAGTTACCTACAGTTGGCAAGGACTACAAGAAAAGAGAGAGGAAAAAAAAGTATGAGGAAACTAAAGTAATAAAGCGTTCAAGAAAGAACCACGTAACCAGACACAATGTGCTCTATTTACTTGATATATTGCTACTAAAGATCTACTACACTGATTGCAAACATCGGTGAGCGAACTAGTATTTTGGTGGCATGTCTATGGAATAGGCACGTGCCAGGAAGGAGTCCTGCACTCGGAAGCCTAAGGAGGAGCAGAATAGATACACAACAGACCTCCGTTACACTCCTTATGAAAGATAAGAGGGTGACTTGAGAAAGACTCAGTGGATGAGCACAATAGCAGCACGCGCAGCTAAGATGGGAACAGCGGACTTCCCAGTTTTTTGGCCTTTTCTTTTTCCGTTTGAGGTGCTTAGTTTGAGGCGACGCACTCAATAGTACACGTACGAAAAGGGTTAACTTGATAATAGTCTGGTTCCGGAGAGGAAAGGGGACTTTTTTGTCGAAGTCAAACAAACAGTATCGAAAGGTCTCAGTATGCAAGGCCACTGTGTCTAGGTCAATCGGAGTTGGAAAAGGTGATGAGAACATGCATACGTCCAGACATTAGTTACAGCATATTTCTTCGCAGATCACACAACTTATTGTTAAATATAATTCAAATTTGAAAGGAAGTAGCAATGGAATCAGAGGATATCAAATAATTATTAAATTAGCAAAAAATTCATGCTTTCTCATAATTAAAACATGCTAGTACTCACAGCATTATGAGCTATAAGTATATCTAACACGTTCAGATAAGAAGCCAATTAGAAACCATTCCACAGATCCTCTTTTCCAAAGTCACAATTCAAAATGAATTTATGTTCAACGCATCGATAAGGACTTTCTTTACTCCAGAGTAAAACGTTATCAATCCTGCCATAAGCACAGATATTTTAAGATTTTTTTTTTTTTTTTTACTACATCTATTTGTAAACATAGTTTAGAAAAAATTATGTTCTATGTCGGGTAAACGATCATTAATATATGCTTACATTTATAATTTCTTACTTTTGATGCTAAATTTTCTTAACTATTTTTAATTACCTATATTTGGTTTAAATTCAAATTACTTAGCATATATTGATCATTACAGAAACAGAGAACTTCTTGTCGTTTTTTGCCTTCAGTCTGGGTGGTTGGCCCCAGTTGAAGTCATCTGGATTGTGGATAAACAACAACAATTTTTTTTTTTTTTTTTTTTTAAATCCCTTTGCGTTTTCTTAAAATTTCTGAATGTTATTATTTGATTTATCTGTTTTATTATCTTCAATATTTTTTTTGTTTACTTTTAAATAATAATAAATTTTAATATTCTCTCTCTCTCTCACACACACACACACACTTACTTCTGTTTTATATTTTAAGTCTGAACGTTTTATTCGTGTTGCAATGCTACCTTTGGATAGAAGATATGCGAGGATAAGTTCCTGTCGGTTCCATGTAACGTCACGTTCCAAACTTTTCGCCGATGGCCCAAACGAAACTTTATAGCAGCGATGAATCTGAATGCTTTCAAATTCATTTTGGTTTCCGGATCTTCCAAAACAATTTCTTTCCTTGTCAATGAAAACAGCAACACACCTTCATTGAGATGTCGAAATAAAATTCTCCGCAATTCATTTCCTACACCTTTCTTGCAAAAGCTTTTCTACCTTTAGATAATCATGAATAATAATGTATACAAAACCAAGAAAAATACAACATAAGATGCACGTCACTCCAAGCAGCAGCTTTCATGCGTTCGTATAGGTTGTAGTTTGCTGTGCTGCCCATCCAGAAACCGTTCATCTTCAGCACTGCCTCTTCCAGAACGGAACTCATAAGCAATCTAGAACTATACTTCCAACGAAGTTGCATCTCCCACATACAGGTAGCCACTAATTTACCCTGAACTGCAGCTGCATTTTTCTCTTAGGGGTAAATTATTTCCGACCATACTTCAGTGCTGTTGAATTCGACCATTTCTTACGATCACGACACCCTTTATATTGATCATTATGTGCAACACAACGAAAACCATTGCGAATCGTTAGCAACATTTTTATAACTTAGGATAGCATTTGTAGTCTACGTACAATTTTTTTTTTTTTTTTTTAATTACAAAGAAAAGTTCTCTTACCTTCTGAATACTCCTCGATTTTCACTTTGATAATGATAAATCCATCTGTAACCGGTAAAGGAAGAAAGTGAGAAATTCTCTTCCCCAGACTGAAATCCGCTAACTACCAGCACAGAAATCACACTGCATAATTATTTTGTTTCACATTAAATAAACGCAGTGTAATTGATGATCGTTATCGCCCAAAAATAAAGTCAAGAAAGATTTCCAGATTTAATTACTCTTTGTTTCTTCTATGAAGATTAAGTCTGAGCGAAACTGGACTAACTCTAGACAAGTGTTGCAGATGTCAGGACACACGGTAACACAAAAAAGGAGTAGACATCAAACATATTCTGAAAATGAACTCTTCACTTTTATGTAGTTTAATTAGAATAAACCGCGATAATAATAATAATCATAAGGGCATTTGTTTCACATTTTTTGCAAATTTTTAAATCTAAAATATTCTTCAAAGAATATTTTCGATTTAAAATCAATGAACTTATAAGTAGCTTCACGCCCACACAAACAGAACCTAATTTCTACTCGTACTTTCATAATGAGCTAGATAAACCCAAGTTTACAAAAGGGACCCCCCCCCCCGATAAAGATATTAATCTCTACTAGGCAGTGCAATAGTCACTAGTCGCGTTTTACTTCCCTACGAATAAAAAACATTTTTCTAAAGAGAAGTATGTGGTACAGATTAATTACTTGTAATTAAGTGTCATTAATCTTAGAATTGTTTAAAATTCTGTCGTTTGTTAATCCAACGGCGCAGTAACAGCAAAACAGATGAATGAATCTGCAGGAAAGATATTAATTGATATCTAACCAAGCAGCAACACAGTTGAAACAACTGTGAGCGGATGGTGACACCGTCTAAACAACAAAGGATTAGGAGTATATGATTTTTTTTAAGTCTCTTTTATTTGCAGGTGTTATCAGAGAAGTTCGTAGCGACTGACCTGCATATTAGAGATGAATGCCTATATTAGAATAAACGTTTTCTTTTCTTAAGCAAACCGATTTTTGCTCATATCATTAAAAATAAAAAGTATTTTAACTGTATTTGAATTGTTGGAATGGGAATCGATTTACAATGAAGAAGAAGGAAGATTCCGTACAGCACTTCAATAAAGGGGAAATCATGATAATGAAACAAATTCAATCGGAGAATGGTGGAAGCCGTTCTAGGGAGCAGTTTCTCCTCCGAGTTATTCCGAAATTTTTCCAGCCACAACGTGAAAATCAGAGGTTTAAAAACCTCCTACATTTGGATTTCCCGACCATCTTGATTTCTTCTTGTGATGGTTAAGTCCGGATAAAGGTACTGAAAGTGTTAGAATATCCAGTATAACATAAAAAAGAAAGAAAAAATAACGAACTTTATATTCTAGAAAGCAAAAGAAATTTATTTGGTAATAGATGTTTTTCAAAAGTCAACTATTCAAAGGTATTTATTTTTGCGTGTTATAAAGGTTGAGTTAGTACTATTGTAGATTACACAAGTAGTATACTTCAACACATGCAAATTAGTCATTTTACCCTACTCGGAGGTATGCCGCATTTCTGTGATCGAATGGATTGCAAAATGCCGTTTATAAAGATCAAAAACAAGGTTCCAGTTTAACGTTCGGTGGTTAGTGTATTTAATCAGTAAATTCCCTTCCTGGTGACATGCTTTTTTATCACGTATCCCCAAAGTCATTGAATACACATGAAACTTTTTAAACCATTACACTACTCGTTCAACTGTGGTCGATGAACACATAATATTATGATTTATAATGTCAATTATTTATTTGGGCAAACGCATCGATTATTTTAATTTCATATTTAAAAATTAACCGATTAAATTTTGGTTAATATTATAAACTAGATTCCCGGTTGAGACCTTTCGAAAGATGTGATTTATCTTTGCAGATGCAAAACTTGAGGCCAATATTGTTAACAAACAGAGTGCATACATATATTCAAGAACGGCTTTTATAATGTATAACAGATTATATCTGTTATCTGTCCCACCTGTACATATACAATACACCATATGAACTGACATACCATATTAAGTTTTGCATTATAACCGAAATAAACGATTTCTACATAAAAAAAATAAATAATAAATAATAATAATAATAAATAAAAAATATATATATTTAACACAAGGTGCCGAGCCTAATAGAAGAAAAGTAAGAAAGAGGAAAGAATGAGAAATATAAAGAAAAATAAATAAATATTTTATCTGTGGGGAAACATTTTTAAACAGGATTTCTAATTGCTTAACATTCTGTTTATTAAACTCATTACCAAATTGGAAGGAAGAGCTCCTTCGGAGTTTCAACATACCTTAAAAGGTCACTATTACAATAAGACAGAGAACAATCCACTGAGTAATTCAGAAAATTCAGAACTTAACGGCAAATGCTTCACGTGGTCAAAACTATCCAATTATGTATATCGATGAAAACAATTGCAAAACCGTGTGTCACTTCCATTATATCCAAATTTTAATACTAAAAAGGTTTTAAGGCTGAAAGCATCAGACTACGAAAAACTGACTAATCGAACAAGTTAGTGTGTAGCATAATTTTAGTTCGTAGTAAATCACCGAAGTAGGTGGTATAGTTATTTTGATATCTCATATTGTGAATGCCTTCACAACGAGTTTCGCCCTAATATTGAACTACCTAGAATAAGCAACGCTTCTACACTGGATTCTCGAATAGGTAACGCTTCTACACTGGATTCTCGAATAGGCAACGCTTCTACACTGGATTCTCGAATAGGCAACGCTTCTACACTGGATTCTCGAATAGGCAACGCTTCTACACTGGATTCTCGGCGGATCGCCACGCCTGGGTGGTAACATTAGTCTTCTCAGTGGTGAACCATTGCTTATTGGAGGTAGTACAATATCAGGGCAACTCATTGTGAAGGCATTCACACATGAGATGTAAAAAACGATATCATTTCACCTACTTCGGTGGTTTACTACGAACTAAAATGATGCTTGGCACTAAATGTTTATATTCGATCACCAAATGTTTATATTGTTCAATATTTTTTAATATTAAAAATAAGGAATTTCTATATTAAAAAAACGTATTAAGTGGGAAAACGTCATTATAATAATACACTGTGTATTCTTTATCACGAACTTTTTATGCGGGAAAAGTTTTTATCAGGGAAACTGCTTACGTGGAAAAATAATACATTACAATATATAGGAGTGAAATTGGGACTTAAGAAACGAAACATAGGAAAACTTCTTATGCGGGAATTTCTTATCCTGGTTCTACTGTATATATATTTACAGTAGCCTATTTATAACGTAAATGAACATCAATTATAACGTTTGTTAAAATGTGGAACTGATACACTTCTGGAATAAGAAGTTGGGATGTGCAGGAATTACTTGCTCAATTGATTTTGTGTCAAGGTAACTAAGGCCATGAAGCATCAAAGTATTGTGTCTGTAAATTGAATGCATTTTTTCAATTGATTTTCCTATTTTGAGGATGGGGGGGGGGGAACCCTAACAAACTCTCGCCCGAGCCCAACTAACTCAGCCACGTGCGAAAAACGTTATTCTCGTCTATACATGATCTAGCCTCTTCCACACTGTGTGAACTTCCGTTTGCAATGACCTATTTATTAATAAAATATTCTCGTAGCAACATTTGCTACATTTATTTAGTTACACTTATTAGTCAATAAGAACTGACAAAAGCTTTCTTCAAGTCTATTAGATAATTATTTTTTTTTTATCACGTCCTCTAAAATGTTTTGAAATTGTGTAAAACAGAATAAAAACAAGCATCAAAAGTCAATACCAAATTCATTTTTACTTATGTTCATATATCTTCGTTATATTTAGAAAGTCAAGCATAAAAAATTATGAACTAAATAAATACTCCTCAAAACTGTAAAATATACGTTTACTGCCAAAAATAAAATGAAATTTCAACAATACAAATAATTGCATCTTTAAATTCAAATCCACACTGCAGTGGCTTATAATTTTTAATTGCTCCAAAAACAGCCGCCACGAATATGACGGAATGGAAAAATTAAATGCTAGAAATCAGGAAAACAATATAAATTAAAAATCAATTACTACACAAATTTCACTATTTACAAACTTTACCTCTTGCATAACTGCTCCAAAATCGAAGGTCATCACAAGATACAAGTCCTACATGTCTTCAGTACCAGGTTTTGTCTCATCCAAGGATTTGAGCAGTTCAATATGCCCTTTATACTTCTCGTCGCACCCACGCTGCGCTAACTGCTGGACCTCAAACTGGCCTGTTTATTCACAAACATCCGGATCTCTTATACACTCCAGTTTATATCTGCTAGTGGTTTGGATGCTTTTCCATAACTTTCAGGACCTCATTCCTGTAGCTCTTGTCCTCCGTGAATTTTATTTTCAGTCAATATTCAAGGTACAAGCAGAACTGGTTGTGCTAGAAACATACTTCCCAAGGTTTAATGCCAAGGTTTACTGTGCACAAGTTTTCTTCTCTGTCCTTAATACTTTCGTTAAAACTTTCAAAAAGCGGGAATTCGTATCCAGTGTCTATTTCTCCTCAATTTAGTCTCTAAAGAGATCTCAAAGCGATGTATCCGAAAATTGGTAAAAGTTTCGTTTTAGGCAATCAATAATAGCCTAAAGTTCTTTCTAAATACAAAAAGGGATGAACTGCTACAACTTCTCAGGAAATGTTTAGGAACACTACGATGTTTTCTGTTTGATACACATGCATTTTCTTAAGGCCAGTATGAAAGGGTCAAATACGAGAAATCGAATCCTCCCGTTCTGTTTGAGCAGTTCAATGAAATTTCATTAACTTTTAATGAAGTTTCCCACGTGATTTCAATTAATTTATTAAATCTCGGGAGCCTCTGTAGACAAGAACTTTAAATCAAACGTTTAAACGTCAAAGTTTAAATTTCTGTGAAATATCTTCTCCCCGCGACCAATCGGTGCTCATTAGATCTGTGATGCTTTTGCAATGCACACGTTGTAGGCTTGCAGTTTAAAACACCATCATTCCATTCGTGCGAACTATTTTTATCCCAAGCGTTCAAACACCGGTATGTCTAGGTATTTAGAGCATGTGTTACAACAGCAAAATACCTCTGGAATACCTCATACAAAATAGACTTCTTCAAATTACTTGTTTACAAGAACTCTGTTGTCTGATGGCGTTCCTTCTTTAGCAACATGCACATTATGCTACCTTCCACCAAAGGCTAAATTGTTGCAAATTTCATTAATGCTAATGTTATGAGGATATATTTTGTTAGAAGGCAGAAATAACACAGTTAGTTTTCCGTCTACCAGACAACAGCACTTAAAGTAACGAATGATACTACTACTTTATTTAAAACCAGAACTTCCACAAGTCTAATCACTCCAGCACACACGGTGCAGTCAAATTAATTAACATCATAAATTGAGTTTCTCAATTAGAACACAAAGAGAAATCCATACTTTCACTTTACATGAGTATATTATAAATGAGACGGCTCCTGTGACTAATTGAACACAGAATCCACCACACAACTTTATATACATATAAACACAGAATATAAACCTAAGGTTACAATTGATCAAGAATTCCAGCAGGTAAGCACAGATTATGTGTTATTTAGTTATTGATATAGTGATTTGCATACTACAGTCATAAAACTGCACCAGAAGAAGTTAAAATTGACACACAAGGAGTTCAAGTATTTAGAATGGACAGCGCATTTCATGGCATTGTGCAGATTCCAAAACGCTACGTATGGAAACTGGATTTGCAAAATGGTCACTCCCACAGATGCAAAATATAAGTTCTATAAGCACACAAACAACAATGAGGTGATATAGGAGGGGTAAGTATACATAGTAGACATGCATACAAAAGCTTCAATGCACCTTTGTAAAATTTATTAGAAAAATTTTCTTCTAATACGTTTGCAAGCAGACTGGAAATTCTACACAAATTATATTTGTATGTTTTTATTTATTTTTTACTAATTATATACATTTCTACAAAATTAGAGAACAAACAATACAACATTAGAAGAAACTATTTCTCTGAGAAAAGCTGCATAATTTCGATAAACTGTTATTTTATACCACCAATTAAACATAAATTAAAGGAAGCAGGAATTGTAAATTCAAATATAGCGACTGCAACACCTTAGTGAATCTAAACCGCCGATCAAGAAGTTAGAATCGTTTTGAAACGCAACTCCCATAAAGGGAAATAATGTGATAAAATAAACTTAATTGAAAACAATTAAGATTTATTTTCCCCCATTTTTTAAAATAAAATCTATAATCAAATTTCTACAAGCAAGAAAAGCCTTTACAGTTAAACATTCTTGTATTTGCAACGTACTGATTCCTTAAATCAGCGGTTCCAAACTACTGAGATCTACGGACCTCTACAAAAATCAAAAAAAGTTTGCGCACCCCTGTGTGTGTGTGTGTGTGTGTGTGTGTGTGTGTGTGTGTGTGTGTGTGTGCGCGCGCGCGCGTGCGTAAATATATGTATGAACACTGGGTTTTCTGAAAAGAAAATTCAAAACTTTTATGTTAAAAACAACTGAACTTTATATTCTTATTTTTATATAAATAGATAATAACAACTTTATTATCAATTTGCTATACATAGAACGAATAATTTGACCAGTTACGTTTCGCGGACCCCTGGAACTGGTCCATGGACCCCAGTTTGGGACAGGCTGCCTTAAAAGCATATTCCTTAAATTCACTATCGCAAAATGGTCCATTCTAGAAAGAACCAATCATAGAAAAACACAGACCTAAGATCCGTCGTACTTTTTCTTAAATCTGTGTTCAATTAAAATGATTTGATAATCATTCCAGCATGGATAGAAAATAACTACAGGAGAATGAGTGCTACTATTTTTAGGCCAAATAACCGTTACAATTTTATGCTTTATCACAATTTCTATGAATTTTTTAAGTCCTATCATGAAAATGATTTTGTGCTTTTGTCAGCTCTGTAACAATTCCATTTCTACAATTAAAGATTACACTGGGCCAAAGGTCGTCGTCGTCATCATCCATTTTCAATCCACTGCAGCATGAAGGCCTCTCCAACAACTTTCCAGTTTCTTCTGTTTCGTGCAATGGCCATTCATCTCCGTTGTGGTCTTCCAGGTTTTCTTTTAGCTCTTCTTGGGTACCAATCTGTTATTTTCTTAGTCCATCTGTCGTCATGTCTTCGAACTATGTGCCTTGCCCAAGTCCATTTCAGTTCTTTAGTTTTGATAAGAATATTCTTTACTTCAGTTTGCTGCCGAATCCATGTGTTTCTCTTCTTATCCAACAGTTTGATTCCTAATATAATGGTGAGTGCCCAAGTTTCACTTAATTAAGTCATGGTGGGGAGTATACACTGGTTCATTATTTTACGTTTCAGACAAATTGGAATATTGCTCCTCAGTATGTGAATGCTATCCATCCGAAATTTATTCTTCTCTTCACTTCCAGCCATTTATCATTATTATTGCTAACGACTTGTCCAAGATAAGTATATGAATCCACTTTTTCAATTTCTGCTCCTTCAATGATTATATCCCTTCCTGTAACATACTTGTTTATCATTACTTTTGTTTTAACCATATTCATCTTTAGTCCGAAATCCTTACTAACTCTGCATAACTGATTACGATTTTCGGGATCATAATCACAATGTCATCTGCAAATCGTAAATGGTTTAGGTATTCTCCATTCACATTGACTCCTTTCTGCAACCAGTCCAATCGTCTGAAAGCTTCTTCAAGGACAGCAGTAAACAATTTCGGAGATATTGTGTCTCCTTGTCGATCACCTTTCTCAATTTTAAATTTGCTATTGTCTTTGTCTAGTCTAATAAAGGAGGTAGCATTCTCATATATTTTCTTCAAAATCATAATGTATGGGATTGCTATTCCTTGTCTTTCCAGTGCCCGAAACATTGCCTTATGCTGTATGGAGTCAAATTCCTTTTCATAATCCACAAATACCACGCATAATGACGTTTTATGTTCATTTTCTTTCTCCATTAGCTGTGATATTACCTGAGGATGATCCATTGTTGAGAATCCTGTCCTAAAGCCAGCTTGCTCGGGTCAAAGGTAAAAAGGACTAACTGTACATGGGAAAGAAGAGAGATTTAAATATAATGAGAATACTCGACGGAATATACCTGTAATTGCAAAGGCTCTTGAGCATTTATACAGTTTAAAATATATTCTGGGAATGCGTTTCGAAGTATAATTAGGAAAGAAAAATTTTGAATGTCGCATGAATACTCGTAGAAAGACCGCTCACACAATTCGGTGAATTTACTTTGAGGTATCCCAGAATCATCTCAAATACTATTTATTTATTTTTATTTATTTATTTTTAAATATATCACCTCAATTAACAAAATACGCATAACCACAAAGTTCAGCGCAAATCAAAAATATAAACTAAGTTTCAACTGGTTGAAACAGGATTTTTTCAATCAGTCATTCGGTTTCGAAAGTTATCCTAACAAAAGTAAAGCATATTTTGATCTATTCCTATTAGTAATGTGAAATATATGTATTTAAATGCTAATTCTGTCATGACATTCAAAGGCTGCAACCAATTTACAATTAGGCTAGAGGTGTTAAAAAAATAATAATTACATACTCGGTAACCTATGCATACATCAACTTTAATATATAAATTTCGATTTATTCAGCGGTTAACATATCATAGAATTATATGTTAATCGCTGAACATATAACAGCGGTTATAATAGCGTTAACAACAACCACTATCAAAATGTGGTCATCACACTCCAAAAGATAACAAAATGGAAGGAAGCGTTTGCGACTGCTAATCGCTTTGTGCTGAGCCAGTAGCTGAAGGGTATAAAATACTAATTTGATATACAAGATTCAGAAAAGTCTGTACAGTATTACTTTACTGCTTCATATTTAGATTAAGGTAAATTTACCTTCCTTCACAGTGACATTCGGTACTGGAACAACGAAGATAAAGATAAACTTCACAAATGTATTCTGCAACCAATGATCTAATCCAAGGAAATTCTCTTTATCTCATGCTTCTCGATAATTTAACTGTATAACATGTAGCAGAACTGCATATCTTGCGGCAACATAATAACCGAGTCTGAACATGGTTATAAGTTGCATTAAAGATTCACCTTTGGAAAGATATATTCTGTTAATTTTATTAAGCGGGGGGGGAGAGGCAACTAGATAATCCGTCTTTTTCAAATCTAAAATAATGCAGCCAGTTCGTAGAGCTTTTCACAGATGGTAATTCCGTTAATGCTTTGCTGCTGCTACTCTCTCTCTCTCTCAACGAGTGGACAAAGTCTCTGGGCTAAAAGTTTTCAAATTAAAGTCATATATGCTGATGATTGGCATCATTGTGTTTATTGCTGAATTTAGTAAAAAAAAAATTAAAGGGTAAGTTCAGGATATCATCAAAACACGCTTTAAGACTGTATGTACTGAAAGGAAGGTGATTTTTAAAGTAATTAGGTATGTATTATACAAAAAACTATTAATGCTGTTAATTCCAAAAATGCAATTCTTTTATTTGAGATTGGCAACAACGTTCAGTAAAGTACATACGAATTAATTAATTTTAAAAAATGAAGTTTCGCACAGAATTAGTCCTCTGACACGCATACAACACCTCTATTTGGTTATAACCTGGCCTTTTCACGATAATGTGAACACTGAGCTCCTATAGGATGCCGTGACACCCCATTTGATTTGTCAAGTCTCAAAATACTCTTCCATGGGCGCTCCTGTAACTTCCCATCTTCGTGAATTGGATGCAGATTGCGTGATCCGCGCCAGACATAAGCAACCCCGGCTCTACGCCCCATTACAATGTCGGAAGCAGTCGAATAGTATGACAGGGAACAATTCTGGGATGCAAGCAGGCATCGTTCCTAATTAATATGCTCAGATACGCCTCTCTCACAATTAGAGCCAATAAGAACAGACGCCGAACAGCGGCAGCTGCCATTCAAGAAGAAGAGTGGATGAAGAGGCTGAATGCCAGAGAGGATTCTCATACCTCTTTTTAACAGCATCACTGCCATCTGGCGACGGTCTCCATTAAAAAAAAAAAAAAAAAAACGATAAGAAGAGAAGAAATTCTGCAAAATGCATGCCACTAGGCTTCAAAAGGAGGTAGGGGATTTGTGGCGATTCATCTATAAAACGAATAAGGAAACAGTAATAAGTCATGACAAAATTCTGGATTAGCACGCAATGAATGAACAAAAAAAAGAATAATAATAAATAACACATGGAAAAATAAGAACAGAAGAAAATTACGAGAATGAAAACAAACCTAACATAACAATTACAAAACATTAATGTTTAACAAATTGTAAAGCTGCATGCGCACAAAACTTTCCACTCCATGAATACAGCTCGCAAAGCAAGATTTATGGAGGCCTGGCATAACAATTACCAATGGCGTTTCAGAATGCAAATACGATTAAGCCTGTGTTAGAACTTTGTACAGGCTAATTAGTAAAAAAAAAATATATATATATATTATGGCCTTAAAACTAGAAAGTGTCAAAATAATTATTATCATTGACATTAACAAAACACACATGGATGAAAAATAATTATAAGAGAATGAGCAAGACTATTTTGAGTCCATTTTATGCTTTTCACAATAAATCACTGCTAGAATATTCGTATTATCATCTATGCCAGTATTTCAATAGCAATCCGACATATATTTTTCATGCATGGACAAATCAGAAACTTGATTTACTGCATAACAAACTGCTATACAGTGCATTTCACTGTCGGAGTAATTCTAACACAAAGTCACGGATAATTTTCTTATAAAATAAGTTACTTTTAAAATGGTGACAATGGTATTGCTAATACACATCCAATGATTAGTTACTAAAAGTCAAAGAAATCAAACCATCGTCCATAAACCCTTTCAAATGCTCCCCCCACAAGAGAATGATAGTAACAATGGATATGTAAAATACAAAAATAAAAATAAAATGTAATAACAAAAGCAAAATAATACAGTAGCTGCGAAGCGAGAGTATGCACAACTAGAATAAAAATAAAAATTGCCGTAAAATAACTTATTTATACTATTTATTTAGTATATGTACTTATTTATATTAAATAAAGTTTATATTAAATTTTATTTAATATAAACGTAAGTACGATAATTTTTTATTATATATCCCACAACCGGTAACATACAAACATCATGAGCTTGATAGTATGAACCAGAGCTATAATGCTCAATACGTTCTAGGTTTATATCAATATTTGTAACTAATAGTTATACGTTGAAATCAATATTTGTAAGATCAATTTGTATTTTAGATTTTAGATTTTTTTTAATTGTTTTCGTTTTAATTTCTGGAGAGTATCATACAGAGGTATTCTACGTATCATGTTGAGGTAAACTTCTCTTATTCTTTTACAAATATGAGCATACATCAGGTGCATCTTGGAACCAGAAAGGGATACAGCTTAAAAAAAAAAAAAAAAGAAAGAAACATGAAAACCTTTGCAGTATTACAATAATAGGACTTGCTATCTGTTTTCTTTATTCGACAAACCTTGCATATATTAAAAATAAATAAGTAAATAAAGTTTTGTTGAAAATGAAGACCGCCTATTCTTCCTCTTCAAACGGCAATTGCCAGATAAAAATCATTGTACAAAAATTAGCTGCTGATTATGTGGAATGATAAGACAAGTCGATTAATAATCACTTCAGCTTTAATCGAACTGAGGCGTACTCAAATAAGAGGGTTTTTTTTTTTTTTTTTTAATGAAAATGGCAAACACGACAGGCATTAGAACCAATAATACTTAGTACCGTGCATAGGTTGAGAAAATGAAAGAAATTGACAATTAGATTTGAATTTCTGTAGACTGTAATTTTCTGGAAATACGTATGAAGGAAGGTTGTTCCAGAAAATGTAAATTGAATGAATAAAAAATGAGAAAGAAGAAAAGTTGGTTCTGTAAGTTTGAAAGTGGGCAGCAAAAGGATGCTGAATGGTTGCGGCACGCGTTTGGACTGCTTTGGAAGAGAGAGCGGAATTATAGGGGCCAATTCAGAAAAACAGTGCCCATGGAAGTATTGTATCTATATAAAAAGGCATGCAGCAAAAACGCAACGTCGGTGAGACACTGAGTGGAAATACTCTGTTAGAGATGAGTCAATTAATCTAACTGCCCTCTTTTGGCTGGAATCTAGAAGTCTGAGAGGGATTTTGGGGGCACCGCCCCAGATGTGGGAAAAATATTCCATGGTAGGAGGATTCGCGATTTGTACAGAGTGAACAGAAGTTTGGAAGAAAAGTAACGCCGAGAGCGAAAGAGAAAACCCAGTTTTTTAGATGCAGAGGAAACAATATTTGTAATTTGCTTATGCCAAGAGAGATTTGACATCAGCGTAATCTCCAATAAATATATATGATCTTGCCTAGAAATCGGAGTGTCATAGAAGAAGCTAAGCACGGGAGTAGAAAAGTCTTTTTGCCAGATATAAGACAGGTCTGAGTTTTAGGAGGATTGAAATCAACTAAGTTATCTTTTTCACACTGGAGAATTACCTGGATATCAACATTTAAGGAACTGGTAATGGATATTCTAGAAGTTGAAGCTGTTTGTGCAGGGCAAGGTTTCGCAAACTGGAAGGTGTAATGCAATGTGCTATCATCAACAAAACTATAGATAGGATTTCCGGTCAATGAAAGGTCATTAATACACAAGAGGAAAAAAGTGGGCGAAAGAACTGAACTTTGGGGAACACCAGCATTAGTGGAGAGGTTAGAAGACAGAGAGCCATTTACCATCGCCCACAGTGTCAAGAGCAACAGCTTGAGTTACGCCAAACTTTTCCACTGAACTGTCCAAAGATGGGTAACATAAGCCGGAATATCACTAGTAGATCGACACTGTAAAGAAAAGGAGATCCATTGAGTTGTCGACTAAAGCGAAGAGGAACGAAATATAAGGTGCATCAAAGAAGTATATTTATCTTCCAACGTGTCCTTTTCCACAGAATTCCCACAACACATGTAAAGTCAGAACTGTTTAGACTACTACAACAACCATGGTTCCATGTGCAAAAGTCAATATACCGAAAACAATCACACAGAAATAGGCTCAGATCATTTTGATATCAATACTGAACTACACTGGGGATACATCGAAGTTCCTAGAGCAGCGGTTCTCAAACCTTTTGAGTCTCAGGACCCCCTTTATACTCTTAAAAATTATTGGGGAACCCAAAGTCTTAGTATAACGTTTTAGTAAAAAAAAAAAAAAAAAAAAGTTCTTGTTTATACTCCGGCACGACCACCAGGTCAGTGGAGTTTACAATAAATCAATCAATATACTGTAAACGTTAAACTGTAAGTCATCACACATCTTTCCTTGATTATTTTCTTTGATCTTGTCTATAATCTTTAATTTTTGATATTTATGTTAATTTTTTAAATTTAACGAGATTACTTGCTTTGTTTACTTTGAAAACCTCAAAATGTTGAGGTTAGTATTGTGTACAGTGTATAATTTTTTGTATAGTTGTTGAGATACCCTATCTCTCTCTTTAAAAAAAAAAAAATTTGCAAATGTCTTTGGGCTCGAACTTTGTTCGGCTCTTGGCGTCCCTCTCTTCTGCTGCTGCTTGGTAGTCCCTGGTCTACCATTCCGAAGTGGTGCGTTTCCGGCTTGCGAATTCCGGGTAGCCAAACAGCCATTTCTACAAAGTCCTGTATCTTAACAGTGAAACAAGGTGGAGATGAACTAATGTTCCAGATTCCGCCCTATAAAAATAGATACATACATCACATATATTTCAAGATTATCCAAGGCTAAACCTGATTCTCCTCTGTGCCCACAAGAATTAGCTAAAGTGAGGCAACAGCTTGAACTTGTGAGCAGCTGAGCGACCATCATATCCCATCCTGTTTAGTGTTTCTGATGATAGTCGGCCCACCTACTGTATACCCGTTGTATACTATACTTTTTTTTTTGTGAACTCGACAGAGATAGCTTTGCAGTTTCCTTTTACAACACATTTTAAGTACTATCATCCCTTTAGAATTAACGGTAATGGTTGTCTACTGTACTGATAGTAGTATCTGAAAAGTAGTACTATCCTGTTTTACATGGGCATTTCCAGTTGTTGATACAGAAGCTTGCTCTTATAACCCAGAAATAGACATACGGTAGAACCTTATAAATCCGGCATCCTCGGGACATACTATTATCCGTTTATTTAAACAAAAGGTTTTGTCCTTAAGTAGACTGACGGCAAGGAAGACATGGTAAAAATTAAAATGCATCTATCTATGCGAGATTCACATATGGATTTACCTAAGAATTAAGATAGGAAGTTTAAATTAACAATAGATCATGATAACATTTACATTTTACATAATGTGTTTAAATATATATTCAGGTAAATAATTATGGACCACATGAAAATACAGTATGTATAACTTTTTACAGATTAATCTATATTTATAATTCTCACCTGGATTAAATATATGCTTATTTACAGTTACAAATTCAGATTATGATTAAGTACAGTTTTAAAGAATGACTAAGGCATATTAACCAATCCTTCTGAAGACGCAATGAGTACTTAACCATACCTTTAACACTGGAAGGCGACTAACGTTTTATGAAAAACTGGTCATTACTTCGTTCCAACGCCAGGATTGGTTGCTGAGCTATAGCGTAGCAAATGATGCAAGGAAGCAAAAGAAGCTATACAGCATCAGTTACCTCCCTCAAAACCCCTCTCATTTGTACATCTAACAATTGGCCTAATTGTTCATTGAATTTATTCAGACTGCGCACTTCCCCAACACAAAATGGAAATTTGTTTCGACAATCAATTACTCTATGGCTGAAAGCAAATTTTCGTACATCTATCCTGTAGTCATCCCTTTTCATTTATATTCCCTTCTGTGTTTACCCAAGAAAGGGTGATAATGTCATCAGTATTTAGTTTACTCAATCCATTTAAAGATTTCAATGACGTCTCCTCTCAGGTACCTAGTTTCCAGGAGCTGCATACAGAACGTCTTTCTCGTTAAGAGTACCCCTTCGTGTCCATAACTAATGTTACTGCTATTCTCTACACCCGTTTCAACAGATCCACATCCTTGCTGAAATGAGGCCTTCAGACCTGTATGCAGTACTCAAGATGAAGCCTAACCACTGCCTTATACAATGGGATAGTGACCTCCTCGTCCCTTCTGGACCCATATATATCACTGGTACAACTCCACGAGCAGCCCTAACAACATGTCTGCACTGCTCCGAGAAATCCATGCCAGACGGTACAATAATTCCATGTATTTTTCGTTCTCCACCACCTTGAGTGTGGTGCTCCCCAAATGCTGTTTTCTTGGATTACTCTATCCATATACAGCATTTATGTTCTTGTTTATACTACGGTATGACCAATATCAAAGGGATTTACAGTTAATTATTTTGATGAATACTGAATACAATAATTAATCGTATTTAGCAGACACGCGACTTTGAAACACGGTGCACTCAAACGCATGTGCATTACTGCACTTTCACACTTGACCACTCGGATTCGTTAAGGCTTCTATCAATATTAAACTTCAATTGCCACTTCTCAGACCATCTGCTTATTTCTTCTAGGTCTTGTTGCAGTAGTATGTTTTGATTCCTGTTATTAACAACTCTGCTATTCTTGTGTCATCTGCAAACATAAACATTAAAATTGATATTCATTCGTCAATGACGTTAATATATATGGAGAACTTCAATGGATTGGTAAGTATTCTGTGTGCGCGATTCCTGTAGCCGTTGCCATTGCAAAATTTGCAGGAATCTATGGGGAGAACTTACAGACTAATTTAAATGGGTACTCCATATGTTTTTGAGACATACTAATTGTTGACGGTAGTCCGATGTGGAAATTGCGTACAACTTTTATCTGAAAGCCAAGTTTGATACTTAATATTTGAAATCGATGAAGAGACATCCCATGATGAGGTTGGTATTTGCAGCTGTAATAAGTATTTTGCATCCCACTATAGAAATTTTTCTATCTTCTTCTTTTATTTATTTATTATTATTATTTTATTATTATTATTATTTTTTTTTTTTTTTCGTAGAAAGGAACTTGGTCATTCCTCGTCCCTTCCTGGCCTGCTTTCTTCTTACCTACTCCGTCAAAATCAGTGTTTTCTACCTGTCAAGTAACCTCTTGTATGCATTACTATTTCCCGAATTTATGTCCCACACTGTGACATGTAATTCGGGAAACAGTAATTGGAAAGTGTAAGAAATGAATGGAAGCTCTGTAATACCAACTAATTACTTCTGCTACCGTTTTCCAGGAATACAGCAATCTTTAACAAACAACACAGAGGGATTAAACTTCTTAAAGCCAATGAAATCCCGTTCTTAGCAGAACGCAAAGCTATCTTAACACAAGTTACACACACTAATTAACCTGAATACTACATTTTCTAATTTGAGGCCCGTTTTTACTTACACGGATCATTACTGCCCCACTTTTCTCGTTAAATCGATTAAGTGTTCGTTTGACATTGTCACTTTTTATAGAGGAAACCAGAACCGGCTGCGAAACAAACTAATTTACAAAGATATGCGTGTTTTTTTTTTTTTTTTTTTCTTTTCTTTTTTTTTTATATCGTAGAAACAGGAATAAACATTTTCTCCCTTAAAAGAGAAAAGCATTAATTTCATTTATTAACGAAATTCATTTTCAATGATTAAAACGTTCTGTCAAGTTGGATAACAAATAGGAAATGAAAACCAAACATTATCAGAACAGTAAATGTCAAGCTACATTTAAAATATTATTCAGCATTTAAGACAGTATCCTTTCGGTGATTTAAACTGGAAGACATTCCGTAAGAAACTCTTTCCCCCCCCCATATAAGCGCACTGGAACTTTTTAATATATTCCTAATAACAGCATTTTCACGTAGAAATAGTAACTAAAAAGACAACGCCAAGAATATAATTTATTATTATGGACTCCACATCAGCTCAGCATTCAAACAGGTCTCTCTCTGTCTCTCTCTCTCTCTCTCTCTCTCTCTCTCTCTCTCTCTCTCTCTCTCTCTCTCTCTCTCTCTCTGAGAACATAAAACACAATAATTACATTACGATAACCTAAAACAAAGGTTTGCAAGCTTTCAGGATGGTGCGAAACCTTTCCAATGAATTTCTGAAATCAGAGGATCTGAGTCTAAGGACAAAATAGCATGAAAAATGAAATTAAAATTAACAATTGCAAAATAATCTACTGTTATTTCGCAGGATTATGCACACAGAATGAGTGTGTATATGTTGGAGGAGGGGGAGGAATCTAATGTTCCACTTTCACATTAAATTATAACATGAGCAGTCCAGTCCTGTCTGTCTTTGCATCTTGCAATGCCTTGTTGGGATGATTAAATGAAATTGTCTTGTGTCATCCAGGAAATTCTAAGGTGATGCCTTTAGGGAGAGGGAGAGAACGCGAGCATCTTTATTGCATTTACTGTATATGGTTCCTTCAGCGGCAAGGTAAGAAATTAACAACATATTCACGTGGAGAAGCCGTACAAAATAATGATAAACAGATAAAACTTGTTTAGTCTTGGAATAAAAAGTTTATAATTAAAGTTGGTATTTAACATGATAGACACACAACACGGATTTTAAGAAATTGGTATGGTAATGCCAGATACGGGGATAAAAGGGGTGGGGGGGTGGAAGTAACATCAGTTGCCGACCCGGCAACTGATGTCATCCTAGGAAACTGTCAACTAATGTCACCCTAGGATGTTATCCTGATGACGTCCTAGGGAAACACGAGCCTGGAACGGATTCGACTGAGAACCATCAATGTTGACGGCGTGCATCTCTAGAGTC
Organism: Mastigoproctus giganteus; assembly: GCF_048544385.1. Lineage (NCBI taxonomy): Eukaryota > Metazoa > Arthropoda > Arachnida > Uropygi > Thelyphonidae > Mastigoproctus > Mastigoproctus giganteus. The sequence continues at coordinate 21,138,810 of NC_143581.1, read as the reverse complement.
ACGTTTACCAAATAATTATTATAATCCTCAAAAATAGAAAACACTTATCAGAATATAAGGCTACTGTCAGTAAAATACAGTAGAACCCGGATAAGAAGTTTTCCAAAGGCCTGTAGGTGGTAGATGACTTTCATCAACCGGTGAAATACCACCACTTTGCTTATTGGAGGCTTGAAGTGGTGAAACCCATGTTTAGTCTTTAGAGCAAAGTTTCCGGCATCCCCCTCCCCCCATACTTCTCCTTTACCCATGCACGGTACTAAATACTATAGGTTTTGATACCTTTCGGGATTTTCATAAAAAAAAAAGGTTTAGAACTTCTTACGCGGGGAAACTTATTAGAAGGGAAAATGACCTAAGGGTATGAAATATTAACTACACAAATAAAAACGAAAAGATACACATACATAAGTTAAAGATGATTTTTAAGTACTATTTCAGAATTTATCAAATATTTTACCCTGCCTATGGGAAACATTTTTAAACTAAGGTTTCTAATTGCTTAACATTCTGTTCATTAAACTCATTATCAAGTTGGAAGAATGAGCTCCTTTGGCATTTAAACACATCTTTAAAGGTCACAATTACAACAAGACAGAGCAACAGTCCACTAAGTAATTTACAACTGTTCACAACCATCAGAATTTAACTCTTAACGTGGTCGACGTATCCAATTATGGATATCGATTAAAACAATTGCAATTTATCACTTCCATTATAATAAAATGTTTATACTAAAAAGGTTTTAGCGCTGAAAGCCTCAGACTACGGAAAATTCACTAATCGAAAAAGTTAACGCGTAGTATCATTTTAGTTCATAGTAAACCACCGAAGTATATGAAATGGCATCGTTTCTGTTATAGCTCGTATTGTAAATGCCTTCACAACGAGTTGCCCTGATAGCGCACAACTTCCAATACTCTACACGACTGCACTATGCACTACTCTCCATTGGCAAAGCCAATGGAGAAGACTAATGTCTTATTCAAAGCAGTGCAATACCTTTGCCACTCGTTGTGAAGGTATCCACAATATGAGACATATGTACATATCAAAAACGATGACATTTCACCTATTTCGGTGGTTTACTATGAACTAAAATTATATTTGGCACTAACCTGTTCAATTACCAAATGTTTATATTGTTTAATATTTTTTAAATACTGTATTAAAAATAAATAATTTCTATATTTAAAAAATGTATTAAGTGGGAAAACGTCATTATAATAATACACTGTGTATTCTTTATCACGAACTTTTTATGCGGGAAAGCTTTTTACCCGGGAAACCTCTTAAGCGGGAAAATAACACATTACAGAATATAGAGATGAAATTGGGACTTAAGAAACCAAACCTAGTGCAGGGGAAAACTTCTTGTGCGGCAATTTCTTATCCGTATTCTGCTGTATATGATTTATTCATATGCGAATTCGCTTAAAAACTGTTTTAGATATGCTCGATTTTAATAATTAACCAACTAACTCTTGGTCTATGTAATTATTATGCAAGAAAATAATAATAATTACCAGATTTATGAATGTCTAAATTTAATGAAATCTGGAATGGCTCGAATTTGAATTAAATTTTTAAAATCAAAAATTAATAAAAATATTATGAATTTCATTCCCAGATATTAACTTATCTGCAAATATGTAGTCTACATGGACCAACACAAATCTGGTGTGTGTGCAAGCTACTCGTACAAGCACACCGAAGTCTATAATCGCTACCGCATAGGTTATAAAAATTTTACTACACACTAAATGCAAGTGTTTTCAGAATTCAATTCAATTTTTTTTTTATTTAGCCTATTTTGAAAATTAGAGGTGATGGAATGTAGGGAGGATTTCCCTCTGCAATTAGAGCAACATTATAGTCCCATCATTTCATATCCGCTCTTTAACTGGTCAAAAGAAACTCTGCAAGAGAATTACTTGACAACCGAGAGCACAAAATGAATAAGGCGAAGAGTAGCTGCAGGAAATACCGCAAGTTAATGGCATTACTGAGCTCAAAAGACTCTGGCCAAGCAGCGCAAGAATAATGGACGGCGGTAAGATCAGAAATGATACCGCAATGCACTAAGAACACAATGGCCGCTTGTTTCTCATTCGCTCAACTACTACATACAGGATGATTATTATCATCAAGAGCATGCATGTGTAGAATGCAATACAAGTTGAAATAAAATTAAAACTGATAAAATGTGGTGAGAGAGATAACGAAAAGGCTTATTTCGTTAAACTAATAAGCTCACACATTATAAACAAGATTAAATAGTCAAGTGGCAACAATATTTTGAATAACAATATGATTAATGGGGGGAGAAGCCGCTTTCTCCTATCACGACTAGGATGTCAGCCTCAGAAAAACGGGACAGTGAGTGGAAATGTATCCGAAGACGAAAACTCTTCTGGAAGAGTACTTAATAATATACAGGATTACAACTTCAATGTTGAATTAAAATAACTGTATGTTGTATGAACTTCGAAGCAGTAACAGAAAATAACATGGTACTACATCACTCTCTTCTTTAACCACCCCCGTCAGTTCGCATAAAAAGCCAACACAAAATTTCCATTCGCCACCTCACCCGCACCTCCAATAGTTTTAAGAAGACAGTGGCAGAACCGGCTTAACTCCTGACTGATTTCATTAATCAGGAGTTAGCCGGTTTCACGATTGGTTTAGCTGGTTCTATCACTCTCTTCCGAGTACGTCGTAGGGAAAGTTAAAAAAATCAAAAAAAAATCGCGATATATAGAGACCAGTCCCACGATGTCACAACCCTGTAGTTCAGTTGGCATAGAAGAGTAGGAATGTAATAGGAGAGTATGCAATCTTAAGTTTGCAATCGTTCCAAAAAAGCGTTTTTCAAACTGTGGTCCCCGGATCGCTGTGGGTTCATAGAGATACATCAGGATTTTCGCGAATTATGTCCAAATTTCTGATAAATATTTAAAAAGCTGGTAGAAGTATCAGCGCAGAAACAATTTTGCTAAGTTTGGAGGTAAAAAAAAAAAATTTCAAATTAAAAGGGATATTTTTTATGGCACTAAAGTTTGAAAACCGTCATAGAACAGAGACGTAGATTGCACTTTACATATTGTATTCAGATACAGATGCCATACCTAAAAAGGCATAGAACTTTTATAGGGTTCAAAGAAGGCCAAACATATTAGTGGCTTAGAAGGCGTGGACAGCAAAGCCTGGCAACGGTACCATGCAATGGGATGGAGGGCGACTGATGTTTAAAAAGTCCTGAAGGGGAACAATGAAATGAATAGAACTAGAGGACACAAATACGAAGCATTAGGAAGTAAGAGGCTTAATTGCATAAAGTTTATCTTCCGGAGGCACGCATTAGGTCACTATTTCCAAGTTAGCCGAGGCGGAGAGTTTGCTAAAAGTTAAACAGAATTGGATTGGACCTAACTTTGGGTATTGGAAAAATATAAGTGTTTCCAAACTGACTTGGAATCCTTTGATTTAATACATTTAGAATCCTTTGATTTTATCAAATTCTTTAATTAATGAGTTTATTTCTAAATTACAGAATCCCGAACCTCAACAAAAACCTCCTTTCGACTAAATAAATTAGAGTGCAACAGCAGAAATTGATAAAACTCATTACACAAGATTTAAAAACTGTAAACACGATGCATTACACAAGAGTTAAAAAAAAAAAAAAACAGTACATATCTCAAAAGAGTAAAAGAGAATAGTCTTCACATTCGGTATATTACCAGACAATTGCTTAACGAAAGAAAGTTAAGGAAAATGTGCACACTTGCTGGTCTTCTAATTTTGATGGGATTCTACAATGCTGTTACAAAGGAACTGAATGCAAAAAATTATTCTGATACCATATACATACTTGTATTTAAGGAAAGCTTTTGATGATACTGTTGGACATAAATGACTGCTGTAGAAATTAAAGCAGTATGGCATTAAGGGCAAGTTGCTGCTATGATAAAGGGATCGTTGAGTGGGAGAATACAGAATTAGTAACCAATGGATACCGTTCTACATGGACTGATGTTATTAGTGGAGTCCCCAGGGCTTGGTGTTGGGTCCATTGTTGTTTTCTATATTAATAAATGATACTGATGAAGGCATATTAGGCTTAATGTCCAAGTCTGCAGATGATACAAAGACAGAGTGGCTGAGGGCAGAAATTACGGAGGCAACTGCAACAGGATCTAGAAAAATTAGGCAGATGGGCTGAGAAATAGCAACTGAAGTTTAACATCGACAAATGCAAAGTACTGCATATGGGTAGCAGTAACCTCAGATTAACGTACCAACTGAGTGGTACCACTCAGGGTAGTGGAAAATGAAGAACTGGGGATAATTGTGCGATCAGATACGAAGTTCTCTGAGAAGTGCAGACAGTCTGCCAGGACAGCTCATGGGGTTTTGGGCGCCTCCGTAGCCAGGTGGGAAGGAGCAGCAGTGCGTAGCACACGCTTCTTGATTAGACCGGGGTTCGATCTCGTCACCACCAAATACGGATGATGCGGAAAGGTCAGGGAATGACCACCGCATATCCCGGAGTAATATAGCCTAAGCTGCTAATGCTCCTAAAAACCAAACAACAACAACAACAACAACATCATGGGGTTTTGTCAATGATATACATAATTTTTCTAGCAGGGTTAAGGAGATGATTATCCCATTGTATAAGGCAATGGTCAGGCCACATCCCTAAAATGAGACCTGCTTACAGGTCTGTAGGTCTCATTTTAGGAAGGAAGTAGAGCTGCTGGAATGAGTACAGAGAAGGGCAGCGAGATTGGTGAGTAGAAAAAAGGGTGCTCTTACCGGGAAAGGCTTCAGCTCTGCAAACTGCAGCATCTGTAGGCTGGGGACCTGCGATGTGATCTATTTGAGGTGTTTAAGGCTTAGAATGGATTGAGCAAGCTCAATGCTGATGAGATTCTTCCCCTTGCTCAGGCTATGCACATGATGCTGTTGTTATTTGATTTTTAGGAGCATTAGCAACTAAGGCCATATTGCTCCGGGGATATGCGGAGTGACCTTTCCGCATCCTCCGTATTTGGTGGTCACGGGCTCGAACCCCGGTCTAATCAAGAAGCGTGTGCTACGCACTGCTGCTCCTGCCCACCTGGCTACGGAGGCGCCTATGCACATGAGGGGAGGGGGGCACATATACAAATTGAAGAAGGGGGCTTGCTGACTAGATGTACAGAAGTTTGCCTTATCCAGCAGGTGGTTGATTGCTGGAACAAACTCCCATCTGTTATTGTTGCGGATAGCTTAAATAAATTCAAGAACTAGACAAAGTACTGGAGGGAATGGATAGGTGAAATGGGAAGTGGGTTTTTTTTTTTTTTTTTTTTTTTTGGCTGGGCTGATGCTCTATAAGCTTGCTACGTTGGCCTCGGCAGAATTTTATACTGCTTAGTATTGAACTACATTTAAACAAATATTATCACCAAATAGTTAATTTGCCATTCACTGGAAAAACGAGGCTGCTATGAGAGAGAGTTTTGGTATACATTCATTTGTCATCTGATGGCCTTCATCAGATGACAAATGAATGGCGTCAGATCTGAAGACCTTAGTAATTTTCCACTGCAAGTGACCGCCATTTCTGATTATCCTTTTTTTTTAAAAAGAAGTTTTATTTAGAATTATGATACCAGTTTTAAGTGTAAGATCTGAAATAATCAATTAAACAATAAAGGTGCAAATTGCAACAGATATCGATGAATAATAAAAATGGATTATCATATATTTCACATTTGCATTTACTAAAACTGTTTGAATGTTGCGAATTCCTGATCAAGTCAATTACCCATAACTGAAATGCTTTTTTGGACCCTACAGAACAGAACTGGATTTTTTTCCGAAGTTACATTACAAAAAATTCTTAGGCGAGAGAAATGAACAGACGGATAATTCGAGTGTATTATAGTACAGTAAAAAAATGTAAACTGCAGCCATTATCAATCCACTGCAGGATGAAAGCCTCTTTAACAATTCATGTTGAGGGAAATGGACCATAATCTGCCACGCTGGTGCAATGCGGGTTGGCAGATCGACCGTATTTAGCAGTCAGGGAGCTTGAACCCCGGTCTACTCAAAGACTTTGTGCTACTGCACCACCGCTCCTGACCGACTATAGAGGCTATCTTATTATTTAATCTGCAGTGTATTAATTTATATGTAACGACGCGGAAAATTCCGCTGTACATAAAGTTGTACGGTTGCCAGCATAAGTAACGAAAAAGTTTTGATGTAATTATAACAAATATTCTACATACCACATCGGAAGAGAGAAGTATACTAAAATTAGATAAATTATGAACAGCCGTATTACCAAAAATTATTTTTGATTAAACTTTGATTACACTGCTTATTAATATATCTGAAATGGACGCACGAAACTGAGATGCTGTCATCTCAGCAAGTTTGCAGTAAAAATACTCCCCCCGTCCATTCAATTAGTTAAGTCTAAATTGTATCTCGCTAAACTTAACTTCAGTTTCCAGAAAATTGTTCGGCATAAACAGTACGTAATATTTTCGAGCTCTTACGGAAAAGAAGGATAAACTTTTGTTTTCGTGTTCTGGTTGTTTTTTTTTTTTTTTATTACATATAACTCTTATATCTGTTTAACAGTTCTCTCATTAATCACTCTTCGAAAGGTTTGGAACTAATCGTATAATTTTCGGAGCAATCAACCGACTGAAATTCAAAGTTAGACGCTACACGAAGTTCTCGGAACTAGATCCATGCTCTCGTTGTGATACAGATGTAAATGAATCTTCATGTGTTGGTCAATCTTCCAGAAACTATCTCATTCACGAGTCTTCAATTTCAACGTATGTGCATGTGGTGTACTGAAATAACAACATATGCAGCACCAAAACGGCGCCCAATTCTTCACTCACTGACATCGTGATCACGACTGCACAATGTGGACACGCAACATTGTTGTTCGACTGTTGCTCTGTACAGAGCGACAGAAATGTATCCAGATGCGGACACAACTTTAACAGCACTGGACATCATGCCAACTAAAGCATTTGGAAAGATGCCAAAAAAGTAGCCCCACAGGAAAATAACTTGATGTCACATTTGTAATCATCACATATTTCATTATCATATTGTAAATCCTGTAGATTTTCTCAAAGAATAAAGAAACAAATCGTCTCATTTGGAATTTTGCTAGGAACATATTGACGAAATCCCGCATACAGATTTGGTGAAAAGCAATTTTTTCTTCTAAGTGGTCCCCCATTTCCTTCCAATTATCTGGCATATTGTTGGCTGCCTCTAATCATGCACTATCAGAAGTTAGCAAAACACTCAATTTTATGATTTCAGCTACTTTAATCGATTAAGAAGTGCATAAACTCCAAAAAATAAAAATAGATAAAATAAAATAATAGAATTGCTTGATAAGTGACGTTCATGAACTACGCAACGATATAAATTTTGATATGGTTATAAGGAATAGCTATAATCTTACACTGTAAGGTTCGTAGTTTCATTTTTTAAGAGAGAAAAGAAAAGTAACCAAAATAATTTTAAGTTCCATTTAGTAAAATTCACACATAATTTTTCCAATATTTCTTTCCTTCTCAGAAGCATTTAAATTTATTGCAAAAATAAATAAATAATAAATGAATCAACTGAAATTTATCCTCAGTCCTCCAGAGTGTGGGCGTGGTTGCAGGCAAGATTTGCTGCTTCCAAAGCGTATTTGACCAGTTCCTTGTTCACAGGGCACGCCTGGTATGTATGTTCCAGGGTACCTGGCGTGGCGCAGAAGAGGCAGTAGTTTGAGGTGCGTAACTCGAAGATTTGTAGCTTGACTGGGGTGGGAAGGATGTTGTGCCACAGTCTCCACTGGATATTTGCGTCCGATTTGGAACATTTTCCTGTACGGAGGGTTACACTGAAAGTTAGATGGTGGCTTGTGGTGAGTGGAGAGGTACAGGGACAGCTTGGCAGGTGGATGACAGGAAAATTGTGGCTGTATGGCGAGACATGATTAATTGATAGACTTTTTGAAGAGTGCAGGGGACAGAGGTACCGTGTCTTCTGGTGATGTGATGACGAAAGTTGGTGTAGGTGAGGATCCGGTGACATTTCTAATCCCTTTAGCTGTAGTGATGTCTGGAAGAGCTTGTGTGATCGCTGATTTTAGATGTCTGTGTTGCTGCTTTCCATTTAAGGGTTTAATGGGCAAGTCTTCTGATCCTTTCTATTCAAGGCTTGGTATCAGGAGGTCGCCTATGATTCTTATTCCTGCCCAGTTCCACAGAGGGAAGAAGAGAAACTCATCATTTGTAGGGTCTATTATTCTTTTATTATAGAAGAGCGGTTCTGAAAGTATTCCGGGAAGGAATGTTCTCTCAAGAGTATGGTGAAAGTTTAGCTTTTTCCAGCGGTACAGTGCATCTTTATAAAACGGCAGTAGTTTGAGAGGTGCTGGTGCCATATCCATTCTCAATATTGTTGAAAGAGATAGTCCTCTAGTGGCTGTTTCTAGTAGTTTATCAGTAGTGTCGGAATGTGGGTATTTTGTTTGCAGCACCTTAAGAAGAAAGGTGACCCGGAATGCTGTGATTTTGACGTCAAGAGAGACCAACCCTTGACCCTCGTGAGTAAGCGGCTGGCTAAGTTTGGAGTAGGACATCCAGTTGGTTTTGTTCCAAAGGAAGCTTCGGACAGATGCCTGGATTTGTTAGAGGAAGTCAACAAGTGGAGTGAGAATTTTGGAGGTGTGCCAGAGAACGCTTGCCGCCATATGATTGACCACAAGCACTCTCCCTCTCAGCGAAGATGTGGCGCACACGCTTCTCCATTTCCCGAGTACTTTGTTGAAACGACTCAGCAATTCGGGCCAGTTCTTCTGGGAGGAAAGGAGGATATTGCCGAGGTACACACCTAGGTATTTCTGTCCCTCGCTGGACCATGTGCATTGGATGGGGGAGTCTGTTCTGGTTTTCCAGTTGCCAACCCACAGGCCGCTGGTCTTACAGTGGTTGAGTTTTGTGCCTGATTGAACATAGAGATCATGAGCCTTTTTGAATGTCTTCAAATTCGCTCTCGTGGCGTATTGCAATTGTGACGTCATCTGCGTATGCTGAGTAGGTTATCTTTAGGTGGGGTTCTGATAGCAGCGTTCGTCGGGATTGTATGCTGGTGGCAATTTTATTAAGGAATGGTTCTATAGCAATTGTGTAGATTTGTCCAGAGAGTGGGCAGCCTTGTTTTATCCCTCTGGAATACGGAAAGTGGCAGGTGAGCTGGTTGTTCAGTTTCAGGCAGAAATTGGCTTCCTTGTATAGCAGATGGATTGTTCCGATGATGTAAGGTCCATATCCAAAGGCTTTCAAGGTTTGAAAAAGGTAGCTGTGTTCAACGCTGTCGAATGCCTTTTCCTGGTCAAGGCTAATTAATGCTAGTAATTCTCTTTGGCTGTTTGCAGTGGAGAGGAGGTCACAGATCAGATGTAGATTGTCGTGAATCGATCTTCCTGGTACTGAGTATGTTTGTTGGTGATCGATGATATCAGGGAGAGTGGATTTTAAACTATTGGCGATGGCTTTGGAAATGATTTTACAGTCCGTATTCATTAAGGAAATCGGGCGCCAGTTTTGTAGACTGGTGCGACCCCTTTCTTGGGAATCAGTCGAGCGAAAGAGGTGGTGACCGAACCTGGTAGTCCATGGGACTGGGCTTCTTCAAGCATTCCAAAGAGTAGCACTCCAGGTAACTGAGAAGTCAGTCCGTCCAGACCAGGTGATTTATTTTTGGAAAAAGGCTTTGCATGCTGCTGTTAGTTCTTGTAGGGTGATTGGTTTCTCCATACTGCAATGGGCCATATGGGAGATTTTTTTAAGTCCTGAAAAGATTTCCTCGGTTGCATTTGTAGAAGTTTCTTGAGAACTGTAAATTTCTCTATAAAATCTTGCTACTTCAGAGAAGATTTCCTCTGGGTCTACAGTGATGTTTCCGTCTTGCAGCTGAATGGCAGTGATGGTGGTTGATTTGTGATATCAGCGTTCTAATGAGATTAAGTATTTGGTTGGGGCATCAGATAGATTTATATGGGTGTATCTCGATCTGAGTAGGGCGATCTGCCTTTTGCAGAGTGTTCTAAGTGAGTTTGTATGGCTTGTAGTGTTGACTGATGGACCTGACTGTCAGATGGGAGATTTTTCAGCCTTTGCTCAAGTTGATAGATGTTATTACGCATTTGTTGACTTTTCTGATGGCTGTAGGTTTGCGAGAATGATTTCAGTTGACTTTTAAATCTAGACCACCATGTGTTCATGGGCTCCAATCTGTCTTTGGATTGGGCAAGATTGGATATCAGGTCTTATAGCTTAGAGATGTATTCCCTGTCCTGAAGAAGGCTACTGTTGAACATCCAATAAGCACCTCCACTTTTGATAGCTAGATAGATAGATAGATAGATAGAATATAAATTAGGCGCCGTTACAGGTTCTGCCTACGGCACCACAAACGCTAGTGTCAGTCCTGACCCACAAACCTTTCATTCCTGAAGTTAGTTAGCATCAGCAGTTTAAATGATCTCATGGTCGCCAGAACTGGCCTCTGGAGGACCTGGAGAAGGATTGCAACTTTCCAACCATCAAGCATGGTGGGGCAGGCTGACTGTTTTGAACTGTTTTCGTTGCATAATATCGACCAACCATTGTTTTTTTTATAGCGCCCTGCACAATGAGCGGTTTTGTGACATCATCGACAGCACCTTACTTCCAATACTGACCTTACAATTTTCAACAGAAAAATTCCTCCATCACATAACTCCGTGGTTTTAAGAAAATAATGTGGGCTGGTTCACTGAAGAGTCCAATAGAAACAATGTGGGATAACCTAGAAAGACATGTGAAGACTCTTTCACAGAAACCACCGTCATCTCGATTAAAAACCGCTCTGCTCGAAGAATGGATTAATATTTTCAGCGACAAATATAAACTGGTGAAAAGTACAAGAAAGTTACATGGGATTAAACTAAATTTTTATAACTGAAGGAAGGTAACCACTCGTTTATAGGCAAAAATTACAATTAATGAGACTTAAACAATTCAGTCTACAAAAGAATTTTTCCAAGAACTAGATAAGACAATCTTTCCGAAAACAGAAGGCATTCCGAATTCGTTTTACTAAAGCCTGGGTGAGTTGGAACCTGAACCTGCTCACAACCTAATCTGAAACAGAACTATTTGACATCTGAGATCTCAAACAAAACTGTTCGATAATTAGTAGGAAACTATTGTGTACGAAAATCAGTTTTCGCACACAGAACGATTCCCCCACCCCACTTTTTAATGCAAATGAAATCGGCTTTTAATATTAAGTGCCATGAGTTCTATCGCTCAATTTTTCAGCAATTCTTTTAAACATTTTTATTTTATGCATAACAGTGATTTTCTACTTGGATTTCGGCTTATATTTTTACCATAATACACGCTATGCAGGAGTCATCACGTGCAGTAACATTAAATGCACATAAATTATATATATACACTGTGTGTGTGTGTGTGTGTGTGTGTGTGTGTGTGTGTGTGTGTGTGTGTGTGTGTGTGTGTGTGTGTGTGTGTGTGTGTGTGCCCCCCCACTTTACGCAGTGAAGTTCGTATTTCTCCAGCCAAATCAGCGGTTTATGTTCGTTTTAATAGCACATCGATGGTGTTTTTAGACTTAACTGATAATGGCATCAACTCACTCGCTGAGATAAAAAAGCAATTAATTTTGGAAAAATTAAAGTTGTTTTGATATTAGAAAAATAAATAAATATAAATAAACTGCTAGTATCGAAAAGGTTAAATTTAGGCCTATGTTTAATATCAAGTTAAATTTCGTACAAATATTGATACAAATTCCTTAAACCTAAAACACATTCCTTAAACCTAAAAATAAGTGAGATAAAAAATAATAATAAAAAAGACTAAGCCCAAATTTCCCTGACTTCATCAGCATTTCAATACCTATGCATCCATTCTGTCGTCGTAAATTCAGTCTTTGCCAAGCATGCAAGATTTAAGATGATTCTGTGTGGTGTATGTGCGCGCGTGTGAGGAATGCATTTATCAGCACTGAGGGCAGAAAACAGTATCCCTACATTTGGAGGGATGGGGGAGAAGGATCCACACAGATGGAGAACTTATAGCGTTGCCGGCCATCAAGTATTGACAGAATGTCTGCAATTGCAACAAAACGAATGGAAAGCCAACGAACCAACCGCCCACGGAAATCGCAGAGAAATTTATGCATATCTTCCATAAGCAGCCGAAAGAACAAACACTCCGTGGATCAAAGTATTAGGACGTGAAATGCCGAGTGGCTTGATGCAGAGCAACAACCGTAAAGAGTATGCTCCTTTTACCGCGTAACAAAAGGTGGAAAAATAGCGCAAGGCAGAAAATGCGGTTGCCAATTCGATAGCTGTGTGCACAAGCTAGAGCCATTCGAGAGAAGTCGATATTGACCAGTCTAATCAGACCTGGGAATACTAGGGCGTCGTTTCTATCCCTGCTGGAAATGCTAGATCAATAGTTCCACCCAGAAAAATCTTTACGGGAAACAGTGAAATAGCTGGTCAAGTTCCCTCGTCCACTCATAAGTGGAAGGAGCATTCAGGTTTTGGATTACCTCTAGTAAAATCCAAAAATCATATTAAATAATCACGTGATATTTGATCAATTATTATATGAAATCTTTTACTAGATTTAGTACGGAAAAATAATAGCATCTTCGGCCTATTTTTGAATGCAATTAAAATAAAAGTAATTTGAAAAAGAACTTAAAATTAATACATCCACTCAAAATACATTTTTAAAAAATTAAGCCCAAATATTCCTCAAACTTCATCCACATTTCAATACCTATGCAAACTCTGTCGGTTTCTATTTCACAGTGCAACTTAGCAGCTAAAACAGAAAAGTGTAGAATGCACGTGAATGACGTGTGGAGTTAACAGATGGATGAAACGGAAGAAAGTTACTCTGATGAATTGTGATTTTGAAGCATGTGTTCTGAGAGGTTTAAAAGAAGGTGAAGGGATTATAATATAGATGTTAATTCAGAAGAACAATGTGCCTAAAAATTATCTACAGCAGCAGTATTCAAAACTCCAGTAACCACGTGGCCTATTTTCCTTTAAAAATTTTCTTTCAAACTTAACTTCTTTCATATTCGGGGAAAAAAATTATATAGAACAGCGATCTCTTTTTTCACAATTAATTCTGATGATGATTTGTTTCATTTTTACGAGTATTTTATTTCATTACAAGAATAACGTTCCCAAAATTATCTAAAATAACATAATTATTACAGAAGCGTTTGGGGCTATTTTTGACTAAGACAATATTTTGACCAAATGTAGATAAAACATTATTGTATTACTATTTTTATTTTGTGCTTATTAATCTCGGAATGGGCCATGGCATTTCACCGACCATGGAATGTATGGTTACAAGTGCGATAAAAATTTATTGCATTTGTAACCATTTGTAAATTTATCAGAGGCAGAGAAATGAGTGATGAACATGACACCATACGATGATGACAACAAATATCAGGTAATTTGTATAATGCAATACAAACAGGTTAAAATTAAGATGAGTTCAGCAGGAAATGTGTGGAATTAGAGTTGTACGGTTAGACGAGAAATGAAAAACTAAAAATATATCGGAAGTTCGAACAACCTCAAGTTGAGTTTGTACAGTCTCTCAAATATAGACGTTTGGTATCAGAAAAGGGTTCAAAGTGGTCGGAGGGGAGGAGGAAGAACCAGTTTGTCACAAAATAAGAAGACTGATGTAGTTTGTGCCAAGATCGCCGCGAAGATAGACTTGTGGAATCTTCAACAAAGGATTTGTGCCTGATCTCTTCTGGAAGCAAAGGTCTCAAAGGAAGTCCAGTTTAGAGCGTCCGAACTGTGACTTCCTGTTTTGAGGCTCGAAGTGTTTTCTGTATGGAGATATTCTAATCAGGCAGATGCCAAGGGTGTTTTAAGGGATAAAAGGTTACTGTGGAAAATTCATTGTGAGGAGGTAATGCATCTTTTGTTTTGAGCAGGTCATCATATGATTAATTTTTCTGACAGTTACGCAGCGAGAGTTCACAGCTTCCGGGACCAAGGGTTCATTTCTGTCTCCTTATTTTCCAGCCCAAATTTGATTCCAAAAGGTAATTTTAGTCACGCATAGAGCAGCACCAGGGACGACTGGCTCATCCCTTATTACGAATTCCTGGGACATTAAGAAGTGCTGCCAGAAGTTGGTTGGTTGTTGATGTCTATAAATTGCGCGTGTTTGGTGGTCGACTTTTACTTTTGCTGGACGAGGGTAGCATAGTTTTTTTCCAGGAGGAAAAAATCATGCTACTCTCACCTGAGACCGACTAACCCAGCCACGTCGTGAAAAAAGACCCATAAAAATTCCCTGATGGGATTCCAACTCAGATCATTTCCACCCAGTGTAGGGAGGATGGTGATTATACCAACTGTGCTACCCACGAGGCGCGCTGCCAGAGCCGACTCAGTGTGACTATGGATATGAGGAGGAACTACACTTGGAGCAACAGGTGGATTCCCCATGATTTGTTAACCCAGCGGAGTAACCTGTACTCACGTCCTTATAGCTAAGACGCAGAGAATATAATAATATAATACACACTTTATGTATTGTTTTAAGATTTATTTCCTTCTTCATTCCCTCACATGGCAGCAAAGCATTTTGATCTACAGATTTTATGCGAAGAAAAAGCAGATTTTGATCTCAAATAAAACCAAGATTCTTGTGTTCAGAAATTGTGAATTGAGAGCATTTGATTTCTGATTCTTTGAAAATACAACTGTGATCCTATTATTATTAATCTTGAATCCAGCCGACTACCTTGAAAGTCGAAGTTGTTGAGTCGTATGTCGGGAAGTCAAGTGGGTTGAATCTGGGTTTTGTTTCATCAGGGTCTCTTTTCTAGTCGCCGTAAAGACTTGGTGCCTAGGATTTGTTAAGCCTTGCTTTAGATGCAGCCAAAATTGCCTTTTGATGTGCAATTACATTCCTGAGTCATGCAATAAAGCTTAAATGTATCAATGCCTAATTAAGCCAAAATATGCATATAATCCAAAATGTTTACACGCCAATATTCAACTGCTGCTGTGGATGCGTGTTGTTCATGTATCACTGATCTAAACGCAATTTTATACAGAAGTGAACATTTTTAGAAATGCATTGCAAGCGCCATCCCAAACGTGAGAGCAGAGAAGTATTCTAGGTTTGGTTGACTGCATTAGTATAAGATTACGATAGATGTGTAGCAAATTACAAATATCAGTTGCGCTTTTACCCAACTCATGTTCTGTTGAAAAGTAACGCTGGAAATGGGGTTGGTTTGGTTGGGGTTTTTTTTTTGTTATGGTGCAAAAATGTAAAAGGTTACAACGCGCCAGGAAAATGGCGGGGGGGGAGGAAAAAACAGAAAGAACTTCAAGGGCAAGAAAACACAAAGAAAATGCGAAAATTAATAAATGTTATGCACTGACTGTCGCGATGATAAAGATCGAGAAATTTGAGAAAAAAATAATAATAATAAAATAAGAATATTTAACAACAGAATCATAAAAAAAATAAATAAAAAATAAAATCATTCATTTTATTTCATTTAGAAGGAACATTACAAATTATATATATGCTGTCCTATATGACTTAATTTTTTTTTATTTAAGAATAAAATAAGTAGATAAATATAATAAAATAATAAGCTTTGTATGACGTAA
This sequence comes from Mastigoproctus giganteus, assembly GCF_048544385.1. Classification (NCBI taxonomy): domain Eukaryota; kingdom Metazoa; phylum Arthropoda; class Arachnida; order Uropygi; family Thelyphonidae; genus Mastigoproctus; species Mastigoproctus giganteus. The sequence goes on along the minus strand of NC_143581.1, from coordinate 21,123,017 downwards.
GTTAAGCAAATAACTCCAGACGGAGTAACAAAACTTATTGAATATAAGCGCCCAGAAAAACAATAACAAGCATAGTTATTGTTTTTCTGGGCGCTATTGTTTTCAACACCATGCTGATTTTTAATACGGGTAACTTCGGCTAATAATAAACCGCTAAATTCATTATTTTTAACTAATTTTAACAGAGAACTGAGTACTCCATCTGGACTCTTTGGATGGCGACACTAATTGAACCGAGTGCAGCGATTTCTTTCCCAAAATTCATTTCACATTAGTGATTTATATACAGGAAATCGTCGTGGTTTCATTAATTCGTCGCCAAATGTCTATCACGTGATAGTTCACACCTGGTCATACTGTTGTTAAACCCAGTTTGCTTTGTATATTCATTGAGAATTTCACAAAATTTCTTATAAAATTCACTGCAACCTTAAATGTTACTTTCAATTATTTAAACATTTGCAAGAATAATTTTAAAAAGCTAAAAACATCTTCAGATGTTTTAAGAACACTCCTATCACTATTAAGAATTTGCAGAAAAAGAAACCACTAGGTGGCAGTGATCACAGTGCACTGATGTGGGATTTACTTAAAGATATAATTACCATCAGGGGTAAAGGAAAGGGTTTTTGCTTCCGTAAAGGTGAGTACAGTGGTCTCAGACAGTTTTTAATGTCTGAGACCACTGTCAAACGACTCAGAAGCCTATGGCAGACATAAGCTAGTCTGTAATCAAGTCACAAAGGAGGTTAGGCAGGCGAAGACAGATTACGAGAAATCTTTGGCAAAGGATGCTAAGAAAAACAGCAAGGATTTCTTTACTTATATAAACTCTGAAAGGAAGGGGGGAATCTGAACACATTCCTTGTTCCACTTGATATCGATGGTTCGACTGTTGATGATCCGGCTCAGATAGCAAACAAACGTGAATGAGTATTTTGCATCTACATTCACACTTGAGGAGTTATTAAGGTTTGAAAATGCCACAAGGTTATCAAATTGTAGCAGGGTGCTTAATGATTTTGTAATAACTGAGAGCAAAGTGGAGGAGAAATTGTTGAAGTTAAACATAAGAAAGGCACCTGGGGTGGATGGGATCTATCCAATTATATTAAAGGAGGCGAGAAAGCAACTAAGCAAACCCTTAGCCATAATTATGAGAGCATCCTTGGACTCAGGGGACGTCCCCACGGACTGGAGATGTGCAAATGCATCCCCAATTCACAAAGGGGATCGAAGGGTGACACGAGTAATTGCAGACCAGTTATTTTAACTTCTGTTCCGGGTAAAATAATGGAGTCACTGGTTAAAGATGACATGGGTTTTTTAAGGGAAAGTCTTGTCTGACAAATTTGATAGGATATTATGATGTGGTTACAAAGGAACTGGATGCAAAAAATAATTTTGATATCATATATTTGGATTTCAGGAAAGCTTTTGACACTGTTGCGCATGGAAGACTATTGTACAAATTAGAGCAGAATGGCATTAAGGGTAAGTTGCTACAATGGATAAAAGGTTGGTTGAGTGGGAGAAGACAGAGGGTGGTAATCAATGGGTGCTGCTCTTCGTGGACTAATGTTATTAGTGGAGTCCCACAGGGTTCGGTGTTGGGTCCACTGTTGTTTTGTATATTTATCAATGATATTGATGAAGGTATATCAGGCTTGGTGTCGAAGTTTGCAGATGATACAAAGGTTGACAGGGTTGTTAATGACAGTAATGGCAGTGTGCTACTGCAACAGGATCTAGATAATTTGGGCAGATGGGCTAAGAAGTGGCAACTGAAGTTTAACCTTGACAAATGCTTTTTTTTTTTTTTTTTTGGTAGTTGTTGGCGCATCGGCTTCTGTGGCCATATTGCACCTCCCAAGGTTTTTTGCAGTACTTTGATCCAAGCCCGAGGCGGGAATCGAACCCGCGACCTTTGGGTTGCCGGGCAGGTACTTTACCCACTGGGCTAGCCCCTTGACAAATGCAAAGTACTGCATATGGGTAGAAGTAACCCCAGAGAAACGTAACAACTGTGTGGTACTACACTTAAGGTGGTAGAAAATGAAAAAGACCTGGGAGTAATTGTGCAGTCAGATATGAAGTTTTCTGAGCAATGCAGACAGGCTGCCAGGGCAGGTCATGGGGTTTTGTCAATTATATATAGGAATTTTGCTAGCAGAGAAAAGGAGGTGATTATAAGGAAATGGTCAGGCCACCCTTTGAGTACTGCGTACAGGTCTGGAGGCCTCATTTTAGAAAGGATGTAGATTTGCTTGAGCGTGTACAGAGAAGGGCAACAAGATTGGTGAGGGGAATGAAGGGATCCTCTTACCAAGAGAGGCTTAAGTGCTGCAAATTGTAGTGGCTGGAGACCAGGCACCTGCACAGTGATCTGACTGAGGTGTATAAGGCCTTGAATGGGTTGAGCACGCTGAATTCTGATGGAATCCTTCCACTTGTTCAGATTACGAACCAAAGGTGGCATAAATTCAAATTAAGAAAAGACAGATATAGAATAGATGTGCAGAAATTTGCCTTTAGCCAGCGGGTGGTTAATTTCTGCAACAAACTTCCATCTGTTGTGGAAGTTGATAGGTTAAATAAATTTACGGAGGAACTGAATAGGCATTTGGAGGGAATGGTGGATTTTTTTTTTTTTTTGGCTGATGCTGCATAAGCTCATACACTTGCTTTCTTGCATCACATGCCACCACCACCACCACTACTACTACTACTACTATTAGTGACAGCCAAATTTTCCACCCAATGGAACACATTCCTTGTTCCATGGGTGAAAAATAAACTTGCTTCCTTTGTCAACCAAAATCGTACTTGTGGGAAACCTGAGTCACCTACTAAGGATTTAAAAGGTACTTTGCAGCTAACTGACTGGGCTATCCCCCCACCCGAAACTGCTTCCATGCAACAGTATTCTAATTTTCAACCCAACAAAGTGTAATTATTTGAATTTGACATCACTAAACTAATTTTGGAAATATTTCCTTTAAACAGTTAAAACCACTATTTTCTTTGTCCAACAACTTCAGAAAATTTTTCATTAGGCCTTTTTTCATATTACTCCTTTATAACAGTAAAGGAGTAATGAATAACAACTGAGGATCTACCAATGCTGCATAATATCTATCATTACTTCTCACAGAAACGAACTCTTCTCACGTTGGTAAACCCTTAACAAGAGTACTGTTCTGTTGATAAAATATCCTGCAAGGAGAGGAAACAATATTTAGTAAATCCACCCTGACCCCCACAAAAAGAATAATGGCACTAACATCACCATAAATACCAGCGGTATTCCTCATATTTGATTGCATTCAACATTTGGCTCTTGTAGGTTTCTCTCATTACAAGTATTGAAGCCTTTGCATTTCCTTTATGTAATAAAACTATCCTTAAATTTAACTTTAGATGAATCAATGACTAGCACTCATTCTTCAAACTCAATTCTTTCATTAGTACATTTATATCCAGGAAATCACTTAAATTTTAAAACGACGGCAATCTTTTTATCTCTGGTTTATACACGGAAATTCCGGTATCATCAACCACCAGATTCCATTCTTGAACCATAAAGTTCTTCCTACTGCTCTGACATTTAAATCACAAACAAGATCACTATACTTACTTTCGTCAATTAAGCGGAGTTATTTACTCCGCTTAATTGACGTGCACAATAACTTAGACCTACCATTACGTCTCTCTTGGTACTTAAAATTTTATTTTGCGCTTACGGTACCTCTTTTCTTGTAGGTACCAGTGAGCTACGACAATGCCGACAACCTTTCGGTAAAAATTTTACCATATTCATCTCATAAATAACGATACTGTAGAGAAAAGTGGTAACAAAAGTTCTCGCGTCCCATGAATACATTGCACCCGTGCACAATCGAAACTGCTTGATTTTATTACGATTGATTTTTAACTCTAGTAGCCCTAGTTGATCCTGGTATAGATGACTGCAAGTCTTCTTTGTCTTATTGCCACATGCCCCAAAGCGAAAACTTCGAAATGTAATTTAACTGGCATAACACTATCACTTTCTCGGTTTGCATCTTTAGTTTTCTTAATGTCGAAACAACGCTTACAAGAAAAATACAGCAGGCTATTAAGAAATTCGTACATATCTCTCTACGATTTCCTAAGAGCTACGGACTCATTTTTATTAATATAGAAATGACTATGGCAGGCCTCATCATGGTGTTTTTTTTTTTTTTTTTCCATCATGCGTCAAAGAGAAATTTTTTCTACGTTTGTTCTATTTTTTGGTTTAGAAAATTAATCCAGTATGTATAATAAATTATGTAAAAATTGTAGAAAATTGTTAATTCAAATTTACTTTTTTTTTATTGAACGCTGCCGAGTATTATCAGTCAGTCTGAAACCAAGCTGTCACACCAAATTAATTCCAGGGATGGGCAATTTACAGGACTGATATCAAATGTAGCACAGAAGGCCAGCCCGAATGGCATCACGAGACGATTTCATCCCATCAAGGTATTTCTATAAAAGTCACAACAAAGACAAGTACTGTAGGTACGCTCGTGTTCGAATTTAATTTCAAAAAGAATTCCGAAACCCCCTTACTCTGTATTTCTCAATACATAAATAAGTGATAACGACAGAGGTTTCCTCACGCACAGTCCCCACTGTAGATCCGTCCACCAGTCTCCCTATTAATCGTGTTAGAATGGGACAAGGATATCAGTCATTTTACGCTTCTTGATTTCTTCTGGCTTCTTCACTATATCCATATTTCAATTCGAAGTATCTAAACACTTTTTGAGATCAGACGATACGGCCTCAATATATAAATTTTAAATTTGTCTAAACCCATGAATTAGATTTGAGTCTTGAACGAAAAGTCGTAATTTCGTTCTTAAATAAAACGTTTTTAATTTCTATATCAACTGACTATAAAGCTTGGCTGGGTGTGTGTATTACGAACCAAAGCAACTAATTCCATGCGGAGTCAGTATATCGTGCATTTTTCGGTCGGTTTTCCTTCTTGCTGGAAGAAAACTATGCAGCTCTCGCCCGAGACCGACTAACTCAGCCATACTGCGAAAAGATTAGATTAAAGTTTCTCCAATCGAGATGGTATGGTATGGTATTCGAATCCAATCACCGAAATTAAGTACCATTTGGTTCTGCCCAATACTTAAAGCTGAACTTCGCCCTCCTCGTTTCAATTCAATTTGACACTTTGCTTTTAATTTTTTCAATACTGGCGAAACAGTATTTGAAAAAATGACATATATTCTATGCAGTAAAACTACTTAGCAATCCAAGAGGAGAGAAGATGGGGAAGTTAATATTATTATCAGGATTCAAAATAATAATTTTACAAAATGGAATTGTCAACAGCACAATACGAGCTGAAGTCTGAAGACAACTCCAATAACGGGAACGACGTTCTGGCCTCCATTCAGTCCTGATCATTATTATTATTTTCAGCATAACCAAACTCAGATCAACACAATCCCCGACGGACCACCAATCCCCTGGTTCAAAGATCTTTGACAGGTGGCTAAAGTTTGATTATGATATCCCTTATCTCAAGGCGACTCGTCTCTGGTGCTAAGCTAGGCAAAACTTGCAACACAAACGAACAATCTTTAAAAAAAAAAACGACAGGCAAATCCACCCAACAATCCTCTATACCAGAGGTGGGCAACTTTTTTCGTCAGCGGGCCGAATGAAATTTTCGTATCATGATGCGGGCCGAATGAAATTTTCGCATCATGATGCGGGCCGGAATAGATTGAACGATTTAATAAAAAAATCAGAACCTAAAAAATGTTATATTACTTGAATTACCAAATTATTAATGTATTTTTAAAAAAAATATCTGAATGTCCAATTATCATTGAAAATGCGGCATTCGGCATCAATTTTTCTTTTTTTTTTAATTGGCTCATTTTATGGGCTATAAATTATATTAAATTAAAAATTGTAATAATTAGAAAATGCATAAAACATAAAATATCTCGCACCAATATTATTTTTTTCAATAAGAAGTCAAACCCAAAGGAACTTCTTTGATCGATGCTACAATAATAATTAGGAAATAATTCTTTGATGCTGCGTAGAATCACTTGGTTACTGTTGTACTGGCCGCGATTGAACCGAATTAAGCTGAACGTTTACGGCGAGTGTAGTCAGGTATGGATTTTCTATATTTATGCATTTACCGAGGGGGCCGGATTCAACATCGTCGCGGGCCGGATGTGGCCCGCGGGCCGGCTGTTGCCCACACCTGCTCTATACTGTAGTAATCTTAGCCACCCTTTCCTCATCTATTCTCTGGTCTTATGAATACTGAATGATTAGGTTACTCTTCAAGCACACCAAAAAATCCTTATTGCAATGGCTACAAGTACTTCCGGAGACAGAGACCAACGAACAGTCTACAGTGGCGGACAAAGAAACTGCATCAACTTAAATAGAGTAACATTTGTAGCGAAACATATAAGATATTGTTTGATTACAGTCATTTTGTTTGTCGCAAAGCAAAGGTATTGCGTCAGATAACGTTTCTATTGCATTAGACAGTAATTGCAAGGTATTGTATCAGCCATTAGTATGGCTGATACAATACCTTGCAATTACTGGCTTCATATGTTCAGTTGACACACAAAAAAAAAAAAAAAAAAAAAATGTGTAGCTGTTGCTCTATACCAGGAAGGGCTTTCTACGCGTGCTTTCACTGATAAAATAGGCTGCCACCAGTCAACGGTATGCCAAATGCTGAAATTAAAGCGTGAAACCGCTGATGTGAAGAGAAGACCTGGATCAGGCCGTAAGAGCATGACTACGCCCTCCCAAGATTGATATTTGAAACGGCTATGCCTTTGTAATCGCCATGTTTGTACAGTTGCAAAAAAAAAAAAAAAAACCACAGCACAAATCCAAACTGTAGATCTTGTTGAGAAAATGGACGTCATTGTAGCGAATTCAACCTGCAGCGTGTTCAGTTGTGGTTGTTGTTGTTATGGGAGTTTAATAGCGCATAAGCTACTATGGCTATAATGCGCCTTGCGTGTTCAGTGATCGTTGTTGTTGTTTTGGTTTTAAGGAGCATGTGATACGCACTACTGCTCCTTCCCACCTGGCTACGGTTGTTGTTGTTGTTGTTATTTGGTTTTTAGGAGCATTAGCAACTAAGGCCATATTGCTCCGGGAATATGCGGTGGTCATTCCCTGACCTTTCCGCATCCTTCGTATTTGGTGGTGACGGGTTCGAACCCCGGTCTAATCAAGAAGCGTGTGCTACGCACTGCTGCTCCTTCCCACCTGGCTACGGAGGCGCCGTGTTCAGTGAATTCAACCTGCATGGCTCGGATCTAAAACTGGACTTTGAGATGGCCTCTGGTATTGAAACAAGTGCACCAACTATCCAAACACAGCTTTCGGAATGTGGTCTACATGCCTATCGGCCAAGAAGAAGCCTTTGTTGACCCAACAAATGAGGAAGAAGCGACTTGCTCGGGCTAAAACGCATGTTTCATGGACATAAGAGCAATGGGACACTGTCATCTTTTCTGACGAATCGAAATTCAACCTGCATGTATGTATGTATGTATTTGTGTAGGGCGGCACCTGGAACGTCAGTTCATCTTCACTTCGTTTCACTTTTAAAATACAGGACTCTGTAGAAATGGCCAGAAATGAACTGTCTGTTTGGCTACCCGGAATCAGCAGGTGGGAAACGCCCCACCACCACCAAGGGAAGGTAGACCAGAAGGCTAGCAGCCAGCAGCAGAAGAGAGGGTCGCCAAGAGCCCAACAAAGTTCGAGCCAAAGACTAGCCAAAAATTATTAAAAAAAAAAAAAAAAGGTATCTTAGCAACTATACAGAAATTAAATACTTTACACGAGATTAACTTCGACATACTGGGGTAAACAAATGATACTTTGAGGTTTCAAAGTAAACAAAGAAAGTAATCTCGTTAAATTTTAAAAATTAACATCCAGTAGGTCCTGCAGTTATCAGTAGCAAAGTCACAGCCAGTCAATCACCAATAACAAAGTCACAGCCAGTCAATCACCAATGACAAAGTCACAGCCAGCCGAGCAATATTCAGGAGCACAGAATTTTTAGCGTTAAACTGAGTTGTAGGACACTTGTACAGTTGCAAAAAAAAAAAAAAAAAAAAAAACCACAGCACAAATCCAAACTGTAGATCTTGTTGAGAAAATGGACGTCATTGTAGCGAATTCAACCTGCAGCGTGTTCAGTTGTTGTTGTTATGGGAGTTTAATGGCGCATAAGCTACTATGGCTATAATGCGCCTTGCGTGTTCAGTGAATTCAACCTGCATGGCTCGGATTGGAAGCGATGTCAGAAGACGAAAATCGGAGACAAACCATCCTGACTGCATAACACCGACTGTAAAGTTCCCCGGCGGTCAGGGGATGCATAACAAGCAGACAAAGGGGTGGGGCGAATAAAGTTTATTAACGAAATGTTGAATGCAGAAACCTAGTTATTTTGGAGGAGAGCCTGAAACTCATTATTAGGGATCATATCATCACACACTGTGTGATGATCCCTAATACTGTTTACATGCAATCATTACTTTGTTTTTATTACAGAATATTGATTATTATAGATAATTATCAAAAATTCTCTATCAGTTCCGTTATCTTTGAACACAATAGTTTAAAAAGATAACAATCCTTATCTCCTTGTGCGGCTGGCCTTGACTCTACTCCTTATTAACGCTTGCTAGTGTTTAGATACCGTTGCCTACATTATTTTCAATAAAGTGCTTGAAAGAGATCCCTTTCCCAGTGTTGGCTACAATACATGGTATTTCTCTGTTCTCAAAATTAAAAATGCTAAAAATTTCCATTTTTATCTCTTCTTCACTTGCAAAGCTTATGCAAAAAAACACTGCCAAAATTTTGCAAGCAGGAACAAGGATGACTGTTCCTTGTATAAGGCAATGGTTAAGCCGCATCTTGAATACTGCATACAGGTCTCGAAGCCTTATTCTAGAAAGGATGTAGATTGCTACAACAGGTGCAGAGAAGAGCAAAACGAGACTAGTCAGGAACATAGAAGGTGTACTCTTACCATAAAAAACTCCAGTTCTGCAAATTGAAGCTTCTGGAAACTGGGAACCAGACTGAAGTGTTTAAGGCGTTAAATGGACCTGTTGCTGAGGCAGTATACATAAAGGGAGATAAGTTTAAACTTAAAAAAGGATGGTTGTAGAATAACTGTGAAAAAAATTCGCTTTCAGCAGGAAAGTGATTGTTGGAATAAACTTTCATCTGGTGTTGTGGATGCGGGCAGTTTGAATGAATTTGAGAAAGAATTGAAAACAAATTATTAGAAGGGACAGCAGATAGGGTGTGTGTGTGTGTGTGTGTGTGTGTGTGTGTGCGCGCGCGCGCGCTTTTGCCGATGATATATAAGCTTGCTTCCTTACATCATTTGCCACTAATACGCCGGCCTTCATTAATCTTAATAAAAGTAGCCAAGTAGTACAACACTTATGGGTGAGCGGGTGGTGTGTGTGTGTGTATACAGTGGCGTAGGAGCGCCTTGGCATTGGGGCAGGTGCCAAGGGCGCCACTGTAGGCCACATCAGTACAGTGCCAAGCTATTTCGACATCCGAGGCTAGCTGACGAAATGGTGCCCCTCGATGATGTCGAATCAAGATGACAGCACAGGGAGGGTGAAAATTAATTTTCACACGGCGATTCAAGTCTGCATGCATCCTTACATCTGAGTACATACTGCACAGTATCATAGATCTATTTGCTGTCCAGAATGTAACTTTGAAGGGACCAATCAGGCGATCGCTTCATCAGCGCATGCTCGAATGCATAGTAGTTCGCAATTCACGCATTGAGTACAAACTGAATAAGTTAGTGTTTTTGTGATTGCTATATAAACAGGTAATCGTGAATATTTTGATTTATAATTTAAATAAAACAAAGGCCAAATTAATTTTAGATATGCCACCAAAGAAAAAAAGTAGACAAATAAAATTAAAAAAAAAAAAAAACATTCCGCTAGTTCACAAAACTAGATTACAATAAGCCACTCCAAACCTGAAAGTGACAAAGAAAACGGACATGATTGGAATCATGATGCCACTGAAATGGAAGTTCAAGAAAACGCTCAAACAGTTGAAGTTCTTTTAAAAGAATTAGAAAGTGAATTTAATGATCGGACCACGTGGAACTTTAATACCCACAAAAACAGATCTCTTATGGTGCAACACGGTCCCGAACATAGTCTTAAATACGTATCCTGTCACTAATGGCCGATGTTTCAATAATTCGTGGAAATACAAAAATGAAGATATTGGAAAAAAAAAAAAAAGAGAGAGAGGAAATGGTTATTTTATTGCAAAAAAAAAAGATGCAATATATTGTTTTCCGTGCCTATTATTTGTATCTGACACAAATAATGTTCCATTTTGCAGTTCAGATGGATTGGAAACATCTAAACCCAAACGTTCTTTTTCATGAGAATTCATTAGAACACAAACAATTTCACAAAATGGAAATTATTAGAAAAGGGTCTTCAAAAAGGCAGATTAATGGACGCTGCACAAGCGAAATTTCGCTAAGAAGCGAAATTTCGAAATGGCGTCATATATTGAAAATAATATTGATATGTATATTGTTCTGTGCTGAATAATTTGGCATTTCGTGGACATACTAGTAATATTGATACCGAAGGGGAAAAAATTGTGGCGTATTTTTAAATTTGATAAAATTTGTCAGCCAATTTGACGGTATGAAAAATGCTCTGGAATCGCATATTAAACACCACACTAATTATTTATCTCCATAAATTCAGAATGAATTTATTAATTTGTTAGCAACAAAAGTACGAAGTGAAATAATTCAAAATAACTAAATGCAACAAGTCATAATATGTTAAGAGTAAGAGTTTTATATCTATATAATAGCGGTGTGGATACATCACAGATAACTCGAAAACACTACGATAGTAGTGTGGGAGGCATTTCCTCTATCTCTCATATTGTGCTCGATGATAGGTCAATAGCTTTGAAACGGTGCCGTTTCGCTTCCACGAAACAACAGATGACTGCTTGTCAGGATAAAGGAAAACCACTCTCTTCTAAATCTCTGATTTTGATTTGATTTGATTTTTAATGGCGCATTGGCAGCTAAGGCCATAATGCGCTCTAAATCTCTAACTGGGTGCTTACAATAGAAGGTTGACCAGAGCCTTGGTCTGCTCACTGGCTATGGATACACAGGAAGTAGTTGACCAGCTCGACTTGTCGGTATGTGGGGGCAAGTAGTCGGATAGGTTTTACGGGTTCCAATGAGTTGCAGATGGTAATCTCTCTATCTTTTAATTCGGGCGTAACAACAGTACTATAGCTTGCGCGCGCCATGGGTGCGAACGATGTGTACCCAGTTGAGTCTCGTAATGCAGTCGTTATACGGAAATTTTCTTCGTTTTTTTTATGGAAACGAAAAGAAAATTTTCGTTTCCATAAAAAAACGAAGAAATAAAAAAAATTCTAAAAAAATTCGACAAAGAATAAAATTCTACTTACCGAATTCAAAAAAATTCGACAAAGAATAAAATTCTACTTACCGAATTCAAAAAAAATTCGGTAAAAAGAAAACATTTATCTCTAAATAAAAAAATTCGCTATAAAGAAGTTTGTTAAACAGAGGTCCGACTACTTATTATTTATCATGATTTTACCAATTATCGAAAAAAGGCACGTAGCTACGAATTTGCCAAGGGCGCCGAAAACCTAGCTACGCCTCTGGGTGTACATGCTATTAATTCTAAAATTTCTTTCATATAAAACTAATCTTCAATGACCATGACCACGAACTTAAGGTATCACCACTCTCTCATTAATATTTGAAATAATCCGTAGTCGCCACAGTCGCTGTTATCCTATTACACTAGAAACATTATTTGTTTCAATTAAAATAATAAAAAATAAATAAATAGCCTACACATTTACAATTCCCTTCTTACAGTAACAAAAGATTCAAGAAAGGTGAACATTTATCATAGCATCTAATGGGAAAATGCTATACTTAAGCATTTTTAAATACCACACAAATCAGGAAAAGTTCGATTTACAGCTAAAAACAAACTGCGAGACTGGCAGATTGCCAAAACATAGCAGATGTCTGAGGAAGAAACTCGAGTATGAACTATCTCTTGTATAGCTTTTAAAGCAGTCTTGTATAATCTAAAAGATATTTCTTGGCTAAATGCCTAAGAGTATGGAGTTTAATTATGCATGGGTAATTAATGCACACACAATTTCTACTACCAAAGCAGTTTTAATTATTTTAACAACAGGGTACCTGCCCACCCACCGATGAGAAGCCAATAAGCTTAGAGACGGTGCCGTCTGGGTGGGGGTATCCGCCGAGAATAAGTAAGATTGGTCTTCTCCATAGGTGAAGCGTTACTTATTCGAAGAAGTCTTGTATAGTTTTTAACTTACCATTATTTTTGGTTTGTTTTTTTTAATTAAAAAGATGTCACTTTATCGTTTTATTATTTTTTCCTATGTATGAACTGAACCTGCAGCACATAGTGAACTAACCGAATTTAAATGTTACCAGCAGTATATTCCACTTTTCCATCGAAGTGTTTACCTTAAGAGGTTTAAATCCATCTACCGCAGAGGGAAGAATGTATTCTTCAAAGACAAAAAAAAAAAAAAAAAAAAAACTGTATACCTAAAATGTAACCGTCATCTTGACCTGGACGAAACTCTAAAATATAATTTATGCAAATCGCTTAATCGCAGACATAAGGGTATGGCAAACATTATTAAATTATTCATAACAAATCAAATTACTGATTGTACATAAAATCTACAAGGCGAAAACACACCGAAACATCTTTAAGGCTTATACAGCTTTTATTAAACCAAAGTTAAATGAAATAAATAAAACAAGTTAGTTAATGCACGCAGCGCATTAACGAACGTTAGATTTCTTAAATAAATGTTTGTGGTTTTTTTTTTGTTATGTTTTTCTGTAATTAATAAAAGAAAAAAGTAAAGTATTTACTTTTTATAAGTATTTATCTTATTGCCAATTAATTACTAATTGACTGACTATATATAAAATAAAATAAAAATAATATATAAAATAACTTTTCACTTTACTGCACATAATTCCTAATTAACTCCACGTTTTGTAATAAGTACTGTACTTTATAATAATCAACAGTACGTGAAACGCAACACGTATTTTAGGCTCTGCGATTTAATAAATTAAACAATACAGTCAACGCCCTCGTAATACATTTACTTTTTCCCCTGGATTTTATTAACAATAGAAATTTAAACGTATTTAACGTTTCTGATGTTATCAATATAATACATAAATATTATAGTTCGCTGCCTGTACTTTATCCCAAGGTATTCTGTGAAGTCAGATGAATTTCTAAGGTATGAGTTTACAAATAACCTGAAACTAATATCGCTAATAAGGGTGTGCTTCGGAAAAACTTAAAAGGATTATTTTTTTCGTGGCATCCTCTTGCTAATATCAATGATATTACTTTTAAGTTATTCGTAACTCAATCGTTAGGAAAGCCCCAGAAATTCACAGAAGACCTTGGAATATATCAACTTTCAACCAAGTCCTGAACCTTTTCGGTTAAATTTTTAATTAATAAGCAAATTTAGTAGTAATAATTCATGATTTATGTATTTAGTAAACTGATAACAAAAAAAAAAAAAAAAAACAGAAAAAAGCAACGAGTTGTGTGCACGAACCTACATTTCGTTTCTGCGCATCCGCCATACTGTCGCTAATCAGTGCTTCAACTATCCGTACAGTATACGGATAGCCTATGCGATATTTCTAAAAGAGCCAAATATAAATTTTATGAAAAGCAGTCCACTGGAAGTCGAGCTATTAGATACGGGGGGAACAGGTGCTTTACTCGTATATTCTAACGCCTAAGGTATTCTGTAACCTACGCTTTCGTATACATATATCTTTCCGCAATTTCGCCAATGTAGACGTTAATTCGAAGAGTAGCACTTAAGAGAAGTACTGTTTCATGAGGTTTCATTTATTCAAGTCTTATTTATTCATTTTTAAATAAAGGTGGTTTCAATAGTTTGGCAAAGCAAACAAAAAACTTTATTTTGCACTTTTTACAATTAAAGCCGTAATATTTTTAACTGATATTTTTAATAGAAAACCTGACCCATTACGCAAGCAAATGAACCACGGCCAGCCGTATGTTGGGGGAGGGGGGTATAGAAAAACCCACGACGCAAAAAATAACTTCAAAATGAAATTACGCATGAAGACCATTAATATATAGGCGAGTTGTGTTTAAATGGCCAAATGAACAAATATCGGAAAAAGACGATAATCTGCGCAGTTAAAAAATCCAAAATAGATATATTTGGACAAATTTAGAACATAAAAAATAAATACTGTATATAAAATAAAAATAACCTGTTTCACCAAAGAATAAAATATATTCAAACATTGCGTTGGTTTTTTTATTTCACCTTTGGCTTGCATTAAAAATTAAATACATAATATCGGTGTAAATACATCATAGTTTACCCATAAGTTTATCTATGTAAGTAGTGTAGCGGCATCATTTTATTTTATCTCATATTGTGGCTACCTACAACAACGAGATACCAGGTATTGCATTACTTCGAATAAATAACGCTTCTCTAGTAGAGGAGACACTACCGTTATTTATTCTTTTTTTTTGTTGTTTTAGTTAGTTGTTGGCGCATCGGCTTCTATGGCCATAATGCACCTCCCAAGATTTTTGCAGTACTCTGATCCAAGCCCGAGGCAGGATTCGAACCCGCGACCTTTGGATTGCCAGGCAGGCACTGTTATTTATTCTCAGTGAGCACTACCACACAGACGCGTTGCGGAGCTTGCTGGCTCACTCATCGGTGGGCGGGCAGGTACCCTGATAATACAGACATGCCATCACGGTTGCGCAGTTAATATGAGAGATGCCAAATGGTGAAGATAATGATAATATGTTGAAGACTAAATGCACAAGGCATAATATGTTATGGGTAGAAATTAACTATATAATATCGGTGTAAATACACCACAGTTTACCCATAAGTTTATCTACATAAGTAGTGCAGCCCACTGAGAATAAATAACGGTAGTCCCCTCTACTAGAGAAGCGTTATTTATTCGAAGTAGTGCAATAATACCTGGTATCTCGTTGTGAATGTAGCCACGATATGAGATAAAATCAAACGATACCGTTACACTACTTATGTAGATAAACTATGGTGTATTTACACCGATATTATAAAGTTAATTTCTACCCATAACATATTATGACTTGTGCATTTAGTCTTCAGCAATTAAAAATTAAAAGAAAATTTAATTTTCTTTAAATTTTTAATGGCTTGGCGTAAATAATGGCAGACATAATAAAATCCACCCTAAACTGTAAACAATAAGAAGTGCATAAATTTCATATACAGAGAGAGAGATTTTTCTATATTATTATAGTTATCCTGTTCAAAGACAGCAAGTAACGTGTGCATTTTCAGGAACTTAGAGAATCTGAAATCAGCAATTTAATAAATCTATCAGCTTTTTCTACCCACCCTTGATTAAATTTTTCTTTATATTATAGAATATTTTTCAGTTCTCTGCGTTATATTAGTATGTTATGCTATAATACTGTATTCATACATATAATAAAGTATAAATGCTTGATTCAAAGATGTCTCGACAACGTATGCGTCATCGCAGACGCTTCAAAACAGGACATGACTGGTGAATATACTGTACATGCAGCTAACTGTATTTGAAGGCAGATTCTTTCCCCCACCACCCACCCCGGTGTTTGCTACTAATCTAAGCATGGGCAAACATCCAAACATTATTACGCTTAGGGGAAACAAAAAAAAAAAAAAAAAGAGGGAGACATACAGAGATTTTAACAGTACGGCATGAAATAGGAATTCGGGAAAACAGGTCCAATTACTTATACAGTAAACGTTGTGTGAAAAAGATTATGCCAACTGACCACTGCGCAACATATTCAAATTTTGGAAAAAGTAGTGTGCGTGGGAGGGGGAGGGAGTTTGGACCGTATCATATCCAATTTTCTCGTACGAAGAACCCCCTCCCCTGGAAAATTAATTTAACAACGTAATGTAAGTAGTGTGTTATATTTCAAGCGCGTTCGATTTTTTCCTTGATTTTGTCTTTTTCTCTGATTAACAGAAGTGAAAAGTAAATATAGTATATTCTTATCACAATTTATTACAATTTCAACTTTATAGAACAACATTGAATAAAACCATAATTTTACGTTTTCTAAACTTAGCCATTACCCTTCTCTCGTTTACACTCGCGCGCGTGCACCTGCACACAAGGTGTGGCAACCAAGTTCCCATCATGTTCGATGAGTTTGAAAATAAGTGGTATTACTGTATTTTCAAACTCATCATATTTTCAAACTTTGTGCTGGATTGGAGGAAGTTCAAACTTCCTCCAATCCAGAACAAAGACTGCCCAATAACAACCAGTTTTGTTAATAGCGTTAACGTTCCGTGTCACGATTTTGCAATGGAACAACGAACGAATATCAAATTTTGCTTTAAACTGGGAAAATCAACACAATGAAAGGTAAATGCTTAAAACTCTTTATGGCGATGAAACGTTGCCATACCAGTGTGTTCCAATGAGGGCAGAACTGCAAAATTTCGGGAAATTCTGACACGAGATCGTCGGTTGACCCTCAATGATGGCTGATCAGCTGGATACGAATAAGGAAACAATTCGTCTAATTCTGCATGAAGATTTAGGAAAGAGGAAGGTTTTCACAATGTTGAGTGGGTCGCATGCGGCCCACGGGATGGACATAACTATCTTATTTGAGGGAATCCGAAGCATTATGCGTTCCGATATATCCCATTACACACAACTGTTGTACCGTGCTCTTCATTTTACTGATTATGTTGGAGTGCACAATTTTTGTCTCATGTCCGCAAACCTATTAGATCAAGAAGCTGTCTCCACGTGACTTCCATTGGCTGAATATTCTCTGGTCATTGGATCATTCTCTGTCTGTATTGTACGTGAACACCCCAGTGTCTGAAATATTTACGCTAGCATGTCTCTCGCCCAGGGGCGGACCGTCCAGAGGGTGCCAGCGATGCACTGCACCCTGGGGTCAACGTTCAAGGGGCGACTGAAAACCTGCAACTTACTTACACACACACACACACATATATATATATATATATATATATATATATGAAGAAAATTTTAAAGGGGACGCCACATATGCTAGGAACGCCCCTGCTCTCGCCGCCTATTGTAACGTGTTCAAAGTCACAGGTCGTGATATGGACTCATTCTCTCCCTGATATGCATACTCCTTCGGTATCCGACTACTTTCTTTATACAACCTGGGGTAGCAAATGGAGGTGCTGCTGATGGTGTGGTCGAATAATAGGTGCATACCTAATAAATTGTTTCCCCCCTCAGTGTAATTAAGTACTCCTTAGCATTAGATAAGTTTATTCAAACGATGATTGATATAAATATATTTGAACGAAATAAATTTGCAGATTTCTATCTATAGATTAAAAAAAGTTTTCCTCCTAGTGATATTTAATTCGAGCCAACGGGAGAAGAGGGCGAGGCAATTACGTCACTACAAATACAATTAATTATTGGCAACTGCCTCCATAATGTTCACCAACCTCGTGCACATAATTCTCTGTCTAACATTAGATGTTCATTGTAACGTTTTTTTTGTATATTAATGAATATTCTATATTATATTGTAAATACTGTAGTTTAGTATCTTGTAAATATTTTAGTCCTGCTCTTTCGGATGCAAAAATATTTTTTGGTGACTCCTATTTCTGATTTTCTCTCTCTCTCAGGGTAACTAGGGAATTTTTTTGGCTGGTGCAGCATAAGACTCAGGTTTCCTTGCACCATGTGGCTAATAATAATAATAATAAAGCATCCCGAAAGTTGCTCCACTGGACTTGCCTTCCCCAAGGTCGAAGTGACGGATTAGGTAGATAGTGACGCCGCCTGGTGTCACTCGCGAGAACAAAAAAATTCACTCGACATAAGCCAAAGCTAAACAAGTCCACCTCCACAGACGGATGACGTCGCACAGAAATATTAATCACACTGCATCGAGTGTGGCGCAGGACAATCACTCCCTTTCAGGCCATTAGGCAGAGGGGTCGATTCAAAAAGTTGGAGACAGTCTCCCGAGCAAGACAGTGAAGGAAGTGGCACTGTCCCCTGTATGGCTACCACAAGAGAAGGGCAAGCCCATCCAACCCCACCAACTGGAAGTGCTTCCTGCGCATCTGTGCTAGTGACCACCCAAGAAGGAAGAAGATGCCAATGCATGAAGTGGAGCATCAAAGTGAATATATGCATCATGGGAGCATACAATGAAATAACCAGGCTAGAGACAGATATGACGATGTACAGGTCGCGACTACATACCAAGTGGTTGGAAAGATTCCTGGATATTCAGGTTACCGAATAGCGATTAGCAGACCAAAGAAGGACCATCACATCACGAATAACCTAACAGCTCCTGCCATCTTGGAAAAAATCAAGCAGGATATGAGCAATCAACTACAAAGAACACAATCAATATGGATCCAGAGGAGGAGGAGGAGGAGCAAGAAATACAACCCACAACAGCTGATGTGGAAAGAGACAAGGTCATGATATTCAGAACAGAAGACGACTGAGAAGGTCCTAACTGAATTCGAAGGAACGGACCCCACAAGAACCCACGTGATACCTAAGCAGAGGCCAAATAAAATCCTGTGGAGAGTAACAGACCACCTTAATCGGCAAATAATACCACATTACCTTGACAACAATGGTGCAACGCTGGAGGCTATCCACACAGCTGTATACTGTGCAGCCATAGCAGCCACAAGGATTAATGGAAAAGAAACGAGAGACCAGTAGCAGAAGGAACCGTCAGCTTGGGATAGGTCAGTTGACCCAGTACCAACAGGGTAATAGAAGTAAGAAATTGATTGGAAAGATGAAGAGCATCCTCAAGAGAGAGACAGCATCCACACCAAACATTAGACCAGAAATCAGAGAATAGGAGAATACTTGTACACACTGAAGCAGAACCTCCTCGCACTCAGCAAAAGACTATGCTTATACAAAGAGAGCACCAATAGGAATATAAACAACCAAATCTTTGATGCGGACCAAACAGTATTGTACAGGAAACCGGGAGAAGATCAGAAAGCAGGAAATGGACCACCCAAGTAAGACATAACAGCCGAGCCCATAGATAGAAGTAGAACGGAAGAAAACCAAGGCCATACAAGAGATTCGAGAAGAAGTAAAAGTCAATCAGGAACACCAACAACTGGAGAACCCCAGGAATTGATAACATCCACAACTACTAGTACAAGAAGCTCACTTGCACACACAAGCACCTAGAGAGCAATTCACGCGAATGATAAGGCACCTGGAGACAATCCTGAAGTTTCTCGCTGAAGGAGTGACGTATCTGAAGCCTACAGATGAAGATACAAGAAATCCGGCAAAATACAGACCAATCACCTGCCTCCCAACGATGTACAGGATCCTGACCAGCTGCATAACTAAGAGGATATCAGACAACTTAGAAAGTCAGAACATAATGGCCGAACAACGGAAAGGATGAAAGCGGAGGAGCAAAGGATGCAAGGAGCAATTAACCACAGATGCCACAGTTATGGAGCAGGCCTACAAGAAGCACCGCAACCTATATGCTGCCTACATCGAATACCACAAGGCATTTGACTCCGTACCTCATAGCTGGGTAATAGAGATCCTGAAGATCTACAAGGTCAATCTGATAGTGACAAACTTTCTAGGTACAATGGCAAAATGGAGTACCACCATTAAGGTTCCGAACATCACAACCAGACCAATCCCCATCATAAGAGGACTCTTTCAGGGAGATGCTCTGAGCCCAATGTGGTTCTGCCTAGCACTCAACCCTCTATCCACCATACTTAATGGCAGCAAGTATGGATATAACCTTAAAGAAGGAAGAAAAAACCTGTACACCCTCACCAACCTGATGTGTATGGATGATATCAAGTTCTACACGGCAACCAAGAAGCAACTCCAGCAAGGACATCAGGATGGAATTTGGTCTAGACAAATGCAAGACCCACACTCTGCACCAGGGAAAATTAGTCGGCCGAAATTACCAGCTACTGACTGGTAAAGAGATCGAAGCTATGACAGAAGGAGAGACCTTCAAATACCTAGGGATGATGCAGGCTCAGCAGCTAGAGCACAAGGAAATCATGAAGTACCTGACCAAGAATTATCATCAGACTCAGAAGACTGCTGAAAGCAAAATTGAACAGAGTGAACACAGTTAAAGCCATAAACACCTATGCAACTCCAGTACTAACATACTTCTTTGGGGTTATAGATTGGACTAACACTGAGCTAGAGGATATCATGCAAAAGACAAGGACAATGATGACCAAAAGCCACCAACACTATCCAAAGTCGGCAGTGGAGAGACTAACAATAGCTCGGAAAGAGGGAGGAAAGGGCCTGAAAGACCTGATAGAGCAACCGAAAACAGCGATAGTTAACTTGAAGGACTACTTCGAGAACAACACAGCACCACTCCACCAGGCCATAAGAAAGATAAGTGGTATGTTCCACTCAACCTAAGCGAGCATCCCCCTCCTGCCCAGACAGCACAAGAAACAAAGCTAGAAAGATGGGCAAAGAAGACACTCCATGGCAGACACTACAATGACCTCCATCAAGATCACATCGATAACATTGCTTCCAATGCATGGCTCACAAGTGGGATGCCCTTCCCCAAGTCTGAAGGATTCATGCTGGCCATCCAAGAACAGGTAACAACACCAAAAACTATAGAAAATACATCGCAAAGGAGCCCAGAATGTCAGATGACATGTCGACGATGCCACCTGGCCTCAGAAACAATCCAACATATCACAGGGGGATGCAAGGTGATCACCCAGACTGAGTACACAAAGCTAGGATCATACATCAGAAGCTAGCGAGGAATTGTCAGTTGACCAAAGAATGTGTACCGTACTACAAGTACGAACCCCAGACAGTACTAGAGACCTCAACCCACAAGCTGTACTGGGACCGCACCATAATAATGGATAAGACCATCCGGCACAACAGACCGGACATTATCCTTGTGGACAAGATGGAAAAGGGTACCTACCTGATTGACATAGCAGTTCCCGACACTAGCAATGTCCAGAAAACCTATGAGGAAAAAATTGGGAAGTACATGAACCTGAGACACGAGGTCAAAGAGATGTTGCATATACAAGAAGTAACGATTATCGTGTAGACCACTGGTATGATGCCAAAGACTCTACATAGCAGCCTAGCAGCAATAGATCTCCCAGAGAACACCTACAAGGAACTCCAGAAAGTTGCAATCCTGAACACCTATAGGATATTCAGAGAGTTCTTCAACCAACAGTAACACCAGACATTACAACCACACTATGTACTTGGTAACAGTACCCGTCACAGAGTGGAATCCCCAATCAGGGAGAAATAACATAAGGGCACAGTAATAATATTCGTCATGCATTATGGAACCCAAAGCAAAAGGCCTTTTTCTAAGTGACCTACGTAAACGCAGGTAAATAATCACATAGTGATATATTGGCTGAAGTCCAGTGTAGTGAACACCGGCAGGTACTTCGATGAAAGCGAGAAAGATGGCCATAATTGACAGGTGAAGGCAACTCCCTTTTCTGATTGTTTTGTGTCATCGAGAAGGAGCTTAGCTTAGGTAGGATGTTTATCCCTCCATCCCACTGTTTGAAAATGGGAAAACGAGTTCCAGGTTTAAAAACATCGGCAAATGTAGGGAAAAACACTCTAGGTATATCAACCTAAGAGGCCAGTGGGCAGGGAATCTGCCAATCGCCGCTTTGTTCCTGCATGTTTGTCGAAATATGAGAATCACAACTTGTCAATCACTGCTTTTCCCGCTGTTTTGTTTGCCGCTATTTTGGAGGGTGTACCCCGTTCTGGAGTTTACCGTGATATTTATTCGACCTTGAGAATCCCACGCCCTCCAAATGCACAGGTTAATAATTACATAGGTCATTTCCTGATTAAATATTGACCATTGCGTTTCGACAGGTGTATCTTTTACTAGAAAAGATTTGACTTACTCCCTATGCTTCTACATTTTACGTAGAAAAGTGTGTGCGGGATTGGGCGAGCAAAGGGAACGGGGGGGGGGGGCGAAGTCCCTTAGTATATTGTTAAATAAATAAATAAAATCAAATAATCAATACCAAAATAAACGCCATAAAACAGGAAATATTGAAATAAACTAAATTCAGATAAACTTTCTAGCAACGCCGTCAGCACATGAATTGGACAACTGTATCAAGTCTCTACAAGAAGAAAGACATTTTCTCCTTTTTAAATTTCCGACATAGCAAAGCCATTTGTTGCAAAGGTGTAGGTAACTTGGTTGATGGAATAATGAAAAGCTTCCCAAAGACAAATTTGGTCTCTATTTTGCTGCGCAGATAATTTCATCTAGCAAGATGTTTTTCTCCTGGTCAAAAAGGTGTGCGGAAATGGTTAACAAATAAGATAATTAAACGGTGATTACAGTGTTTGAAAAGTGAAAACATTCAGAGTTGGTGGAGTATTAAAATAAAATTTCAAAGAAACCAATAAAACTACAGAAGAAAAATGAGAATTAATGCAGGCTTCGTGAAATGGATATTTCAAGAAGTCATGTAGTTTTAATTAAAAAAATAATGCATGAATTGAATTAATAGCAAGATATATCTCTTTTACTAAAAAAAAGTCTACCCTACACAAAAATAAAACATTTAAAATTCGGAACTAATCTTTGCATATCAAATATTTAACATAGCAGGGCTTTTCATAAATAGTTGTAATTAGATGAGACGAAGAAATCATTGTTATTCATTTCAGCTCCTCTGTGGGACAAAAATACCGTTTCCTTTTTTCTTTTCTGAATGCCTACCTCCCTCAACCATCAGTGGATTGACCCTTGAGTCAATCATCGATTTTTCTTCCTCAACTCCCCCTATCCCTGCCTCTTTGGGAGAGGAAATCCATTCAGAGGGATGGGAACTAGGTCACTGACATACCCATTCACCTTTCAATGTCAAGCAAAAAATGTAAAACACCATACTTGTACAAATAGAAAGGAGGTGGGGGGGAGAAGATTCTTCAGGATCGCAACAGACTGGTGCGTTTAAGACATTCAAAAAATGAAAATGCGCACTATATATACCAATAAATGCCTAATAAACAGCAGCAGAAATGTGCCGAAGAACAGAAGTTTCACTTAATGAACTATATTTAAAATTCAAGTTTATTATCATTTGACGTGAATTTAAAATGATTCATTAACTGACACTGTGATTATTTCTGTTCTCTAATAAAAAAAATAATAATAATAAATATAGTATCCAGAGGTCGTAGTTAAGCTTTAAAAACAACCGTGCTGTACTACAATAAAGGATATGTTTACGAAATAAATGCTTTATGAAAAATAAATAAAACTGGGGATACATTAAAAAAATTATACTTTTTTACATTTTCCGCACGAAATGTAAAATTAAAAAAAAAAAAGTACTACTTTTGCAATATATATATATACGTTATATCGAACATGCAGTAGACAGGTTCAGTACAGACTATTGAGAACAAATGATATGGTGCAGCTTATATGTCACTGTTGTAGGGCTTTATGCGCATCAACGACTTAGACCACACTGCGCCGTACATTCATTCTCTAAATTGCGTTTCTGTGCTCGATTTGACTATGTGCTGGACGAAAACTCGAGTTTCCGGGAAAAAACCATGCAATCCTCGCAGGGCATTGCATAGTTTTTTGCACAATCGACTAACACAGCCACGTTGTGAAAAAAAGGCTCAGAAAAATTCCTCGTGTCATTGACGGGATAATTTGTCTAATTCTTCCTCCAATTTATTCGAATTACCTATTCCACAACACAAGATCGAAGTTTGTTCCAACAATCAATTACCATCTAGCTGAAAGCAAATTTCCACACATTTCTTCTGCAACCTGGCATTTGGTGGGTAAAATAATGGAGTCACTGGTTAAAGATGCATTGCAGGATCATCTAGACAAGACTGCAGCAATAATTCAAACACAGCATGGGTTTGTTAAGGGAAAGTCTTGTCTGACAAATTTGATTGGTTATTATGATGTGGTCACAAAGGAACTGGATGCGAAAAATAATTTTGATATCATATACTTGGATTTCAGGAAAGCTTTTGACACTGTTGCGCATGGAAGACTACTGTACAAATTGGAGCAGAATGGTATTAAGGGTAAGTTGCTACAATGGATAAAAGGATGGTTAAGTGGGAGAAGACAGAGGGTGGTAATCAATGGGTGCTGCTCTTCATGGACTAATGTTATTAGTGGAGTCCCACAGGGTTCGGTGTTGGGTCCACTGTTGTTTTGTGTATTTATCAATGATATTGATGAAGGTATATCAGGCTTAATGTCGAAGTTTGCAGATGACACAAAGGTTGGCAGGGTTGTTAATGACAGTAATGGCAGTGTGCTACTGCAACAGGATCTAGATAATTTGGGCAGATGGGCTAAGAAGTGGCAACTGAAGTTCAACCTTGACAAATGCAAAGTACTGCATATGGGTAGAAGTAACCCCAGAGAAACGTACCAACTGTGTGGTACTACACTTAAGGTGGTAGAAAATGAAAAAGACCTGGGAGTAATTGTGCAGTCAGATATGAAGTTTTCTGAGCAATGCAGACAGGCTGCTAGGGCAGGTCATGGGGTTTTGTCAATGATATATAGGAATTTTGCTAGCAGGGAAAAGGAGGTGATTGTCCCTCTGTATAAGGCAATGGTCAGGCCACGCCTTGAGTACTGCGTACAGGTCTGGAGGCCTCATTTTAGGAAGGATGTAGATTTGCTTGAGCGTGTACAGAGAAGAGCAACACGATTGGTGAGGGGAATGAAGGGATTCTCTTACCAAGAGAGGCTTAAGTTCTGCAAATTGCAGTGGCTGGAGACTAGGCACCTGCGCGGTGATCTGATTGAGGTCTATAAGGCCTTGAATGGGTTGAGCACGCTGAATTCTGATGGGATCCTTCCACTTGTTCAGATTACGAACCTACGGGGACATAAGTTCAAATTAAGAAAGGACAGATGTAGAATAGATGTGCGGAAATTTGCCTTTAGCCAGCGGGTGGTTAATTGCTGGAACAAACTTCCATCTGTCGTTGTGGAAGTTGATAGGTTAAATAAATTTAAGGAGGAACTGGACAGGCATTTGGAGGGAATGGCGTGATGATTTTGTTTTTTTTTTTTTTTTTTGGCTGATGCTGCATAAGCTCCTACACTTGCTTTCTTGCATCATGTGCCACTACTACTACTACTACTACTACTACTACTACCTCCATCTTCAATTTAAATTTATCCCCTTATGTGCATTGACTGAGCAAGACTAAGGATGTATACCTTCAACGTTTAGCTTACAAAATCCATTAAAAACTTTAAACACCTCAAATAAGGTCTCCTCGCAGATGCCCAGTTTCCAAACATTGCAATTTGCAGGACTGAAGTTTTTCTTAGTAAGAGTACCCTTTTGTTCCCCCTCACTAATCTCGTTACAGTTCTCTGCCCGTTCCAACAAGTCCACATCCTTCCTAAAATGAGGCTTCCAGACCTACATGCAATACTCAATGTGTGGCCTAAATATTGCCTGATACAGAGGAATACCACCTTATTCCTATACACCTTTGACAAAACCCCATGAGCTCTCATAGCAGCCCGTGTGCATAGCAGAAAGAACTTCATGCCTAGCTGAAAAATTCTCACTCTCCACGTTTTTTTTTTTTTTTTTAATTTTTTTCATTCTCCACTACCGTAAGTGTGGTATCATCACACAGTTGGTACGTTATTCTGGTATACTATTCACACAGCTGATATGTTATTCTGATAGCCATATGCAGCACCTTGCATTTGTCAAAGTTAAAACTTCAATTGTTATCAGTCCATCTGAAAACTTACATTACGCCTGATATGCCTTCATCAATATCATTAATAAATATTGAAAACAACAGACCCAACACTGAACCCTGGGGAGCTGCACTAATAACATTAGTTCAAGACAAAAAGTGTCTACTGATACCTACTGTCTTCTCCCACTCAAGCATCCCTTTCTCCATTGCAGTAACTTGCCCTTAACGTGACAGAGTTCCAATCTGCACTGCTGTCTTTTATGTGCAATAGTAACAAAAGGTTTTCTGAAATTTAAGTTATTTTTATTTATTGTTGTTATTTGGTTTTTAGGAGCATTAGCAACTAAGGCCATACTGCTCTGGGGATATGCGGTGGTCATTCCCTAATCTTTCTGCATCCTCCGTATTTAGTGGTCACGGGCTCGAACCCCTGGTCTAATCAAGAAGTGTGTGCTACGCACAGCTGCTTCTGCCCACCTGGCTAAGGAGGCGCCTCAAAATTTAAGTATGTCAAAATTATTATTATTATTATTTTTTTTTGCATCTAGTTCCTTTGTTACTGTGTCACAGTATCCAAACAGATTGGTCAAACAAGAGCTTCCCTTAATGAATCCGTACTGTAAATTCCATATAACTGCATTCCTGTCAAGCTGCTACTGCATTACTTCTTTGACCACTTACTCCATTATCTTTCCTGGAACAGAAGTCAAGCTTACAGGTATGAAATTACTCACTTCACTCTTTGATCCTCCTGTCTAAATACTAGTTATTAGAACATCTACAATTCATAGGGACCTCCTCTGAATCCAAGAATGTTCTCATAATTATGGCTAAAGGTTTGCTGACCTCTTTTACTGCTTCTTTTAAATATAACTGGATAGATCCATTTGCATTAATTAAGGCCATAGCCAAAGAGAGGATATCGGCAACCGATATATCAGTGTTCCAGTCATATGGATGCCCTCTTGAAAATCTCACCAAGAATTAATAATTTCTACACGCTATTATTATTTTTTTGGGGGAAAAAAAATTGCGAATAGAATGAAGCAAAGAAGGAGCACTTTGTCATCCAAACTTTGTACAGCTAATTTGAAATATACACATTCAGAAAACTGAACTAAACAAGGAAATGTACTAATGTAGAGTGAAATACTGATTCATCTAAGATTTCAATGTGCTCTGATAGCACAATATGAAAATATATTAGAAGACTACAATTGAAAGCAGTGAACAAAGAAATAAGCCAAAACGGTCAACATAGGAAAGATTAAAAATATTTACAACAGGTATTCAGTTTTAAAAAAGGATAGAAATTGAAAAATGAAGTTACTGAAGTGGAACATAAAACTATCTTTGCCAAAAATTCTGTGACATTAAAAAGCGGAGGAAAATAACAAAAAAAAATTAATTCAAGGTGAATGATTCTCTAAGAGTATAGTAGCTTCCTAAACAGAATCTATCATCATGCTTGAAATGTAAATTAATAAATGAGCTTTTTCCTATCATGATTATGAAAATCAAACATGGGTGCTTACAGATAAATGGAACAGAACTTAAAAAGTACCTCCTCAAAGAGGAGTGAAAAGAAGAATTCTTGGAATTACAAACTGGACAGAAAGAGAAATAGCTGGATTAGGAAAAAAGGAAAAAAATTAAAATTAAAAATATTATTCCAAAGAACAATAAGTTGAAGTGGTTGCGGTCACATTACTTGCAGAATTTATAACAAATGAACTGAATTGGTCACTAGAGAATCCAGCTTTTGGATGGAGTTGAATGATAACAGCATATTGATATGCTATCATCATTCATAAAAATGAACTTTTACTTCTTTTATTCTTCCTAACAGTTTGTGCTCTACAGGTTGGGAAATGCTGGTATAAGTAAAAAATCTAGCACATAAAAACAACTATATAAAATGCAACTACTGTACAACATTTCAATATAATAATAATAAAAATTTATATTTACATACTGAATTCTAGAGAAAGTTCAATTTTTTGATATGAAAACATCCTTGGTGACACCTACTAAATTTTTTTGGACTGAAGTAAAATCGATTGGGAACGAAAATTACACAAATAATGTCACTTCCTATGCTAACTCAGTCACTAACATTGATTTTGCAAAGTAAGTAGCGAGCATGAGCATAAAATTTTACACCATTCATAACTTCAGTTCTAGCTGTTCGATTTTAAAACAGTTCTGACTTTTGTCAAAGATGTTTTCACATAAAATAAAACATTGTTCGTGTGTACAGGGTAAACGTGCATGTTTTTTTTTTTACCCTGTAGCAGGCATAGCAGTAAAAAAGTCAGACACGTAAATGATATGCTATTGCATTACATGCAATACTTAATTATGCATGCCATAGGTTTGCCACCCCCTGCCCTAGATACTTAAAATTATCCACCACTTCCAACTTTTCCTTCCCCAATTTCACACCTTTTACACTACTTCTCCATTCATCACTATCTCTTTGCTTTTCTGGTTACTTATTTTAAACCATACTCACTAACTACTCTTTCCCAATGCATTAGTTTCTCTTGAAGTTCTTCCTCCTTGTTTGCCCAAAGGACAAGAACACCCACAAACACTGCTGTTCCATCTTTTTTATCATCCACCGCTGCAAGGATATTGTACATGGGACAATAATAAAAAGTAGTGGTGATGGTGGCAATACACTACCCCATCAAAGTCCACTGGACACTGAAAACCATTCTGAATCCCCAAATTTTGTCCTCACACAACTTTCACACTTTAAATACATATTTTTAATAATCACTACCTCCTCCATATCTATTACCATTTTCTCCAAACTTTTCCACACTTTTTCTCTTTGCACACTATCATATGCCATTTCAAGGTCTAAGAGTACCAGAAAAAGGCTCTCTTAGTAAACTCCCAGTGTCTTTCTAGCAATTCTCTTAAGACAAATATCAAGTCAATCATTGACCTTCCTCTTCTAAATCCATACCGTTCTTCCCTCATTCTCTCTTCTATTTTATTCGTCAATCTTTCTCAAGAATTTGCTCGCAGATATTAGAGCAGTGGCATAATATAGTGATTTCTCTATAGTTGCTGCATTCTTTTCTGGACTCTTTCTTAAAAACTGGTATAATGATTCCCCTTCTCCGATCATTTGGTATTTTTTTTCTCTTTCCAAATTACGTTGATAATACCATAAAGCCATTTTAGTCCAATATTTCCTGCAGCCCTAATAATTTTCACGGGTAATTCATCTACTCCAGGTGATTTTCCATTCTTCATCTTTTTCACTGATTCTTTTACTTCACAAAGACCAACTTTTCGGCTTTCTTTTCTCACTGTGGATTCTGCTCTTCTTACACCATCTTCCTTCCCATTGGCCTTAGCATTAAGCAGGGTTGCAAAATAGTCCTGTCACTGTTTTCTAATTTCCTTCTCATCAGTGACTAATTTTCCACCTATATCGACTAGAAATCTAGGTTCTTCATTGTTCCTTTTTTATTCCTCAACAACCCATATATTATCTTTCTATTTCCATTATGAACTTTAAACTCCCTTACAAATGTTTTGACTCAATGCAATATTTGATATTATACTTAGATGCTTCTGATATGAGAATTAAAAGGCACAACTGAATCACACAAGTTCACTAAATAGAATGAGAGTGAACATTTAAAATAAGACGAAATTTGACATTTGGACATCTAGGCATATAAATAGTACAATGTTATATATAAAGTCTATTTATTATTGCATATTTTTAAAAAATTTAATAAATTTAAGTTAATTACATGCAGTGAGGGTATTTCTCTTATTTAACACTTAGATGCAGAATAACTTTTTCCATTTAATGTTGCATTTCAGAATAATCTGTATGCTTAATTTACACAGACAAACCAAAAATATTTCTACACCTAATCACAACAAATCAGTGTCAGACTATGATAAAACTGAATAGGAATCACATACACAACAGTATAAAGGGAAGCAAAACAAAAACAAAACAAAACAAAAAAAACTTATTCATATATATTAAAAATAATGGATGTGCATTCCTTCACTAAGTCCTAAGGTAACAAAAACAAGTTAGTTAATGTACTCAGTGTGTTATATTTTAGGCTCATTAGATTATTATTTCTTAAATTAATTAAATTTTTCCCTTTTCTATGACTAATAAAGTAAATAACCAAGTAAATATATAAAGTAAAGTAGATAAAGTAAATAACCAAGTACCTTGTTACCAATTAATTATGAACTTATGAACTGATTAACTAAAAATATATAATTGTTTTCACTTGCACTTGCCCTCTAGTTTAATAATCACTCCACATTTTGTAATACTTTATAATCACACGAATGCAACACATATTTCAAGCTGTGTGATTTAATAAATTAAACAATCATAAGATAATCTCAATACTTTCATAATGTATTTACTTATTTCTTCCTGGATTTTAAGAACAATTCAATAATAATACATATTTAATGTTTCTGCTGTGATTACTACATTAAGCAAAATAGGAATAATTTTTAAATATTCTTTTAACAGCAGTGTGTAGGTATATCAAGAACTGGAAACCTTCAAACCTTCTTGAGCACTAACCACAAAATGTCTGAGAATAATCTGTAATTCTTTAAGAAATTAAAAGTAGATTTACGCAGTTTTAAGCACTCATTATTTCATCAATTTCCAATAATAATTTTGCTTATTACATTAATCATATGATTTATGTATTTAGTAAACTAATGACAAATCACAAGCAAAAAGCAACTTTAATGCATGAACTATGAATATTTTATTTCTACACATCTGCCACACTGCCCATTCATTCCTTCGATCAGCACACAGCAACAACCACAATAACTAGTATTTCAGCTACAATACATAGTATATGGAGAGTCTATGGCATATGTACAAAAAAAAATTAAATAAATAAATGAATAATTGCCAGATATCATCTATTGGTCCAATTTTAATGAAATTTAGAATGGCTTAATAAACCATTCAAAAAGAGCTAAACATAAAATTTCATGAAAATTCATCTGCTAAGAATCATTTTAATACACATAGATGGATGGACAGACATTGTGAAGACAATAGAATCTTTATGCATAATATGCTAATGTGCAGAAAAAAAGGATTAAAGTTGTAATGGATACAAAAAAAAATCAGATAGGCTATCCACATAGCATATAATTTCCCTTTTACAATACATATTGAAATTAATAAGTATTCAAAAATTTTTCTTAATTTGCACCATTAACAAATTACAGCATCATTTGGAATACTCTGTGACTTCATACTGTCCGTTCTCATAGAATTATTAATAATATATATAAATATTAAAATATTATTATTAAATATTATTTATAAATTATATCTAATGCATTGTACACACGATAATGCAGTTTTATATATGTTATACTATTATTATAATTGACTCCCCACCTCCCAGTGAAATTAGCAATCTCATGCAAAATCTTAAACGGAGAGAATATGTTCAGTGTTATTAAAAATATTTTCTTTTCTACATAAATGTGTTTTGTGACCCAGTTAAATTCACATAAATCATACCAACCCCATCAAAAATAAAGAATGGTGTTATCTTTAACCCTTTTGCAAGTGAGTTTCTAGAGGGTATGCAAGAAACTTGGGGTGAATTTGACAAATCTGAAAACATTGTAAAAACAAGTTAGTTAATTTACTCAGTTTGAAAAACTATGCACATAAATGTTTTTAAATATTAAGTTCTGTCTTATTTAGACTTTATAACTGAACATCAAAGTGAGATTATTGTCAAAAATAAATTTAAAAACAATAATAAATAATTAAATTTAGTCTACTATTTTCTTCCCCATCTCTAATGCTATATAATATTTTCTACATTTATAATTTATTTGAATTCATTTTTTATAATATTCTGTATCTGAATTCCAAAGAATTTAAGTTAATTTTCTAAGAATTTTTTAAGCCTACATCATCTCAAACCTTGTTGAAAGATCGAACCCTCCTATGCTACCATAAATATAAAAATGGCTACTATTACTTGTGAATACAGTTAATATATGGCACTATGGCTTGTACCACAATATCAACTTTTTAAACCCAGTGCCCCACCCCTTCACCAAGTATCTAATGCCCCTTCACGAAATCAAAATAATTTTTCCTGTAATAAAACTAATTAAAATATATTTACTATTTATACAAATTTACAAGTATTTTGATATTATATTCATGAATTTATAAGATTTTCTGTCAAAATAAAACATGTATAACTATATTAATCTATAAACCATATGATATTCTACTTAGAATATTTCCACCAAAAAACTCCAGAAGAATCATTTATAGATAAGGAAATGTATAAACTATTTGTAACAATGTGTATTTATAATATAAATACACATAAATGAAATAAATGATATAATATAAGTACATTTATTTTCAACAAGCAATTTTTATGAGATCCCTAAGTTTAATGTGACTGAGTCGGTCTATAAATATTAGGTTCTGTGGTAGTGCCCTTGTTACTGGTGAGACAACCCAAATGCTTCCAAAATTTCTAAAATGCCCTGTGGGGTGGAACCACTGCTGTAGCATTTCAAGATAATCAGTATATATACAGGTATAAATTGTTAACACTGCACTGGAAAAACCTTCAAAATATATGTGCATACTCCACAGAGACCACAGGAAATTATATATATATGAATTTGCAAAAGAGTTAAGCTTCTTGTGCCAAAATGCAGTTGCTTTCAAAAGACTATTCCTCAGAAGCTATACACTTCTGTCAAGCATTTGCATGGTTATTCGAAACATTTCCAGAAACCACCATACACGAGCTCCTACAATACTACCTCCAAAACCTTTTAAACTGCCACCACATACCTGAAGTAGCAGTCCTTCACTCACAAAAAAAGAGTAAAAATCATAAGGTATGAAAGTGGAGACTATGATGGTGAGAATTATCACAGTACCGTTCTTGGCAAATTGCTGTTGAACAAGCAGCAATCAATGTGCCAAGACAGTGTCATGCAGAAAAATGCAATCATAGGTTCCCACATTTCAGGACACTTCAGGTGAACTGCTTTCCACATACAGACAAGCACCACTTCATACTTCTCCTTGTTGACTGTGGAATCCTCTGGAATAAACTTTCTGTGCAAAATGTCCTACTAGTAAAACAAAAACACTAACTTCACCTTCCCAATAGAGAGAGCTAGTACTTCTTGGCTGCAAGTGATGTATACAAAGGTTCATTTCTAGCTTATTTAGCTGTGAGCATTGCCCATAGCCTGTTCCACAAGTTAAATACAATAATCAATTTGATCAAGAAGAGACTTCAAACATGCACGGCTTCCATGTGGAGATCAAGAGTTTATAATAGTGACTATATATAAACACCAGGTTCCGTTTATGTTTTGGAGAATATCTGGATCATTATCTGCTGCATTATAAGCTCACCACTGAACCACTAAGCTCACCACTTCATACTTCTCCTTGTTGACTGTGGCACATCATGCACATGAGCAAGCAAATGATCAGGGAAGTTGGAAATATACTGTGTAAACAGGATAGGTGGAATAGGACCAGGATTTATCTGTCGGAGGTAAACAATAACAATGTTATACAGCAGTTATCGACTTATAAGGGCATAAAAGGTGATGTTGATACATTATTACCAGTAATAATGTATCACTATTAATGGCAATAATGATATTAAGAATAGCAGATCGGAGGATTTATTAAATAGGCATAGGGCAATGTTGAGAAAAAAAGTCATGAGAAGTATCTGCAAATTCTGTCCAGACATGATAGAAGAGAGTATGTCATGACAGCCTTGATATCAATTAGATTCTGGAGTGACTGTGCAAGGCTCGTGGAGTACAATTTTTCTCAGCATGGTGTGTGCTAGTTAACAGGAGAGACTGTATTTACAGGAATGGAATACACTTGAATAGAAGGTATGCAAGAATATTTGCTGTTGCTAGTGAGATAGTTTAGATGGATGGGAAAACTGCTAGCTTCGATAATACTGGAGGAGGAGGAGATACCCAGAATAACAACAGCAGCAAGAGGTGAAAGTAATTCCTGCACTGCTTCTATTGGGATATTCGGCCTGGAAAGGAAGGTGTCAGGGATTCCAAGGTGCTAGGAGGTCCTCACTGGACAAGCAAACACATGGGCTGCATTATGGATATACTTGCTTGCACACCCATTTCAAGGAGTACAGAAAACAAATGTAATGAGTTTGAAGCATTAGGTAGGTCATCAAATGTGGCCATTCTAGGTATATCAGAAACATGGTGACACTCAGACGTAAGGGATGCAGAATTTGCATGTGATAAGTACAATGTGTACAAACAACAGAAAAACAGAAGCAGGGAAGAGTTATGCTCATAGTTAACAAGTACACAGAATCTATGATAATGCATCAGACATGGCCTGCACAATGCTGATTCGGTTTTGAGTGCAAGGACCTGTCAGGTGTCATGATTCAAGAAACTGTCAGGTGTTAGAGACATGATTTTGGCTTAAATTTAAATTAAAAATACTACGCCAAACTAAGAGATATTCAAGTACAATAACACTGCTTCACTAATCCCAGTTATGCAACAGTAACAGTATTACTGTTACAACTGAAACAGTATTCAATTTCATGGCTTTTGTAAATTAATAAGGAGAAAATTTTTTTTTTTTTTTTTTTTCTTTTCTTTAGAGAGCATACACTCAATAAATTATTTCAGTGATCAATAATCCTTTAGCTAAAATTTTTAAATTTAGTCAAAAGGTGGTTATTAACCTTGTATAACTGAAGAATACCAATTCCTATATACTGTAATATGTTATATAATATGGATTGGACAGAAGCCTGAATGAAACTATATATTGTAATTTTTTTTTTTTTTTTTTTAAGACTAATGCTGAATAAGCCTGGTTTCTTTGAATTTGAACTGTTAGTGAAGTAGGGGGGAAATTAGTATTCCGCATTGAACTGGGTACCTCCTCTGAATCTTCTATAAATCAGAATTTCTATATCTTTTCCCCTTCAGTATACCCTCCTCCAGACCTGAATATATTATAGGCAATCTCACCACTCGCTTATACAGAAAAAAATTTTTTCCCTACTTGCAAAGATCTAATAAATCATTGATAAAGACACCATATACCTATCATGTGGTAAAATTCACATCTGATTGCATTATAAGCTCATTTGTTGTTTTGTTTTTTTAAAAAAAACCTCAAACACATGAGTATTAGAATCTATGGTAAGTACCTTGTATGAACCAAAGACCAAGAAGACAGAAAATACTCACTGACAAAAGCCCTGAATGTCTGTAGTTTAGTTTTCAGGAAATACATGTGAAGGAAAGCTGTTCCAGAAAAGAGAAGTAGTGTTAAAAGAGGAAGAGGAAAAGTTGGTTATGCAAGTATAGAATTGGACAGGTTTGGAAGAGTGGGGAAATTACAATGTCATTTCAGAAGAACATTGCCCATGGAAGTATCTGTAGAAAAGACATGCCGCAGAAAAAAAAACACCTACGAGACAGAAAGTGAAGAGACTTTGTAAGAGATTGGATCATTAATTAACCTAACTGCCGTCTTTTGAATGGAGTCAAGAAGCTTGAGAGGTTTGGGGATATTGCTCTAGATAGGAACAATCTTCCACTGTAGGGCAGATTTACGATTTGTAGAGTGAAATTTGTTTAGAAGAAAAATAGCACCAAGAGTAAAAAGAAAACCTAGTTTTTTTGATGCAGGGGAAGCAGTATTTGTAATGTGTTTATGCCAAGAGAGATTAGAAGTAACGTAATCTCTAATAGATATATGTGATCTTGTCTAGGAATCTGATTGTCATCAAACATAAGCATAGGAGCAGTACACTTTTTTGTAAGACATGACTGAGTTTTAGAAGGATTGAAATTAACTAAGTTATGTTTTCCCCACTAGAGAATTACCTGGAGATCGGCATTTAAGGAATTTCAGCGTATTCAAGAAGTTGAAGATGTTTGTGCAGGGCAAGGTTTGTCACACTGGAAGGATGAATGTGCTTTTATCATCAACAAAACTATGGATAGAATATCAAGGCAGTGGAAGATGGTCATTAATATATAAGAGGAAATGAGTGGGAGAAATAACTGAACCTTGGGACACATCAGCATTATTGGAGAAACTACAGGATAAAATGCTGTAGGCAACACAGAATGAGAGCAAACTCAGGAGCACAGGTTTTGAGAACAAATAGGGAAATTCCATTGGGACCTGGAGCTTTTGTGACATCAAGATTATGCAAAATTCTTCTGATGTTTTACCAATATTGTCAATACAAGAGTTAGAAGAAAAATAGGAAGCCAGTCAAGTCAGCTTTATCTTTAGTTGAGGATGTAATAATCCTTATTGCAATCTTCATTGTGATTATTGCAACATTAAAGGAGAAATACAATGCCTATTACAATGTCCTTAAGAACAATAGTGGTAGAAGTCGTAACCTTTCATTTTTTTCATTCTGAAACATTTTAAAACTCCCACTTTCGCAATCTGGGTTTGTGTTTTCTAGGTACAAAACATTATATTTAGTATCATTAGACCTTAGCTGCTATTTTTCACACAATTATTTTC
Source organism: Mastigoproctus giganteus (assembly GCF_048544385.1). Classification (NCBI taxonomy): domain Eukaryota; kingdom Metazoa; phylum Arthropoda; class Arachnida; order Uropygi; family Thelyphonidae; genus Mastigoproctus; species Mastigoproctus giganteus. Next base: position 21,086,346 of record NC_143581.1, on the reverse strand, counting down.
ATTAACGATCTATCATGTTGAAGCAACATACGCTGATTCTGGTCATTTTGTTCTTGGGGTGTAAAAGGTAAGCTTCCCTGTACTCCAGAATGAAATGATTTCCCTTGTTTTGGTTTTCCTTTGGTTCCATCAAAGCCATTAATGAAGATTAGGGTGGGTAAAAATACGAATCCTGACACTGGGCTTTAGGAGGCTCCACATACTATGATAGCAGCAAGACTGCCCATTTATGACTACCCTTCATCTCCTGGCTTTCAGCCAGCCCCTACCTAAGAGTCTTTCCCATATTTTCCATAGGCCTAGCTTGTTTCATTTTGTACAAACACCTCTCACTGAGGTTCACATCAAAAGTAGATGTACAATGTCAAGTGCTTACTTACATTTAACTTGCCAGTCTATAATTTTCCATCACCTCTTTAGGTCCTGTGTTATGGATTGGGGAAACAGTGATTCTCCAGTCCAAGGGGATAAAAGAGTTGATGATCTCAGTAACATTGCTTAGATCATCGTTATGGCTTGATTCCTTTGCATGCTGCCTTTTTATAGTATAATTGGATGTATATCATTCACCTTTCAGGCCTTACCATCAGTCTCAGTAGTTTCCCTGATAGATGCTTCTCAGAAATCATTACATACCTTATTTTACAGCAACTTGATTCCTTTTCAATATTTCCTCCTGGTTCAAGGGCAATTTCAATCATAGAGATTGCTGCAAAGTACCTATTCAATTCATCTGCCACTTCATCTGGATTGTCTAAGAATCAACTGCTTCTATCTTGTGGGGGGGGGGGGATCTATCTGATTTACTATCTCTTCTTTCTTGTATACATATTTGAACAGACTTCAACTCATTCCTAACCCCTTTCTTCTCAACAGTTTCTGTTAGAAATATGCATATAAAAGTCAAATGAAATGGTGTTTTCCAATTCTATCTATCTGATTCTTTTTTCCTTTTCCCTTAGACCTTTCACGTTCTTTTATCGTGCGCTTTGGCTTATTCTTATTTCCCCCCCCCCCCCCAATATTTCTTCACTGAAATGAATATGCCAATGGCTTCCAAGTTAATCCTTTAGCACACACACTGCTCTTATGCTTATAAGTGTAAAAGAGCACTAGGAGGGATGTGCTGCAATACATAAAAGCAGTCATTCTTAAGAGATCAACAAATAAGTGCCATAAACTTAAAGGCACATGAAATTAACTACTACTCAGTACTGGCACACTGATTCTTGCAGCATAAAGCTGTCTCTTCTGTTTAATAGAGTCCACAAAGTAACTTAATCTTCCTCCCTCACACACAAAATTAAAGCCAGAGTCCTTTCTTGTGACTGTTGAAATTTATTTGAATCCTACACATTTAATGATATTGTGGTCACTAACTGCTATTGGTGCCTACACTGTAATAATTTTCCAGTCTCACAACCAAGCTCAAGGATGCTTGCCTTCATCCCTAGTGAGAATCAGATCAGGGACATCTGAACCCGTTGTATCCTCTTTGATAAGTTGCAATAATAAGCCATCAAATCGGTACAAAATTTGATGCCACTTATACAGCCAGTCTATAAGATGCAAACTAAAGTTGTCCACAAGAAATCATACCTGCTATCTTTCCTTCAGAACTGATTATCTCACAGCACAGAGACTAACCCTCCTTCAAGCTTCATCATTCTGGAAATAATCTGGTTGCCTTCATGCATAATAAGAAACATATCTTTTTATTCCCTCTCTCTTGTATACAATGTATTTATCAAAAAAAAAAAAAAAAGAGGCAAATACACTGTCTCTATTAATAATTTAATTATTTTTTTTGTCATATCTACATTAGCTCACCTGTTATAAAAAATAAATAAATACAACTATAACACATTGACATTAGCAGAGGCATTTGATGCAAGAAAGCAAGCTTATGCAGCATCAGCCAAAAAAAAAAAAAATAAATAAAATAAAAAATAAATAAATAAAAAATAACCACTTCCACTTCACCCCTCTGTTCGTTCGAAATACCTGTCCAGCTGAGCCTTAAACTTATTTAGGCTATCAACTTCCACGACAAGGGATGGAAGTCTGTTCCACCTACCAACCACCCGCTGGCTAAAGGCAAATTTCCGCACATCTATCCTACATCTGTCTTTCCTCAATTTGAATTTATGCCCTATCAGGTGATTATTCCGAGCAAGAGGAAGAATCCCATCAGCACTGAGCATGCTCAAACCATTCAAAGCTTTGTACACCTCTATCAGATCACCTCGCTGGTGCCTAGTCTCCAGACACTGTAATTCACAAAACTTAAGCCTTTCTTCGTAAGAGCACCCCTTTGTTCCATTCACTAATCTTGTTGCCCTTCTCTGTACTCGTTCCAGCAGCTCCACATCCTTCTTGAAATGAGGCCTCCAGACCTGTATAGAGTACTCTAGGTGTGGCCAGGTTTCTAGCAGGGATAAGGAGGTGATTATTCCCTTATACAAGGGAATAATCACCTCCTTATCCCTGCTAGAAAAATTCCTATATATCATTGACAATACACCATGAGCTACTCTTGCAGCCCGTCTGCACTGCTCAGAGAACTTCATATCTGCCTACACAACCACCCCCAGGTCCCTTTCATTCTCTACCACGGTTAGTGTAGTACCACAGAGTTGATACGTTGCTCTGGGATTGCTGTTTACCATATGTAGTACTTTACTTTTGTCAATGTTAAACTTCATTTGCCACCTCCCAGCCCATCTGCTCAACCTTTCCAGATCCTGTTGCAGCAGCATAGTGTCAGTAGTGTCCTTGACAACCCTGCCAACCTTCGTATCGTCTGCAAACTTGGACATTAAGCTTGATATACCATCATCAATATCATTTATAAAATCAGAAAACAATAAAGGACCCAATACTGAACCCTGAGGGACTCCACTAATAATATTAGTCCATGATGAGCAGTGTCCATTAATTACCACTCTGTCTTCTCCCCCTCAACCACCCTTTTATCCATAGCAGCAATTTGCCTCCAATGCCACACTGCTCCAATTTGTGCAGCAGTCTTCCATGTGCAACAGTATCAAAAGCCTTTCTAAGATCCAAGTATATAATATCAAAGTTATTCCCTGCATCCAGTTCTTTTGTAACTGCATCATAGTATCCAATCAAATTGGTCAGGCAAAACTTCCCTTTAACAAAACCATGCTGTGTCCGAGCTATAACTGAAGTCTTGTCTAGATGACCCTGCAGTGCTTCTTTAACCAGTGCCTCCATTAATTTTCCAGGAACAGAAGTTAAACTCACAGGTCTATAATTACTTGTGTCAGCCTTTGATCCTCCCATGTGAATTGGGGTCACATTTGCACATCTCCAGTCCATGGGTACCTCCCCTGAGTCCAAGGAAGCTCTCATAATTATGGCTAAGGGTTTGCTTACTTCCTTTGCTGCCTCCTTTAATATAACTGGATAGATCCCATCCACCCCAGGTGCCTTTCTTGTGTTTATCTTCAACAATTTCTCCTCCACTTTACTCTCAGTTATTACAAGATTCTTTAGCTTACTGCTAGAGTTGAGTACACCTCTGGCATTCCCCTCGCTGAATAACTCCTCGTGTGTGAATGTCAATGCAAAATATTCATTTAGTTTGTTAGCTACCTGAGCAGGGTCATCAACAGTTGACCCATCGATATCAAGTGGACCAATCTGATTCATCCCCTTCCTTCTAGAGTTTACTTGTTAACAGGAGAGACTGCTTCTACAGGGATAGGATACATTTAAATAGAAAGGGTGCAAGAATGTTTGCTGATGCTATCGAGGCAGTGTTAGGTGGGTCGGAAAACTGCTAGATTGGGGGGATACAAGGACTAATAGATTAACAGTAGCCACTGGCAGAGGAGAAAGTGATTCTTGCACTGCTTCTATTGGAATGAGCAGCAGCCTGGAAAATAAGATGCAGGATATTTCAGAGACTGCTGGGAATCATGGGGGTACAAGTGAACACATGGGTTGTGTTAGGGTGGCTAAGAGGAAGAGCAGGTGCATGTATACTTGCATGTACACCAATGCTAGGAGTTTAGTAAATAAATTTGATGAATTTGAGGTATTGCTCAAAACATCAAAGGCAGATATTGTTGGGATTTCAGAGACGTGGTGTCACACAGATATCAGGAATGCAGAACTGGAATTTGGGGAGTACAATGTCTACAGAAAGGATAGACAGGATAGGAAGGGAGGAGGGGTTATGCTATTAGTTAAGAAACACATAAAATCCAAGGAAGTGAAGCCAGTCGACATCGCTGGACAGTGCAGTGTCAAGTCAGTTTGGTGTGACATAAGCATTGGGAGATCAAAATTGAGAGTAGGAGTGTGCTATAGGCCTAATGACTCTGATGAGTATAATAAGAAACTGTACAGAGAAATAGAGTGGGCCAGTAAATCAGAGAGTCTTATGATGTGGGATTTTAATTTCCCAGATATTGACTGGAATTTGGGGGCTGGTCACTCACACACTAGCAAGGCTTTTGTGGATTTATTGGATGATTGTTTTCTACATCAGCATGTTCGGGAGGCAACTAGAGGGATACTCTTGATTTGATTATCAGTAGTGATTCTTCATGCATTAAGAATCTGCAGATAAATGAACCACTAAGTGGCAGTGATCACAGTGTTCTGAAGTGGGAGTTACTCAAAGAGGTAACTACCATTAGGGGCAAAGGGAAGGGGTATTGCTTTCGTAAAGGCGACTACGATAGACTGAGACAGTATTTAAATTCTATACAGTGGGATCAACTGATGATGTTACCAACAGCAAATTCAAAATGGGAAGCATTCAAAGTACTTATCTTGGAAGCTACTAGGCTTTACATACCAACTAAGAAATACTGTTCAAGATTTAGGCCTAAATGGATGTCAGATGAACTAATGAGGCATATGGCAGAGAAGAAAAATGCATGGGATACATACAAATTAACACGTGACACAGAAGCCTATGATAGATACAAGTTGATCTGTAACCAAGTTACAAAGGAGGTTAGGCAGGCGAAGGCAGATTAAGAGAGATCCTTGGCAAGGGATGCGAAGAAAAACAGCAAAGAGTTCTTTACTTATGTAAACTAACATACAACATACAAAGTAACATACAAATGTAATGTAACATACAAAGAGGATAAAAACTACATAAAGTCAAATAAACGCTAAAAATAAATAAAAGCACAAAAACACAAGTTTTTCAAGTGACATGCTTCTTTATCAAATTGGAGCCTTCTATTTCTAGTATTTGAATAGTGTATGACTCCCTACATATGTGGAATAATTAGTAAACTTCTGTTTATGTTAAAGTTTAAGTTGATAAAGAGGGTCATCACTTTGAAAGTTCCTTGTACTGCAGCCCTTTTATTTATTTATCTCTTTATCTAGGATTTCCCTATGAGGATCCTCAGAGGAAAATTGCCTACAGCCATTCCTATTTCAGTCATGCAATCCCATGTTGTAGCATTTCAACTTGTTCTTGTATTAACCATTTATTGAAGTAAAAAAAAATTACAAAAATTTGATACAGTACTAATTACAGTAAATTAAGTACTTTAAAAACTGCTATGCTTAATTTATAATAAAGCATTGTACACAATGAAAGCAGCATCAGTAAAATTTAAAAATAGAAACTTAATTGCATGTGGGCATCCTTAAAAAAAGTTTATCTGCTAATTCATATTGAACTGAAAAGCTGATTAGGTTTGAGGTTGCAAATCAAAAACCATATGCTTAAGATCCTTAAATTTAAATAAGAAAGACAACTGAAAAATTGCATTCTAATTAGGCTCAACAGTTCTACTTCTTGTGAAATAATGACTACTTTAAATTTTATAGCCTTGGTAAGTTCCTAAGTTCTTGATAAGATCTGAGCACAGACTTTTCCAAATGCATGGATTGCAACAAAAATGATCAAGTCACAGATACAGCAAGAGAAGATAAATTACTATAAACCCTATTAAAGCTTAATTTGAAAACTCCAAATCTCCAGCAAAAGTCATATTCTTCAGCTATTACATATTCTTATATAAAAAGAAATTAATAAAATACAGGGATGAACAAGTGCTTCTGGAAAATAGTCTGGAATGAATCAAATGCCTCTCTCGACTTCTATTTTCATACATGTTTCAGAATTAAATACTTATTCAAATACAGAAAATTTATTTACCTATTATATACAATGTCACTGTTGGCATATTTTTCTAATTTTGCCACTGGTGGGAGGGGATCATCAGGATTGGAAACTAGCTCATCCTCCAAGTTTCCTGGATCAAGATCATTCTCATCCTGTTTTATTGTTAAATTATCATCATCTTCTTGGGACATACCCAAATCTGAAAAACAAAACAGCAAATGGTAGCGTAACAGTATAAATATTTTAAAACAACATGGGTTCGTAAGATGTAAACAATGTGATGCACTACTGATAAGACTGCTTTACAGAAATTATATTTTAATGTTTCAGAGATAAACAAGGTTTCATCATAACAAAGATTGGAATACTCAAAAGCCATTTTCAGTGGCTTCACTGTACCCCCTCCCACCATCATTTTGCTGCTTTGAAGCTGAAATGGGTCTTCATTTTAAAAGTGGTTTAGAAAATAACAAATTTTATGACTAATAAAAATTTTTGTTTTGGCTGAGGAACTGGGAATCTTTATTATGATTCCTCAAACAGTTGGCTGCTAGCCACAAAGGCATAATGAAAAGGCAAGCTACCTTGAAGAATATTACACACTGTATTTCTGTTTCATTTTTTGACTATTTCATTATCGGTATAGAACAATGCTTCCTGAACTACACAGAGGTGTTACAGATTTTTGTATTTTATCAGACAGAAGTACAATTACAACACAAGATGAAGAGAACAACTAGTTTCTACAAAAATGATTTGCAATATAGTGAGTGATATGTTTCCAATGGGAAAGAGGGTTATTGGCTTTGCCACCACCAAATTTCACAACTGATAAAGAAGCCAGAAAAAGTTCTTGAATTCTATTAGGAGTACAGTTATGATTTTTTTCCTATCATAAACTGACTTAAAAATACTAGCCACATTGCCAGACTCAACGATTGCAAATGAATGCTCCTTCTCTACTTCATTGATTGAAAACATACATACAGAATCAAACAGGAGAATAAAGACAGTGATTTAACTCTGTTACGTATCCATAGGGAAATCAACATTTCTTCGCAGGAAGTTTTGGATTTTTGGTGAAGACACTATGTAATTGAAATCTTAACATCAATTAGATTTTCAACTTAAATGATTTTTTTTTTCATGGAAACCCGAAACACGAGAGATATTAGAACCTATAGTACTTAGTACCATGTATGGGTTGAAGGTTGAGAAAGTGAAAGAAGATATTTGTTGACATTACACTTGAACTTCTGCAGATTGTAATTTTCTGGAAATATGTATAAATGACAGTTGTTCCAGAAAACAGAAGTTGGAATGAATAAATGGAGAAGGAAAAAAATTGGTTCTGTGAGTTTGAAGGTGGAATGTTGACTGGTTGCGATTCGTGTTCAAACTGCTTTATAATTCCCGCTCTCTCTTCCAAAAGGAGAGAGCAGGAATTATACAAGCCAATTCAGAAGAACAGATCCCATAGAAGTATCTACAGAAAAAGCATGCAGCAAAAACAGAAAGCCTGCGAGACAGAGAGTGGAGAGACTCCATTTGAGATGAGTCTTTAATTAACCCAACTGTCCTCTTTCAAATGGAATCTAGAAGCCTGAGAGAAGTTTTGGGGGCACAGCCACAGATGTGGGAAAAAGCATGCAGCAAAAACAGAAAGCCAGCAAATCCACCCTACCATGGAATACCATGTATTCCATGGTAGGGTGAATTTGCAATTTGTATAGAGTGAACAACTGTTTGAAAGAAAAGTAATGCTGAGAGCAAAAGAGAAAACCCAATTTTTTAGATGCAGAGGAAGCAATATATTTGTAATGTGCTTATTCCAAGAGAGATTAGAAGTCAAGGTAATCCCCAATAAAGATATATGAACTTGTCTAGAAATCGGAGCGTCACAGAAGATAAGCATAGGAGCAGAAGAGTCCAATTTGCGTGATATAAGACAGGTCTGAATTTTAGAAGGATTGAAATCAACTAAGTTATCTTTGCCCCACTGGTGAATTACCTGGAGAGAAGGAATTGGTAGTGGATATTCAAGTTGTTGAAGCTCTTTGTGCAAGGCAAGTTTCTCAAACTAGAAAGTGGAATGCAATATGCTATAATCAGCAAAACTATGGATAGGATTTCTGGTTAATGGAAGAAGGTCATTAACATACAAGAGAAAAGAGTGTGAATAAGAACAGAATCTTGTAAAACACCAGCATTAGTGGAGATGTTAGAAGACAGAGTCATCTACCATCACCTGCAGTGAGTGGTCAGAGAGAAAACTGGATACTTAATTACAAAAAAACAGTTGGCAAACCATTAGATGGAAGCTTATTTAGAAGATTTTTATGCCAAACATGATCAAAAGCTTTGGAAATGTTAAGGGCAACTGCATGAGTATCACCAAACTTTTCCATTGAATTTGTCCACAGATGGGTAACACAAGAAAATCAGAATATCACCCAAGGATCGACATTGATGGAATCTGTACTGGAGATCATTGATCAGATGGAAGGTTTCTAGATAGTTTAAGAGTTGGCAGTTAATTCATTTCTTCATTAATTTAGAAACAGTACAAGTAACTGCAATGAGACAATAACTGGATGGAAGTGATTTGCCACCCTTTTTAGGAACTGGCTGGATTTGAGCAAAATTTCCAAGCAGAAGAAAAAACACATCTGGAATAAGAAAGTAAATAAAGGCAACACAGAACAGGAGTAATCTCAGGAACACAGGTTTTGAGAACAAGTGGAAAAATACCATCAGGACCTGGAGCTTTCTTAGCATCAAGATGGATCAAAATCCTTCTGACATTCTTTTGACGAAAGACCACAGGAGGCATTGAATGGAGTGTACTGGAAATGGTGGGAGGTGGTTTACCAAGATCATCAATATATGAGTTGGAAGAAAAATAGGAAGGTCGAAGGTCAGATTTATCTTTGGCTGAAGTGGCAATAGAATCATCTGGTTTTGACAAGGTGGGAACAGGGATGGGAAAAAGTTACAGTTGAAAATAGCTTTGGCAAGAGATCAGAATGCTTGACTATCATTTAGACAAGAAGCAAGTTTTCTTCTCTTAGCCTGTTCAAAATCTAGTCTGGACTGATTAATAACTGATTTACAATTGTTGTTCTTTCGTGTAGGCAGAATATGAATCTGGAGATTTGGATGCAAGCCAATTGCAATATGTAACATTCTTACCTTGAACAACACTAGCACATTTATTGGAAAACCAAGTTTAGATAAATCATGAGATTTTAAGGTTGAGTGCAGAATAAAGGATACCATCCCTACAAGAACATGTAGGTGTATCTTTCTTCTTACATATACAGGGTGTCTCAAAAATACACAGCATAACTTCAGGAATGAGTTCCTCATATGTACACAATAAAAATATTTTATATCAACATAGTTCCGGAAATGCTTGGTTCCTGAGTTATTAACCAGAATATCTTATCTCCCGCATGTGATTTCCTTCATCACAAGGTATTGACAGAATCTGGTGGTTTTCCATTCCGACCATGTACTCAGATCAGGAGCAAGTGGATATGCACTTTATGTATGGTTTGGCAGACGGCAATGCTCTGGAGGCTCGTTGTTTGTACCATGAAAGGTTCCCAGAACGAAGATGTCCAGACAGGAAAACGTTTGAAAGTATCTATCACCGCCTTTGTGAACATGGGACCTTTACACCTCGTGCTGCCGACAGAGGACGACCAAGATCTACGACTCCTGAAGTAGAGGGGTTGACCAACTGCCTGGCTTCCACGCTCACTGATTTAAACCCACTAGATTTCTTCTTGTGGGGCCATTTAAAGTCATTGGTGTATTTGACTCCAGTAGCTGATGTGGAAAATCTCCACAATCGAATTGTGGTAGGTTGTGACACAATACGAAACATGCCAGGAATTTGGCATAGTCTTCGCGAGTCCATGAGACGTAGATGTGAGGCCTGTATTCAGGCAGAAGGTGGACATTTTGAACAATTACTATAAGTTGATATGAACAGATAAGTGTCAAAGAACGACCTTCAAAACTTGAAAACCAAGCATTTCCGGAACTATGTTGATATAAAATATTTTTATTGTCTACATATGAGGAACTCATTCCTGAAGTTATGCCGTGCATTTTTGAGACACCCTGTATATATATATATATATATATATATATATATATATATACAATAGACTTGATTTTCTGAGATAGATGGTAAAAAACAAACCCCGGATAATCGATTTCCCAGTTAATCCAAAAATACAAAAGTCCCCGACATACGTTCCAGGACTTCTTACTTCGCCGAGTTTTACGTAACTCGGGAATGACTAATAACATATTGTTACTATATTATTATTATTGACAATATCTGAATTCCGCGCAATACTTGTTAATGTTTGGCCATTTTAATACATCCTTATTATAATGATTCCTTAGAGATTTAACAGATGCACCGTTTTCAAACTTTTGAATAATTTCAAGTTTTTGTTTAACTGAAAACGCAACTCTTGTGTTTACCCATCATTTTCGTGTTTTCTAAACAAAAACAAAAAATAATAAATTCCAACATCCCTGACATAAATAACGAAACAAAATTTGTCCTTTTGCACTGCAAAGGAACACAACAATCAACACGATGCACTAAAACAAACTAAACATTTGGTGTCAGGGTTTTTTTTTTTTTTTTTTGAGCGGCGGATGTGAAGACAGCGGGGTACACTAATCTCCCAATGACGACTTACAATATCGCTTGTATTATAAGTCTGTTTATACCTATTCCAGTTATCACTTGAATTTTTTTGATTTCTGATTTTTTTATTTATTTATTTTTTTTATTTGGAGTTTTGAAGTGTCCCGGTTAATCGAGAGTCTGCTGTGTATAACTTTATTGATATATATATATATATCTGTACCAATTTCTATTGAATTAAGGTTAACCTATTGTTATCCTTTTGGGCCACTGACTCTGCATATAGGTGTCCAGGGATCTTTAGTTAACTAGACTAAAGTGAAACAAACTGACAGACAAATATATTTCAAACTTGTTTAATATAAAAATTTCAAGCATGAGGTTATACCTTATTGTTACAGATAATAAGATTTAATTTTTCCTTCTTCTTTTTACTAATAACTTTACAAGCAAGTTGTTTATGACATATAACCCCCCCCCCTTTTTTTTGTATACACAATTACTACGCTTTACAATAAATCCAGTTCTCAGCAAGGGGTCCTTGCTACTTCATTAGACATTTCTCTTCTAGAAATCAGGTAAAATTTTCTCTTTTATTACATTTGTTAATTGAGTCTTTTCTTAGCAGGAACACAGAGTGCCTTTTTCTTTAGTTCTTAAATTAAAAGTTTAATTCCTCTACTCAGGACAAAATTTTTTACTAGACATAGTATGAATAATATGTACTTAGTTCTTTTTCCCATCGCCAGGTTGGGCCAGTTCCGTTAACAAAGGACGGTTTTTCCATTTTGGGCTTGAATTTTCTTATGCCTTCCTTTTAGGACTTCAGACCGGACTCTGTGCTAACGGACCTTCTGCTTTCATAACCCTTCACCTATCCTTGACTATGGCTAGTTGAACGTCACCCAAAACCATTTTAGCCTACCCTGTTCATACTCAGATAATTTTCACTGATCCAAAACCCTTTCCAGCATACTCCTCGGTACATAACTACTACACAGCCTCTAGACACCACCAAGGCTTTACCCGAAAGACCCAAATTATCCCACCAATCAAACAGGTCACAAATTTTGCAGCAATCAGCCTCATATTTAAATCTGCAGTTTAAAGGCTTTTGTGTTAGAAATGATCTCACAAAGCTTGTTCATTTACCGGCCAGAATACCAGACAATCTTAAACACACACCCAACACTCTGGATCTTTTTCTCACCATAAACCCTTTCAAAGTACAATCAAAACAATCCTATAAGAATCTCATATCAAAACTTGATGAGAGTCTCTTCTTTAATGGAACCTCCTCTCTCTCATGGTCATTCTCAGCATCTCGTCATTTGGCATTACAAGAATGTGAAGTGGGACAACCTACACGATTTCTAGTTTTCTTTTGTTGGTTAGAATCCTGTTTTAAATATTTTGATCCCAATGTTTGCTCAAATTGTGTTGCTGAAACTATTCTTGTAGGGAAGAAATCCTTTATCCACATTCTGCCCAAAAATTTTGTCCTTTATCTAAACCTTGGTTTCCCAATAAATATGCTAAGGCTATTCAAGATAAGAAAGTAGCATATCACAATTGGCTTGTATCCAAATCTGCAGCTTCATTTTCTGCCCACACAAAATTTAGCTCAACAAAAATCATAAAACAGTTAATTGATCCAAACTATTTTGAACGGACAGAGTAGAAAACTTGCATCTTGTCCATATGGTAGTACAGCATTTTAATATTTTTTCCACTGGCATTTTAACTTCTGCTTGGAAATTTACTCATATCCAACCAGTTCCTAAAATGATTGACAAATCCCTCCTATCCAATTTTCATCCCACATTACTCTTTCCAGAGAAATGGAGAAATTTATAAACTGCTAACTCCTAAGTTATCTTGAATCCATCCACCTAATCAATAATCATCAATATATATTCTGTCAGTGTTGATACACTGGTGATAAAATGGCTTATGATACTTATCTTTGGATGAAAAAATTTTGTGAAACGCAAGCAGTTGCCATTGAAATTTTTAGGACTTTTGATCGTGTTTAGCATAAAGGACTTCTGAATAAGCTTCCATTTTATGGCTTGCCGAATGTTTTTTTTTACCAATTTGGTATTCAGTTTTCTCTTGGAATAATCACTGTAAGTGATGATAGATGCCAATCTGACAAAGCATTGCATAAAATAAAAAAACGTCATTAGACACAGGCTTGGTGCCCAAAAAATTAGGGCAGTGACCTGCCTTACTCCAAAAAAGCTTTAAAGAATTCTTTATTGACTATACTCTGCCAATTAAAACTTAAATAATGATGCAGCTTGGAGAGGGGGATGGAATACTATTTTTAAGGAATATTAAAATTCACTTTATTTTCCATATCCACATAAATTTTTCTGTACTTTGATTACTTTCACTAAATCACTAAAAAAAAAAAAAAAAAAAAAAAAAATGGTCACGCTACAATCCAACAGGTGCATGAAATTAATCGCTTCCATTTCCTAGTTCTATTTATTTAAATATTAAAATATTTACATAAATAGTATATCTGGAGATGCGGTAAAGGTAAACCTGTGGCATAGTGTAACCACCAAAAATGAAAAAAGTTGCCCTACATTTGACACATGTTCTCACACAGTTATGCTGTGAAAACAGGTCTAGAAAATAGTATATACTGTATTTAGGAAAGTGAAGAATATTTCACTCATTAACCTTAAATCAAAAATTTCTGCACAAAGATTGTTTTCAGTACACCTGTTGAGTGCAGTGTGACCAGGCTAAGGGCCCACAGAAACTGTTAACTGGGGAGAAGAGGATTCAGTCACAAGGTGCCAATGTTTTAATGACCACTTAAAGAAAAATAAATTGTTTAAATAAACATTTTTAATAAACACGACTGATTAATGCAGAAAACTATATGAAATACAGTATTCAGAGTAACTATGCAGAAAATTTTGAAATCAAGAAAAAAAATGTGTTTAATAACTTTTTACTAGAACAGAAATCCAAGGCTTTAGAACAAATATAGAAACACTAGCCACACAATAATTCAAGCGACTGCACTGTTATGCTATCAAGCAGATACAGGGAATAATATCACAGAAATTCACTGCATAATTACTTTTGGGACATGCTGTAAGTTTAAGAAGTGTTACAAAAAATAGTAATAATGGCAAAATGATGCAAACAAAATGATGCAAAAAATGAGGCCTTTTTTTTTTTTTTTTTTTTTTTTTTATGAAACCCCAAACATGAAATAGTAATTAGAACTAATAATACTTAGTAACATGCATGGGTTGAAAGTTGAGAAGATGTTTGAATTTGAAAGTGTCTGCAATTCTGCCCAGACACGATAGGAGGGAGTATATGATGAGAGCCTTGTCGATCAATTCGGCCCTGGAGGGATTGTGCAAGGCTCAAAGGGTAGAATTTTTTTCAGCCTGGACTGTACTTGTTAACAGGAGAGATTGCTTCTACAGGGATGGGATACACTTAAATAGAAAGGGTGCAAGAATTTTTGCTGATGCTGTCGAGGCAGATTAGGTGGGTCGGAAAACTGCTAGTTGGGGGGGATACAAGGACTAATAGATTAACAGTAGCCACTGGCAGAGGTGGAAGTGATTCTTGCACTGCTTCTATTGAAATGAGCAGAAGCCTGAAAAACAAGATGCAGGATATTTCAGAGACTGCTGGGAGTCATTGCGGTACAAGTAAACACATGGGTTGTGTTAGGGTAGCCAAGAATAAAAACAGGTGCATGTATACCTGCATGTACACCAATGCTAGGAGTTTGGTAAATAAATTTGATGAATTTGAAGTATTGCTCAAAACATCAAAGGCAGATATTGTTGAGATATCAGAGATGTGGTGTCACACAGATATAAGGAATGCGGAACTGGAATTTGGGGAATACAATGTGTATAGAAAGGATAGACAGGACAGGAGGGGAGGAGGGGTTATGCTATTAGTTAAGAAACACAAAGTCCAAGGAAGTGAAGCCAGTCGACATCGATGGACAGGGCAGTGTCGAGTCAGTTTGGTGTGACATAAGCATAGGGAAATCAAAATTGAGAGTAGGAGTGTGCTATAGGCCTAATGACTCTGATGAGTATAATAAGATATTGTACAGGGAAATAGAGTGGGCCAGTAAATCAGAGAGTCTTATAATGGGGGATTTTAATTTCCCAGATATTGACTGGAATTTGTGGGTTGGTCACTTGCACACTAGCAAGGCTTTTGTGGATTTATTGGATGATTGTTTTCTACATCAGCATGTTTATGAGGCAACAAGAGGGAGCAATACTCTTGATCTGATTATCAGTAGTGATTCTTCATGCATTAAGAATCTGCAGATAAATGAACCACTAGGTGGCAGTGATCACAGTGTGTTGAAGTGGGATTTACTCAAGGAGGTAACTACCATCAGAGGTAAAGGGAAGGGTTTTTGTTTTCGTAAAGGCGACTATGATGGTCAAGACAGTATTTAAATTCTATACAGTGGGACCAACTGATGATGTTACCAACAGCAAACTCAAAATGGGAAGCATTCAAGGAACTAATCTTGGAGACTACCAGGCTTTACATACCAACTAAGAAATATTGTTCAAGGTTTAGGCCTAAATGGTTGTCAGATGAACTAATGAGACGTGGCAGAGAAGAAAAATGCATGGGATACATACAAATTAATGGGTGACATGGAAGCCTATGATAGATATAAGTTGGTCTGTAAAAAAGTCACAAAGGAGATTAGACAGGCAAAGGCAGACTACGAAAAATCCTTGGCAAAGGATGCAAAGAAAAACAGAAAAGAGTTCTTTACCTATTTAAACTCAAGAAGGAAAGGGATGAATCAGATTGGTCCACTGGATATTGATGGTTCAACAGTTGAGGATCCTGCTCAGGTGGCTAACAATCTAAACGAGTATTTTGCACCTACATTCACACATGAGGAGTTATTCAGGAAGGAGAATGATGTAGGTAAAGTAAACATTGGCAGCGAGCTGGATGATTTTGTAATAACTGAGAGGAAAGTGGAGGAGAGATTGTTGAGGATAAACATAAAAACGGCACCTGGGGTGGATGGGATCTATCCAGTTATATTAAAGGAGGCAGCAAAGGAAGTAAGCAAACCCCTAGCCATAATTATGAGAGCTTCTTTGGACTCATGGGAAGTACCCATAGACTGGAGATGTGCAAATGTAACCCCAATTCACAAAGGAGGATCAAAGGCTGACACAAGTAATTATAGACCTGTTAGTTTAACTTCTGTTCCAGGTAAATTAATGGAGGCACTGGTTAAAGAAGCACTGCAGGATCATCTAGACAAGAATTCAGTTATAGCTCAGACACAGCATGGTTTTGTTAAGGGCGGGTCTTGCCTGACCAATTTGATTGGATACTATGATGTAGTCACAAAAGAACTGGATGCAGGGAATAACTTTGATATTATATATTTGGATCTTAGAAAGGCTTTTGATACTGTTGCACATGGAAGACTGCTGCACAAATTGGAGCAGTGTGGCACTGGAGGCAAATTGCTGCTATGGATAAGGGGATGATTGAGTGGCAGAAGACAGAGCGTGGTAATCAATGGACACTGCTCAACGTGGACTAATGTTATTAGTGGAGTTCCTCAGGGTTCAGTGTTGGGTCCGTTGTTGTTTTCGGTGTTTATGAATGATATTGATGATGGATATCAAGTTTAATGTCCAAGTTTGCAGATGATACAAAGGTTTGCAGGGTTGTTAAGGACACCACTGACGCTATGCTGCTGCAACAGGATCTGGAAAGGTTGAACAGATGGGCTGAGAGGTGGCAAATGAAGTTTAACATTGACAAATGAAAATTACTGCATATGGGAAACAGTAACCCCAAAGCAACGTATCAACTCTGCAGTACTACACTGAAGTGATGGAGAATGAAAAGGACCTGGGGGTAATTGTGCAGGCAGATATGAAGTTCTCTGAGCAGTGCAGACGAGCTGCAAAAGTAGCTCATGGTGTCTTGTCAATGATATACAGGAATTTTTCTAGCAGGGATAAGGAGGTGATTATTCCCTTGTATAAGGCAATGGTTAGGCCACATCTTGAGTACTGTATACAGGTCTGGAGGCCTCATTTCAAGAAGGATGTAGAACTGCTGGAACGGGTACAGAGAAGGGCAACAAGATTAGTGAATGGAACAAAGGGTTGCTCTTACAAAGAAAGGCTTAAGTTTTGCAAATTACAGAGTCTGGAGACTAGGCACCGGCGAGGTGATCTGATAGAGGTGTATAAGGCTTTGAATGGTTTGAGCATGCTCAATGCCAATGGGGTTCTTCATCTTGCTCAGAATAATCAGCTCAGAGGGCATAAATTCAAATTGAGGAAGGACGGATGTCGGATAGATGTGCGGAAATTTGCCTTTGGCCAGCGGGTGGTTGGTTGGTGGAACCGACTTCCATCACTTGTTGTTGAAGTTGATAGCCTAAACAAATTTAAGGCTCAACTTGACAGGTATTTCGAGCGAACGGAGGGGTGAAATGGGAGTGGTGTGTTTTTTTTTTTTTTTTGGCTGATGCTGAATAAGCTTGCTTTCTTGCATCATATGCCTCTACTAATGCTAATGCTAAAGACTAAAGAAAATACTTGCTGACATTAGACTTGAATTCCTGTATATTGTAATTTTCAGGAATTACAAGTGAAGGGAAGTTTTTCCTAGAAATGGAATAAGTTTAAGAAATAAATGAGGAAGAAAAGTTGGTTCTGTGAGTTTGAAGTTGGAGAGAAAAAGGATGTTCACTGGTTGTGGCATATTATCAGACTGGTTTCGAAGAGGGTGAGGAGAGGAATTATAGAAGCCAATTCAGAAGGACACGACCCATGTATCTACAGAAAAGGTGTGCAGTGAAAACAGAACATCTATGAGACATAGTGAAGATATTCTGTAAGACATGTGGCAATAATTAACATAACCACACTCTTTTAAATGGGGTCTAGAAGCCTTAGACAGCTTATGGAAACACAGCCCAGATGTGGAAACAATATTCCATGGTAGGGCCAATTTCAGATCTGTACATAGTGAGTAAAATTGGAGCAGTGTTGCATTAAGGACAAGTTACTGCTAGGGACATAGGGTTGGTAGAGTGGGAGAAGACAGAGAGTAGTAATTAATGGACACTGCTTGTATTGGACTAATCTTATCAGAGGAGTCCCTCAGGGTTTGGTGCTGGGGCTATTGTTGTTTTCTGAATTTATTAATGATATTGATGAAGGTATATCAAGGCTAGCAGGGTGATTAATGAGAGTAAGGACTATATGCTACTGCAACAAGATCTAGAAAAATTGGGCAGCTGGACCAAGAAATGGCAATTCAGGTTTAGCAATAACAAATGCAAAGTACAGCATATGGGTAGCAATGACCTCAGATTAATATACCAACTGTGTGTGTTACTACACTCATGGTAGTAGAAAATGAAAGAGACCAGGGATAATTGTACAGTCAGATATGAAGTGCCTAGCATTGCAGACAAAATTCCAGGACAGCACATTAATAATTAGGGCAACTGAGATGAGCAATGGTTGAATCAACCAATAACTGGTATTGTCGGAAAAGGTAAGTTCGGCTTGCAGACAGACTGTAAGTGAACATGGACATCACTAAGATTGAAACAGACCACATATATTTGTGAAATGAACGAAATGTTTAAGAGGTTCAGATCTTTTTGCAGATAAATTTGTTCTATTAGTTTGGCTATTCATGATATATTCAACAGTAAAGAAAAAGCAGCGTATGTACTCTGTATGCACGAAAGATGTTTTATTTTATGTGAAAGCATCTATGGCAGAACTAGAGTAAAACCATTTAAATTTTTGAACAGTTTGATCAAAACTTACTTATGCTACTTAGAAGGTTGATGTTGATCAAATTCTTGAGAAGCAAATTTTATTAAAGTCTGCATTTTATTCTTGCATAATATTACTACCTGATGCTTACTCTACCAAATCAACGTTAGTGACTGAGTTGGCATCATTAGCACCATTTAGGAAGTAACGTCATTTGCGTCATTTAAAATCTAACAGCCACCTAATAGGAAGTGATGTCAATTGTGTCATTTCCATAAAAAAAGTCTGTTAACAATCAATTGCATCATTTCCATTATCATAAGAAAATTTCGTTATCAATCAATTTTACTCTAGTGCCGCCATAGATGTCTTCACATCAAAAGTGGGGGGAGGACAAGTATGAAGTAATGAAATTTTTGGATACAGCATACACACAGCAAGAATATACTCAGATCCTTCACATTATTTATTATTTATTATTAGCCATATGGTCTAAGGAAGCCAGAGGCTTATATTGCAGAGCCAAATAAAATTCCCGAGTTACCCTGAGAGAGAGAGAGAGAGAGAGAGAGAAGTAGAAAGGAATCACCAAGAAAGAGAAGAATGATGATATAGCATGACCTTGACAATTCTCCCCACATAAACACTAACTGGACTCCTCCAGTCACTATCTGGCAGAGTAGAGGCAACAGGATTAATAACTAGCTGATCTGGATGGCTCCTAGAGAGTCACCAATAAGTTTGGTCCAGTGGACTACCTAGCAGCCAGACTGCAAACACCATTTCAGCGCTGTATCGTTGAAATGTAAGAAATATTTAGTCTTGTCGTGATGCCCATCATAACCTCAAAAGACATCAATCATAGTGCACGATGAAAGAGATGAGGGGGATGCCAGAGCTTTGTTCTGGAGTCTAAGTGTGGGTTTCATCATTTCAAAGCACCAATTAGCAAAGTGGTAGTATTTCACCAGTTGAGTCATTTACCACCTAATACTGCCTGTTAATGCAGAGGGGCAGCATTCCTCTGTGGTCTGGATGCCACACCCTGATTACTGCTTATGTTGGTTCACACCTGGGCAGTCACCTCCAGTATACCAGGTGGCATAGTTCAGGACTTGCACATGGGATTATACCCAGGTGGAACTGTTACTAACAGTTCCACCATCATAAGGTGCTGTAGAGGATCTAGTTTTTGCGTTTTTGCAGTATGACCAGAATTTGCTCAAATTTTCGACTCAAGATTTGACTAGAGTCGAAGATTTAATCTGAATATCAGTTCCATCAGTGTTGTAGACTTTGGTAGCAGGCCTCAAGGACATTTCACAACATCAGCTAAGAAAAAGAAAAAAAAATTATGTGCTTTTTTTTTATCCATGCCTTCTAATAATTTGAGATTAGAAGTCAGGGTAAGCCCCAAGAGAGATATATCACTTTGCTTAGGACTCAGAGTGTCACCAAAGATAAGCATAGCAGCAGAAGAATCCTTTTTGCAAGATATAAGACAAGAATGAGTTTTAGAAGGGTTGAAATCGACTAAGTTGTCTTTACCCCACTGGAGAATTACCCAAAGATCAGCATTTAAGGAATCAGTAGCACATTTTCGAGAAGTTGAAGCTGATTGAGCAGGGCAAGGTTTCTCAAAATGGAAAGTGGAATGCAATGTGCTATCATCGGCAAAACTATGGATAGGACTTCCAGTCAGTGGAAGAAGGTCATTAATATACAAGAGGAAAAGAGTGGGGGAAAGAACTGAACCTTGGGGGACACTGGCATTAGCGGAGAAGTTAGAAGACAGAGAGTCATCTACCATCAACCTCAGTGAGCGATCAGAGAGAAAACTGGATAACCAATTACAAAAAACAGTTGGCAAACCATAAGATTGAAGCTTCTTTAGAAAACCTTTATGCCAAACATGATCGAAAGCCTTTGAGATGTCAAGAGCAACTACTTGTGTTTCACCGAACCTTTCCATTGAATTAGTCCATAAATGGGTAACATAAGCCAGAATATCACCAGTGTATCGACACTAACTGAATCCATACTGGTGATCATTGATCAGACGGAAGGTTTCTAGGTAGTTTAAGAGTTGGCAGTTAACTGATTTCTCCATTGCTTTAGAAAGAGTAGAAGTAATTGCAATGAGACGATAATTGGATGGGAGGGATTTGTCACCCTTTTTAAGAACTGGCTGGATATGAGCAAATTTCCAAGCAGAAGGAAAAACACCTTTGGAATAAGAAAGTGAAAAAAGGCGACAAAGAATAGGAGTAAGTTCAGGAGCACAGGTTTTGAGAACAAGTGGAGAAATACCATCGGGACCTGGAGCTTTCTTAGCACCTAGATTCGTCAAAATCCTACTGACATCCTTTTGACGGAAGACCACAGGAGGCAATGAATGGAGTGTGTTGAGAATGGTGGGAGGCGTTTTACCAAGATCATTAATACATGAGTTGGAAGAAAAATGGGATGCTAGCAGGTCAGCTTTATCCTTGTCTGAAGTGACAACAGAACCATCTGGTTTGGACAGAGGTCGGAGCAGAGATAGGCAAAAGTTGCGGCCAATAGCTTTGGCAAGAGACCAGAATGCTCGGCTACCATTAGGGCAAGAAGCAAGTTTTCTACTCTTAGCCTGTTCAAACTCTAGTTTGGACTGATTAATAACTGTTTTACAATTGTTGCAAGCTTTGGTGTAGGCAGAAAATGAAACTGAAGAAATAGAAACAAGCCAATTACGATATGCAACGTTCTTCTCTTGAACAGCCTTAGCACATTTATTGAAAAACCAAAGTTTAGATAAAGGATGTGATTTTAAAGTGGAGTGTGGGATTGTGGGATAAAGGATTCCATTCCTGCAAGCATTTCACTGACATGATCTGAGCAAATGCTGACATCAGAAATTTTGAAACAGTAATCCGACCAAGGAAAAGAAGAAAAGAAATCTCGCAGGTCATCCCATTTTGCATTCTTGTAATGCCAAACAACACGAGGTTAGAATAGCCATGAGATAAAGGCTCCATTGGAGGAGTCAATCACAAAGTTGTGATCTGAAGTGCCTAAAGGACCTCTCATTTCGACAGTGTACTTAGAAGGGTTGTTTGTGAAAAAAGATCAAGCGTGCTGGCTGTATGATTAGGATTGTCCGGTATTCTTGTAGGCAGTGCTTTTTTTGTAAAAAAAAAAAGGTGCCAGTACTCATTCTTTGCTATCAAGAAAAAATCCGTGCCGACACGGGTGACATGGCTGGCATGCAGTGGGTTTCAGCCATGCCAGCTGCTTCTGTCTGTTAAGGAGATCACGTGACGCTGGGCGGAGTCAGCACCTGTCAATCATGGCCGTATCGCTAGCTGTCGGAACACTGTACCCGATACTGAATCTCGACCATTAATTTTATTAACACACAGTTCATTAAGCATAAATTTATTATACAAGTATATAAAAAATAAGTCTAAGGTGAGTCTTATTTAATAAATAAAAAATAATAAGTAAAATATAAAAATAAGTAAAAATAATTTCATAATGAAGTTTTGGTCGAGGAGATTCAGAAACGGGTACCCCTTCCAGACTGCTAGCGACACAGCCGCGATTGACGGGTGCTGACTCCGCCTGTTCTCACATGATCTCCTTAATAGACGGAAACAGTTGGCATGGTTGACACGCACTGCGTGCCAGCCATGTCACACACTGCTAAAAAAGGTGCCAGTACGCCGTACCATTGCGTACCGTCACAAAAAAAGCCCTGCTTGTAGGTAAATGAACAATCTGTGCAAGGTCATTAGTAATTGCAAAAGCCTTGACATCTCGCCCAGCTGGGTCGGTGTGACTAGAAAACGGAAGCCAGCTGGAGCTGTGAACATTAAAATCGCCAAGGAAAATTATCTCACTGTTAGGAAAGTTGGACTGGAGAAAGTCAAGTTGCAAAGAGAGGAATTCAAAGAGCTCCAACTGATTAGTGGAGTTGGGAGAACGGTAAAGACAACAGATGAATTTGACGCAATGAGGTAGAGAGATTTTAAGCCAGAGGAGATTCCAAATTACCAAGTCTCTGACAGGGAATATCTGAACGGACATATGCACAAGTACCACCTTTGAGGCGAAAGTAATCATGCAACGAATAATTTGGGCATCTGAGATGAGCAGTAGTTGAATCAAACGATAACTGAGATTCTGTCAGAAAAAGTACATGGGGTTTGGCAGACTGCAAGTGGAAATGGACATCGTTGAGATTAGAATCGAAACCATGTATATTTGTGAAATGAATTATGATGCGTTTGGGAGATTTAGATCTTTTCGCAGATAAGCTTGCTCTATTAGTTTGACAATTCATGGTGTATTCAATAGTAAGAAAAAGTGAGTGGGACATGCTGTATGAAGTAATAAAATTTTTGGATATGGCGTACACATGATAAGAATATACCCAGATCCTTTACATAACGTGGCCTCGACAATGCCCCCCATGTACACACTACTTGGACTCCCTCCAGTCATTGTCTGGAAGAGTAGAGGTAGCAAGATTATACTCTAGCTGATCCGGAAGCCTCCTAGAGAGTTACCAATAGGCTCAGTCCGGTGTACTAACTAGCGGTCGGCCTGCAAACACCGTTTTAGAGCTGTTCCCTCGAAATGTAAGGAATATTGGATCTCGTCACGATGTTCATCATAACCTCAGAAGTCATCAATCATACTACATGATGGAAGAGATGGGGAAGGGTTGACCGGAACTTAGTTCTAGAGACTAAACATGGGTTCCACCATTTCAATCCTCCAATAAGCAAAGTGGTGGTATTGCACCGGTTGATGAGAGTCATCTACCACCTAGTACTACCTGCTAACATAGAGGGGTGGCATTCCTTCATATTGCATGGGCACCACACCTCGACCCCTGCTTACATTGGTTCACACCTGGGTGGTCACCCACCATGTACTTGTACATGGAGGTTATACCCAGGGTTACTAACAGTCCCACCATCGTGAAGGTGCAAGCAGAGCATTTGGCTGTCACAGACCGTCCGAACTTCGACGAAATTGGGTCCACTTGGCTTGAGTGTTACCCGAATATCAGTTCCAACAGCGTTTTAGACTCCCAGGTAGCAAGTACAGCTTGTCTGGCATATCTGAGAGAATGACTGTAACAACCTCAAGGACCTTGAGGTTGTCACAAACATTCTCTGAAGATATACTTCACAGACATTCTCTGAAGTCAATAACCTTGAAGGTGCATAGTTTTCAAAATACTAATAACAAATATGTTTAGAAATATTCTTAAAGATTAATCTGCATATCTAAATCCCCCTCCCCCCATACTTATCCTTCAACCCATGCATGGTACTAAGTACTATAGGTTTTGATACCTTTCGTGTTTGGGGTTTTTCATTAAAAAAAAAAAAAAAAAAAAAAAAAATTTCATACAGAATATTGCAGAATAAACAGGCTTTTAGATAATAATATAGTCATTGTTTTATTTTATAATTTAATTACAGTTGAACTTCTCAAATCTGGCAAATCTTTATCCTGCACCACCCACTTTCCAGCTATGTTTAGTAAAATTAGAAAACCCCAGAAACTATCAAAAAATTTTGTTCTCAGATTGGCCATTTTTCACAGCACCATCTTAGAAATGATTTTGCAAGATCAAGAATGCCCTTTGACTGCTCTCCAACTATATTGAGAAATTTGTTTTAAGTCATGGAATTTAATTCCTATTCATAAAACAAGATTAGTGACTCATTGATAATAAATGATAAATTACTCTTTTTTTTTTTTTTTTTAGTTTCAAAATTCATACCAAAAGCATTATTCACTAAACACATTCACTATTTAGTGAATGTTTTAGAACTTTTAGCCTCCTTTGTAAATAACATCAACAAGCAGCCTTCATCCATTGTATCTGTAACAGATTTCATAAAAGAAAATTAACAGCCCAGAGAAACTGTGGTGTATCAAAACACATATACACAATACCAGATTTAGGTAGTTTGGGGGCTTTGGTGCATATAAACAATAAAAGCTAAAAAAAATTTTAATCCTTACAATAATTAAGTTGGTTCACCACACAATTCCCAAGCTTGGCAGCTCCTTGTAAATCCAGTCACGAATACACAGGTCCATATATATTGCAGAAAAGGCCATGTTGTTCAAGTAATCTACAATGGGATTTTGGTGAATTGATTGTGTGAAGCATTTTCCTTTTCCAAAATGTACCATACAAAGTTGGTTTATTTTGGAAAGGGAAATAATTTTATTTTTTCCGTACTATATTCATTTTACTAATGTAATATTTACTTTATTTTTCCATATATTGTTCTCCCTCTGAAGAAGAAGGATGCTGCACTTGTACATGTACAAAAAGCTGCAGTCTAGAAATTCAATATTTTTTTATTTTTTGTAGTTTTTTATGATAAATAATACAACTACTGGAAATCTGGAAGTCCTAAGATCCAGCAAGCATCAGGTTCCAAGGATGTCAGATTTCAGAGGTTCAACTGTAAAAGGGGCAAGCAAGTGCAAGTGTCTTGTTAAGATTTCAATTTGCCTCTTACTCACTGGAGCAACTGGGAGCAAATCTTACCATCAGGAACAAACATTTTAAATCAATTAGACGACTACTACAGCATTTTATGGAAAGCATTAGGATGCAAGGACATTGTGATCTTAATCATTACCTGAGATCCTGAAGTACCTCAGATTGACAGTGCAGGAATCCGTAGCAGGGAACAATCATATAGTGCTAAGGTCACTGGATGACAAGTGGGTTTTCAATTGTTAAAGGTAATGGAAAAGGTTTAAATTTTAATTTCAGGAAAGGAAACTACAGCAAAATAAAATCAAATTATTATTTTAATGACCATCCTGCAGCTTGTTGCTCATATCCAAATCACGTATTTATCTGTAAAAGTGCATTCACAGGCAGATTTGCATGGTGCATAGACTGAAAAACCTGGAAAAACACACAGGGAAACCTTGCTCCCTCCTCCTGAGATTGGTAAACTACAGCATCAACTAAAGAGAGGTTTAGAAATTCCTCCAGTCATCGACAGTAATCAAACCCAGGCTTCTCTAAATGAGTTGCTGAAAACAACGTATTGTGATGGCTAAGCTCCCAAAGAAGTTAGGGGACTATGACAGTCTGAGATGCTGTTGTTGTTTGGTTTTTAGGAGCATTAGCAACTAAGGCCATATTGCTCCGGGGATATGTGGTGGTCATTCCCTGACCTTTCTGTACCCTCCGTATTTGGTGGTCACGGGCTCGAACCCAGTCTTAATCAAGAAGCGTGTGCACCGTTACTCCTGCCCACATGGCTATGGAGGCGCCAAGTCTGAGATGCTACATGGCCTCTACTGAGTGTGGTTGTCTGGGGACTTGCAAAAAAAAAAAAAAAAAAAAAAAAAATACATTTTCATGGGGGGAGGGTTTAGAGTATTTTTGTTTTATACTATTTCTGTTTTCTAATATTTCTTTGAGGGTAACTAATTAATGTTTTCTATACAAGGCTGCAGAATTAATTCTGCATTTCATGTTCTGAAAATTCCAAGATGGTATGCTTGAATATTGTCATAAATCTTAAGCTCTAAGTAATTAAGAGTCAGTAATATGCATTTGTCCTATTCACAATCTGGATAGGCCTTCTTCCTCCTCCCATTGAGATTGTCTCATGATTAAATGACACAGTTCAATTACTTGTTTCCCCTTGATACAGTTTATGTAGAACTTGTTTGTTTCAGAATGTTTGACACTATCTCAAGCAGCTGCATCATAGTGCCAATCAATAATTAGTATATGGGATTAAGAAATTGTTACTTATAGCTATTACTGTTCCATATGCTCATTCACTACCTTTAATTGCTAGATGGCCAGGTATACAACAGAATCATGTCTCTGCAATTCCTTTAAAAAATTCTACTATTTTACATGCAATTTTGCAGATTTTTAGTATAGATATGGTCTTTACCTATTTTTGTCACTTGTAGTCTGAAGCATTGTATACTGCATTCTTGTAAAAATTGCTGAATCTAGATGTTATTCAGGTAAATTACTGCTGCTGCTCCTACCAGTGTCTTCGATTTTGAGCCAAATATGTGAATTTGCCACGATCCCTTTGGAACCTTGCCTGAATACATAGATGCTCTCACAATTATGGCTAAAGGTTCACTTGCCTATTTTTGCTGCTGCTCTGATGTTGTTGTTGTTATTTGGTTTTTAGGAGCATTAGCAACTAAGGCCATATTGCTCCGGGATATGCGGTGGTCATTCCCTGAATGACCTTTCCGCATCCTCCGTATTTGGTGGTGACGGGCTCGAACCCCGGTCTAATCAAGAAGCGTGTGCTACGCACTGCTGCTCCTTCCCACCTGGCTACGGAGGCGCCGCTGCTGCTGCTGCTCTGAATGTAACTGAGTAGTTGTCATCTGACCTATGTGAATTACGTAAGTTTAGCTTCAACAATTTCTCTTCCACTTTCTTCTCAATTATACACGTTGAGAGACTTGTCAATCATTTTGGCCCTGGAGAGACTGTGAAATGCCAATGGGGTAGAATTTTTCTTAGCATGGTCTGTGTTGTTAACATGAGAGACTGTTTTTACAGGGATGGGATACACTTAAATTGGAGTGCAAGAATATTCACTGATGCTATCAAGGCAATCATTCATAATTCCTCAAGAAGAAATTACAAGTTCCAATTTTTGACTCCGTGATGTTGTTAACCATGTTAAGAGGGTTGGAAACTAATACCTTGCTGGTATGCACAAACTAACAGATTAACAATAGCCGCAGGCAGAGGTGGAAGTGATGCTTCTATTGGAACGTGCATCAGCCTGGAAAGGAAGCTGTCAGAGATTCGATTGGATACTACGATTGTATACTACTAAAATCTAAATAAACTATGTGAAAATTGTTCCCTACATTCAGCTCATCAGTAATTATGTCAAAATAGCTTCCTAGGTTAGTAAAACATGATTTTCCCTTAACAAAATCATGAGTTTTCTTCATCATTTTGGTCCTTGAGGTTGTCACAGACATTCCCTCAGATATGCCAGACAAGCTGTACTTGCTACCTGGGAGTCTAAAACGCGGATGGAACTGATATTCGGGTGACACTCAAGCCAAGTGGACCCAATTTCGGCGAAGTCCGGACGGTCCGTGACAGCCAAATCCTCTGTTTGCACCTTCACGATGGTGGGACTGTTAGTAACCCTGGGTATAACCTCCATACACAAGTACATGGTGGGTGACCACCCAGGTGTGAACCAATGTAAGCAGGGGTCAAGGTGTGGTGACCACACCACATGGAGGAACGCCGCCCCTCTATCTTACCAGGCAGTACTAGGTGGTAGATGATTCATCAACCGGTGAAATACCACCACTTTGCTTATCGGAGGCTTGAAGTGGTGGAACCCATGTTTAGTCTCTAGAGCTAAGTTCCGGTCAACCCTTCCCTATCTCTTCCATCATGCAGTATGATTGATGACTTTTGAGGTTATGATGAACGTTGTGGCGAGATCCTATATTCCTTACATTTCGAGGGTACAGCTCTAAAACGGTGTTCGCAGGCCGGCCGCTAGTTAGTACACCGGACCGGACAGAACCTATTAGTAACTCTCTAGGAGGCTTCCAGATCAACTAGTGTATAATCTTGCTACCTCTACTCTGCCAGATAGTGAATGGAGGGAGTCCAAGTAGTGTGTATGCAGGGAGCATTGTCAAGGCCACGTTATGTCGAGGATCTGGGTATATTCTTACCACGTGTACACCATATCCAAAAATTTCATTACTTCATACAGCATGTCCCACTCACTTTTTCTTACTATTGAATACACCATGAATTGTCAAACTAATATAGCAAGCTTATCTGCGAAAAGATCTAAACCTCCCAAGCACTTCCTAATTCATTTCACAAATATACGTGGTCTCAGTTCTAATCTCAATGATGTCCATTTCCACTTGCAGTCTGCCAAACCGCATGTACTTTTTCTGACAGAATCTCAGTTATCGGTTTATTCAACTACTGCTCATCTCAGATGCCCAAGTTATTTGCTTTATGATTCCTTTCGCCTCAAAGGTGGTACTTGTGCATATGTCCGTTCTGATATTCCCTGTCAGAGACTTAGCAATTTGGAATCTCCTCTCTTTGATCTTCTCTGGCTCAAAATCTCTCTACCTCATTGTGTCAAATTCATCTGTTGTCTCTACCGTTCTCCCAACTCCACTAATCACTTGGAGCTCTTTGGCTTCCTCTCTTTGCAACTTGACTTTCTCCAGTCCAACTTTCCTAACAGTGAGGTAATTTTCCTTGGTGATTTTAATATTCACAACTTTAGCTGGCTTCCGTTTTCTAGCCATACCGACCCAGCAGGTCAAGATGCTGAGGCTTTTGCAATTACTAATGACCTAGCGCAGATTGTTCATTTACCTACAAGAATACCAGACAATCCTAATCATACAGCCAATAAGATTGATCTTTTTCTCACAAACAACCCTTCTAAGTACACGGTCAAAGTGAGAGGTTCTTTAGGCACTTCAGATCACAACTTGGTGATTGTCTCTTTTCCAATGGAACCTTTATCTCATGGCTATTCCCAACCTCGTGTTGTTTGGCATTACAAGAATGCAAAATGGGATGATCTGTGAGACTTCTTTTCTTCTTTTCCTTGTCGGATTACTGTTTCAAAACTTCTGATGTCAACGTTTGCTCAGATCGTGTCAGTGAAATTATTCTTGCAGGAATGGAATCCTTTATCCCACACTCCACTTTAAAATCTCGTCCTTAAACTAAACCTTGGTTTTCCAATAAATGTGCTAAGGCTGTTCAAGAGAAGAATGTTGCATATCGTAATTGGCTTGTTTCTATTTCTTCAGTTTCATTTTCTGCCTACACCAAAGCTCGCAACAATTGTAAATCAGTTATTAATCAGTCCTAACCAGAGTTTGAACAGGCTAAGAGTAGAAAACTTGCTTCTTGCCCTAATGGTAGCCGAGATCTGGTCTCTTGCCAAAGCTATTGGACGCAACTTTTGCCCATCTCTGCTCCCACCTCTGTCCAAACCAGATGGTTCTGTTGTGCCTTCTGCCAAGGATAAAGCTGAACTTCTAGCATCCCATTTTTCTTCCAGTTCATGTATTAATGATCTTGGTAAAACGCCTCCCACCATTCCCAACGCGCTCCATTCAATGCCTCCTGTGGTCTTCCGTCAAAAGGATTTTGACGAATCTAGGTGCTAAGAAAGCTCCAGGTCCCGATGTATTTCTCCACTTGTTCTCATAACCTGTGCTCCTGAACTTACTCCTATTCTTTGTTGCCTTTTTTCACTTTCTTATTCCAAAGGTGTTTTTACTTCTGCTTGGAAATTTGCTCATATCCAGCCAGTTCCTAAAAAGGGTGACAAATCCCTAACATCTAATTATCGTCCCATTGCAATTACTTCTATTCTTTCTAAAGTAATAGAGAAATCAATTAACCACCAACTCTTAAACTACCCAGAAACCTTCCGTCTGATCAACGATCGGCAGTATGGATTCGATCAGTGTCGATTCACTGGTGATATTCTGGTATTATCCATACCCATTTATGGACTATTTCAATGGAAAGGATCGGTGAAACACAAGTAGTTGCTCTTGACATCTCAAAGGCTTTTGATCATGTTTGGCATAAAGGTCTTCTAAACAAGCTTCCATCTTATGATTTGCCAACTGTTTTTAGTAATTAGTTATCCAGTTTTCTCTCTGATCGCTCACTGAGGGTGATGGTAGATGGCTCTCTGTCTTCTAACTTCTCCACTAATGCCTGTGTCCCCCAAGGTTCAGTTCTTTACCCCACTCTTTTCCTCTTGTATATTAATGACCTTCTTCCATTGCTGGAAATCCTATCCATAGTTTTGCCGATGATAGCACACTGCATTCCACTTTCCATTTTGAGAAACCTTGTCCTGAACAATCAGCTTCAACTTCTCGAAAATCTGCTACCAATTCCTTAAATGCCAATCTTCGGGTAATTCTCCAGTGGGGCAAAGACAACTTAGTTGATTTCAACCCTTCTAAAACTCAGTCTTGTCTTATATCTTGCAAAAAGGATTCTTCTGCTGCTATGCTTATCTTTAGTGACACTCTGATTTCTAGGCAAAATGATATATCTCTTTTGGGGATTACCCTGACTTCTAATCTCTCTTGGTACAAGCACATTACAAATATTGCTTCCTCTGCATCTAAAAAACTTGGTTTTCTCTTTCGCTCTCGGCTTTACTTTTCTTCCAAACAGCTGCTCACCCTGTATAAATCACAAATCTGCCCAGCCATGGAATATTGTTCCCACATCTAGGGTGGTGCCCCCAAAACCTCTCACAGGCTTCTTGATTCCATTCAGAAGAGGGCAGTTAGGTTAATTAATGATTCATCTCTAACAGAGTCTCTCCACTCGCTTTCTCATAAACGTTCTGTTTCTGCTGCATGCCTCTTCTACAGATACTTCCATAGGCAGCATTGTTCTTCTGAATTGGTTTCTATAATTCCCGCTCTCTCTTTCAAAACAGTCTGAACACGTGCCGTCACCAGTAAACATCCATTTACTGTCCAACTTCAAACCAACAGAACCAACTTTTCATCTTCCTCATTTATTCATTCAACTGCCATTTTCTGGAACAACCTTCCTTCATACGTATTTCCTGAAAAATTACAGTCTACAGAAGTTCAAGTCCAATGTTAACAAATATCTTCTTTTGTCTTCTCAACCTTCAACCCAAACACGATACTAAGTACTATAGGTTCCAATACCTCTCATGTTTGGGGTTCACATAAAAAAAATATATATATATTATTCCATTTGTTCCCAAATGTCTCTGGATTGCCCTTTTTAATCATCTCCTCTATGACTTTCCCTACCACTGTAGTCAGACTAACTGGTTTGTAGTTACCAACTTCACTCTTATGTATTGGCAATACATTGACATTTTTCTAATGCAAAGGAGTCTCTGGGGTCCAATGATGCCCACATAATTAACCTCACTGGTTCAATACACTCTCTTGACATCTCCCTCAAAATTACTGGATATATGCCATCAACTCCAGAGCCTTACTTGCCTTTATGCTCAAAAGTTTATCTAATAAACAGTCATCAGTAATTCTAATTTCATCACTAATTTTATTAGAAAGTTTATCTAATAAATAGCCATCACTCATCAGTAAGTTCGAAAACACTAATTTCATATGGCTCAGTCACACTTCCACAACCTCTCTTCAGCATGAAGGGTCTTTTGTCAGTAAAGACCGATGTGAAGTACCTATTCAATTCATCGGCAACATCAGCTGGGTTATCTAAGACTTTCCTCACACCCAGTAACACAAGGGTACGTATGATCTGATTCATTTTTTTTTCTTCTTTGTATTCACATACTGGAAAAATTCCTTGTCCCCATTCTTTGCTCTCTTAGCAGCACTTTCTCATACTCAGTCTTCACCTCCCTAACCTTATTTGGTAATGTTACTTTTTTTTTTCTTTTTTTTTTTTTTCATTTAATGAGTAAAGTGGCCCCCCTAGCCAAAAAAATCTGGCAAATCTGCTATACATATGATAGACATAGTACAATATACAAATATTAACAATATCTTATATACATGAAAACATTTTACATCATCAATTAATTAAACTAGCACATGACAAACAAACTATATTGTTCAATAGTTATCCTGAACTCAGCTACAGCACAATGAGCTGGACAAGCAGGCTACAACAGAAACTGCTGAAGAGAGACTGTCCACAGATAAGCATTAGTTGCCTCCGTAGCCAGGTGGGCAGAGGCAGCAGTGCGTAGCACACGCTTCTTGATTAGACTGGAGTTCGAGCCAGTGACCACCAAATACTGAGGATGCAGAAAGGTCAGGGAATGACCACAGCATATCCCCAGAGCAATATGGCCTTAATTGCTAATGCTCCTAAAAACCAAATAACAACAACATAAGCATTACATCCTAGATACTAATCATCGCATTGCTATAACGCATTGCAAGAGCCCGCAGTAATCGCCAAAAAGATAAACAGTTCAAGGAACAGCAATTCACCAGGAATCAGAGAGCTCAACAGACTTTACCCATATCAACCAGCAAAACCGAGCCGGAAGATGTTATTGCAGGATCAAACCCAAGAAAAACAACAACTAAGGCTTCCTTAGTTGTTATTTAACTACTTTCCCATGTAAATAAAAGGGTACAGTCCACCAATTCATCCATTATGTAATCCAATCTACAGTATTCCAATTGCAAAAAAAATTCCCCTGTACTGAAATTAAAACTTGTGCCTTTAACTACTGCAACATCTTTCTTCTTCTTTGAAATTTTATCGTATTTTTGATTGATTAGTTAGCGTATTAATTTGTGTTTTACAAATAGATTAAATAGGCTTAGTGGCATTCGTTAGCTTATTTTTTAAATTTAGCTAGTGATTTTGGAAGTTACAACTCGCTACTCCTACTGCTATTGTAGCTGTGTTTTTGGCAAGAATATTGTAGCATAATCAGTAGCTCAGAAGAATAGTAAGGTTTTAACTGTAATAAATAAGTATTTTGAAGGGTTTAATCACCTCTTGGGCATATATCTGTTGTATTTTTTGATTAGTTAGCATATTAATTTGTGTTTTACAAATAGATTAAATAGGCTTGGTAGCATTAGTTAGTGTATTTTTTTATATTTAGCTAGTGACTTTGTAAGTTACAACTCGCTACTCTTACCGCTATCGTATTGGTGTTTTGGCTGGAACATCATAGCGTAATCAGTAGCGTAGAAGAATAGTAGGGTTTTAATTGCAATAAATAACTATTTTGAAGGTTTTAATCGTTTACTGGGCATATCACTTTTGTATTTAGCTAAGGATATAATTAATTTAGCATTTTGATCATTACGTTATAGCGTAACTTAATGTATATCTCGAATTTCATAATGTATTGATAATTGATAATCAAATTTGATAATTTGATAACGTAAAACTATATAGCGGAAAACGTATTACTGCATTGGCTTAGTATAATATTGTACAGTCAAGTATAGTATAATAAATTAATCAATTAAATTTATTAACCTTATTAATTTTCAGTGTTAATTAAATTGCATTTAAACAGAAATC
The DNA here is from genome assembly GCF_048544385.1 of Mastigoproctus giganteus. Classification (NCBI taxonomy): domain Eukaryota; kingdom Metazoa; phylum Arthropoda; class Arachnida; order Uropygi; family Thelyphonidae; genus Mastigoproctus; species Mastigoproctus giganteus. The sequence goes on along the minus strand of NC_143581.1, from coordinate 21,052,636 downwards.
AAGTCACAGACTAGAGCAGCAAATCAACACACACAAAGTAGCGGGAGTGCTGTGGCTTCGGGGTGAATCAAAGAGGGCGATTCTCCAACGCATCACAGTCTAAAGAAATGTGCAACTTGAAATGTTTGCAGATTTTCTTGGACAGGACATGATGTCAAGGAATGTCTTTGTGTGTGCTCGATGTAAATGAGGTGTGAAGAAGTTGGGTGCCAACTCAGTGTTGTTATGGGCCTTAATGAGGGCTTGCTCTCGAAGGACTTAAATTAGTAGATGCCCTGGAAGTACTTAAACTGGGGGACCTATCAAGTCCTCAGCTGCCCACATCAATGCCACAGCTTGCACTTGTTCATCAGACAACACAGCAGCAACCTTCAAGGCAGAATGCACTTGTCCCACAGGAGCTAGTTATTGTCGGTGACTCTATTCTCAGGGAGATGGGAAATATGTCGTGCAAAAAGGATAGGTGGAATAGGACCAGGGTATGTCTGCCAGGGGCAAAAGTTGATGACGCTGTAGAGCAGAAATAAACTTTTAAGGGCACAAAGGGTGATATTGTTGTACACGTTGGCAATAATGACATTAAGAATAGGAGATCTGCGGACTTACTTAACAAGTACAGGTCAGAGTTGAAAAAAGTCACGAGACAGGATTAAATCTGACAGCGTCTACAATTCTGCCCAGACATAATAGGAGGGAGTATAATGATGAGAACCTTGTCAATCAATTCAGCCCTGAAGATTGTGCAAGGGTCGTGGGGCAGAATTTTTCTCAACATGATCTGTGCTTGTTAACAGAAGAGATTGCTTCTGCAGAGATGCAATACACTTAAATTAGAAAGGGTGCAACAATATTTGCTGATGCTATCGAGGCAGTGTTAGGTGGGTCAGAAAACTGCTAGCTTGGGGGGGGGGGGATTCACAGACTAATAGATTAATGGGAGCCACAGGGAGAGGTGAAAGTGATTCTTGCACTGCTTCTATTGGAATGACCAGCAGCCTGCAAACCAAGGTACTGGGGACTACAAGGGCTGCTGGGAGTCATAGCGGAACAAGTAAATACATGAGTTGTGTAAGAGTAACTAGGAGTAAGAATTGGTGTAGGTATACTTGCATGTACACCAATGCTAGGAGTATTGTAAATAAATTTGATGAATTTTAAGTGCTGGTGAAGACATCAACAGTGGATATTGTTCTGATATCAGAGACATGGTGCCACACAGATATAAGCAGTGCAGAATTGGAATTTGGGGAGTACAATCTGTACAAAAGGATAGACAGAACAGGAAGGGTGCAGGGGTTATGCTGTTAGTTAAGAAACAAATAAAATATAAGGAACTGCATCCAACTGACATTGGTGAACAATGCAATGTTGAGGCAGTATGGTGTGACATAAGCACTGGAAAAGGGAAAATGAGAGTAGGTGTGTTATAGGCCTAATGAATCTGATGAGTATAATGAGCAACTGTGCAGAGAAACAGAGTGGGCCAGTACATCAGAATGTCTTATAACAAGGGATTTTAACTTTCCAGATATTGACTGGAACTTGTGGGTTGGTCACTTGCACACTAGCAAGACTTTTTTGGATTTATTGGATGACTGTTTTCTTCATCAACATGTTCGAGAGGCAACCAGAGGGAGTAATAATCTTGATCTGGTTATCAGTAGTAATTCTTAAGCGTTAGTAATTCCAAGCGTTAAGAACGTGCAGATGAAGGAACCACTAGGTGTCATGATCACAGTGTACTGATGTGGGATTTTCTTAATGATGTAACTACCATCAGGGTAAGGAGAAGGATTTTTGCTTTCGTAAAGATGACTACTGTGGTCTCAGAGAGTTTTTAAATTCTATATAGTGGGATCAACTGATAATGTCAACTGAAGTTTGCAGACTATACGAAGGTTGGCAGGGTTGGTAATGACAGTAATGATAGTACGCTGCTGCAACAGGATCTGAAGAAGTTGAGCAGATGGGCTGAGAGGTGGCAACTGAAGTTTAACATTGACAAATATAAAGTACTGCATATGGTTAGCAGTAACCCCAGAGTACCATATCTATCTGGGTGGTACTACACTCGGTTAGTGAAAAATGAAAAGGACCTGGGGGTAATTGTGCAGTCAGATATGAAGTTTTCTGAACAGTGCAAAAAGGCTGCAAGAGTAGCTTTTGTCATTATGTCTTGTCAATGATATACAAGAATTTTGCTAGCAGGGATAAGGAGGTGATTGTCCCCTCGTATAATGCAATAGTCAGGCCACACCTTCTGTACTGTTCACATCTGGTGAGTATGGGCTTGGCACACCCAGGGTCCTGAGCTGGATATCATCATTCTTCTCTTTCTTGATGATTCCCTTCTACTTCTGACTCTTGTTCTCTCTCTCTCTCTCTCTCTCTCTCATGGTAATTCAGATTTTTTTTTTTGGCTGGTGCAGCATAAGCCTCAGGCTACCTTGCACCATATGGCCAATAATAATAATAATAATATAGAGGTCTGGAGGCTTCATTTTAGAAAAAATTTACGGCTGCTGGAACGAGTACAGAGAAGGGCAACATGACTGGTGAGCGTTGGAACAAAGGGTTGATGTTACCAAGAAAGGCTTAAGTTCTGAAAATTGCTGCTTCTGGAGACTAGGCACCTGCGAGGTGATCCAATTGAGGTGTATAAGGCCTTGAATGGATTGGCAAGCTCAATACTAATGGGTTTCTTCCTCTTGCTCAGATTACTCACTTGAGGGGACATAAATAAATTCAAACTGAGGAAAGACAATTGTAGAATAAATGTGCAGAAATTTGCCTTTAGCCGTGGGTGCTTGATAGAACAATCTTTCATCTGTTGTAATAGAGGTCAGCAACTTAAGGTCAAGGCAGAACTAGACAAACATTTGGAGTGAATGGATGGTTTTTTTTTTTTTTTTTGGCTGATTCTACATAAGCTTGCTTTCTTGCATTGTATGTCTCTACTAATGCTAATAATTACATAATCACTACCTGCAAATGTTTCCTGTACTGAAGCCCAGTGGTGTCATCTGATTCATCAGTAATGATGATGACATTCAGGATATTCTCACCCCCAGTATTTTCTCTAATATGCTGGTACAAATAATAATCATCTAGCTTATTTAAGAAATCAGGAATTTTGTTTTTCAATGTCTTCGTAGAGGAGCATTCACAACACTAAAATTTATTAATATTGTACCTGAATGTGGTGATGACAGCATAACAGAGTAACTAAAAGACGATGGGTTCCAGATAGTATTATTGATTGCCTGTGGACAAAGAGAGACTGCTTGGATTGGAGCAGTTAGTTGTGAAAATTAAGGAGAGGACACTCTAGTCGTGGAAGAAAACAGTCGGTAAATTTTTGGCTACTGTTAAAAGGATAAGTATTTTTAATTTTTACCATATTCTTCATTAATTAACATACTACATTGTGTTTTACAGAGATTTTAAATAGGTTTAGTAGCATTCGTTAGCTTTTATTTTGAATTTAACTAGCGATTTTTGGAAGTTATGACTCCCGGTGTTGGCACCAATATTGTTGAACTAGCCGCCATATTGTAGTCAATAAGAAATAGCATAACGTATATGTGAACTGATAGCGTAAGGTGTAAAGTAAAACTAGATAGCATAATACGAAGCACTCAATTAGGAATCTGTTAGCTTATTTTAGTATTATCAATTAATCATATTAAATTTCATTGTTAATTAAAAATTGTATTTAAACGGAAATCATGATCCAGACTAGAGCTGCGAAGCAAAGATCGCATACTAGTGAGAGTGCTGTGACTTGGGAGAGAAACAAAGGGGGGGGGGATTCTCCAACACATCACAGTCTCAAAAAATGTGCGAAATGTGAAATGTTTGCCAAGGAGATGCCATTGTGTGTGTGCTAGGTGTCTAGAGTGTCAAGAAATT